>NC_090696.1:15002500-15627500 GCF_040954835.1 Lepisosteus oculatus
GAAAACTCATTGTCCCTGAAAGAAACCCTGCAGGATTAATCCATCCCTAGCAGATAAGTGCTGAGGTGTGCTCTGGGACCGCTTCCTCCCTGGAGACAGGGCCGGGAGAGTTGCTAGGACCCAAGCGAACATACAAAGCCACGATGGTGGCCGGGGCGTGAGCGCTCGAGGCTGATGCAGTGGCTCTTATCTGCGTCTGCTTTCCTGTTCGCCTCTCCCACCTTGCCGGTGCTCCCCGTGGCTGGAGATTCCCGGTCTCGATGCGACACCCTGCTGCAGGAGCTGTGGGCAGCCCGCAGGCTCCCAGCTGTGCTCCCGTCAGCACGCGCCCTGCTGTCCGGCTTTTCTCATCCTCTCTGCAACACGGCAGTTGGCTGTGTGGGTGTACTTGTTGCAGAGCTGCCATTGCGCAGGAGCACATTGTGTTTCCAGCATCAGTCGGTAATTACCTTTCAGGGGACCTAAATCCGACACTTGTAGCTTGAATCATGGGCTGCCTGGTGGTTGGCACTACTGCCCCACAGCTCCAGGGCCCTGGGTCCCTGGTTTCCTCTCTGTAGGCATGCAGCCTTGTCTGGTTGACACCTCTGGCTTTATGCCCATGATAAAAGATTCTGGGTTTGCCATCTCTTTGCTTGGCAGTTAGTGGCAGGCCTTTGGTGCATCTCTGGCAGTGAGACTCCACAGATCTGCAGGCGTGGGATATATGATTGTCTGATCTCTTCATACAGCACCACAGTGCTGTAGAATCACAGTGCCCTGTGACTGTTGTTGGGGGTTTTTGCAACTTGTGGAACCAGGACGTAAACCACTGTGCACCTGAATGTCAGGAGCTTTGAATTCTGAGAAAAGACAGGCTGCAGGCAAGCTGTGTCTGCCCTGTTCTGGCTGCTCCTAGTTCAGTGACCCCAAGTGGGAGATCGAAGCCCAGCTAGGACCCCAGGGGAGCGGTGGGATCACTTTTGCTTTCCGTGCGGCCCCTGAGCGCATGTGGACTTTGCCAGCGGGTTGAAATGCGGGTTTGCTCAAGTCACAGAGATAACAGCGCCTGCAGGATCAGACAGGGCTCCCCCACGGCCAGGAGGCACCTCCTCCTGCGCACTTTCTGGGAAACGGGGCTGCTTCGGAGCTACGGCTTTTAATCCTGAGACAAACGCCTTTTCTATTTGTTTATTCAGTCGGCCGCTCGCTCATTCTCTAGCAGCTTTTGTTGATGTGGGCTTGCAGCTGATTCAGTGTGTGACCCAAAAGAGGAAAACAAGCAAGAAGGAAGCGCCTGAGTGCTCTCCTTCTGCTCTGAATGAACCGTCTGTAATTTAGCTCTCTGAGATGATGACTAACCCCTCCCCCGCCCCCCAGCCAATTAAGGCAAAATAAACAGAGTCGGGATTCTGAATGGGATCTTGAGCAAACCGCTGCAGGCGCCTTCAATCAGCCATTGCCTTTTCGCTGCCCACTCATCTGCAATTAGCAGTTTCTTCATTGGTAGAATGAGTTCCGGATGTCATAGCGGTGGAGCACCGCAATCATTCCTCAAACCGAGAGATGCTGAAAAACAGGGAGAGGAAGGCCCAGAAACTGAAGAAAATTACAGAGCAAAGGATGCTGATAAATTTCAGTATGAAACGTGATGCGGTGAACGTATTACGGACAATTGGTGTGACCTCCCTGAGCACTGACACAATTCTGGCTGACGCTCAGACCTGATCAGCCTCTGGACAGGCCGCTGTGGGGCGTTCTGCCAGGTTGACCAGTCTTCTATTGATGGTATTAATGCAATGGTCTCACCAATGTTCTGTTGGACTGTGTGTTCATGAACATTGATTTCTTGCATTTCTTTTATTGTTAGTCCCGCAGCTGTGTGGTCTGGGACTTTGTTGATATATTGCTGTGTAGTAAGGTAGCCCTCTGTCTGCACCTGCACCTGTGGTATTAAAGGAGATTCCTGTCCACGTTGTCATGTTTCCGCCACCCCACCAAACAGCTCACACAACAGAGCAGTAAGGGCAATGCCCCTCCCACACTCTCATCCATCTGACTGTACATGAAACACCCCAGCTCAGCTCTTCTCTGATCCTCAGACATGCATTATCTGTCAACGTTGCCCTTGAACAGTTTCCATGCAGATCATTTCCGGGTAGTCGGTGAGCTACAGTCACTCCTGATGCTCTGAAAGCATTGCCCAGGCATTTCTCATCCAGCAGCCGCTACCTTCTGGGAAGTGAGATGGCCGTGCTGAGATTCATCAAGGGGCAGTGCGCCGTTGAGCCTGAAGAAAAGGTGTGGGGCAGCATGTTTTATCACGCAGAGCAGAAAGTCTGTCTTAAACGTGCTCTTCTTAGCACAAATTATAACCGCTCGTGCAAAGACTCACATGGCTTCGCTGGTGCTGTGACCTTGCAATGACACTGCACTCTTTAATGTGCTTTTAGTTCATGGCTGGTGTGCAGAGTAGTGGAACAGGAGAAACCCTGCCCGACTCAGTTACCCTTTTCTGCTGCCTTTCTGCTGGCAAACTCCTAGAGGTGCTCCACGCTTTTCAGTAGCGAGTGGGGTATCGGACAAAAGAATGATAGGATACTGGGTCTTTAAAAAAGAATTACCTGTTGACACTGCGCTGTAAGCCCTGCCAGAGGTTGCACAATGCAATATGTTAAACCTGAGCTCCTAGTATTAACTCGTTTCACATAATTGGTTTTTTCATGCCCTCAGGTAAGATATTTTGTAGAACAGCGGAGCGCATTAGAGGGTGGTTATTTCATAACTGTTTATTTTTTTTAAGCGAGGTAGGTCTGTGGTTGCACTGGGGTTGTAAATCAGTCAAAATGGCAGTTCCGAGGTTACCCCCCTCTAATTAGATACAGAGCAAATCAAAAAGCTTTCATCTGGGGGGGGTGAGAGGGTTGATCTGTGTTTCCTTTCTGTTGCGAGAAACTGCGTCATTCCAGGTTGTTTTGGAAAAAAGAAAAAATCAGCTTTTGAAACAGAAAGCAGTAAGTGGCTGGGTTAGACTTTCCTAGGGCTAATTTGTCTTGGCCTCCTTCCTGTAGGGCCTGAGCAGTGATACTGAAGAAGAGCTGTGAGCCACTGTCTCACTATTCAGTTCACTGACCTGTATCTCTGTCGATATCCTTCTGTTCACTGAGAGACGCCTGTAGCTCTGTCAGTATCTTTCTGTACACTGAGAGACGCCTGTAGCTCTGTCAGTATCCTTCTGTCCAGTGAGACGCCTGTACAGTATCTGTCAGTATCCTTGTGTACACTGAGGTGGCTGTATTTCTGTCAATATCCTCCCGTCCTCTGAGAGATGCCTGTAGCTCTGTCAGTATCCTTCTGTACACTGAGAGACACCTGTAGTTCTGTCAGTATCTTTCTGTCCAGTGAGACGCCTGTACATTATCTGTCAGTATTCTTGTGTACACTGAGGTGGCTGTATTTCTGTCAATATCCTCCCGTCCTCTGAGAGATGCCTGTAGCTCTGTCAGTTATCCTTCTGTCCTCTGAGAGAGGCCTGTCTTTTTGTCATGAATAGCTGTTCGATTTTCCCCATTCTAAAGCCTGAATCTATTCTTAAGAGTGTTTTGTGCAAGACAGTAAAAAAAAAATGCCAGAGTGAAACATGAGTGAGGACGAGTTCACACCAGAGAGTTTAATTAAAATGGTAGGTGTGAGTTTCAGGATTACGACATGTTTTTAGCTCATCAACCCTGAGTCATTCCGATCTGATCAGATTGCGGCCAGCTGTTTGGTCTGGTGTTGCCGGGCGAGGCTACACTGTTCTACCACGTAAGCCGAGAAAGGTATGGCTGTCCTTGCAGTGTGGCAGCAGTCCTCCCTCGTTCGTGTTCTGGGTCACAAGAGGAAGACGAAGGAGATGAAGGTGTTTAAAGAACAGCATGTGCAGTGTTTCCTGTTTCTTTCCAGATCTGCTCTTCTGTGCATAACCCAGTTCCCTCCTGAACTACCCTATTCACTGAAGCGCTGTCTTTTCCACTGTTGTAAAGAGCTTATTTCTTCTGTGCCTCCCTCTTAAGTGGATTTGAAGGGTTGAATAGGATTTGGAATAAGAATTTGCGTAGGAGCCGAGAATGGGAAATAGCCACAACAAGTTAAGAGATTGATTGTGAATTCTGTGTTGTGTTATTATATGCCCGAGCCCCCAGGCTATTTGATGTGTCAGTTCATTCGTTGTGCATGAATTCCTTGTGTGTGTTTTTCTAACCAGATTTAAAAATATCTTTTTCTTTTCATTTGCAGGACTATCCCAAAAACCGCCACCCTGGGTGGAGCCGTGGATCAGTGGCCTACCACGCAGGTGAGTGTGTTCGTCTGTGCAGAGTGAGGTTGGCACACGCTGCCATGGTTGGTTCGCTGCCACGGCAGGACAGTTAGGCCCAGATCAGACTCTGTCCTGACATGAACTGGAGTGTGATTCCTGCAGGGTGTTCTCTGTGGCTGGACAGTTAGGCCCAGGTCAGGTTCTGTCCTGACATGAACTCGAGTGTGATTCCTGCAGGGTCTTCTCTGTGGCTGGACAGTTAGGCCCAGGTCAGGCTCTGTCCTGACATGAACTGGAGTGTGATTCATGCAGGGTAATCTCTGTGGCTGGACAGTTAGGCCCAGGTCAGGTTCTGTCCTGACATGAACTGGAGTGTGATTCCTGCAGGGTGTTCTCTGTGGCAGGACAGTTAGGCCCAGCTCAGACTCTGTCCTGACATGAACTCGAGTGTGATTCCTGCAGGGTGTTCTCTGTGGCTGGACAGTTAGGCCCAGATCAGGCTCTGTCCTGACATAAACTCGAGTGTAATTCCTGCAGGGTGTTCTCTGTGACTGGACAGTTAGGCCCAGGTCAGGCTCTGTCCTGACATGAACTCAAGTGTGATTCCTGCAGGGTGTTCTCTGTGGCTGGACAGTAAGGCCCAGATGAGGCTCTGTCCTGACATGAGATGGAGTGTGATTCCTGCAGGGTCTTCTCTGTGGCTGGACAGTTAGGCCCAGGTCAGGCTCTGTCCTGACTTGAACTGGAGTGTGATTCCTGTAGGGTGTTCTCTATGGCTGGACCGTAGGGCGCAGAATGTTCTCTGCTCTTTGTTTCATCGCCAAATGCTAGACTTTTCCTTGGTGTTCTTTGTGCTTCCTTTCCCAATGTTGTGTGTCCCATGTTTTGATGGTTATCGCTCATCTCTCACTGATGCTGTTTTCCTGGTCTTGTATCCCAGCGTGTCAGTACAGGGGTGTAGACAAAAACAGAGCACGTCCCTGTTGGAGCGCAAGAGCCCCAGAAAGAATCCTCTGTTTATAACCTATTTTTCTGCATCTGAAATTCTTTTGTGGATAACACTGACATATCTGGCGTTTCCATCAGTGACTCACTCTCTATAATCTTTACTAAATTTACCTGGAGCGTAACATGCTTTTTTAAGATCTTCAGATGCAACTTTTTGGGGGGTTTTCAGGAACCAGGGTTTATTTTTGTAACCTGGGCGTGCACATCGCAGCCCAGCCTGGCCCTGTGCCGCGTGACGGCACGTCGCTCACAAATGATGGTGAACGCCAAACACAAACACTGCCTTATCGTGAGATTGCCGCTTGCTATCAGTGTAGCTGCCAAGCCCTTTCTGTTTTTAATTTATATAAGAGAGGCAAATCGGTGGACTGGCCCTTCTGGTTTTTAGCCCTGATCCTCCCGCTCCAGAGCTCTGTTTCTGTCAGCAGGGGACACCTGTCCCTCAGCAGCTCACACTGGCCTTCCAGAAAGAAATCAAGCCCTTTGTGTTCGACACCCAGTGATATGCGCCTGTGAGCAAGACAGGCCTTCTGCTTTCGAGCAGATCCAGTGCGTTTTATTTCTAACGCTCTGGCAGCCAGACAAGACAAACTGGCCTCTCTCTCATCTCTGTCCTGTTTCTCCTTCCTGTGCTGTTCCCTCTCTCTCTCTCTCGCCACTCTCCGGGGCTCCGCACTGCTCCCACGTTTCCAGCGAGCTCCTCCAGGCCCGCAGTGTTGTGACAGAAGGGCTCCCTCCCTCCCTGCCCCGCCAGATTGTTTAAACAGGCTCCTCGGCCTGCGCTGGGTCCCATGACAACCCCACAAATATTTACCAGCAGCGTGATGCAGGGAGTCTTGTCTTCAGGGTACCTCTTTTCTGTTTTCAAACAAAAATCGCTGTTCTCTTGGCATTCGATGACATTCCAGTGCTTTCGAACCTGTGTTTTACAAGGGAGGCTGGACTGTTAAACACCTCTGCAAGGTCGCTGTGGCCAGGTGGGCCGCGCGCGAGCATGGCTCAGTCTCCTCGTCAGTTGAACCGCAGTCTGCGATTTGTTTTCTTATCCCCCACCCCCCGGCCCGGTCAACTCTCCTGCGTCTGCTTTTCCTAAGAACGGCACACCCTACCTGCCCGAAAGGGGCTGTCTTGACATGGAGGTAGCAAGTGCGTGGGGCTGAGCACGTGACACTGCAGAACAGGATCCGAGAGCCTCAGCCTCCTGTGGCGTGTAGGGCCTGTTAGGAGGGGAGGTCAGGACAGGGGTCGTGAACTGGGCGCTGGGAGGCCTCAGAGGCAGGAGATCCAGACAAACAGGAAACTAAATGACTTCATGAAAAGAGGGACGTCGTTTTCGTTGCAATGCAAATTGTGTGTTTTGTTTTACCCCCCCCCCCCCAATTTGTGTATTTTGACTTGACTCCATCGATGACACAGACCTGATGCAGGCTGTGAGACAAAGCTTCGGGGGCCCTTTTCTTGGGATTGTTTGACCACAACTGACCTCCGCCTGCGATCTTGCGGTGTGAAGGGGGCCGCGGCGCTCAGCCACTGTGCCCGGTCGTCTCCGTGTGCCAGTGCTCCATGGCGGGGCCAGTTTGGCAGGGAAAGGAAGTGAGTGAATGGGGTCCCAGCGCCCTGCATTGTGAACCCGGTCTCTGTCAGTCTTTCCCACACATAACTCACCCTGACCGATGTGCGTCTGGAACTCCCCCGACACTCTCGCTCTCAATCTCTCTCTCTCTCAGATGATGGGAAGATTTTCCATGGCAGCGGAGTGGGCGACCCCTTTGGCCCGCGCTGCTTCGAAGGGGACGTCATGGGCTGTGGAATCATGTTCCCCAGGGATTATATTCTGGACAGCGAAGGTATTCCATTGTGATACAGCGGGAGAGGGGACCATGGGGGGGGGCAGTCTGCATGTGGGGATGGGACGGACAGAATTCAGCATGAGGTGAAATGAAATGACCCAACAAAATTAGACAGGTCCTGACCTCTGCACTTGCCTGTATACAGCTGTGGATAGCTTTGTGTCTGATGATGCCAAAACTAGCAGGGTGCTTTTTCTGCTGTACACGCCTTATAGAGGACTGGCCACCTTCCTCTCACTACAGAGAGGATGACGCATGCAATAAAGCCATTCTGTCCACAGGCACCTCCTACTGGCGAGCTTAAATAACAAAAATAAATAAGGTTACATACAATGTGAAGAATTTATTGCATAAGAACTAAATAGAAGGGTTAATTGGATTACTGTGAGATTATGAAGTGCAAAGAACATGTTAGAGCAGTGAGCCCATTAGAGCAATAAACTTACTGGAGCAGTGAGCCCATTAGAGCAATAAACTTATTGGAGCAGTGAGCCCATTGGATCAATGAACTTGCCGGAGCAGTGAGCCCATTGGATCAATGAACTTGCCGGAGCAGTGAGCCCATTGGATCAATGAACTTGCCGGAGCAGTGAGCCCATTGGATCAATGAACTTGCCGGAGCAGTGAGCCCATTGGATCAATTAACGTGCTGAAGCAGTGAGCTCCTTGGATCAATGAACTTGCTGGAGCAGTCAGCCCATTGGATCAATGAACTTGCTGGAGCAGTGAGCTCATTGGATCAATGAACTTGCTTTAGCAGTGAGCTCATTGGATCAATGAACTTGCTGGAGCAGTGAGCTCCTTGGATCAATGAACTTGCTGGAGCAGTCAGCCCATTGGATCATTGAACTTGCTGGAGCAGTGAGCCCATTGGATCAATGAACTTGCTGGAGCAGTGAGCCCATTGGATCAATGAAGTTGCTGGAGCAGTGAGCTCATTGGATCAATGAACTTGCTGGAGCAGTCAGCCCATCGGATCAATAAAGTTGCTGGAGCAGTGAGCCCATCGGATCAATAAAGTTGCTGGAGCAGTGAGCCCATTAGAACAACAACTTGCTGGAGCAGTGAGCCCATTAGAGTAATGAACTTGTCAGAACAAGGAACTCCTTTGAGCAGTGAACCTTGTAAACCAACAGACCTATTTGAGCAGTGCATCTGCTAGTTGGCATGCCACCAGGGTTGTATCTTTATATTCTCAGAGCGCTGCATTTTCCTCATGTTTTTATTCCATCTGGAGTACTCAGTTACGTATTGAGGCTTAAACTGAGTTTAATGAGCAAACAATGGCTGGATAAGTTCAAAGGTTTAGTCAGTGCAAGAAATGTATGAAGCCAGCTGGATTTGGTAGGAGTGAAAATGGAAGGCGGGCAGCTTGAAACTGTGGTGTCCGTCTCTGCGCTTGCAGACGAAAGCGATGATGGCGTGGACACGGTGGAATCGAGGGCAAAGCAGAGGCGTGTCCAGAACATGCTGTATCTCAACGCCGAGGATGAGGAGGAGGAAGGAGAGGATATGGAGCAGGAGCACGAGGGGAGGAAAGTAATGGTGAGAACACACGCCGCTAAAAACAGAACTGCACACATCCCCTGGGTGACAGGAGGGGCAGCCAGTGCCTTGATGAGGTCATGGTGATCTTAAATTGCTAATCATTTAGTCTGCACACTGCCTCCTTGAGGGCAGGCGGGGAATAGCAGCAAACGCCTGATGAGGTCAAGCTGAGCTCACTTTGCCCCAGCCTCTGCAATTTAGCATTGCAGAGATGACCCTGATTATTATGGGATAGGCATACCTTGCAGAAGTGGTAACATGTAGCTGAGTCTGGGTGTAATAAGAGTGTCATCTGTCATTTAATGACAGTAATTCAGAGCCTGTTTGAGCGTGCTTGTGGCAGGTGACTAATCTGCCTGCTATGAGACAGTAGGTTTCCTCTACAGGAAGACCACCGGTCTTGCCCGCATGATAACATACACAGCTGCGGGGGACACCTGCCTCAGGTCCAGAGGAGAATGCAAAAAAAAAGCGAAGTAAGCCCAGTATTACCTTAAATTGCTTAGTATATTTCAAGGCCTAAATAAATAGCTGGGCTCCCGATGGGGAATGGGAAGTGGATTATATCGGAGCACATTCCGGTTAATCAGATAGCCAATCCCCCCTCTAGCTCCGGCCCTGGACGCCGTAATCACAGCCACATGGCCGGAGAGGGAGCCCCCTGCCAGCTGGCCCCAGAATCGGGGCTCTGCGCCGGAGTGGGGCCAGCTTGGGCCTTTTATTTTATCCAGCCTCTTAATTAATTATCTGACCCTACTGCAGGGCCTGATCGACCTGTTGGGCCGCCCGTTCCAAGTGTCTAATGGTTTGCGCCGAATATCTGTAAAGAGAACAGTGCAGTAAAATGGCCGAGAGTGCCCTCACAGTCACCGCCTACCGCAGCCCGCCGTTCTTCGCGGTGTTTGTTCCCGTCAGCGGGCCAAGCCAGCCATGAGAGAGCGTAGCGCTTCAGGTGCTGCCCTCTCGTGGCCGCGTGTGCGCTGTGTTGCCTGCTGACTCACTGTCGCCCCCCGGTGTTCACGCAGGTGTTCTTCACGCGGAACGGGAAGATCATCGGGAAGAGGGAAGCGGTCGTGCCGGCGGGGGGGTTCTACCCCACCATCGGGATGCTGAGCAGTGGCGAGAAGGTCAAGGTGGACCTGCACCCCCTGAGCGGCTGAGAGGGCCAAGGTGGGGGTTGGGGGTGGAGAGGACCCCAGAAAGACTGACTTCTGAAGAGAAAGCACCCCAGTCCCCAGGAAGCCCACCCCCCCCGAGACAGGACAGGAGAGGATCCCTCAGACAGGGAGCATAGAGTCAGTCCTGGGCGACGCTGCCAGCCCCCTCATGGTGCCCCGACATGGCACAGTGCTCGTACCCCCCCACATTCTCACTTCTTCACCGTTCTCAGCTTCCTGCCCCAGAGCGAAGTCTGGCTCTCTGACGTCCTAAAATGAGCTTTCCCAGATGTGCGGGACAGTGAAACCAATTCCGCTGGTAGAGCGAAGACCAGAGAGGATTCCTTCCTCTGGAGCAGGAGGAAGCCTTGCATGCTGCTGTGCGCGAGCGGGATCGGCGGTCTCCAGCGGGGGGCACTGTTGCTCCACATGGGCCGGCTCTGGAGACTGTGGCTGTATGGGAATCCGGTGGTGGGCGGGGCCTGAAAGATAGGGCAGGATCAGATTTTCAACCCCGGGGCCGTGCATGGAGGCTGGAGCCCAGCCTGGCTGCCACACAGCTGCACCACATTTACACTGACAGGAGGCTGAGCTGGTATTTATTGATCTGATCATTATTTAAGTTAATTTAAGGGCATGATGCATGCTGGGAGCTCTGGCCACGACGGGGCAGCAGAGCAGAGTGGCTTCTGTTTCGCCCCGGCGCTCTGAAGACGAGGCCTAGCCTGCAGAACGACGCATGCGTCCCAGGACTCCTCGGATCTGGGAATCTCGCGAACCTTGCATTTCTCCGGCGCGTTGGCTCGGGGGCGGCCTGGTTGCCCGTGTTTCTCCTTACTGCTCGGCTGGGCTGCGTTGTTGACTGTGACTCAGGGACGTGTGTGAACAGTGCCTTCCTGTGCTGTAGGGTAGATCAGTTGTAAAGCAACCGTGTTTTGAAAAAATTCCCGACTCCCCTTCCTACATGCCAGCTGTCCGCTGGTCTGCACAGCTCTGTATCGCCTGCTTCTGTCAGCTGAGATACCGACACTCAGACACATTTCGACTTCACGTGTTTCAGAAGAAAAGCTCCCCTGATGGAAATCTTGAACATGGGAGCTGAGGACGGGTAGCAGCAGAATATCTTGGTGTTGCTGAGACACCTTCGCCATCTCTCCTGGAAAACTGGGGAGCTCGTTGTTCACGAGCACAAAAAACACATTTACAGCTGCGCCACTTGAGACCCTTCCTCGGTTTCAACTACCAGCTCTCAAATTTAAAAACGTTAGAAAAGCTTTGAAACCGCAGCCGTGAAGCTCCAGGAGCAGATTGAAATCTGTTACACTGGTGCTGCGTTACTAAACTTGAAAAGAGCCCGGTTATTTTAAAAACCCTTTTTAAAAGGAACCTTTGGACTAGGTCCCGCAGGCCCACACACACTCACAGATGCTGTCACCCCCTGTAATTTGCTGCCTTTCCTGAAGGGGGCTGGAGCCCACTAGTGAAGATGGTGCAGACGTAGATTTTGATTAGATTTTCCCAAGGCACTATGGGTGAAAAGCCCCCTCTGCATGGCTCGGCATGGATCTTCCTCTGAACTCTGGATAATATACAACTCTGTATGGAAGCTGATGGGTGGCCTGTCAACAAGCTGGTGTGGCTCAGTTAAGAACGTGATTCTACTTTTCTTTCTCAGTGGCTTTTCTAGAACTTTTCAGACCAGCGGTTTTTCTAGAACTACAGTTGAATGTCCTCCTTGTACCGTAAAGACAAGGCGCTGATCTTGCAGTGCTACTATGTTGGGAGCAGAGCCCAGATGGAGATTTCGAGAACAACACTAAAGCAAGCGCCTGTGCCAAATGCTGATGGGATTGCTCATTTTAATGTCCTAACAAGCTTGTAACACCTGCGCCTTGTGAAACAGGTCAAGAGTTATAGTGGCTAGACTTGTCAGCTGAAACAGACCCACTTACAGCTATCTTCAGTCTGTCTTGCAGTTTGAAATTTCATTGGGCCTTCCTCGCATTTTCAGTTTTCCACGAGGTCTCTGCAGGAAGTATGAAGTTAAATCGTTCTGGAATTCTCCCGTGTTGTTTTTAGAAGCTATTTAAGAGACGGCTTGAGATTCCAGTAGTTTCTATACAGTGAAGAGGGTCTTACATTAATTAGGGCGCAAAGGGCCATGGTCACTCAGGAATTCGTACTCGTTAGAAATATTGGGAACCTCCATCCAAGTCAATAGACTGTCAATGACCGGCACTGTGTAGTGGGTAGTTGGGTCTTTCTTATACTGACTTGAGAATCATAACACCCAAGCCTCCATCCTGCTGTGAAAGTGCATGAGGAATCCTAATGGGCTGGTTGGTGAGTGTAGAGTCACACTCAAGCCCTAGTGTGCAATCAAGAGAGGACAAAGAAATGGGGAAGGCCTGCAGTGGGCCTGTACATTTCGTCTTCTCTTAGTAGCCGGCGCCATCTAGTGGCTTGAAGGTGAACTGCAGCAGAGTGATTCGGCTTGCTGTGTGATACCACCCGGAGGTCAGTGTTTGTTGCATTTAATATCGCCCTGAAGAGAGCATCTTCCTTTTCACAGACTGTTCCTGTAGTGTAAATAACTAAAATCATCATTATACTGTTGTCACTCGCACTTTACAGATGTATAATCTGACATGGCTGCCATGCTGGAGCTCTCAGAGAGGGGAGTGTCTGGGTGTCTGCTGCTCTCAGGCGCTCAGCTCCTGCTCAGGGTCGAAGGTGGTTTTCTCCGGGTTTTGCATTGGGTTGAGAGGTTTTTCTTGTAAAAAATAAAGTCAAGCAAATGTAACTGAACTTTCAGGTTGATGCTTGCTGTCTATAATGCTAAGAGAAGAGCTGGACTGTAATCCCTGTGCTGGGCTCCTGTCTCAGTGTCCTACAGGCCTGCCACACTGACTTTCACTGCAGCCAGGGCTCTCAGACACTCGTTTTATCTGATTCGATTTGATTAGATTCACATTGATTTGACTAATCGGGCAATTGCAATGGCCTCATGCAAGCGGCTGTCAGGATGAAAATAATTTCTACAAAGAGGAAAGGGCAGGATGTTGTCTGCGATATTCTGCAGGTGCTGGAGATCCACAGAGGTCAGAGTGACTTGATGGAATCAAAAATCCAGGAGTCTCAGACCTCTGCCTTTCAGGACCCTTCCGATCTTAATGAATTGGACTTATTATTTGGGAATAAGTGTCACTTGTGTTTGTAGAATCTTAATTGGCAATTAAATGGAAAGTACCTGTCAGACCCGCAGGACTCTCCACACTGGAGGCCTGGGGCTGGGTGAATCATTCTGTGGCCCCTTCGCCTGCACCCCATCTCAGGCGCTGAAGTCCCTGCAGCTGGACTGAACCTGCAGCCGGACTCGGTGTGTTCCTCTGAGCTGGGCTGCGGTGGGTCCCTGAGTTCTGGACAGACCCAAACCCTGTGTCCTGCAGTGCACTGGCAGGAACTGGATCTCTGCATGCATGTCTCATCTGCTTCCAGCGCGCTCTTGTGTCAATGTATGTACAGAACGGAGATGTTTATAAACCTTATATTAATGATAATGATAATAAAGATGGCTATTTCCATACGAACCGGGTCTGGTGTGTCTTATGCTGTATTGCCTCCCTGACTACAGGAGAAAAAAAAAGTTCTTCCTGTTTCTCGGGTCTGTCAAAGCAAGGATGGCGTTGCAGGGATCATGCAGCATCACAGGGAAAGAAAAAAACACAGCTGTGCTCAGGACAAAAAAGGCCACAATGGCTGGATGAAAGGACCCAGCCAGATCCAGTGTCCTTGGATACGTTAGAACCAATCCACTTATTTTGTGCTGAATTGAACATTAATGTCCAGTAATCAGTCATCAGTCGCAGATTAATTGAACTAGTTCTACAATTAGTGTGCCCAGTCGACAGCAACTGGCAGGTAAAATGTTAATAAAAATACAGAGATGAGTGCACACTTGTAAAGGCAGGTTGGAATGGCGCAGAGCTAGTGTGAGAGGGGGTGTCTTTTGTGGACTAAATCGTAAATCATTTTTCAGCCACTCTTCTCACGTCAAAACATGAGCAAAACACAAATAACTGTGATAGAGACCCCAAAAACATTAAATACCAGGCCAGAGCCAAGAAAACCGATAAACTGAGAACAGGTAACCCACAGCTAAACTACATTTTTCTCAATAATCTCTTCAATTTCGCCACTCCTCTTATCCTCTAACTCCCAACGATTTTTCCAGGTTCTATTAAACCACATATTAGCATTCCAACTTCCACCTAATGTAAGAAGTCATATTAAAACCGTTTTATTTGTTCTGTTTTTTACCATCATGGGGGCCCCGCCGTGAGGCAGGGCGATCAAAAAATTAGTTTAGACTCATAATGTTCCTCTCCACGGAAATCTTTAGTAAAAGGCGAAAGATTTATACGATCTGAAGAGAAACCAGAGTGTACTGAACTCCTTAGTGGAAACACCGAAGCCGCATCCACAGCCGTTATCCAGCAGTTCACGGTAAGAGTATGAAGCCCGTAACAAACAGACGTTTTGCAGCCCGCTGCCACACAGCCCAAAGTAAGATCATTATCAGCCCATTGAATTGTATTTACAAACTGACTTTTATAAGTTATTGTAAAGATAATTATATATAAATACACACACTGCCCAGGACATGGTGCATTGTGGGTAACATGCAAATAGCTCAAGATGCGTGCTCTCCCGAGGCAGCGCCCTCTAGTGGTTAAATAAACGAAGCACAACTAGACTACGCTGTCTGCCACAGCTGGGGACCGACTGTCCTCTTCTCGGGCAGCCCAGGAGGCAGGAGAGCGCCATGGACTGCGAGAACCCTTCAAAAGCTGTTAAGATCACTCCTGTCCTCCACAGACGTATTGCCCGGGGCCTGGCTGGAACCTCCAGAAATGTATTTTTTTCCTGCTGGGGGGGGAGGTATTTAGTTTTCCTCTCCTCCGCGGTCACCTGTTTCTGTATTTTTTAAATGCACCAGAGCTTTGTAAAGTGCCCTGCGACAGGCGGGAGCATCGGGCGAGACGGCTAATCCAACGTTAATTGATCGCGTTCTGTTCTTCTGAAACTGCGGATAAGCGGGGGTCGTGCCCAGGCCGAGACCCTGCACCAGTCCAGCTCCGGAATCGGCCCTCTGCCTCACTGTGCCGAACCTGGACTTCAGAGACGACAGGGGACCCCGATCCAGTATTCTCATGGAACAAATACTTACACTGTCTTGCAATCAAGAAGGAAAGAGAAGTGTTGTGTATCTTAATAAAGAGCCGTTCTTATATTATATTAACTACTTTATTAGCTACACAGATCACGCCCTTACACCACATGTTCCCGCCTTCTGCTCTCTCGTTCTGTTGTCTCGCGATGTCTACTCGCTATACTACAGTACATCCCCTCCTTTGTTATTTTTAAAGTCCATAACTTTACCGTACAATTGTAACAATTCTATACCAACACAAAGTAAACGGTTATTAACTATTACAACAAAATGTATGTAAAACCTTCCATTTCTATTCAACACATTCAACTTATTTTTTTACAACAATGTCTATGCGTACCAACTCAAATTTTAGTTCAATTTCTACTTAAGTCACTTCTAAATTATCACCTCATTTCTAGCAGTCTAAGGCAGCTACAGTCTGGTCATATGTACCTTTTTCTCCAGGGAGGTTGGCGAAAATCCGCCGCACGGGCGCCCCCATACAGTGCGGTAAGGTAGCCCGTCTCACGGCATCCGGAGCTTCTGTGGATCCACTAGCTATTTCAAAAAATCTGTACGACTCCATCCATATCTTGTATTCCGTATACAAATCCGTAGCTCCGAGGTTCAGTGGAAGCGGTGGAGAAAGCTGGGCATAAGCAAAGCTTCTCGGCGCGGCGGCCATATCTTCCATGGCGCAAGCTAAACGAACAGTCCGAATATTCAAGAGTTCGTTTCCACCAGCAAGAGAACTAAAATCTGCGGTGTTCTGCTCGCTTTGAGTTCGTCAAGCACTCATCTCTCGTCGCCATAAATATTGTGTATCTTAATAAAGAGCCGTTCTTATATTATTTTAACTACTTTATTAGCTACGCAGATCACGCCCTTACACCACATGTTCCCGCCTTCTGCTCTCTCGTTCTGTTGTCTCGCGATGTCTACTCGCTATACTACAAGAAGCAACCCTGACGTTCAACAAAGATTTTTCTTTTTAAGAATAAACTTTATTCCAACAATGTGTACATTTCAAAGAATACAATTCTAACAAAGCAATGCGATTATCACAATTCAAAATTTAAGAAAAGTCTCAAAGTAGTGGTGGTCCATTATCAATGCTGATATTCAACAAGGAAGAATAGGTCTGTTGTGTATACCTGTGATGTCCACTGTTTCATCCAGCCGTTTACTGACCACTTTATCTGATTCAGGGTCACAGGGAAGTCAGAGTCTATCCCAGCGAGCAACAGTATTTAACTGATAAAAACCCCCACAGAGCGCACAGCAGGCTTACAATGGAGCTCAGGGCTGTGATGCACTGTGTAGACAGAAATCATGACTTCTGTAAACATTATGTAAAAACACTACGCCCCACTCCCGGTTTTGCCTGAACCTGTTTTTTTAAAGTGATTTGTAGCTCCTGTGGTCACATTCTTCCTGGGACACTGCCCTGTGGGACCAGCTGCCCAGAACCAGAGCTGGCAGACATGCATTTCGGCATAATGTTACCAAAAGCAAGCACACATCTAGTCATGCCACAGGCAGAGAGGCAGCCAGTGTGGGTAACCACAGGCACCGGCAGGAGTCCCTGAGGAGTCTCTGCAGTTGCCTGTGCTGTGGGGAAGAGTTCACCCCGGGAGACCAAGGCGAGGACACTATGGGGAGGGGAACGCGACACTCACACCAATTGTCATGAAGTGCTTTGAAAGGCTAGTCATGGGCCACATCAAGTCCAGACTCCCCACCTCTCTGGACCCCCTCCAGGTTGCGTATCGTCCCAATCGGTCTACCGACGATGCTGTATCCCTGGCCCTGTCCCATCTGGATAAATGGGACACTTATGTAAGAATGCTGGTCAATGACTTCAGTTCAGCCTTCAACACAATCATCCTCCAGAAACTGATAGAAAAACTGAGCTTGCTGAATCTCAATGCCTCCCTCTGCAACTGGATTCCGGACTTTCTGACCGAGAGACCTCAGACAGTCCGGATTGGAAACATCTCTAGTACCACCATACTGAACACTGGAACCCCCCAGTGATGTGTGCTCAGCCCTCTCCTGTTCATGCTGATGACTCATGACTGCACCTCTAAACACAGTGCAAAGTAGATCATTAGGTTTGCTGACGACACAACGATGAGGCACCATACAGAGAGGAGGTGGAGCAATTAGCGGATTGGTGCGTCAACAACAATTTCAAATCAATTCAAGACGCTTTATTGGCATGACCAATGGGTACAATCAGTGTTATCAAAGCAAACAAAAATAAAATTAACATGAAACAAAAATCTACAGACATTTACAACAAAGACATATAAAGTATTTACATATATTGTAAACATATGGAACATTACTGGGAGACAGACTCACTGTTCCTCAGGCTGTGACAGGAGATCACATACTGGGCTGCCAGTTCAACTGAGTTACCTCCTCCCTCTCCCAGTAGGACTGGGACCTGTTGTGATTCTGGCAGGTGTGGGACCTCTGGGATTAGATTTCTGAATTTAGGGAGGAATGTTTCTCTAATCCCAGAATATCTGTCACAGTGCAGTAGGAAGCGCACCTCTGTCTCTGTTTCTGTTTCTCCCTGCTGGCAGTGGGAGCACAGCCTGTCCTCTCTGGACAGCCAGGTCTGCCTGCGTCACCTAGTTTCTATGGCCAAGAATCTGAGCCTGTGCTTCATCAGGGTCTGTTGCTTGGTCAAATATTCAGCTAGTGTGTATTGTCTGTTAAGGGTTCTGTAGCATTCCAGTTTATGTTGTGTTCGTGTGTGTGTGTGAGATATTGCTGTTTGATCTGTGCTGTGATGTGCTTGATTCGGAGTTGTGGTGCTCTAGCAGTGCTGTCCTGAGGCTGGTTAGTGTCGGTGTGGCTCAGGTCAGTGAGCCTCAGGACCAGCTGGCTCAAGGGGCTCTTCTCTGGGCTCAGCTCTTGTCTCAGCAGGGCTTTGTGGTGGTAGGAATTTTGGTCACTGTTTTTTAGGTGTAGCCAATACTTTAATACTCTCTTCTGTATTTTTATTAATAGTGGGTATTGGCCTAATTCAGCCCTGCACCCGTTGTTAGGTGTTTTTCTCTGTACACAGAGAATGTTTCTACAGATCTCCATGTGCAGAGTTTCTGTGGGGTGTTTGTCCGATTGAGTGTAATCCTGGTCTGTGAGGGGACCCCACACTTCACTGCGTATAGGACAATGGGTTGGATTACACTTTCAAATATTTGGAGCCAGATTCTTGTTGGTGGGTTGATGTTGAAGAGCCTCCTTCTTATTGCGTAGAATGCCCAGAGTGCCTTCTCCCTCAGTGCCTTCACTGCCAGGTCAAGACTCCCAGATGAGCTGATGGTGAGACCGAGATATGTGTAGCTGGATGAGTGCTCCAATGTGTTGTTGTTGAGTGTGTAGCCGTTTCCCTGAAGTCCGGCTTTCCTCTGGAAAACCATGACTCTGGTCTTGTCCAGATTGACTGTCGGCGCCCAGGTCTGACAGTACTGCTCCAGCAGTGCCAGGTTCTGCTGCAGCCCCTGCTCCAACATTCCTGCTAATTCGTTGATATAGATATTGATCAGTGTTGGGCTCAGGCTGCAACCCTGTCTCACCCCTTGGCCGTGGGTGAAGAATTTGGTCCTTTTGTTTCCAATTTTCACTGCACATTTGTTCCCTGAAGACAAAAGAGAAGACAACTGACTCCCCTGTGGAGACAGCTAGAAGTACTTTTTGTTTTTTGGTGTGCCTATCACAGATGACGTCACCATCAACACCACTTCCCTAACTAAAAAACCACAACGTCGTCTCCACTTCCTGCACCGACTGAGAAGGGCAACCACCCCCATACTATCCACATTCTATATACATTCAAGAGAGCATCTTGACAAACTGCATCATTCTTTGGTTTGGGAATTGTAAGGTCTCAGACCGCAAGTCCCTGCAGCGAATTGTCAATACAGCAGGACCATTCAGGACGTCTACCAGACACGCTGCACACAGTCTCCAGTATTGTGGACGATCCCTCCCACCCCCCCTGCAACCTCTTTGCCCTCCTACCATCTGGTCAAAGGTATCGCAGTAGACGGGCCAGCTCCACCAGACTCCATAACAGCTTTTCTCCACAGGCCGTCAGGCTCCTCAACAAGCTCCTGGCACCTACTGCAAATCCAGAAACTTAGTTCCTTTTGCCTAATGTCAGGCACACGGTCAGATGTACTCTTTGCACAATCCTGTAAAGTAAATTGCACTCTGCACATTGCACTTTATGTAGCCTGTATCCAGTTAGAAATGTCTATGTCTACATCGTCTTGTCAGTGCCTTGTCGGTATTCGCACCATAGACCTGGAGAACGAGATCTCACTCTCCTGTATACTTGTATATGGCTGGAATGACAAATAAACTTGAATGTCTAAACTGTAGTTATAGCAAATTAGAATGTGAAAAAATAAGAAGGGGGGGATATTCATTTCCCAAAAAAAACTGAAATGTAGTACATCAGAAAGTCTGGAAGTCACACTGCCTTGTCGAGGAGCCAAGTCTCTCCCGAGGCTGCTCTGGAGTCACACACCTGTACACACACACACTAGTATATACCCACACCTGTATAGACATTCACACATCCACAGTCACACTCATATCATAGTAACTGTATACACAGTCATGCCTCTACACACACATATACACCCACAGCTGTATATACTGTACATTCACACATCCTCAGTCACACTCACATCACATATAGTTACTGTATACAGTCATTCCTCTACACACACACATATATACACCCACAGCTGTGTATACTGTACATTCACACATCCACAGTCACACTCACATCACATATCAGTTACTGTATACACAGTCATGCCTCTACACACACATATACACCCACAGCTGTATATAGTCATACATTCACACCTGTACACACATCCAGTCACACTCATACACACACACCTGTCACACCTGTACAGTCATTCCTATACACCCACACCTGTGCAGTAACTGCTGTACACCCACCCAGTCACACCTGTGCACAGTCACTCTTGTACACCCAGTCATACCTGTACCCACACCTGTGCACAGTCACTTTTGTACACCCACCCACAGGTTTGTGCTTCCTCCTTTTGACTGCTGCTCTATCCGTTCCTCTTCTGTACTCCACTGAAAGGAAACTCAAAAAGGTGATGGGATTTATAGTGAACTTGTTAAAGACAACACCAGTGATTTACTTTGTAGAGACCAGATCACCATTCAGGTCTTTTGGTACACACAATTTTCACAGACACTGTGAATCCCACACACAATTAAACTTTCTCTAAACCATGATGCATTATGCGCACAAGACAACTGGCCCTGAACATCAAGCCATGACAAGAGAACAATCTTAATTTAATCCGTTTATTTTAACAAATCTTACATTTACTGAGCAAAATTTATAACCCCCAATTATTGAAAACAAAAATGCTTGAAAATGCTTGCTCTTCACAGTATTGAGATATGCTTTTTTCCCCATTTTTTTATAACAGATTTTCACCTATAAAAGCATAATGTCATTTTTTTATATAAAAAAAGCCATCTTTGCCGACAGTCTGGTAAACTGCTAGTGTAATTGGCACTTTCAAGGAGACGAGATTCTTCCCAAGCAGAAGGAAATAAAGGGGGTTTGGCTTCTATGCCGCTGCGGTTCCCCTTAAATAAATGATCAACTAAAGGGCCCGTTACACCTTGAATCTATCGGTCGCCCTCAGAAAGCAGGGGCGCGGTACCCAGTTCTCAAACGTCTTCAGGGCTCCATCACTTAGGCTGCAGAACAGGTCCCGAACTGGCGGAGGCCGTGTCTGGCGCCAGGAGCACGCGACACTTTGCCAGGTGAGAGAGCTCCCAGAGGGACTACTGCCGTTCTCAAACCGCCTCACAGCGGCGGCAGCCTTCTCGCTGCCACTCGTACCTAGTCTGGAATAAAAGAAGCTGCAAGCGCTTCACGCTTCACATGCGGCTACACGACAGCGGTCAAGGAAGTCACTTGGCTTGTGGAGGGTTCAGAAATGGGACCCCCTTCCGCTAGTGCTACCTCAATACAGAGTATTCCAACACTCCTTAGCTTTACGGTCCTATCGCTCTCATCTCCCATCATCTCTCTACTCTGGACAGGCACACAGTCAGTCAGCAGAGAGACTGTGCCAGACATTTCCTCAGTCTCGGAGAAGAAGTCCCCCCGTCAGGAATGCTCTGGGAAGCAGCGTGAGCTGACACAGTAGCTTTGTTAGTTGACCTCGCCCAGCTGTCTGCAGCTTTCAGACCACAAAATGTAAAGTGCTAAAACTAAAGCAAATTTAAGACTTCTTACACGATACAAAGCTGCAGAGGAGGAGACTGGATTTTCTGACAAAGGAAATAAGACCCTCGTGGACACAGGATCCAGCTGTTAGTGCAAATCCTGTTCCAGGCGATGCTTTGATATTAACGGCTGGAGTCTACAAGGGGGGGAGGGGCTGTAACAAGAGTATCTGCTACTTTAACCAAAGGAAAGGAATTTCTCCCCAAATGTCAGAGGGAAAAGCAGAGCCAGCCTGGCAGCTACCTTAGTACAGGCAGCTCTATTCCATGTTGACACTGTTCTGCAGCTCAGAGGTGTTTTGAAAAATAAAATCATCATTAGCCACATCTTCATTCCCTATCCAGACCATTCCAAAATGATCCGCAGAGACAAAATATGGCCACCACTACACTGAGCCAAATGTGCTTTGTGCTTCCTTGATACTCCTGAACTCCACTGGGAATATGCAAGTCCCACTGGATACCAGGCATCTGCTTAACAAATAATGAACATGCCTTCTCAGGATGACAAACTTAAGAAGCCTGGACATCATCGGGCTGATTAAAGGGAGGCAGTCTAAGGCTAGTTAGGAAATTTGAGCAACTAAAGCCCAATGTTCTCCTCTCAGTGCCAGGAATCAGAGTTTTGCATGAATAAATGCACATTGTTCACAATCAAATTAAGCCATCATTCTGAAAACACCAAACTCAGCTGAAAAATATCATAGAAACATCTCCTATAGCACTCCTACAAGAGACATTACGCAAGGCTCTTTCAATTTTACAGATCTGCATTTCAAATCAGGAGCGATCGAATTAAGACGCACAAACAAAAATAAAAGCTATTACTCTCACTGACGCACAGGCAGAAATGTAGGAGCAAGGAAGGATGGCTTCGCTTTTAAGTAGTGAGCAGGGAAGACAGAGGAACTGAGATAAATTATGCAAGAGGAGGAAAGAACGGCTTGAGTTACAAACCACCCAAAAGATTTCCAAAGAACCCACTAATGCACTCAGACCCTCTTCCCCAAAAGATTTATGTTAGACATGTGACAGCAGTTTTGTTCAGCAGCAATTGCACTGGAAAGCTGGGAAGTCCTCCTCAGTATAACGTTACCAGCTGCTCCACCTGCTGGCCAGGTCTGATCACTGCAGCTTTGACATTAACACTGCCATGCTATCCCTTAAGATTCTCCTTAACTGTGAAGCCAAACTCGCATGGGAAATGAATAAGACACTATGTTAAAGAAAGACTATAATTAAGAGGCGGGGACGAAAGCACCAAAAGCGTTTCAGATACTATTCCTTGTCACAGATTTTAATTTGAGAGAATGTTCACAGATTTCGCTTCATTTCCATCTACTTCTTCTCCTTCTTCTTCTCCTGCAGAAGACAGACCACATCGAAAGGTTAAGAGAGGCACCAGTCAAGTAAAAAAAAAATTTGATCCAGGATAAGGGATATTATTCACTGACAACGGGTATGAAGTTATTTGGAACCTGAAAGCTGAATTCACTGCCCCAGACAGAGCAAGTGTGAAATTCAGCTGAACAGAGACGGCACTAAAACAAAATAATCAATAAGCTCTGCCGGCAGCTCTCTTTCACAATGCACAGTCTGCTGGATTCTAAAACAATGCCTTCAGAACAAAAGAGCAAGCAAGTGCACAAAAACCCTAAAACAGAAGTAAAACAGCCCTTTTCCAGGTTGAGAAGTTCAGGTGGGTAGTGGCGTCAGCATGCGTAGGCTGCAAAGGAATCAGTAAAGGTTTATTCCAACTGAAAAGAGAAGAAAAACACTTTTGAAATGCTGTTTCTTCTCCTTTGAGCATGGAATCAACCTTTACTTGCTCCTTTTTACCGTCGGTTTTACAGTTGTTTTTACTGTAAGCCTTGGTTGCTCTTTTGCTCTGATGGCAACGTCTCCTGCTCCTCTCGCCTCTAATGCAAAAGCAATTCAGGTGCGAGCCGGAGACCACTGACCCCCCCCCCGACTGAGATCTGAAAGAGCTGCTTTCTGGTCTCCCACAGAGCACCGAAACATCAGCCCAGGCCAGAACACGCTTTCCCTGACAAGAACCCACAACTCAAATCTTTAACTCAAACTCATGGCCATGCAGGACACCCAGCTCCCGGATCCTTTGTCCTTACCCATCCCCAAGCCCCACTGAGGCCTCACCTTCTCGTTCATGGCCAGGATCACCATGAGCTTTCTGAAGATGGTCACGAAGTCCAGGAAGAGGTCCACGCAGTGCCTGCAAAGAGAACACACGACTGCTGGGTGAGCTCACCACCGGGTGTCTGGTGGGATGCAAACACGGTGCCTTGAGGACACTGACTGCTGTCAACAACAGCTTCTTGGATAGGGGACCAAAAAGATGGAGACTCTGCCCCTCTTTCAAGCTGGAGACGAACAGCACAGAAAGGCAGTGGAGTTATCTAGCCCCAGTCCTCCTCAGCTGACTGTCTCAAACCAGCACGCATCTGTTGAGATTTCACAGCCTCCGCTGAGCCACCGGCTCAGAGAGTCCTTACAACTTGCTTTGCAAGACTATGGCTGTCTCTCGCACCAGGCCCAGTGTTGAGCTGCCAACTGAAGAGGATCTACAGGTAGAGATGAGACACCCCCGTACCCAGTGTGGCCTTCCAGTTCTCACAAAGCTGATGACTAAGGAGGGAGTCTCTGACAACACTGACAAATTGACAGGATTAAATCTGCCTTACTCTGTAGAGCATAATCTCTACCTCTTTTATCTCTTAAATATCTGACCCCTGCTTAAGGGTGTTCCAGAACAATAACAAATGATTTTGCCTACTTCACAGCAAGAATTACTTTCCAAGTAATGGTCATTTCTGTCTGACTTGGCAAGAGAAGGACTGCTTTTCCTTCACATTTTAGTAAACTGTCCCAGGCAGAGGAATGACAGCTGTGAGGAGAGGAGTAGTGGAGGCTCTGTTTAGGAATTATATACCACGCAATTCTGGAAGTGTGTCTGCTGAAATTCAAACACACAGCACACAAGGAGAAGCACTTGGAGACAGGGATGATAATCTGCCTGGACAACAATTTCTTCACTCTGTCCTCCTAAGAACTGAAGAGGAAGGGAGAGAGACACATGGAGGACCTCCCAGGAAGTTTTCCGATGTAGCGGACTTCAGCTTTCTGAGAAACTGAAACACAGACAGCAACTGTTTCAACCCAGCCATCAACAATGAGGCCCCACCTAATGGGCTCTGTGCACTACAGGAATAAACAGACTGAGTGCAGCTCCTGGGATAACGGGCCTGGATCACATCCAACGGGCTGCTACTGAACAAACAAGCCACAGCCAGCCTTCATGCGCATCCAGCATGGATCAGGCCTGGCCTGAGGCCAGACTGAAACGAGTACAAAGCAACAGCTCATAAGAGTTTCATCAGAAGAGCCCATCGCCACGTCAGGCCTGGGAACGGGCTCCTGGAAAGCCCCAGAGCTGATCCAGGCTGAACGCCTTCCTGCAGACTCTACAACACCACAGGACCCACAACTACGACCCGGCCGGGTCTCAGCAGAACTTGTGAAAAAGCTGCGCAGACGAACAAACGCACAGCACAGGCTCTTCGGTCATTTTAAATTAAGGGGCAATTCTCACCAAATGTAGTCCTTGTCACCCATCTCTGCCTTTTCAATGATGAGCTGGGTGTCGAAAAGCACAAAGCCACACATCAGCATCAGCCCGATGTACATGTGAGCCTGCAGAGAGAAACAGTGCGTTACTGAACACAGGACACAACATGGCTCCGTTTACTGTCCTGCACAAGGGGAAGAACAATGAACAATACTCTCAAGGTTCTGAACTACATACAGAAGAGCGTGTAAATCACTTTTGAGAGATGCCTTCAAATATCTGTTAAGAGTTTTCCGTGACTCTTTATGGCCTGTCTGGAACTGAAAAGGTCTGGCCTTCTGGCATGTAGTGTCATGGCAAACAGCAAAACGGTTAGTTCCATTAAAGTGAAATCAGCCAGTTTTCTTTCTGAACTACAAGAAATCTATATTTCACATTTTAGTTCTGGTAGTAACGCCCAAAGATTTTAATAGTTTTTCTTATTTGTGGTCTCATTTCCCCATCATGTGGCCATGACAGAGAGGTATAAGCCGATCTAACTCATTTGATATATACCACAGAAGCCATGTGGAAAAATTGTCTTTGATAATGGATGATTAGCCTGATTACACACAGAATATAACTTTAAATACCGCAGCTTATATATTAAGATTCTGTAGAAATTCTGGGGATCCAGCTTAAAACTTCAGGACTTTTATGGGCCTCCTGCTGCACTGTGAAGCTCCTCTGGCCTCTTACTGAAAAATGAAGGCAGTCTTGTAGCCTTACCTTGAAGAGCATCACTGAGCCAAAGAACATGTTGAACAAAGAGAGCAGGAACAGGAGGGACAGACCGGACATCAGTGTGCCTGCAGGAAACAGAAGCTCTTTGTGAAGCACACAGACAGATGCCCATCATTTCAAAAGACATTTTCCAGGAACAAAATATCCCAAAAACTGAATCTGTGAGGGGTCTTCGTTTCCAATGCTTGAAATCACATGGTGATTGAGGGCGCCCGGATTGCAGCCCCAGGAGCTTTTGTAACTCCTTCAGACCTGGACAGGAAGGTCTGGCCCAAATATCGCAGCGCTGGTCTAATCAAGACCGAAACAAGGCTACTGAGCCCTCTTCCTAAGGTCTTGTGTACACCTCTGCCTCTCACTCGGAGTTCAAACGGCCCCACACCCGCCAGCGGGCTCCGCAGCCTTACCCCCCAGGAAGAGGTAGCTCCGGCGCTGAGCGTACAGGGCGCTCATGGTGAAGCACGCGAAGATGATGGAGGTGCCCAGGAACGCGGTCACAATGATGCTGTGGAAGAAACATGTAGCCGGTGAGACTTAGGAAAGTTTTGTGTTTCTCTAACAGACAGAAGGGCTACAGGCTGAAAAGCTGGAGAGGTCAGGGAAACAATGACTTATTCACGTTTGACCTCGGCATGTGCCAATCTCTTAGCAGCACGGAACGATAAAAGCTTTTTTTCCTCCTACTGTATATCTTCTAGCTTCAGACTCAATCCTGCAGAGCTGCAGAGAGACGCCATCAATCAAGATCACAAGGCATTGTTTTCTGAACATGTTAAATCTACAAAGACCACTTCCCCTCTCTGTCTCACTACTGGTGTAAGGAAGGTGGGAAACCACAGATTCTGTTCAATAGTCATATTTGATGGATAATCTATGGTCTTAAGTGGTACGAAAACAGTACATTAAAGTTAAGCACTGCTTTACAGTGATTTCTGTACATGTGTAACAAAAGGTTGCAAGCCCAGGCACAGCAGGCACAATCCAGCGATGCGGGCTTCACCCTGTATGGGAAGAGTCTCCGTGTCGTATGTCATATACGTGCTTTATCGAAAAAGTCAGACGTCATCAGAAAGCAGATGACGGCTGCTGCCGACAGGTCTTACCTGGGGTTGATGGCGATAACAAAGTCCATGACAGGGCCTAGCCCGACACCTAGCATCGGAGAGAGAGCGCAAGACCAGAATGAGAACCCGCATGGACAGCCAGCACAGACCCTGGCATGCACACACCCATCTGCCCCACATCGGTGAGCAGAGCTGGGGCAGCCCAGATCCTCAAAGACTGATCCTCCATCCCCTGCTTCTCAGACGCTCAGAAATATTTTACTGACTCCCAGACAGAAAGAGAGAGCTCTTGTTATGAGCCGCTGCAATTCGCACCCTTTACTGTGAGAGCCTGAGCAGAAGATGGCAATCAAACAGTTCAGAATGTCACTTTAATTGCATTAAAAAAAAACAATTAAAAGCAAAGGAGGACTGGTCCATCTTCCATGCAATCTATGTGGGGTCTGCAGGCTTGTCTCTTGAAAGGCATGAGACAGGGCTGTGACCTCACCTGTGAAGAATGCAAAGCCCGCCAGGATGCCCAGCCTCTTCTTCTCCGTCTCTGGGCAGTGAGGGGTCATCGCCAGCCAGGCCATCATTCCCAGGGAGCCCAGGAGGGACAGGACTCCGCCCTGGAAGAGCAGCACATGCCTCAGTTCAAACACTTGGCAAACCCCACTGGGTACAAAACCCACTGAGGACACCCGGTCTGTATTCAACTCATCTCCGAGAAAAGAAATATGTAAAACAACAAGGTCCGCTACGTGCAAAAACCTCTCTTCCTTATAAAAAATAACCCCCCCCCAAGACATCACACACATTCCAATTCAAGATGTCTCAGAAATTCAAAGGCAGACTCCCACCACTCTTTAAAGCAGCCCAGCAGTCCGGGCCCTTGTAATTAGGAGTAACTTCTCTGGTTCCAATTAGCCTATATGCCCTCCTCTCACAGTTCACAGATGCAGGACACCTGCAGATCTAGGATGACCCCTAACAGATGCAAAGCAGCAGTAAAATATTCCTCCGCTTCCTGCTGACACCTGCTGGATCCAGCTCATCCCAGGCAAACCCATCTGACCTGCCCCCCCCGGCTCCTGGGCTCGGAGGTGCTGCTTTCCATGACAGCCGTGTTTTGCCAACAGCGGAAGGGAGGAAGGGAGGGAGGGAGGGAGGGAGCCGCGGACAAGGCCCAGGGCAGAGCCTTACCTGGAAGAGCCGGGTGACGACGTGGACGTAGGCGCCGGCCCCCGCCACGAACATGCACACGGCCAGGCTGGAGTACACATTCTTCAGGTGCTGCTGGGTGGACCGCGAGCTGCAGGAGAGCAAGGCGTCAGGCTGCCTCTCTGGCCAGAACGGACGCTGTCCGGCCTCGAGGCTCGCAAGCCGGCTTTCCCGACTTTCAGAAAGGAACGGTTCTGGAGCCCGGGCCAGTCCTGGCTCGGCCCGTTCTCTTGAGCTCCCCCTAGCTGTGAGCGCTGCCATCGGACACCTACAGCAGGGCACCGCTGCAGGTGGAACACGAGCGACACAATCTCGCCAGCCTGTCTGCTGCCCTTGACATTCAACCGCCCCCACTTTTTAAAAACAAATTAAAAGCTCAGCCGCTCTGGCTTCAAAGTTAGAGAGACAGATGTTCCCCTTTCTTCATTTCTCATTAAAAGAGCCCAGCAACATTCTGGTATTCCTCAGTAGTCCGGCCACAGAAAGCAATTAAAAGAAAGCTCAAGAACACAACTTTAAAGTTAAGGTCCAAAACACAGAATACGTCTATCCTAGCAAGTGTGCTATATCTGCAGGCTGCCCTACTGGAAACGTTTCTATGGGGTGTCAGTTTAGACACACCAAGAAGCAGCAGGGTTTTTCCCAATGAGAAGAATCCTGAAGGTGTCATTTCTGATGATTTACCCCAACACTACAAAGGAACAACAGTCTCCGAGATGAGAGATTAGCACATTGGACCACACAGAGACAGTGTCTTCCCACAAACTGTCAGATTACTGAACTCTACCCCTACCACCGGCTCACACTGATGTTTTTCTCACACTTTTTTTTTTTAAGTTGTATGTTACTTAACTTGTTGCTGCTGCTGTTCTGTGTTTGTTTTTGGCGATTCCTTTAATGTCTTTGTATTGGAGCATACAAGCAAATAAGCATTTCACTGCACATAACAAATAAACTGAACACAGTAATGTTAATAAGACACAGCAGCCACATTCAAAAGAATGTTATGAAGAAATAAGAAATAAAAATGTGATGAGTGCATCACTGTCTGAAGGATTATTTAAATCGACTTTCATCCTAACCCTTCTGGAACAGGCGACCCTGCCCTCCTCAGCCAGCAGGCGTCACGTGTCGACAGACACTTTCAGGGGAAAACCCAAACACCTGCTCCCACCAGACAGAAAATCCCCATCTCAAGAAAGAGTACTCACATCTGTGAAAACTTAAACAGCGCGTCAAAGTTGATACTGCGGTCAAACATGTTCATCTTGAGTCGATGTCTCCGAGTCTGCTCGGTAGCTGGAGAACCTGCAGGGATAAGAGAGACAAGCCAGTGACCTCTCCCTTCGCCTCAGACTGTGTAGGAGCTGGCCTAGTTACTGAGGAACTCAGGTGGAACAAAATCTGAAAGACTATGAGGAACGGGAACAGAGATTAACACCCATGACACAGAGCATTCAGCAGACAAAACACGCCAGTTCTTTACACAGCCAGCGGGGGGAGCCGTGGAGCTCACCTCCCAAACTCCATGGTGGGGTCCCCTGGTAATCACCTTGATGGGACACCTGGGCTGTTTTTCTAGGCCGGGTAGCAAGCAGAAGTGCAAGACGGACTAAACAACCTCCCCTAGCCTGTCAACTTCCTTACCTTTCTGCTCATAACAGGCCTAGTGTGAAAACCATAACGGTTTTGGAAACCACCATGTTTTGCAGCAGAAAGAATACTTTCTGCTTTCACTTTCTCATTAAACAACCCTGCAGCCTGAGGATCAAACCACGGCCTCTTTACTGACGTGCCATGCTGTGGGTGAACTTGACACGAGTGAAATTCCCCTCCATAAACGCAAAACTGCTTGTCTTTTCCGAGATCAGACCTTGGTGGGGGGTTTTTATACATTCACTTGGCTCGCTGTTCACCATTCCCGGGTCAGCCGCAGCACCAGGAACACCACACGGCGCTGGAAAGCGGCTCTGACGGGGATGATCTGATCCCACACACGACGCTGTACCGGATTTAGAAACTGCGGTTACGCAAGTCGCGTCGCCCCTCAGAAAATCCTGCGGCCGCAGCTCCGACTGTCAAAGTCCACCCGCGCTCCAGCAATTTCTAACACGCCCCCCCTTCCACTGCACGACTCCCGAATCAGCGCCATTTCTACCAAACGCAATGACGGTTTTTTTTTTTAAATTGTACCTGGAAGACGAGATCGGTGAATCTGCCCATTAAATCGCAGGTGTTGAAACTGCACAAGGCTGCGCGGGGGCCCAGTGGGGCGGCCGCGGACTAAAACACGTCTCCCGGCGTCTCCACGGCAGCGAGTGACGAAACTCTGCTGTAATCGCGGCTCACACCGCGTACCGGTCACGTACACGTACCGGGACACGGAGGCCGCCGGCTGGACGGGCCGTCCCGGGCCCTGTCCCCGATCCCTGCGGGGGCTGCGTCCTCAGGCCGGTGCAAACCGTAGGCCCCGGACACACCTGCGCCGTTGTTTTCTAAACAAACCGCGATTTTAAAAACCCCAGACGGAAACAACGACGCCCCCCGTGCCCTGCGCACTGCCTGAAGCGGCAGGCGGACGGCGGAATTAAGAAAGAAACGCGATTTTAGTACCGTTACGCCGGCGTTTGAACAGATAAACGCGTATCGTGGGGATCGGGGATTTGTTTTGTAATCGAGTCGGAGCTACAGAGGCCGCAGCGTAAGGATATTAATTTTATGCCGAAGAGACACGAGTGGAAAAACACGTCGCTGCTTCGCCTCCAGGCCTCCAGGCTTGCGGCCGGCGGCCGTCCGGCTGTACCGACCCCTCGCCGGGAGCCGCCGCCGGACTGGTGCGCGTCTTCCCCGGCCCAGCACTCCTCCGCCAGCCGCTCCCCTCCTCCTGGCTCCTCCGCACGCTGGCTTCCGCTCCTAAACCCACTGTCTGTCCCAATCCGCACCACCACACTCCCCGGCAACACACACGTCGCCTTCCTATTGTTATTATTTGTTCTTACGAAGTAAAAAAAACCGATGAAGTGTGTATTTACCCGTACGTGCAGAGCCTTGTGTTGTCGTTCGCTTCTCTCTCTCCGACTGTCTTGTTCCGTCTTCTCCTCACGCACGTAGCGCGTCGTGACGTCACGGCAGACCCCCCCCCTCGGCGTAGCGAACTGCGTGTGAAACTGAAAGTGAGGCGTTTAGGTTCATATATTTTTTTGTGATTTTTTTTCTATAAAACAGGCCGGGCTGCTGGTTATATTGGATTTAGGCTCCTATGCTCTGGATGTCCTATTTTTTTTGTCCTGTTTTAGAGACCTAAAATATCGGTCCGACCGGGATTTGTAAAATTCCAAAAATTGTCCGGGATTTTGTTTTGCTCGTTACTCGGACTGTGTAAACAAGCTTAGCCCTGCATATTTTCGTGTTCTATGCATTACTGGTAGATGAACAAGTAATAGGTTTATTCCATGCTGAAAAAAAGAAGAGAGAAAAAACACAACGTTTCGGCCGTGGAGCCTGAAGAACCTGAAGAAGGCTCCACGGCCGAAACGTTGTGTTTTTTCTCTTCTTTTTTTCAGCATGGAATAAACCTACTACTTGGTCCTTTGCAGCCTACGCATGCTGACGCAGCTCCCCACTTGAGCTATTACTGGTAGATGTTTTGAACTTACACGCAGCATAGCCTGAAAAGGGTTTTTGTGTGTGACTGTTTTCATGGCCATGACAACAACGTTTAACTTGTTTCATTATATTTCAAAATGTTTCGTTAAAAGTGATAATTTTTGCAACCAATGAGGTCTTCCCCTATGTTATGATGTCTTCATTTTTTCCTCAGATGTTGAGACTTTTTTTGGTGTTTAAATGAAAAAAAAAAACTTTGTTTAAAATAGGGCTATATTTTTTTTCCTTGTTTGCAATTATGGAAGAGAATTAGCAACCCTGCGATTGTTTAAAGGTTTACCAAGAGGTTTAATAAAAACTAGAGAGTTTAAATTTATTTTTTATTAGAAAAAGATTCATTACTTTGGAGGCATGTGTCTAGTGTCGATTATCCCCCCCTTCCTCTTTGTTTAAACCAAAATATAGTCACCCTAGTTTAAATCTTGAAAGTCAAGAGTATCATCTTAAAATAAATCTTTTTCTGCGTTTTGGTGACGTGCTGTATAGATTAATTGTAGCGTGGTCTCTTATCTATAAATTAGATGATACATAAAATTATCATCAATAATATGATATATTATAGAGCAGGTTTCTGGACACTCCACTCAAGACTCTTCACAGGTAATGGGGACTCCCCTCCACCACCAGCAGTGTGCAGCCCCACCTGGATGATGTGACAGCAGCCATAGTGCGCCAGAACACTCACCACACACCAGCTCTCAGTGAGGAGGAGAACAGAGTGATGAAGCCAGTTCAGAGATGGGGATTATTAGGAGTTCATAATTGTTAAAGGTCAATGGGAAATTTGACCAGGTAACACCCACACTCTTTTTGAGGAACACACTGGGATTTTTAATGATCACAGAAAGTCAGGACTTCAGTTTTACATCTCATCTAAAGTATGGAGCCTGTTTACAGTATAGTGCCCCCCTCACTATACTGGGGCATTAGGACCCACACAGACTACAGGGTGAGCGCCCCCTACTGGCCCCACTAACACCTCTTCCAGCATCAACCTTAGTTTTCCCCAGGTGGTCTCTCAGCCAGGTACTGACCAGGCTCACAACTAATAATAATAATTGCTTACACTTATATAGTGCTTTTCTGGACACTCCACTCAAAGATCTTTACAGGTAATGGGGACTCCCCTCCACCACCAGCAGTGTGCAGCCCCACCTGGATGATGTGACGGCAGCCATAGTGCGCCAGAACACTCACCACACACCAGCTCTCAGTGGGGAGGAGAGCAGAGTGATGAAGCCAGTTCAGAGATGGGGATTATTAGGAGGCCAACTGCTGGGCTTCAGTGGGTTGCCAGTTGTGAGTTGCAGGGTGATATGGCTGCTGGGAATTGAATTAATACATTTAACAAAAATCTTGAACATATAAATCTAGACATGTAAAAAGTAGTGGCATACAAAGTAGTTTATATTTAAAGGTGTTTATGCATATATGATGAGAAAAAGTATATATATATTAAGTAAAACATAAAATCTACTGTCCAAACTAAGCAGGTTAATAGCCACAGGAGTAAAAGATAACTTAGTTCTAAGTGGAGTCTTGGAAGGAGATCAGGTTCACTGGCAAATTTTACTGGACACCAATCATTTTGCTGGCTACCTGCACAGTCCTGCTGTCTGTCTTTATTGCATGTATTCAGGCTACGGCAGTGAATGTCAGGACAGATTCAATGACAGTTCTATAGAATGAAGTCATTGTTGCAGTGCACATATTAAAAGGGTGGCGTTTTCTCACGAACAACAATCGCTGTTGGCTCCTCTTACATGGGGCTCCCATGGTTTGGGATCACTGTGATGGAAAGAACGGTGTAGATGTACAGCGTGCCTGGGAAGTCCTAACCGTTTGAAAATGTGTACCCGTTTCTGTGCGGGACGTGTTTGTGAGAAACCGGTTTGGCGCTGAAGTAGGTCAGAGTGGGTCGGCGATCCTCACTGCGGGTGCTGCAGAGCTGCAGGGTCCGCCGGTCGTCACGGTATCGGAGCTCTGAGCGAGGCGGTTGCGTCGCCGGGGAGGGGGACCCCCGTCAGCGTGCAGGGCAGCAAGCGGAATTGATTTTCAAACTGAGCAGTGGAAAGAAATGAGGAGCAGCGAAGTTTCGGCTGTGGAGCCTCTTCAGTGGTGTGAGGAAGTGTCCGTTTTTTTTACTGCTTGCTTACGTCAGTCAGTGATGGGCTTAATGGGTCCAAATCGCTGCACAGTAAGTGTCGCTGAGGAGTACGAGTTAAAAAGAACAAAAACAAGAATAATATACTTCATTTTTATGTAGCACCTTCAAAAGTGGCTTCTCAAAGAGCTTTACAGAACAACAAAAAACAAATTCCAGTAAAGTCCTTTCAGGCTCTCAGAGCCTAGTAGAGAGGCGAGCTGTGCTCTGTACCGCAGGTGGTGTTTTGTGGTAATTTTGCGGAATAAATAATTACTGCAAAGCAGACGTTTTACTCCAGGGATCAGGATGCAGAGGGTGAGATATTGCAGTGAAAGAGTAGTGAACCACCAGTACTTCCTAATTACTGATTTCTGAAACTAATGAGAATACATGAACCTGATGCAATTATTAATTAATAATCCCTACACTTATACAGGGCTTTTCTGGACACAATGTGACTGCAGCCAGAGTGGGCCAGTACACTCCCCACACACCAGCTCTCAGTGGGGACGAGAGCAGAGTGATGAAGCCAGTTCAGAGATGGGGATTATTGGGAGGCCATGATTGGTGAAGGCCAGGGGGACGTTTGGCCAGGACGCCAAGGTTACACCCCTACTCTTTTTGAGAAACACCCTGGGGTTTTTAATGACACAGAGAGTCAGGACTCTCAGTTTTACACCTCATCTGAAGGACGGTGTCTTTTTACAGTATAGAGTCCCCGTCACTATACTGGGGCATTATGACCCACATAGACCACAGGGTGAGCGCCCCCTGCTGGTTCCTTCTGAACCATACAAGAGGTACATTCATTCATTAGGAAGACCTCTTGTGTCAACAGAGCACAGAGAAACGCAAACTGGTGGTCACAAGTGGATACTACATGGTAGTGAACTTAAAACCAACAACAGGAGGAATTTCTTTACCCAAAGGGTGATGGGAGTATGGAACAAGCTATTCAAACATCTTGTTGGGGCTGATTTTTTTAAAGAAAATAAGCTTTATTTTTATTGACGTATACAATTCTTACAAATAATAAAATTGTAGCATACAATTTATACAAGTATACAAAATAGCTCATAAAAGGTTATTGTCCATTATCCGATTTAGCAAGTAGTCGTTAAGGCTGGATTCACGGAACAAAGTCCCTCCAAGCCTCCCGGGTTTCGCCACCTGCTTTAGTCTCCAAAAACCCATCCTGGCTCTGAAACTGCGGTGGTCCGGTTCTCCGTACGTGGTGCTGTTTCCCCTTCAGGCCCTGTGCTGGGCCCACAGACGTTTAATAATAATAATAATAATAATAATAATAATAATAATTGCTTACACTTATATAGCGCTTTTCTGGACACTCCACTCAAAGCGCTTTACAGGTAATGGGGATCCCCTCCACCACCACCAACGTGCAGCCCCACCTGGATGATGCGACAGCAGCCATAGTGCGCCAGAACGCTCACCACACATCAGCTATCAGTGGGGAGGAGAGCAGAGTAATGAAGCCAATTCATAGAGGGGGATTGTTAGGAGGCCATGATTGATAAAGGCCGATGGGAAATTTGGCCAAGACGCCGGGGTTACACCCCTACTCTTTTCGAGAAACGCCCTGGGATTTTTAATGACCACAGAGAGTCAGGACCTCGGTTTTATGTCTCATCCGAAGGACAGCGCCTGTTTACAGTATAGTGTCCCCGTCACTATACTGGGGCATTAGGACCCACATTGACCGCAGGGTGAGCGCCCCCTGCTGGCCCCACTAACACCTCTTCCAGCAGCAACCTTAGTTTTTCCCAGGAGGTCTCCCATCCAGGTACTGACCAGGCTCACACCTGCTGAGCTTTCCAGCACTACATTTCTAGGGAGGAACCTCACCTGACTATGACTCCATTCTTCCTCTGAGGTTCGCTAGCACCCTCTCCTCCAGCTCTCTCGCCCTCCTCCCTGTGCTGTGTCCTGGGGAGCTGAGGCCCAGGCAGTGTGCTGTGGAGGCCGGCTGCAGGAGACAGCATCATTAGGGCCTCATGGGAACTGGTGGAGGCAGGGTGTCCCGTTGGGCCGACCCTGGGTTTGGTCCTCACCCTGCTATGTCTTCAGAGGTCCCAGGGACGGGCTGTCACCCTGCAGCTACCTGCTGCCATCGGGACAACCAATTTGTTGTTGTTTTTTTAATTCGCAGAACAGCACCCTGCGTTTTATGACGTTTTCCAGATGTAAGAAGTCCTAAGAAAGAAAGTCAGGGGTTTCCTGCACCACCTCATGTTAATTTAGGTAAACAAGGAGAAACACCCCACTGATCCCTTTGAAAGATTTCTATTCATCCCCGACGCAGCCTTGCAGTAGATGGAGCCTTCCACCGGGTGGCAGCAGAGTGCCCTTCTCGGCCGCTCGCTGAAGAAATCCGGGTTCTTTGTAAACAGGGCGGCCAACATCAAAGGCAAAACCAGCTCTTTAGCATACCGTGACGGACGGCTGGTCCGGCCAATCGCGTTGGCCGTGGGGCCTGAAGGGGGGCGGGCGCGGGGGATCTGATTGCATGGAGCGCCATCCTCCGAGCTCGAGCCCCACAGCCTCGCCACAATAATGAATGGAAAGTCAGAGCAGCCAAGTCAGAATAGCAGATATGCGGTCGGATAAAATGATTTCATCAAACCAGGGACGTGCATCCAGACTCTGGTAGACTGGGCGAACCCCACAGGACACGCGAGGTTTGAAGGCTGGAGTTAACGTCTGTGTAGATATTTTAACTTTTTAAAACTTTTTGTTTTGCCTTTTTCTTACAACTTTAAAAAAACAAACTTTTTTTTTTACTCCTAAAAGGCGTCTATCGAGTTTTCTACAGAAACGCGAGCTGAAGTAAAGCGGATTTTATTATTATTTTTTTTTTGACTGTACGTTTTGACTTGCGTTGCGAGCCAGCCGGAGATGTGAAGAGCAGTTTCGGAGGAGAGACCGTAGGCAGGGGGAGCGGACGGACGGATGGATTTGGGGAGATTTCCGAATTGTTTGGGGGGAAACGACCTGCCTGGAACCAGCGGAAATACCCTTTGTGGTGGAGTCTGAGCGAAGGAGAGGGCTCGGCTCTCGAAGGGAAATCTGTCGGTGTGCAGACATGGGGAATGTGGAGAGTGTGGACGGGCAGCCGGAGGTGAAGGCGCATTTCGTGCCTCACAAGGTGCCCATGCCCGACGCCTGCGAGCTGGAGGAGCGGTTCGCGCTGGTGCTGGTGAGTCGGCTTGTGTGTGTGTGTGTGCGTGTTCTTTCTTTCCTGCGAGCTTAATTGACGTTTTTGTGAAGAATTGCGGCGGGCGGGTATAATTAACTTCACGGTGGGTCTGCGAGTGGGGGGATCTGATGGACTTCTCGCCTTTGTCTGGGGGGGGGGAGAGAAAAAAACCGGTCCCGGGGGAATTGCTGTGTGGCGAGTGGGAGCTGTTCGCACGTTTTTAAAGTTATTTCCCACCTGTTAGTGTCGTCGTCGTTGTTGTAGTAGTTTGACACTCGGATAAAAGGGTGTTTTGGGTCAGTGTGCGCTGGCATGCCTCTCAAAAGTTGAAATGGAAAAAAAAAAAGAAATCGCATCTCTTAATTACTGTTATTCAAACGCGCAGCGTGCGTCTCCCCCTCGCTTTCTGGGGCGACTGAAGCCCGACTCGGGTAACAAACTGCCGAAGTTTGGGCTGGGGGGGAGAGAAGAGAGAGGGAGAGCTTTCCGAGTTTTTACAGCCCTCGGAATGACAGAGGCGCAACTTCTGTGGATAAAGAAGTCGCGGTGGACTTTTTTTTTTTGTTCGCTCGACTTTACTTGCTCTCTGCGCTGTGGAGTTGCTGATATTGTAAAATTACGCGACCTGGCCCCTCCCACCGCTCCCCCGCGGGTCTCTTGTTTCTGAAAGCCAGGCGGCCGGGGCTCTGGGAGCGGGGGAGCGGGGGGTCTCAGCCCGGGCTCCTGCCCCGGTGGCTCGGTGGCTCTCCCAGCGGCGAGCCGAGGGGGCAGGAGAGCTGCAGACGCACCGCCGGCGGGCGCGGGTGTCTCCCGGGCAGGAGCGGATGTACGGCGCCGTTGCCACGCAGCCGCCTCGGGGGGCGAAAGAAACTTCGGGGGAGGCAGTTCGATGCAGACACTGGCGCAGCTGTGCTTTTATCCGGTTCTGAAAAAGTCCCGAAGCACGGGTGGCGTTGTGTTTTGGAATCCCCGTGCGAATTTCCCACCCCGCGCGCTCTCCTACATGTTTCCACACCCCGCTACACGGCGCAGCGAGCGGGGGCGACGTCCCTGCCGCTGGCGTGTGCGCGGAGGACTCGTGGAATGATCTCGGTTGTTGTAGTGTTTAAGTATCGCCCCCGTGGACGCCCACATCAGCTGTGATGATATCAGCCTTTAAGGCGTTATTGCTTGCCGTGTTAAGTTAGGCGCACAGGAGCGACACCAGAGTATGTACGCGTGATTCCCAGATCTGGGCGTCTCCTTGTTTATGTTCGCATGTCCCCTGTCCGTCTCCCCGGTGTGGGCCGGGCAGGTCGGCGGGACTGGTGCGGGACATGGTTGCCATGGTTTCCCGCTGTGCAGCCGCCTCTTGTGCGACTGGAGCCGTTGGACTCACTTTTCGGCACAGAGACGCTTTCTCGGAGGATGGCGTTGGTCTGGCAGGAGAGGGAGGAGGGCAGGGCAGCACGAAACCCCCCTGCCCACGCGGTTTTGTTGTTATTTATCACGGATTCGTGTTTCTGGGGTAACTGTAGTAGACTGGGAGGAGGGAGCAGGGGGCCGATGAGGCACAGACATGGGAGACTGACTGAAACGTTGGAAGAATGCTCCCTGTGTCTCTGGCAGAGCCAAACACAGGCGAGGTGAGGCTTCTCTTTCTTTAATGGAGGCCGCGAGGCTGCACCCCTCAGAGCCGCTGACTCCTGGCCAGGCTCATGGGAGCCCAGAGCCCATCCAGGAAGTGCAGGGTGGCGCCACACCCTGGTGGGGGCTTGATGGAATAATCAGGGCATTGCTGTGGCCACCCGTCCAGTCAGTCCTCTGACCACCGGCCTGAGGGGGCGGCGCAGAGATTGTGGCTTTTATCACAGTCCCGCTGGATTCACTGGAACTCAGTCGCCCCGAGACTGGGACCCGGGGCGTGGATGTTGACCCCCTAGGTTCATGGCGGCAGAGAAGCAGCTCTCGGGGACGGACACACCCCTGTTCGCTTTCGCGCTGCCTACGTGGAGCACAGCAAAGAGCCGTCTCCACGGTTTCCCTTTCTCTCTCTCTCTGTACTCCACTGCAGAGAGGCTGTGCCTGCCTGCCCTGTGGGCTTAAGTATAGGAGGGGACAGGCCTGGTCTCTCATTACCCTCTCTGAATTACACAGGAGCCCTCTCCGGCCCTTCCTGGCATCGGCGCGGTTTTTCTGTCCCGCTGTTGGCTCGGCTCTTGTCCCGCCCGCAGCTGCGTGTCTCGTCGGCTCTGTGCTCCTGTCCGTAGACTGTCCCTCGGCGCTCATGTCGGTAGGCGCTGCTGGGGTCCCTGTCCGCTCTGCCCAGGTGGGGAATGAGCCCCTCGCTCTGGACAGCGGGCACCACAGCTCCTCAGTCAGTCCAGCAGGTGTGGTGGGTCCCTTACATGGCAGACAGGGCCAGCAGAAGAGCAGGGGAAGACCTCGATACAGGCAGGGCGGCCATGTGCTGGTTCGCACTACTGCCTCCCGGCTCCAGACCCCTGGGTTTGATTTCAGACTGGGGGGCCTGTCTGTGTGGAGCATGCATGTTCTGTCCTGCATGGGGTCTCACCGGGTGCTGCAGTTTCTCCCCTCCCAAAGACCTGTGGGTTAAATTTGATTTGTAGCAGTCGATGGTCCCCCTTTCATGAGCTGTCAGCGGGCTTTGAAGGGTCTCCTTGCCTCTGTGGTTTGTCTGATGCGTTGATGTTCGTCTATGACTTCATTGTACAAATATAACCATCCTGCACATGTTCGAAACGGCTAGTGATTTATGGAGACCTAAGAAACTATTAAGAGTTCTGCTTTCGAGACAAACACGAGTCTCCATCTCGGTGATGGGCTTGTCAACTCCTGCTGCCTTCATTCAGCCAATAAGCAGCATTGGTTTACGCAAAGGGTTGTGGGTGTATGGAGCAAGCTACCCCACCACGTGATTAAAGGCAAGATCCTCGTTTTCTTTCAAAACACTGCTGGGCAGAATCCTCGGATCTGTTCGCTCCCATCTGTCAATCGGGCCAGCTGGCCCAATTGTCCTCCATCCTTCCAAATGAACATAACTGTGTGCGTGTTCATCTGAAAACCAGCTGCATCGTTGGGGGGGGTTCTGTCCAGCCCACCTGGAGCCCTGTCTCCCGTGATGTGCTGGACAGATTGAGAAGAAGCAGCCAGTGTGGTTCCTGCTGCATCCATGGACAGTCCCTCCACCAGCAGGGGGTGCTCAGCCTGCTCTGTGTTGAGTGAGCAGCAGTTTAATACTCATTACCGGAAGGTCATGGGTTCGAATCCAAGGTCAGATACTGCCATTGTACTCGTGAGTTGTTCCAGTAAAATACCCAGCTGTATACATGGGTGCAAATGTAAGTCGCTTTGGAACAATGCAATGGCCGGATATTATTAGTAGATTAGTAATAGTGTGTATGTCTGTGTGTCCTGGTGTGGTGTGTGGCTGGCAGAGCATTCCCGTTTACAAGCAGCAGACGTCAACGCTGGTGGGGTCACGACGATGGTGTCTCAGTCCTGCTGGGTAGTCCTGACTTTGTCGCCCCCAATGCCACAAATTAATGGCTCATTATCTGCTCTTGCAGGCAGTCTCCTCTGAAATGGAACTTCCATATCTGTACATTGGTCACACGCAAAGATCTTGTCTGCCTTAAAAATGTCAAAATGGAAAAGGAAGATAAAGCTTCGAAGCTGTTCAGTTGCAGGGGGAGATTAATTTTTTTTCTTTTGATTTGTTTCTTTTCCCTCTTCTATGAAAGAGGGAAAAACAACTCTCAGCACAGAAACACACCCTGTGTAAGGAGTGAAGTCGTGTCATCGTGTTCTGGTTCACACTGCGCATGGAGGACACGACTCTGTCGGCACCAGCCAAGTGTTTCTGGACACTGAAGCTCTGCAGTAATGTGCCACTGCTATGCTCTGCTCTGCCCTGAGCTGCTCTTCTCTGTGCTGCGATGCTCTTCTTTCCTCTGCTATGTGATGCCCTGTGCTGCTCTGTTTTGAGCTGCGGTGCTCTTCCGTGCCCTGTGCTGCTCTTTTTTGAGCTGTGGTGCTCTTCCGTGCCCTGTGCTGCTCTGTTTTGAGCTGCGGTGCTCTTCCGTGCCCTGTGCTGCTCTTTTTTGAGCTGCGGTGCTCTTCTCTGCCCTGTGCTGCTCTTTTTTGAGCTGCGGTGCTCTTCTGTGCCCTGTGCTTCTCTGTTTTGAGCTGCGGTGCTCTTCTCTGCCCTGTGCTTCTCTGTTTTGAGCTGCGGTGCTCTTCCGTGCCCTGTGCTGCTCTGTTTTGAGCTGCGGTGCTCTTCCGTGCCCTGTGCTGCTCTGTTTTGAGCTGCGGTGCTCTTCCGTGCCCTGTGCTTCTCTGTTTTGAGCTGCGGTGCTCTTCCGTGCCCTGTGCTGCTCTTTTTTGAGCTGCGGTGCTCTTCCGTGCCCTGTGCTGCTCTTTTTTGAGCTGCGGTGCTCTTCCGTGCCCTGTGCTGCTCTGTTTTGAGCTGCGGTGCTCTTCCGTGCCCTGTGCTGCTCTGTTTTGAGCTGCGGTGCTCTTCCGTGCCCTGTGCTGCTCTGTTTTGAGCTGCGGTGCTCTTCCGTGCCCTGTGCTGCTCTGTTTTGAGCTGCGGTGCTCTTCTCTGCCCTGTGCTGCTCTGTTTTGAGCTGCGGTGCTCTTCTCTGCCCTGTGCTGCTCTGTTTTGAGCTGCGGTGCTCTTCCGTGCCCTGTGCTGCTCTGTTTTGAGCTGCGGTGCTCTTCCGTGCCCTGTGCTGCTCTGTTTTGAGCTGCGGTGCTCTTCCGTGCCCTGTGCTGCTCTGTTTTGAGCTGCGGTGCTCTTCCGTGCCCTGTGCTGCTCTGTTTTGAGCTGCGGTGCTCTTCCGTGCCCTGTGCTGCTCTGTTTTGAGCTGCGGTGCTCTTCCGTGCCCTGTGCTGCTCTGTTTTGAGCTGCGGTGCTCTTCTCTGCCCTGTGCTGCTCTATGCTGCTCAATGCTGTTCTGTTCGGGTCTGTTCTGGTCCTTCTGCAGTGAAGGGGGCTTTCTGAAGTCCCTGCTGTGCTGTCGGCTGCTCAACACGCTTGAGCTAAACACCAGTTTGGGTCTTTGCAGGAATGTTGGCACTTAAGTTCATCGTGGTTTCAGTATTCAGTCTCCAGTTTGTCATGTTGCAGTGGTGACTAGTGTGTTGCTGTGCTCAGGGGTTGATCAAGGTCAGCACTGAAGTTCAGCTCGGAGACCACCAGGGGCCCACCGGCTCAAGCCCCTGGCGGCTGTCCCGGCCGATGAGCGAGCTCAGCTCGTGGCCTGCCCCCAGATTCCTAATGGCAAACCCAGCTGTGTGTTAGAATAACCCAGCGGCTCCACTTGCTAACCTGCCCCCCGTCAGTGGCTCCAGGCGAGCGCTGAATGATCAGTATGTTGTGAATGCAGACCCGGGGCATTGCACTTTCCTCACGCTGGCTGGCGCAGGTGTGTCCTGTTCCTGCCAGGAATTCAGCCTTTCCGTCCTCCAGCCGGGCGTGTTAACGGTGTGGCACTGAGAGCAAGGGCTCCCCAGAGAGGGTCCCCACACCTCCTCGCTCTGCACGGCCTCGTGCCCCCACCAGAACCACGTGCGCGTTCAGGCGGCTGCACATCTGGGCCGGGCCGGTCTGGGCTGTGGCGCTCCAGCCGTCTGTGTCTCTTGTCCGGGAGTCTGCCTCCTGGGGCAGTTCCTTGTGCGCCGTCCGGCACAGGCTGCGGTCTTCCCTCCTGTCCAGGGCTGCTCCGCGGGTGTCTGTGTGACGTTCATTTCTCCATGCTGGTTCTGCCCGATGGCAGCCAGTTCTGGACTGTGCGGATTAGTCAAGCCGGGCTCTGAAGCAGGTATTGCTGAGATCCAGTGAGGTTTTCTAATATTGACTGAGCCTTGGGTTATATCGAGTTCAGCTGGAATGAAAACCGGGAAAAGGGGACCAGGATTCGAGAGATTGTTCTTGTATGATCGTTCGATGACCTCAGGAGCGTGGAACTACTTCAGGAATGTGAAGAATGCGCTGTCTGGCGCTCGGCCGACACTGAAAGGGTTAAGTTGGGGCCGGGAAGCTGTGGCGTGTCCTCCCGCAGCAGGACGCAGCGGCTGTGTGAGAGAGCGGGCGGGGACCAGGCTGGACCAGTCCCATCAGCTGCCCGGGGAAGAGCTGGGTCTGGCCCCTGTAGGACCGAAGGGCTGCCAGCAGGGCGATGGGCAGGCGGAGCGGCAGTCCGAAGTCCTCCTCCCAGCCTGGCTCAACCCCAGCGTCCTCTGCCCCCTCGCGAGCGGGTCAGGCTCTGGGCCGCGCTCCTCACCGCAGGCTGAAACTGACCCGCCGGCTCAGTGGAGGAGCCCTTACCCACCCATCCCCAACCCCCCCCCCTCGCGAGTGCCCCCGCGTCTCGGAAGGCGGCCGGCGCTCGTGGTGTAATGATGTAATGGCTGTGGCCCTGTGCGCCTCGTTAGAGCCCCGGCCTGATCGCTTTAGCAGGCTTCAGAGGAGGGGGGGTGACACCCTGGGGTCGGGTTAACCTCCTGTGTGCCAGCCCAGCTAGGAAGTGCAGCTCTTGCCAGCAGAGTTACGGGCTCGCAGGCACCCTGGTCCGTCACCGAGAGGCACTGTGGTGCAGCCTGAGCTCAGCTGACAGCAGGCAGGGCCCCAGGGGCAGCGGTTCCTCGCCGCACTGCTGCTCTCACTGGTCCAACTGCAGGACCCCAGGGGCAGCGGGTCCTCGCCGTACTGCTGCTCTCACTGGTCCAACTGCAGGACCCCAGGGGCAGCGGCTCCTCGCCGCACTGCTGCTCTCACTGGTCCAACTGCAGGACCCCAGGGGCAGCGGCTCCTCGCCGCACTGCTGCTCTCACTGGTCCAACTGCAGGACCCCAGGGGCAGCGGGTCCTCAGCGCACTGCTGCTCTCAGTGGTCCAACTGCAGGAGCCCAGGGGCAGCGGGTCCTCGCCGCACTGCTGCTCTCACTGGTCCAACTGCAGGAGCCCAGGGGCAGCGGGTCCTCGCCGCACTGCTGCTCTCACTGGTCCAACTGCAGGAGCCCAGGGGCAGCGGGTCCTCGCCGCACTGCTGCTCTCACTGGTCCAACTGCAGGACCCCAGGGGCAGCGGGTCCTCACCACACTGCTGCTCTCACTAGTGGAGCCACTCGGCAGCCCTCAGGCACGTTCCCTCTCGGAAGATTCCTGTCATGCTTTCAAGGCGGCAACCCTGTGCACCTAGACAGAACTTTGAGAATTTAAATTATTAGAAAAAAAACAATTAGGGAAAACTCGGAGCTCGGAGGGGGTTTTATTTTAACTAGAAAGTGAGAAAATGACCAGAGCAGCTCACTTTCCCTGGGAAACGGATCAGGTTCCCGTCACACAGCAGTGCAAGTCATTTCGGGGCGTCCCTGCAGGCCCTCTCGAGGCTCTGCGTGTTTGACTGCAGCTGCACCAGCAGGGCTTGACGTCCAGGAGCTGGGGGTCCTGTCGGCTCTCCTGTGACAAGGCATGAGAGGTGCCTTGAAGCCGAGTGGGAGAGGAAAGATCGGAAAACGTTCCCTTTCTGTTCCTCAGCTGACGCAGGGTGAATGTTCAGGGTACCTTCTGTACACCAGTGTTCGTGAGACTCTGCGGGGGTTGCTGTCCTTCAGTAACACACAGCAGCCTGTCTCTCAAGGGGAGTTTGCCTGTGATTTATTTCTAAGGTGGAGCTCTGACCTCCTACGCTGACTTTTAAAGGTTTCAGTATATATAGAAACCTGCAGCCTGTGTGATCTTATATCGAAATGGGGGTGTGGCAAGCCGAGTTGAGGACCGATTCAGGCCTCTGCCTGAAAGCGCTGGGACTCTGTGTCCTCGTGAGGGAAGGGGCTGGGACAGTTTCGAGGGCCTTCGCTATGAGCACAGGGGTGTCCCTGCAGCTCGGCCGGCTGTGTGGTTCCTCTCTCTAGCCCCATGCAGGAATCGCCCCGCTGCTCTGAGGTTTTTAACAGGTCACCCCCCTTTGTCAGCTATATCTAACAGTAAGAAAATATAACTATAGGTGCTCCCCTCACCAGAGGGGTATCAGAGCATTTGGAGGGTACAGGGAGAGAGGGAGAGGAGGTGGGGGGGTGTTGGGTGGTGTTGAGGGTACAGGAGAGGGAGAGAGAGAGGGGACTGGAGGGGGTGTGTTGAGGGTACAGGAGAGGGAGAGAGAGAGGGGACTGGAGGGGGTGTGTTGAGGGTACAGGAGAGGGAGAGAGAGAGGGGACTGGAGGGGGTGTGTTGAGGGTACAGGAGAGGGAGAGAGAGAGGGGACTGGAGGGGGTGTGTTGAGGGTACAGGAGAGGGAGAGAGAGAGGGGACTGGAGGGGGTGTGTTGAGGGTACAGGAGAGGGAGAGAGAGAGGGGACTGGAGGGGGTGTGTTGAGGGTACAGGAGAGGGAGAGAGAGAGGGGACTGGAGGGGGTGTGTTGAGGGTACAGGAGAGGGAGAGAGAGAGGGGACTGGAGGGGGTGTGTTGAGGGTACAGGAGAGGGAGAGAGAGAGGGGACTGGAGGGGGTGTGTTGAGGGTACAGGAGAGGGAGAGAGAGAGAGGGGACTGGAGGGGGGTGTTGAGGGTACAGGAGAGGGAGAGAGAGAGGGGACTGGAGGGGGTGTGTTGAGGGTACAGGAGAGGGAGAGAGAGAGGGGACTGGAGGGGGTGTGTTGAGGGTACAGGAGAGGGAGAGAGAGAGGGGACTGGAGGGGGTGTGTTGAGGGTACAGGAGAGGGAGAGAGAGAGAGGGGACTGGAGGGGGTGTGTTGAGGGTACAGGAGGGAGAGAGAGAGAGGGGACTGGAGGGGGTGTGTTGAGGGTACAGGAGAGGGAGAGAGAGAGGGGACTGGAGGGGGTGTGTTGAGGGTACAGGAGAGGGAGAGAGAGAGGGGACTGGAGGGGGTGTGTTGAGGGTACAGGAGAGGGAGAGAGAGAGGGGACTGGAGGGGGTGTGTTGAGGGTACAGGAGAGGGAGAGAGAGAGGGGACTGGAGGGGGTGTGTTGAGGGTACAGGAGAGGGAGAGAGAGAGAGGGGACTGGAGGGGGTGTGTTGAGGGTACAGGAGAGGGAGAGAGAGAGGGGACTGGAGGGGGTGTGTTGAGGGTACAGGAGAGGGAGAGAGAGAGAGGGGACTGGAGGGGGTGTGTTGAGGGTACAGGAGAGGGAGAGAGAGAGGGGACTGGAGGGGGTGTGTTGAGGGTACAGGAGAGGGAGAGAGAGAGGGGACTGGAGGGGGTGTGTTGAGGGTACAGGAGAGGGAGAGAGAGAGGGGACTGGAGGGGGTGTGTTGAGGGTACAGGAGAGGGAGAGAGAGAGGGGACTGGAGGGGGTGTGTTGAGGGTACAGGAGAGGGAGAGAGAGAGGGGACTGGAGGGGGTGTGTTGAGGGTACAGGAGAGGGAGAGAGAGAGGGGACTGGAGGGGGTGTGTTGAGGGTACAGGAGAGGGAGAGGGAGAGGGGACTGGAGGGGGTGTGTTGAGGGTACAGGAGAGGGAGAGAGAGAGGGGACTGGAGGGGGTGTGTTGAGGGTACAGGAGAGGGAGAGGGAGAGAGGGGGTACAGGAGGGGGTGTCAGGCCTGTGCATGCAGCCGGTAGTTGAGGCCTTGGCTGGGTGGCAGTGCAGTTTCCTCCTCAGTACAATAGGGCTCTGTCGGAGTGTTGTTTTAAAGGGGCCTAGACTCCAAGGCCAGCCTCCTCTGCACTGTGCTTTTCTTACCCAGGTGCCCCAGGATAGAAGCAAGTCCAGTTCCAGCGATAAAACGCACAGTTCTTGGGCAGGTCTCCAGCACACACACTCATGGTGTGCGTACAGAGGTCTGTGATAAAGTCTGTTCTCATGTCCTGGGGAAACGAGCTTCTGACAGTGTCCTGTGTTTTTCTGGCTACCTGATTCTTCAAGGAAACAGGGTGAGGTCAGGTCTCAGATTATGAACTCTTTCTCTTTTTCACTGGGCTCTCACAGACTCAGAGTCTAGTTCTGTTACTGGTCTTGATGCCTGATCTGCAGTAACCCCTAACTGTTGTGCAGAAGAGATTGTGTGACCTGCGGGTGCTCGGCCTCTCTTTGAAAGGTGATTGTGGTCTGGCGCTGGTGGATGGGACAGTTCTGCAGGTGGGTGGGCGGGCTCGGGGCTGTGCGGGGGGGGTGATTTATGTGCACCTGAGCGAGATGCTGCAGTGCCCCCGTCTTCCCCTTGGCTCAGGTATTCTAGCAATGCCAGTAAAGAAGAAGAAGGTGCATATGCACACGTGACACTTTACAGAGTCGCACTAGACAGAAGTGAAGCCCTTGTTGATCCTGTTGGGAAGATTGCTCCCCCACACACACACACACACACACACACACACCCTGGCCAAAATCAGGAGGCGCCTGGATGAGAGACCCTCAGATCTGGTACGCCCCATCGCGAGCAGGCTAGATCAGCAGCATGGGCTGTGTCTGGGGCGTTCTTGTGCGCCGTTTGCGAGTTTGTTAATGAAAGATATGGCTGTCGGAAACAGAACGGGCCTCACTCTGTAACGAAGCTGTGCAAGAGCGGGGCAAGCGGGCTTCACGGACAGCCGCTCGCTGGCGGCTGCTGCGTTCTGCGCTCGGCTGGGGCCCTCGAAGAGAGGAAACGGCTGCCTGTGTCGGCCCGCGCGATCCGGAAGAGCGCGCTCCTCGCGGGACTGGCTCTGTGAGAGGGGAGCTCCGCAGCGCAGAGGAAGAGAGCCTCGCTGGTCTGATTAAGAGCATATTGCCGATGCTTTCGTTAAGTGAGCTGGCATTTGTCGCACGAAGGAAAAGGTGGTCTGCAAAGGCTGTAGGGTCATTGGTATCTGATCCCCCAGTGCCTCAGTTGAACACGTCGCCTGTTCTGCTGATCACAGCTTGCCTGTTCCAGAACACTGCCAAGTGAATGGGGAGAGTTGCTGGACGGTGGGCAGTGCCCAACTCCACACGCCATTATAGTTTGTTGGGTGGGAGGAATGAAGTCGAATGGCTGTAGCTGCACAGTTTAGCTCCGGCATGGCGTCGGCACAGCTGAGCTGCAAAAGGGAGTCTGTGTGCCGTAGCCAGGCTGGCTGAAAATAGATCTCGAGGACGAGCTGGTTTTCCGGCCCAGAGGAGGAAGCGAAAGCCCTGTGTTTCCTGAGCCCGTCTGTCTATCTCTGGTCTGCTGAACCAGGAGCAGCTCTCGCTGGCAGGCTGCTGCGGTCGTCATGTCTGATTTCTGCTCACGATTCTCTGCGTGGCCCGATCCCACACGACTCGAAGGCCTCTTGCGGTTCAGTGTCACAAGAGTTTCGATTGATTTTTTTTTTTTTCTTCATTTCTGCATTTTCACAGCCAGCCAGGGGTTCCCAATCCTAATCCTGGCGGCTTGCGCGCCTCCTGGGTTTTGTTCCAGCCGAGCCCTCAGATGCACAATCGAACCCTTGACTGGCCTGAGAACATTAACCTGAATTGTATGTTCCCTGCTCTTAAACATGTTGGAGCTTTAACTGTTGGACTATGTAACAATGAAATCAAATCTCAAACTTGTGACTAGATACCAATATTCCGGTGAAGCCACTTCTCGGATCCCGTAGGCCTCCAGTGATCCTGTGCGGGTGGGCTGGCATGAGAACCAGTGGGGCAGCGGGACCAGGACTGGGAACCACTTGTTTCAAGGGAAGCTGTCGAAGGGCAGGAAGCGCCACGCCCGCTCACCCCTGCAGTTATTCCCATTGTCATCCCACAGCCTCTGGGGACAGCGTGGCTGATCCGCTCCTCAAACTGGAAAGGCCGAAGTCCCCCCCCCCCCCCCACTAGGCTGCAGGGACTGGGATCGGGATTGCAGGACTGAATCAGGACCGTGCCGTTGTCCGCCATTGGTCAGGCACTGCCAGACTGGCTGGGTGTCTCCATCCCGCTGTCCGCACGCGCAGAAATCCGTCATTCTCTTCTCCAGGCACCTCGGCCAAGTCTGGATTCCCGCTCGTTGTGAGTGAGAAAAGTACGGGACGGCCTGATGCCGTTTCAGACCTGCCCGCTCCCCAGTGTGTCAGAGAGACTGAAGGCCTGTGGGCTCTTCCTCTTGTCTTCTTTTCGTCTGCCTGACCTGGAGTTTGCCGTTACCGCCGTTGCGGGCGTGAAGGAGAGCTGCTCTCCACTGTGGCGCTGTGGCCGCAGGCGGAGAGAGAGAGGTTATTATTAGCTGTGGAAGTTTACAGGAAACGGTCTCGGTCAGACACAAGGGCACTCTGGGAAAGCAGTCGGGCCCGGCTCCGCTGCTGGGATGCCTGCCATGAGCCGACTCGGCACAGCTCCGGCCCGGAGCACACAGCCTCCTTTGTGCCGCTCTCCCCTTTGTTGCGATCGCGGGGTTCGGATTACCGGCCGGCCCCCCGGATCAGGTGTCCGCCCGGAGAAAGGGAGGCCGTGTTTTCTCACAGCGGCTGTGACTGGGGGGCGCCTGAAGCTCTCCAGCAGGAACCCGAGACGTGTCGGCGGGGGGCCGGGACCAGGGAGCTCTCGGCTCGCGGTCCGACCGGTATCGCCACACGGGGTGGAGGGCGGGCCGGTCTCCCGTGTTGTGTTCAGGACAAAAGAGACGCAGCTGGTCTCGGCTGGAGTCTTGGCTGCCTCTCGTTCAAGCTTCCAGGGGGATGTGGCAGAGAGAGGCGTGAGCCAACCTGGCTGGGGACCCCACCCGTCTCCAGAGTCTGGATCAGCTCCTGGGGCGCTGAAGCGGCCGTTGGGGACCTGCTGCCCAGTCTGGGTTCAGGGACTCGGCAGCACAAGCAGGAATCGGATCACGTTAGGAGGTGTAAGCCAGACCTATTCAGAGCAGGACACGCTGGAGCGGTGGGTGAATACTGTAGGTTTTTGCGTTTTTACACGCTGGGAGAAACAGCAGCACAAGCACACAGAAGCTCAGCCGCGTTTTTCTTCCTGGGCAGAGCGATGCAAAAGAAGTAATTAGGCTTGCAGTATCCAGAAGCTGGCGCTGGCCTTCTTACACAGCTGATAAAACCGGAAACGGATCAAACTGCTGTGCAAGAGGAGGCCCATCGAAGGCCCCTGACCTCTGACCTCTGAACTCTGACCGCCCCTGTGGGTGCAGATGGCTCCGCTCTGCACACTCTGCAAGGAGCAGCACAAGCCAATACAAACGGAGGAAAAGGACAGGCTGTAGACATTTGATCCATTAGGTTTGTTAGAGCTATTTATTGAGCAGAGCTGCTTCCTGAACAGTGTCACAGAATCGCCTTTAACACAACAGTAAAGTCCTAAATGCACATCCTAGTCATGTCCTCTTGGAGCTGGGATCCTTGTTTGGCAAGTGGCTATGGACCTCCGGCTCAGTAACTTTTCAGTACTTGAAACAGGCCCCTTGTTGCCTCCTGTATTCTGGAGTAGAGATGCTGTTCCTTTGACCTGTCTGCGAGAGCCTGCAGGCCCGAGTGTGTGCCTAGGGGCCTCCTCAGCCACGTGGCCGGTCTGTCGCCCCAGAACAGTCGCTGGGCAGCCCCCCCCCCCCCAGTCTCTCTGCTCCCCGTGCCCCTCAAAAAACTAGGGAGCTTCTTTCTGCCTCCGATTTGTTTTTTTTTTAACATCTTTCAGGAGGGACAGAACTGAAGCATCAGGCCAGATCCCCAGCCTGGAGAACTAGCGGTGTGTGTTTCCGAGCGTCAGTCTTATCACTCCGGCTGCAGACGGAGCCCCGCCTTGCCCTGCCTTGCCCTGCCCGCAGCGGCAGTGATAGGGGAGGGAGACGTGGAGGGTGTGGCCTGGGGGTGGGGGGTGGGGGCTCAGCCGGTCGGGATTGGTGCCGTTTTCTCTTTCAGATGGGTACCGGAAAATGCACGGCACGGCAGACCCTGCCGCAGTGCAGACTTCCCTGTGTTCGCAATCCCGAGATCCTCCGGCCTGGAGAGGGACTGCTCCTCCCAGTACTGGTGACCCGCTTGGCTTGTGTGGCCAGACTGGCCTGAGCCTTGATTGCCCAGTAGCCCAGAGGGTGCTAAAGCCCGGAGCTGGAGAACAAGGAGAGCGTTTCTCTTTTCTGCTCTCCCACTCTGAATGGTGGTGGTAGGATGTGGTGGTCCAGCAGTGTCCTCTGTGGTTACTGTTGGGATACCAAGCATCGATCTGGGTGGGAGTGCCACCAATTCCCGGAGCGAATCGGAGAAAACGCTGAAGCTCCAGAAAAAACTCTTCGAGAGGCGTAGCAATCTGCCCACTAAAACCCTTTCATCTTAAGGGATATTCTGAAATTGTTCGTTTACAAGGCAGCACAGTGGTGAGCGTTGCTGCCCTGCAGAGCTGGGGCCCTGGGCTCCATTCCAGACCTGGGTGCTGTCTGTGTGGAGTTTGCATGTTCTCCCTGTGTTCAGGTGGGTTTCCTCTGGCTGCTCTGATTTCCTCCCACAGTCCAAAGACATACTGGAGGGATCATTGGCCCTGGTTTGAGTGTGAGCTGAACGCCTGCCGCCTCACAGCTTTTTCTCCAGACTCCCACGAGGAAGTGAGAGCACTGTGGCGTTGCACCTGGCAATGACTCGGGCCTGGAAAATGCCAGGCCGAGATGTGTGAGGTTGTGCTCCGGGATACGAGGTTCTGGAAAGGCTGGCGTTATATTCAACACTGGGGTGCTGACAGGGACATCAAGGCAGTGTTTAAAAAATCAGCTCAGTTTAATCAGGGAGGCTGATTATACCTCATCAGAGAAGAGCCCAGATGCCCTGTCATTGCTCACTCAGTGGAGGTGGGCTGTATTTAAAAATAAATCCTGCGTCGTACAGAGCCAGCGGCTTTTGGAAGAATAGGCTATTTTGTGGTTTGCCCTGACGCAATGATTTCCTGTCTGACTCCCTGTGTGTAATGCTGAGCTCCAGTCTGAGGGAGCGGGGGGGGTTGTGGACAGAAGAGGCAGAAGGTTGGGGACAATTAAAATGAGCACATTTACAGACATCAGTAATGTGACAAATGACAGGAGCCGTTTGGCCCATATAGCTAGTTACTTTAGTAGTTAATTGATCCCAGGATCACATCCAGCTGTTTCTTGAAAGTAGCAAGGATGTTGACTTTAACAACGAGGCTGGGACAGCTCGTTGCACACTCCCACCACCCTTTGCGTAAAGAAGCGCCTCCCGTTCTGCGTATTAAAATCACCTCCAAATATTTTACACTTGTGTTTTCTGCTTTTGCTGGTCATTTGGAAGACGTCCACTGAGCGGTTTTTTGTCTGTGCCTTTGAGGATTTTCAATAGGAAGTTTGGCATTTGTTCAGGCAGCAAATAAAAACTTGAAACCATGTGAGTTCGCCCACTCCAGTAGCTATCCCTGAAATCGCTGTCGGCTCCCTGCATGAAAGCCCAGGGTGCTGTCGATGGGTGATCCGGCTCAGATGAGACCTGGGCTTCTGTCGGGACAGGGGTTCCGCCCCGCCAGTCCTCCGGCATCAGCTTTGACCTGCCTGTGGCTCCTCTCGCTGACCCCTCCACGTACACACACACACACACACACGCGCGCGCGCGACGGGAGTCTGGGCGCGACCCCCCCCCCCCCCCACCGTCCGCTGAGCAGCCACTTCCTGACGGAGAACTCCCTTCCCTCCTCCCGTGTCCTTGCGGCCGCGCTATTGATCGAAATCCCACAGATCCGACGCCGGAGCTGGCAGCTGAGCACCGTCGTGGCCCTGAACTCGCGTGTCGCGGAGGCAGGCTGCCGGCGCGGTAGAAAAGGACAGTTACACTCTCGTTGCGGTCTTTGTTCAGATCCCGACCTGCGTTTTCCTGCAGTTCCCAGTCCACCCTGCTCCCTTTCAAGGTTTCGGCTCCCTTCCGGCGCAGAGGGGCGTCCTGGGATCCTGGCTGGGGGCCGAGCGGGGATCCCCTCTTCCCAGATCTCCACAGCCGCCTGCGCTCTGCGGACTGCAGGCATGTCTGTCCGCGCCTTAGATTGTCAAGAAGGTCCTTCGGCCGTTGTTTGGTTTCTAGTAGTTGAGTGATCCAAGTGTGGCATTGAGATGATTCCTAAAGGACCCCCTGTTTTTACAAATAATGATTGAAGCGACCCGCTTGTGGGACATTCCAAGCATACAGGCTCTGGCCCTACAGCTGTAAAGCAGCTGCCCACAGGCTTGGGTAGAGTAGGGCCTCTGTCCGGGGAGAGGGAGGTTCATGACTGGCCGGACAGAGAGTCATTCAGGTCAGCTCCTGAATCCTCAGACCTCAGACCCCAGTCCCATCTGCACGAGACATCAGGGCGTCTTGAGAATCTTGCTTTTGACTTTGCTTCGCTTGCTTCTAACTCTTCCCTTTGTAAATGCATGCCGTGGGCATCGCCAGGGCGTGGCAGGGTGAGCTGGGAAGGTCTTACCCAGCTGTGGCAGCGTGCACCTGGAAAAGTGGGCTTGAACGGTGTTTTTTGCCTTCGTTTCCTGTCCATCAGTCTGAAGGAGAGCCGGTTCTTCAGCCCGTCCTGCTGAGACTGTTCTGCCGATGAAGGACTTTCAGACATGGGGGGTGGGGGCGCTGCTCGTGCCAGCTGGCAGGCTGCCCGGGTGCTGTATTTCAATCCTACCCTTTGTCTGTCCGTCCACTGACACGCTGCCTTGAAAAACGCTTAGTCCCGCAGCCTTGTGGTGCGTTCATTGCTTTTCATTTTCCTCTGACGTGGAGCTTTGAAGTTGCTCTCCTGCTCTCTCGGGGCTCCATTACCTCACTGGTCGTGCGCTGCGGCCTACAGCGGCCTCTTCCTTGCGGTCAGGACAGGCGCCCGTTTGCGTAGCCTCCCTCGGGGACTCTCTGTGCGATGTGCTCGGTGTCCAGCCGGGACTCGACTGTCCCTCCCCCCCCCCTTGTAGCTGGTGACGCAGCCCAGACGGGAACTGGTGACTTCTGGGATACAGGGCTGTATCTGCGCTCCCAGGAGGGGGAGCCGCTGGGGAGTCCTTGCTCTGCATTGGTGTGCACTTTCCCTTCCTCTTCTTCTGCAGGGACGTGCTCTGGTTGCAGGCAGAGTCTTTGAGACAATCTGAAACTGCATGCCTTGCGAAACTAAACTGCCTGACTGAGGCGATTCTTCCAGAGTGAGGCAGTAAGCAAGTTGGGGAGGGTCAAGGGACTACAGGACTCCACTGCGGTCTTCTCCCTTGCAGAGTTTTGAGATGATCAGCCTCTTGGTTACTGTTGCTCGGTGTAGGGGTCAAAGGTGTGGTTGTGCGAAAGACCTGGAGTGGATTGGAAACTGCAACACTGACCTACACTGCGGAGCTCCTGGTAGGAAATACAGCTGGGCTCCCACCAGGCAGAGAGTGTGGTCAGTCAGCAACACCACACAATCCCTGTGCTGCCAGCCACTGACGCCAGCCCTGGTGCCCTGGGGTACCTGGATTCAGGCCGGGGCAGCTGATGTGCCCATTGGGGGGGTTGTGTGAGGGAGACAGCTGCACTGCACCTGGCCTGTGGTTTGGACTGTGCGGAGGGCCACAAGAGAGAAGCAGGCCCTTCACCCCTGTGGTTGATTTGGCTGCTGGGAGCTTTTTGACCCACGAATCTCATCCTGCCTTTTCTCAGTCTCCGAGGACCCGCGACCCGGCTCTTGCAAAGCTCCCACCACCCTCTGCGTAAAGTAACGCCCTTAATATCCTGTGAGTGTCCTCAGGTCACTGTTCGGCCATTGGCCTTCCGGGCGGCCTGGACCCTTAACCTTTCAGGATTGTGAATATTTGCACGAGGTTTTGAACCCAGACATGAGATGACGATCAGACATTTTCCACGGCTTCTTGCGCTGTAGAGTCAACGAAGGACTTTGATCCATTTTAGCGGCTTGGCCACCGTCCGCTGGCCAGGCAGCAGGGCGGCGGGCTCTCCGTGATCCGTGTGGGCGGTGCCCGGTTTGCTCTTCTTCGGGCAAGAAGGAGGAGGAGGAGGGAGAAGGCGAGATGGACAGGGTGCAAGATCGCCGCCTTCAGCGTCTCCCCCAGTCACAGAGCTGGGATTCGGATGCAGGAAGGAGGTCCCGCTGCAGCCCCAGCAAGGGAGAATTTATAGGCAATTTGTAACCATTGTAAACAGGACGCATTCCTTTTTTAATTCTGGCCATCTGGAGCGCTCGGCGCTTCCAGGGCTGTTTCTTGTAGGTCTGGCTTGGCAGCCGTTGCAGTTTTTGAAAGCCGGGACCTGATTTGACAGTTCCTATTGTAATTTGGCCGAAACTCACAGAGAGAAATCTGAGTCTCTTTCCTGCTTGAAAGAAATGTTTTGCTTTGTTTCTTTTCACGCGCTTGGTTTTTCTCCTGGGCAGAGAGCGCTGAAAGCCGAAATCCTGTGTCTGGCCATGCACGTGCTATGGCACTGTTCAGCACCGACGCAGCCCGGCTCGCAGGTGTTGTCATCCCCAAGGGGCTTGAGCAGGCGAGGAGAGTCCATAGGCGCTGCCACGGGCACGTCGCTGGTTGGGCCTCGGTTTAGTGTCGCCACCGAAGGTCGGAGCACGAGGGGGCGCAGGGAAAGGCTCAGCGAGTTGGAGGCATAGCTGGGGTTTGAACCGGGAACCTCTAACCTTCCACAATTGGAGCCCCTGGCCTGCTCCTGTCACAGAGCAGCTGACCCCCCCCATCCCCCAAAGGAAACACTCGGGCGCATGAGGACCCGGGCGCTCGATCTCCACACCCCTTGTTTATTGTTCATCCCTGCGAGCTGCTACAGCCGCTGCATCAACTTGCTTCTCTGTACGTGTGCTGATTGGTTTAAACCTCCTGCCCCGGCTACAGGGACATGAGCGCGTGCTTGGCGCAGGACGTGTCCTCAGGCTGGCCAGGCGATTGGTCCATTAGCTGTCACTCAAAGCTGCTAGAGGCGGGACCTCCTCTAGCACTCCTCGATTATTGTTCATCCCTGCGAGCTGCTACAGCCGCTGCATCAACTTGCTTCTCTGTACGTGTGCTGATTGGTTTAAACCTCCTGCCCCGGCTACAGGGACATGAGCGCGTGCTTGGCGCAGGACGTGTCCTCAGGCTGGCCAGGCGATTGGTCCATTAGCTGTCACTCAAAGCTGCTAGAGGCGGGACCTCCTCTAGCACTCCTCGATTATTGTTCATCCCTGCGAGCTGCTACAGCCGCTGCATCAACTTGCTTCTCTGTACGTGTGCTGATTGGTTTAAACCTCCTGCCCCGGCTACAGGGACATGAGCGCGTGCTTGGCGCAGGACGTGTCCTCAGGCTGGCCAGGCGATTGGTCCATTAGCTGTCACTCACAGCTGCTAGAGGTGGGACCTCCTCTAGCACTCCATGCTGTGAGAGTGTGGGCAGTGGCCCTGCGGAGATATCCCGAAGAGCTGGTCAGGTCTTGATCGTGCCTCCAGTGTGACGTGTCCCCTGAGAGGCACTGTGGGACTTCCCACATGACCACAGGGGGCGAGTCTGATCTCTGCACCCTCTCCTGCTGGAATTCCCCATTCAGGGCCCTGGCTGTGATCCACTCCCTCTCCTCTGTCACATCTCCCTCATTCCCTCCCTCCCTGGACGCGGCGACGCCGGCGCGAGGTTATGGCTACCGCTCCCTGAGGAAGTGGCTGACCTGCACCCATGCTGAGCCAGTGACCCCCCCTCTCGGATGACCCCCAAGCGTGAATCATCTGTGCTCTGCAGTTTTGCTTCCTCTTCCTGGGCTCTGTGGGAACCTGTTCTTTGCCAAGTGGAAGCCAAGCCGTCACCGGGCCTGGCCCTGCTGGGTCAACGCCACCTCTCCCCGGTGCCCAGTTCTTCCCAGAGATAAAACACCATCCCAGCACTGCTTCTGTCTTCAGGTGCGGATTGGATAATACACACTGTCCCAGTCCCAGTCACCTAAAACCACCATCGCAGTTCTCCGACTGATCACACTGAAGACGACGGCCAGGAAGGTCTCCTTTGAGCTGTGGTTGTGTGAATTACTGTTATGAAATAAAGTTGCTGGAGTGCGTTTTCTCGAAAGGAGGCCTAAAGAGGCTGCTCTGTAGGTGAGGTCAGAAATGTTTCCAAAGCTACAGCCAGATGTTTTTCCTTTTTTGAAAGATAGAGAGGAACATTTGCCTCTTCCTCAAACCATTACAAAGATATATTCTCCTCCATATTAGATTAATCTTGCTTATCTGATTAAAATGGTTTTAGATTTCACCCAGGGGGTTAAATCTTCACCCTGGCCTCTTCAACCTCCATTTCGAAACGCTGGAAATATACCTGGGAGTTCTTGCTGTTTGCTAGTCCAGACCCTGGAGTCATGTTCAGCACTGCCTGTGGTTTCACCTGCCTCATTGTGAAAGATCCTGCGCCTCATGTCCTCTGGGTGCTGCAAGTCAAGTTGGGTCCTGCGACACTGAGGGGATTCCTGGGGGGTTCACTGCAGCATTTCTGGGGGGATTCCCAGCAACTTTTTCACCATTCCTGCAGTTATCAGTTTTGCTTTCGGTTGCTAAAATAAACGCCTGGCTTCCTGTAAATCTGTGGTCTGTATCTATTTTCCAGAATCAAAACTTCGCAGAGACGTATTTTCACACAGTTATCTGTTCTGGAGCAGGGTGACCTCATGCTCTGTAGCCATGCATCCTAACCTTTTGAAATGTGAACTACGGTCCTCAGACAGGCAGCAACACGGCCGATACAGAGCGATTGTGACCTCATGTTATCTCTTCCTTGAGAACAGTGACAATCAAGAGGAGCATTTCAGCACATCTTGTCCGTTTGGTGGTTAGTCACTGATTGATCCAGGGTCACCTCTAGCAGTTTCTTAAAAGAAACCAGTGCATCAGCTTCAACATGAGAGGGTAGCTTGTTCCAGACTCCCACAACCCTTTGTGTAAAGAAGTGCCTCCTCTTCTCAGTTATAAGCGCACCTCTCTGTAGTTTCCTCTTGCGTCCTCTGGTGTGTGTTTCACTGGACATTTGGAAGAAATCCGCTGGATTGACTGAGAATTTTGAGTATTTTCACTATCAGGTCCCCTCGTAGTCTTATCTGTTCATGACCTGAAGGGCTTCACCCTGTCAGCCTGTTCCTTCAGCTTGTCAGGGTAAGACATTCCCTGAAGCTCCAGAATGAATCCAGTTGCTCCTCTCTGGGAAGAGAAACGATCCCTCTGGACAGCGTCAGAATGTCCATCACCCACACACCCAGGTGTAGCCCCTCGGGGGCGACAGTAGCAACACCAGACCTGAGGAACTGTTGATTCTCATCTCTGCTGGTTAGCTCAAGACGTGCTTGATCAAAGGAAACTCATTGGCAGTTGGAAGATTTTTCTAAGGACAAAGGGCCAATACTCTTGCTTGGGGACAGAAGTTGCATGCCTGCTGCTAACAAACAGGAAGATGTGCGAAACGCTCCGCTCCGGCAGCACGAGCAGGTGCTCAGAGTTTCCTCTCCTCCCCACTGTTCTCGCCTCGGGGATTCTGGGATTCCGGCTGATGTTTTCTGGCACTTTCCTCGCTGGGCGTGGTGGCTGGCTGTCCTGCTCCAGGATGCCTGTTTCCACTGCGGTCGCTAGGGGCACAGAGCCGCGAGGAAAACCAAATGCCATTTTTGCACTAAAATCAGTTTAGACCATTTTGTGTCATTAAGCTCTCTCTTTCCCTGGGTAGCAGAACGAGAGAGGAAAGTTTGGGTAAAACCAGAAGTTAAAAAATAAGGGCATCCCCTGCCCATCCAGAAAGCCAAATCTGTTTTATAATAGAGAAGCTAGTCAGAAAACTGGACCTCACCCTGCATCAGAGGAAAAAAAAGTTCCTTAGATACCCTCGCGTGTATACTAGCGATACAGTCAAAGCCGTCAAAACATGCAGATGTTATGAAACGGAAGAGCTGGTGAGCTAAAAAAAAAAAATCTGAAGCCGCAGAGATGGAATGATCTCATGCAGCTCAGGCCAGGAAGCCATCAGCCAGCACAGGAAGTGAGGTCATCGGCTGCCGCCCAAGCTGGAGCGAGGGAGAGAGATTCTGATCCATGGGTTAGGGGTCACGGGGACCACCCACCGATTCCAGTCAGGAGCTCCAGCGTACTCACAGCGGCTTGGCAGACATCCCTGGAATCGTCAGCCACCTCGCTGTGAAACGTGGAGAATGGGAGGCTGGAAGTCTCCCGCCTTTAGAAACCTGTGGCTGATCTGCACTGGTAGACAGGCCGGCTGTAGGGGACAGCCTGCAGGTCTGTGTGTAAGGCCGTCTGTGCACTTCTCACCTGGAAGAGCTGTGGGTGGTGCCTCTCAAGTCATAGTCTGCTCAGTTTAGTCTGCAGGCACCTGACCGAAAGATGGTCTCTCTGTTTCCATGTATACATGCAGGGAGTCTGCCTAGGGAGCCCTTTACCTCATGCTTCAGCATTAATAATGGTGTCATTTCTTCTAAACAAATGCACAGAACTGTGACGTTTTCAGCTCCCACCTTTTCAGCTGCCAAAGTGCCACCCCATTCCCCCCCCCCAGGCATTGGACGTGATCTGGGAGTGAAAGTTTTCTGTTGACCCTCCCAGGAAGACTGTGGGCCCTCACGGCCCTGGTAGACATCTACACACAAGAGCATCCTGCATGGGGGACTGCAGAGCAGGAGCGCACTGCCCCTCAGTCCTGGGCGCCATGTGAGCGGCCCGCGGGGGGTCAGGGGCAGGGGGAGGCGGGTGTGATGCCTTGCGGACGCGCATGAACGCGCCGCAGTGATTTAAGCGGGTCCCGCGGCTGTCGGTTCCTCACCGCTGCCCCTCTCTGCCGTTTCAGAACTCCATGAACTTGCCCCCCGATAAAGCTCGGCTCCTGCGGCAGTACGACAACGAGAAGAAGTGGGACCTGATCTGTGACCAGGTAGGGCAGGGCTGTGCTCGGCGGCCGTAATTCGGCTCTGTGCTCAAAATCGGAAGGACAGCGGGAAGCCATCCTGCCGCCTTGACCCAGGTCTGTTGAGCGCCGTGTGAACGCTGTGTGAAGAGCGCTGGGGCTCAGTGGCATTGCCGAACTCAGGAGCAGTGTCCAGCAGGCCTGGGGTCCCCAGGAGCAGCACTGGCCGGCCTCCCGTTCCAGGGAGGCTCCGGTTCCCTCATGTCGCTGCGTTTCTCCCTGCATTACAGGAGAGGTTCCAGGTGAAGAATCCCCCCCACACCTACATCCAGAAGCTCCGGGGGTTCTTGGATCCAGGAGTGACGCGGAAGGTAGGAAAAGGACTGGCAGATGACCGAGTGGGTTTAATGCCAGGTTTCTTCTCTCTCTCCATCAGATCGCTCTCCATTCTCCGCCCTCCCCTCTCTCTCTCTCTCTCCTCTCAATTCAAGTCAAGGTGCTTTATTGGCATGACCGATGGGTACAATCAGTGTTGCCCAGCAAATAAAAATAAAATGAACATGAAACAAAATAAAAAAATACAAATAAAATCTACAGACATTTACAACAAAGACACATCATAATACATTCACAAGCAAGCATGTGGAGCATTACTGGGAGACAGGCTCACTGTTCCTCAGGCTGTGACAGGAGATCACATACTGGGCTGCCAGTTCAACTGAGTTCCCTCCTCCCTCTCCCAGTAGGATTGGGAGCTGTTGTGTGATTCTGGCCTCTCTCTCTATCCCAACAGCTTTCTCCCCTCCCTGCTCTGTTTTCCAAGACTCCTGAACATGTTGCTTGTTTTGATGGTTGCAGGCTCCTGATAAATGCATTTTTGGGGCCCTGGGAGTGGCTCACCCAGTGAAGCCGCTCACCTGAGCGCGGGTTCGAGCCCCGGTGGTGTCACTGGCCGGCTGTGACAGGGATATCCCAGTGGCTGAGCGCCACCAGGGTCAGGGTGGGACTCGTTGGCCAGGGTGTCCCCGCGCCTCCCAGTCAGCTCCGGCCTTTCTGCATGAGCTAGGACTCCTGTTCTCAATTCAATTCAACTTTATTGTCATTAAACTTACACAGGTGCATAGTAGAATAATGAATTGTTTCTCATAGTCACTCAGGTGCAGTATATAAATAGGACAGAAGAGAAGACAATAGACAGTAACACAATAGCAATAACAGTAACATGTAATAACATAACATAAATAACATGTAATCAAGTAATCTGGAGCCAACGGAAGTACTGTTAAAGTAAAAGTGGTGTCTCCCTCTCTTTCTCCCTGTTCAAGAAATTCCGCCGACGAGTGCAGGAGTCCACCAAGGTGCTGAGGGAGCTGGAGATCTCTCTGAGGACCAATCACATCGGGTGAGCATGTCACTTCCTGTTCCTCTCGCCCAATCGCCAGCCAGCCCATCGGTACTGTGATGAAGAAACTGTCCTTCCCAATTTCCAAGTGAATGATAAACTGCGAGTTTTGGCATCTGTTGCTCGTGTCATTATGCTCATATTTTTTGCTTGTGTTTTTACGTTCTTATGATACCACTAGCGGCACAGTAGTATTACAGTTAGCACCTGTCTGGAGCTTGCATGTTATCCCCATGGGCAGTGTGAGCTTTCTGTCTGCTCTGGTTTCCTCACAAAGCGCAGGATGTCCAGGTCGGTCAAGATGTTTAGATCATTCCTTGTATGAGTGCAGGTGTGTGGGTACTCTGTGATGGACTGGCGTCCCACCTGAGGGGTACCTGCCATCTGCTGGGTTAGTCTCCTGCTCACTGCAACTGTATTGGACTGAAAGTTTATGAAAATTGATGGATAACCAATATACCAGATACTTATCATGAACAGTGTAGATAACCAACTGTGCCAGACAGCTGCACCCTTCTTTGTGACAAGATCGTGATGTGCAAAACACGAAAGTGAGCTGGGTGTTGTTTGTGAGTTTCTCTCAGCGGCGAGATTGGAATAGTTTGTCGGACACTTACTCCATTGTGCTGGACTTGCACAGCCGGAGCTGGGAAAGGAGCAGGAAAGTCTCTGGGCGGGTCTGAAATTGGCACTGGCTCCTGGAGAAGCCAGCTTTCCTGTGTGTGTGAGTGTGTGTCCGAGCTTCTGGCTCAGGCAGAAGGCCACGCCCAGGGGTGTGGACAGCGAGGGGCCAGAGCACCGGCCTGTTGCCCGACTGCGTGACGTGGGGGAGGGAAATGAATCTGGGAAATGCTATTGTGCGTTTCACTCCCTCTTCCCCTGTCTCTCGGACTGGCCAGGGGGGAAAGAGAACGCCCATTCTGGGTCCCTGCGATGGGCCCCCGGTGCCAGGCTTTGCCCTTTCTCCAGAGCGGTGCTATTGTGCGGCCGCCCACCCGCCGCTTGCCCGGGCAGAGGGCCTGGCTGGGCATCAGGAGCAGCAGACAATGGAGCCAGTGGTCAGCAGCCTCAGAGCTCTTCTCTGGCTCGCTAACCCCACATCTACTGGCCCAACACCCCACACACACACACACACACATGCGAGAGAGAGATAGCGCCCTTCTTCTGGGGCCAGGCGAACGCCAGGCCGGCCGTGTCTGAGCTGTGTGCCCCCTCAGGCCTGTCCGGGGTTCGACCCGACTGGGCTTTCTCTCCCGAGTCCCCCCTTTTCTGTAACCAGGGCGCAGGACAAAGCAGGGGTCAGTTCAGGTCTCATTCCAAGCAAGAGAACACAAGCTGCATAGCGTGATTTCAGTAGGAACAAACGAGAGGCGTTCATCCAGCCCGTCCAGTCGTTAGTAGCTAATTCATTCCAGGATCTCATCCAAGTATTTCTTGAAAGAATACTTGGAGGGTATTGGCTTCAACGACGTGGGTGAGTGGCTTGTTCCACACTTATCTATTCATACTTCTATGACTTCCCACAATATTCCAGATGAAGCTTTAGCAGAGCGTTTTAAATCCCTGGATTTAAATTCTACACTGTTTTTCCCAAACATCTCGTTCCCAGCGGCGTCTAGAAGATGTAAAGGATGTGCCGAACAAACTCCTCAGTCCTTTACGGGAGTAGGATGCTCTGCTCCGCTCCGGAGTCTCTCAGCCTGACTGTGTGTGAAAGTTGTGTGCTGGGCGATCAGTCAGGGTCGGGCCCTGTCCGATAGCCGGCTGGCCACGGCTCCGCTGTCCTCGGTTCGGGCCCGAGGCTGGGCAGCTGGGCCCCCGGGGGCCTTGAATCCCAGGGTCGGCACCTCGCAGGTCCTACAGGACGGCGGCCGTCTCCATCACCCCGGCCGCTCGGACTTGTGGGACGTGGCCTGCCGACCACAGCAGCAGGAATGAGGTCCCGGGTGGACGCACCGAAATCCCACTCGCAGGCCTCCTCCTCCTCCTCCTCCTCCTCCTCCTCCCTGCTTCTGCTCGTGGAGGTTTTGGAAGGCTCCTGGGCAGGAATGAAGCCGCTGGCTGTTTGTACGCAGTGTCCGAACTTTGAACCCTAGCGGTTTGTTATTCCTAAGCATGCCAGGAGAACCCAAAATAGCATCTGGACAGACAGGAAAAGAGGGGGGAGAGCAGAGGGGCTGGGAGGGGGGGTAGTGGTAGACAGGAAATGGATGATTTGAGCAGACCCCTCCCCCCTCGCTCTCAGGGAAATGCGACATTGTCTGCGGAGCGGAGGGGTGTCCATGTTTATCCTGCAGTCCTGGCGGGAGACTGGCCTTGCAGCAGCCTGATGCTGCCCGCATCACGAGGAGAGCATCTCGGGAAATTAGCTTTGAAATCTGGTCCTCAGGGGCCCCAGGGCTAGAAAGACAATAAATATGGAGCCCCAGAGAGGCATATACATGATCTATATATCCACCCCGAACATTTCTGGAATTACCAGAAACTAAAGAGAAACTGGCCTTCTTCTTCTTTAACTAAGTGCCTCCCACATTCTTTCCAAGCTCGTGATGGGAATTAAAGCATTTGCTTTTAAGCGTTGGAGCTCAGAACAGTAAAGTAATGGTTTACTGTAATGTGTTCTCACCACCCAGCTGCCAGGGCTGTGCGGAACGTTTCTTGGGGGTCACTGACTGTGCTGGGGAAGCTGCTGGGCGACTCTAAGGGCCGATATAGCGCCATGCTAGTGGAGTGGGGAGGGCCTGGCGACCAGAGCCAGTGAGACACCCGAGGGGTCTTCTCAAAGTGTAAATCGTGGACCAGTGTCCACGCTCTTTCGGTATCACACTCCTTTTAAGAAACTGACAGATATGTAGTTTTTAAAATAAAATTAACATATTAAATTGGTGAAAGAAATGAGCAGCTCAGGCCCATGGCTTCCTGCTTCTGGTGAATCCAACACACTGAACCCAAGCAGCTGCTCAGGAAGTAGAACTGCTGTTGCATTTGGGACAAGGGTTGGAGGTTCTGCTGTACACAAAGAGGTGTGGGTGTCTGGAACAGGCTACTCATGCTGTGTTGTGGGAATCTGCTTCACTGGGAGTTTACTTAGCGTGGACTTATCTCTCCCCCGCGTGCGTTTCTAAACTCAGCGCTGTCTGAAGCTTTCTCCCGGCGCTGCGTGTCCAAGCAGAACCGTTCTGAGGGCAGTGCAGGGAGCCCGCCAGCGGCAGGTGCCAGAGGGGTCGGCGGGGCTTCTGCCAGGTGGTGGTGGGATGTTAGCCGCCAGAGTGGCCTCAGGGCTAGAGGAGGCCACAGTGGGAGCGTCACACATGCTCCATGTCCGTGTCTGAGACTGACCAAGCCCGGCGCCCATGTGTGTGTCTCACAGGTGGGTGCGGGAGTTCCTCAACGATGAGAACAAGGGCCTGGACGTGCTGGTGGAGTACCTGTCCTTCGCCCAGTGTGCCGTCATGTGAGTATGGCTGCCGGTCATCTGTCGCACACCGTGTGCAGTGCTCACAGGCCTTCTGCACACCCCCTTGTTGAGGAGCAGAGGAGAGTCACCCACACCTGCCCGTGGGACCTCTCTGCTCATCTGTCCCAAGCAGAGCCGAGGATCGGCAAGGGTCTGAAGGAAAGGGCTGATCGGACTGTTTTTTTGTCACAATTTCAGATCAGTAAAGCGCAAGGCGTTCTGTTAATACGCTGGTCGAGCTCAGCCTGTTGCACAGAACAGTAAAGTAATGGTTCTGGAAGAAGGTTTACAGTAAAGTAATGGTTCTGGAAGAAGGTTTACCTGGACACCCGCACATGAGCAGATGAATGAGCCAGGCTTTCTGCTCTCCGAAGTACAGGACAGTCCAGGCCTTTTGAGATCAGATGCCTGTGCAGCCCAGACAGTCCTGCGGTGTTTCAGGTCGGCCAATGCAGGGGTGCACCACCCCCTGCAGGACAGGCTGGAGAAGCCCTGTCCTCGTTCCAGCCAGATCTGAGCTGTGACTCAGCTGCAGCAGTGGGATCATGTGAAGTCCTGTGCTCATGTCTGCTGTGTGTAACCCACATGTTCCCAGAGGCGTGATGACCATTAGTCATTGTGATGTGGAATGGTAACTTGGTACGATCTGATGTCTTTGTGCAGCTGACTTTCGCCCATTTGTTACAGGACCTGTCAGTCACAGGACCGCGTGGATGTGCTTGAATGCCTCGCTGCCTGCCTGGCAGTCCCCCTGCTGCAGTGGCTTGTGCTGTACTGTACCATGCCATGCTGTACCCTTATCCCAGCCCTCCCTGTGCTGTGCTGTGGAGCTAACCCCATCTGTCTGTCTGTCTGTCTGTCGTGTCTGTCTGTCTGTCTGTCTGTGATGCAGGTTTGATTTTGAGAATCTGGAGAATGGGGAGGACGGGGTGTTAGACAAGGCCAAGTCCTGGAGCAGGTCTATCGAGGATCTGCACCAGAGCTCTGCCCAGGCTTTCAGCAGCAGCAGTCTGGCTCGCTCTGCCCGCCAGTCTGTGCTCCGGTATGTGCTCCGCCTGCTGCTCGAGCGCGGGAGTGCAGCGCCCAGCCAGGGCAGGGGGGGGGGAGCTCTCGGCTTGGTGCAGGTCGAGGGCGATGCCTGCGTGGGCAGGTGTCCCGCACTCGGGACCGGGCGAACAGGACCTCGGTGGGTTACCGGATTCTGCTGAGGGCACAGGCCTTGCATGAGCGAAGCTGCCCCTGGTGGTGCAGGAGGTGGCGGAGGGACACGGTGAGACATGATGTGGCCGGCAGGGGTGGCAGCTCTCCTCCAGGCTGTGCCAACTCTCCAGTAGGGCCCCATGGTCAAAGAATTGCTGTGGCGGGAACACATCTTTACAAGGAAGGGCTCACTGGGCTTATCCCTCTGCTGGTGCAATGGTGCCAGTGTTCCAGTCCGGTTTTAAAGAGATGCACGGTTCTGCATTAAAAGCCTGTTTTAGTTGGCAGTCATATAGCAAGTGTGATGCTGTTTTTGCGGTGCTTAAGACTTCAGCATTGTGCATTCCCATTGCTCATTGCTCTTGCACCCTGGTATTGGCATTAAAATTGGAACAAGTCAAATATCCTCCTCTGCCCCAGTAACATCACGGCCCCCTCACCTCCTTAATCTGACGATCCACTCTCCCCGCCCCTGGGGCCAAGGCTCTGCAGAATCCGGGGGTACCCCCCCCCGTGCGCTCTGACCGTTCCGGGGTAGCAGAAGCAGCTGCACAGGTCCCCGCGCCTCGCAGGTCAGGGCCGGGGCAGCTGCTGTGCAGGTGTGGGACCCCTGGCTCGGGAGCAGCCGCCTCCTGCGCTCCGCTAACGCGTGACTCTAATCCGAGAGATGCTCTGGCCTGTGCTTGACTGCACTGGAATGTGCGCTGTGTTTCTGGCGGGGTAGGTAAGTTCTCCTCCCTTTCTCTTGTTGCCGTGTTGTGATCATTAGACTTGATTAAACTGACTCAGTCTGAGCATTGGCATTTAGTCAAAAGAGAGACGGGGGGGGTCATGTTTCAAAATTCGTTAAGAAAAATGAATTTACATGCTATCGAATTCAGCTTCGGATGTGGCTTCCAGATGACTTTATGAAGTCTTTGCTTGCTATGTGGCTCAGCGGAGCGTTTCAGCAATGATGATGTCCGGGTAGCGGAGGTCCCGTCAGCTCTTGGCAGGGGTCGCTGTGCAGCGCGAGCAGGGAGAGCCTCTTAAAGCCTCAGGCTTTGACAGAGCAGCGCCAAGCACATGATGAGAGCCACAAGGAGGCTCTCGAGAACCTCTTGGACGTCTGGCCCGAGTCGCTGGCCGGGAGAGAGTCGCACCGCACCAGCGCCCCCCTGTGGACAGAGTGCAGCAGGTGCCCTGGCCCTGGCCGCGGGTGTGGGATGGCCCGAGGTGACACGTCTCGGACAGGGGGGGCGGCTGGCTTGGCGGTGGTGGGGTCCTAGTGGCAAGAGGACGTCGTTGGGCCCATCCTGCTCGTTTGGTCGCTTCGTCAATGGGGTGATCGGATTGGATCTGAGCCACTTGAAGAATCCCGCTGTCGCAGGAGGGCCACCCCTGCTGTCTGACTGAATGGAAGGCATGTCGCGCTTTTAGTGTGAACACCCCCACCATCACCCCAGCCCCGCAGAGCGAGCGGCGCCCAGCCCGCGGGTTTGGAGAGAGCTTGCAGTGGAGGTGAACTAGCGAGGCGCCGAGAGGTTCAGGAATGAAAGCGGCGCGCTTCCGATGCGTCCCGAGCACCTCCGAGTCGCTCCCCCCTCCCTCCCCGTGGACAGCCTGCTGTCGGGGGCTCCGGCTTCGATCTGTGCAGGAGCCGTGGCCCCCGAACGAACAGGGGGAGCAGGCCGGATTCCCAGCAGCCAAGCAGGGGACCCCGGCTCCGTCGGCCGACGGAGTCTCGGGGCGCCCAGGTGTTCACGTGCTCCCCGCGGCAGCAGCTTGGTGCACTCGTGCGAGGAACCTGTCCCCGTCAAACCACATCCGCCCCCCCCAGTCACGTCTGTCTGCTGCTGCCGGGGACGCGCTGGGGCTGCGGGCAGGAAGTGGTGTCTGTTTCAGAGAAACGGCTGCTGAGCGCGGAGCCGGGCTGCAGCAGCCTGCCTGGCTCTTGTGCTCGCTTGGCTCTTGCTGAGCTTTCAGCTCTCTGACAGGGGAGCGCTGAGCATCAGCATCGCCTGTTTCCTGTCGGGTCACGTCTGGGCCGCTGCACTGCCTGGCGGGGTCTGCCTCCGCGCGCTGCTTTTCCTCCCGGGCTTCTGAAAGCATTGCTGATGGTGGGCGCTGTTTGGTGGAGAGCCGGGGGCTGATCTGGCCTCCTTTCAGGCTCTGATGCCCAGTATCGTTCATCCAGCCCGTCCTGTTCCCTCCGATCTGCAGCCCTAAGATTGTCAGCAGCCGTTTGCAAGGCAGGCGAATGTCATTCGAGGAGCTGGTACCTTCGCAGTGGTATTGAGCCAGAAACCCTGCTCTTAAGCACCGCTGGGGTTATTTTCCTGTTTGCTGAATGGTGGCTGCAGTCCCTGGCTGTGTAATATGCTGTTGCGAGCCACCTGCAGGTCATTAGGTTTTGATCTTAATGAAAGCAGCTGAGAAAGCTGGTAAATGGGCCTCAGTCCAGTAGCCTGGGACCCACTTTGTGTCTACAGGAAGCTCTTTTCTGTGACAATGAGGCAGGAGCCTTCTGATTCACATGCAAATGAAGTCACTCTGCATGTTTTAGACCTAGCTCATCAGGTGACTCGCCAGCTTGTCCCAGTCCCAGCAGTAATTTAAACTTCCAGTCTTTCAATGTTTGAGTTGAACTCATTGCTGACCTTGGAGAGCAGCAGCGTGGTAGACTTCCTTGTAGCCTCTTATTCACTACAACTGGAGATGTGTCTGACCCAGTCGGGCAGATGCACACAGGGCTCTGGAGTAGGTGTCAAGTCAGACCAATCAGCATGGGAGAGCAGAGTCAGGCGTAGGATGTTGCTGTTTTTCATCTCGTGCTTGAACTTGGGTTTCAAAATAGAACTCACGACTCCATCTGTTGGCTCTTTTTTGTCAAGCCTTTAAAATGTGAGGAACTCACTGCAGTTAGAAAACCTGTAGCACTCTAGGTCTACGGGTTTAACAATGAGGGAACCTCTTTGCTGTTTTTGCATTTGATCAAATAGAAAGAGGACAATATTGATGCTGCTTGAGTTACAGTGCAGAAACCCCATTGCTGTTAATAGACTTGCAGTGTTAGTCGAGTACGTATTGACCAGTGTTTCCAACCATACTGCCAAGGTAGGTAGATTGGTAAAAAGCAAACGGTGAGCATGAAAGACCCTGTCCATACTGCATTATTAGTGTGTAATACCCACTCTCTTGTGTGTAATATGCACTGTCTGGTCTCCTTGCAGCTATAACACACTGTCCAACAGCAAGACCATCAAGAACTCCCGGCTGGTCAGCCAGAAGGACGACGTACACGTCTGCATCATGTGCCTGCGAGCGGTCATGAACTATCAGGTCAGCAGAGGATCGTGTTGTCTGCACTGTCCACACGACTGACACGGGACCACTCAGAACTTCCACTGCAGGAGATTGATGAACAGTCTATAGCAGTGTGATCCATTCCTGGCTTTACAAGCTTTGTGGTCTTGCTGGGGCTGGTCTGATGACGGACACAAGCTTTGTATGTTAACGCAGTGGTGAGAGAAATGCCCTGCTTGCCTGCTTGTGTTTCTGCTCATTTGGTTTAGGCACAAGCCCCCTCTAGTGGCTGCTTCTGTACTTGCATGCAGGAATCATTAGTGCTATTTGAAAGTAAGGCCCTGAACCCCTCAACAAAATAATAATAATAAAAATAATAATAATAATAATAATAATAATAATACACTTATAAAGCTCTTTTCTGGAAACTCCACTTGAAGCGCTTTACAAATAATGGGGACTCCCCTCCACCACCACCACCAATGTCTGGATGATGTGACAGCAGCCAGAGTGCTCCAGTACCTCCCCACACACCAGCTCTCAGTGGGGAGGAGAACAGAGTGATTAAGCCAGCTCATAGATGGGGATTATTAGGAGGCCATGATTGGTAAGGGCCAATGGGAAATTTGTCTGGGTAACACGCCTGCTGTTTTCGAGAAACACAGAGAGTCAGGACCTCAGTTTTACATCTCATCCCGAAAGACGGTGCCTTTTTACAGTATAGTTTCCCCGTTACTATACTGGGGCATTAGGACCCACACAGACCGCTGGGTGAGAGCCCCCCGCTGGCTCCACTAACACCTCTTCCAGCAGCAGCCTTGGCTTCTACCAGGAGTCTCCCATCCAGGTACTGGCCAGGCTCACAGCTGCTGAGCTTCAGTGGGGCTGCCACTTGTGAGTTGCAGGCTGATACTGCTGCTGGCTTGTTAACATGTTAAGCAGGCAGCTCAAGTGAAACAGATCTAAAGAATACTGACCTAATTAAGACAGTATGTTGCAACTAATCTTAAAACATTTCATAATGTGGCACAGTTAGTGCCAATTCGCAGCTTGTGCATTGAGAGGTGGAAGTTATCCACAGCAAAAGACATTAGGCATTAGTGTGGCCAGTGTCTCTTGGATCAGCTGTAGCTCTCGTGCCAGGTGACCAGTGTGTAGGAAAAGCTCACCATGTGGCTGAACTCGGTAGCTCAGATTGCCTTGAGGCCGTGTGTCTTACTGTCCTGTCCCCCTCTCTCTCCAGTACGGGTTTAACCTGGTCATGTCACACCCACACGCTGTCAATGAGATTGCCCTCAGCTTGAACAACAAGAACTCCAGGTAAGGGCAGAGTGGATTCTGCTGTGTGATTTGTGCTAACAGACGCCACTGGGAAAATAAAAGGCCTCTGAATTCTCCAAGTTGAAGACTGCCCACAGTTTCCCATTTTAGAGCTGCATCTGAGGGACATTGTGGATATAGCTGTCATTTAGGAGTGTTTTGCTGGTCTACAGAGATCTGCATGGAGTACTGACATACAGAAGACATGATGGATGGATGGACTAATACCCTCAGTCATTTATTTCCTTTTTTTTAATGGTGTAATGTTAGCATGCCCTAAGGGGTTGGGCAGCCAGTTGACCTTGGACCCCTAAAGGTTCTTTTTCTCCTTACAAAGGAGTTTTTGGTTCCTCTCCTTCTGGTCTTCTGTTCTGTTCCCAAAATGTATGCTTACTTGCATTGTTAAGCACCTTGGGGTAACTTGTTATGAAAGGCGCTATATAAAAAATAAATTGATTGATTAATCTGCAGACGCATGCACTGAGCTTGGTCTGCCCCTGAGTGAAGAGGTGCCCCCTGTTTCCAGTCCCACACACTCTGCCCTCTGGTCTTGGCCCTCTGCTTTGGGAGACAGCTTGTCACTTTGCAGCTGGTAATTTAGAGAACCTGTGGACTTTCAGTCCAGGGCTCCTGCCTGATCAGGCTTCAGTAGGGATTATTCTGCAGGGATGCGCACAGAGATGAGCGCTGTTCCTAAGCAAAGTGCATCGTAGAGTATCGGTAGGAGCCCTCTCAGCTCTGTGTCGTACTGCCGCCAAGTCCCAGGGGGCAGCAGAGAGCGGTGGACTCATTCCCACAAGGCCGTGGGCTCAGACCCTCGGAGACGGCACTGTGGAAGCCGGTTCTAATGGCCTGTCGTTTTCTCCAGAACGAAGGCGCTGGTCTTGGAGCTCCTTGCTGCTGTCTGCCTGGTGAGGGGAGGCCACGAGATCATCCTGTCGGCGTTCGACAACTTCAAAGAGGTAACCATGTCGCCCGGCCCCGAGCACCTTTGTCCCGGACTCCGCCTTGCACGAGACCGGCAGTCTCTTCCCTGGGAGCTGCTGCTGTTTGAGCTCGGAGGATTAGAATATCTTTAATATGATTATGAGGAGGCCATGACTGGTAAGGGCCAATGGGAAATCTGGCCAGGATGCTAGGGTAACACCCCTACTCTTTTCAAAAAACGCCCTGGGCTTTTTAATGACCACAGAGAGTCACGACCTCGGTTTTACGTCTCATCCATCACTATAATGGGGCATTAGGACCCACACAGACCGCAGTGAGCGCCCCCTACTGGTTCCATTAACACCTCTTCCAGCCACAACCTGCTGGTTGAGAGTTGCTGGGTGGTTTGGCTGCTGCACAGTGGGAGGGAACTCTGTGTGATGGTGGTGGGAGCAACAGCCATTCGTCTTGGGACCGAGTGCCTTTTCAGGAATGCCAGATGCGAGGAAATGGCTCTGGATTTCACGATAAGGATCTCCGGGTTCCCTCTGGGGCTTCAGTAAATGAGCCTCTTTTCCTTTCCCCGGAGGCTCGGAGCAAACGCTTCATGTAGCGTCAGTAGTGAGGCCCGCTGATCTGGCAAAGTACAGGAACTGGCCAATTTAGAGAACCGTGGAAGTTAAGAGGGCGCCTGGAGAGCAGCGTTCTAGTCTGGCCAGTCGGTCGCATGGTTGAAGCACATCTGCTCAGCGCAGAGATTTAAAACGCAGAGTTTTAGAGCACACCAGCTCAATAAAGGTCAGGTCATTTGTATTCCGATTTATCTGATCAGCTTTTTATAAAGGCTCCCAAGAAGAGAAGGCGGTGTTGTCTAGCCTTGTTGCTTCTGTGTTACAGAATTATTAAAAAGTGAAAATAAAACAGCTACCGATAGTGGAGAGGTGGGCTTCCTACATGTCTCTCACCTCTGGACCTACCCTGAGTCTGGTGTTGATTCCCCCTCCTCACTTTGCTGCGTGTGGGACCGCAGCTGGAGGCAAACTCTCTAATCTTGGTTTTTTGTTTCTTTCCCAAGAATTCCCATAATTGGGGAACAATTTTCTCCACAAATGAGCACTAGCTGGAGTACTAGGGCAGATTACTATCAAAAAAATCAGAAACCAAAAAACAAATTGGACACCTGGAAGAGGATGAAAGACCTACATCATTTTTGCAAGGAGTGTTGTGTTTTTTATAAAGCATGACACTGGCAGTTTTTTTCTTCTTTTAGAACCTCCTTTTAATAATAAAAACATCACTTAAATGTTATCTTGTTCTCTGACCCGGGGAGGAATAATGTGTTTGAAGCAGATTAGGACTGCACAGCGCTCTAAAGCCCACTGGTGAACCGAAGCCTGTGTATCGCTAAAATCGGTCCTCACCTCATTTCCTGCCACAACAGATTAGCTGATACAGTAGACCGCAGTGCGGGATAAGGCAGAGAATCCATTCAGTATATGAAGCGGGATGGAAAAAAGTCAAATGTTCAGAAACGGATGGTTATTGTACCTACATTTTAAAAGAATTTAAGTCGTGCTGTTCTTGCCACTCATTAAACAGTCAACGTTTCTTCCCTGTTCGCGGTCAGGTGTGTAAGGAGAAGCATCGCTTCGAGAAGCTGATGGAGTATTTCCGCAGTGAGGAAGGCAACATCGACTTCATGGTGAGCTCACGGCCCTGGCAGCACTGCCCAGGTCCTGCCCGAATGCGTGACGTCAGCGTTTCCGCAGAACCCCAGCCCTGGTCCCGAAGTCTTCTGTCTGCCTCCGAGGAGAATACCGCCAGTTCCGTATCGCTGCCGCCGCAAACATGTTCTGCCGACAACACCTGTGCAACTTAGGGACCTTGTTCCAGGGCGACAGCCGGTGCCAGTGTTCAAAATCATGTCCAGAGGCGCGATCGGAAGAAAACCATCTCACGGTGGTGTGGGTCCCTGAGGGGTCACGTGCTCAAATCCTGGGTGGGCAAAGCTGTAGCACGCTCGGGCAGGGAACATCAGTCCCTCTGCTCCAGTCAAATGCTTCTCTGGGGAAGAGTCACTTGGGATGAAAACATCAGCCACATAAATTGAAATGAGCATCTCGGAACATCTTGGGTGATTGATTGGGCTGATTGGGTGCAGAGCCAGTTCATCAATCCCTGGCACACAGGTGGTTTTATATGGGCAGGGAGAGACGTGTATGCTGTATGTGTGCTGTTGCGTGTCTGTGTCTCCTGTTTGTTTTAGTGTGTATTTGTTTTATGCTGAGGGTTGTTTTTCTACTGTGTTGTATGATGATGCCAAAGACAAATATCCACCCTTTTGGATGGACAATAAATGATCATGTCCTAAAAACACACCCACAGTTGGCTATTTCAAACTTTAAATCAGCCGTGAATTGCATGATTTGTGCAGTAACGGCTACAGCACTTTGAAATGTGAGGATCCTGAATGGACATGCAGGTTTCCCGGGATAAGTCCGGAGGATCCCCACTGTGCGCTTGAGGGGCTGTTGAGGTTCCTTGATGGAAGAGCTTCTGTCGAGGGGAGACTCCTGGTGTTCGGGGGGCCGTGGGGTGGGCTGTGTCAGCGGCTCCGTGACCGTCTCTTCTGTGCAGGTGGCCTGCATGCAGTTCATCAACATTGTGGTCCACTCGGTGGAGGACATGAACTTCAGGGTCCACCTGCAGTACGAGTTCACCAAGCTGGGCCTGGACGACTTCCTGGAGGTGAGTCCCCTCTCCCAGCGTGCCATGCCATGTAACTCTTTGAAGAAGGGCTTGTGGGATTGACGAGACGTCCTGGGTTGGGCTCTGTGAGAGCAGCGCCCCCTGCTGGCCCCCGCTCTCTCCTGCCTTTCCTGTCCACGTGGGTCACCTCTCCCCCGAGCAGCACAGGGGGCGCGGCTGGAGAGCCCAGTCCCAGAGCTACTGACAAATTCCAGATATGGAAAGACGGAATGGAGCAGGCCAGCTGGCGCGGTGGTGGCGATGTAGTGCTCGAGGGGGTGACCGTGTGGACTCTTCCTTCCAGAAATCGAGGCACACGGAGAGCGACAAGCTGTCCGTGCAGATCCAGGCCTACCTGGACAACGTGTTTGATGTGGGAGGCCTCCTGGAAGATGCGGAGACCAAGAATGTGGCGCTGGAGAAGGTGGAGGAGCTGGAGGAGCACCTGTCTCATGTAAGAGCAGCCCCTTCACTGACGCACTGTGTCACTGTTATTCCCTCTTCTTGACATCCCCAGCGCGAGCACGCCTGCAGCTGTTGGGGTGCGAGCTCATGACTGGGGCTTGGCGCTGTCTCTACTGTGTGTCTGTATGTCGCTGTGTGTGTCTATGTCACTGTGTGTCGCTCTGTGTGTCTGTCACTGTGTGTGTCTATGTCACTGTGTGTCGCTCTGTGTGTCTGTCACTGTGTGTGTCTATGTCACTGTGTGTCGCTCTGTGTGTCTGTCACTGTGTGTGTCTATATGTCGCTGTGTGTTTCACTGTGTGTGTCTGTATGTCACTGTATGAGTCTATATGTCACTGTGTGTGTCTGTCAGTGTGTGTCGCTGTGTGTGTCTGTGTCACTGTGTGAGTCTATATGTTGCTGTGTGTGTCTGTCAGTGTGTGTCACTGTGTGTGTCTATGTCACTGTGTAAGTCTATATGTCAGTGTGTCACTGTGTGAATCTATATGTTGCTGTGTGTGTCTATGTCAAAGAAAAGAAACTGGAACTTCTGTGCTTAACCGAAACCTGGCACAAACAAAACGATGGACTCCTGTTCAGCCATCTAGTCCCTCCTGGGTATGGTTTGTTTGACCTTCCGGTCTGTCAGGCAGAGGCGGGGGCATCATTGTCATTTACAACCTTTTTTACAGTCTAAGTCCTATTACTATACCCCCTCCCTCTTCTTTTGAGTGCCTTGTTTTAAATGTTTCTACCCCCCAATCTACTATTATTGCCACAGTTTCTAGACCACCCAAACCCAGTGAAGCCTTCTTAGGTGAGTTTGCTGGTTTTCTCTCATTTTTATGCCTTAAATTTAAAAGGATCCTTATTCTAGGGGACATTAGTATACACATCGATTCAAGCTCTTCCAGTCTGGCTAAAGACTTCCTTTCTCTATTGGGATGTTTTGATCTTACTCAGTTTGTTTGTACCCCTACACATAACAAAGGACACACCTTAGATTTAATTATTGCAAATGACTCTTTTGTCTCCCACTGCTCTCCCCTTGAACCAGGCCTCTCTGACCACTTAGCCATTCTTTTCAATCTGGAATTACCTGTTTCTAACACCTCCCCCTCACGCTCTGTAAATTTCCGCAACTGGCGATCAATTGATCAACCAAGGTTTGCAAATTCTGTTCTGTCCTCCTTATCTTGTTTCTCTTCCTCTGACCCTCTAGAGGACAAAATACAGTTACTTGACAGTGCTCTTTTATCTACCCTTGACACCTTTGCTCCTTTAAAAACACGAACCATCTCCTTCTCTCGCCCCGCCCCCTGGTACAATGACCATCTGCGATCCATGAAGGCAGCCTTTCGCAAACTTGAGCGTAGGTGGCATCTTTCTGGCCTAAGTGTACATTATCAGGCTTGGAGAGGTTACTTGTCTGAATATAAGGTTACTATAGAGTCTGCTAGATCCACCTACTTCACTCACATCATTGAAAATCACCAAAACAACCCCAGACATCTTTTCTCCACCATCAACAGACTGCTCCAGCCAAACTGCCCCACCACATCACCTGCCTCATCGCAACTTTGCAACATATTCTTAGATTTCTTTAGTTCTTACATTGACAACATCCGGCATCACATTTTTTCCACTACACATATCATTTCCATACCTCCTCCCTCCTCATCCAACTTCTCTGGTTCCCTTCTCTCCAGCTTCTCTCTTCTTGACTCAGCATCCCTCAATACACTATACCTTATACACACATGAAACCCACCTTACACGCATGAAACCCACCACATCTATTTTAGATCTGATTCCCACCACTTTATTTCAGACCTGTTTCTCTTCTCTCTGTCCCATTGTCCTCAACATTGTACATGAATCCATGAGCACTGGCGTTGTATCAACGGTCCTCAAAACTGCTGCCATTACAGTCCTGTAACCCTATCTGTAGATAGTTCTGTACTTGAGCTTCAGTCAAAATTAAAAAACCTTGGGGTTATATTCGATTCTGGCTTAACATTCGACCCACATGTGCAGCATTCTGTCAAAACATCTTTTTTTCACCTTAGAAATATCACTAGACTATGCCCTATTCTATCATTAACTGTGGCTGAAAAGCTGATCAACACATTTGTGTTCTCTTGAATTGACTACTGTAATACTCTACTCGCTGGGGTATCTAAATCTACTCTGAACAAACTGCAGTATGTCCAAATTTCAGCAGCCAGAATCCTGACCAGGTCTAGTGCAAGTGTTCACATTACTCCTATCCTGGAGTCCTTGCACTGGCTTCCAGTCAAATTCCGTGTAGAATTTAAAATCCTCATGCTCACCTATAAGGCTCTACATGGCTTGGCACCTCAGTACCTGTCTGAACTATTATCGCCCTACTCCCCACCTTGCACCCTTCGCTCTTCTAATTCTGCTCTCCTTACTGTCCCCCAAGCCCGTCTACATTGTATGGGTGACAGGGCCTTCTCCTGTTATGCCCCCAAGTACTGGAACTCTCTCCCCAAAGATATCAGAGAGTCTCCTTCTCTAAACTCCTTCAACTCCAGATTCAAAACCCTCTTCTTCAGAAAAGCCTTTACTGAACTGGTTCCATTCTTCACCCCTCTGCTCTTCTTAGTACCACCATCCACGGTCTCCTCTATATATTGTAATTGTGTCTTATCCTGTGTATTCTTATTTATTGTTGTTGTCATCCTGTAAAGCTCTTTGAGAAGCCACCTTTAAAGGCGCTATATGAAATAAAGTTTATTATTATTATTATGTTGCTGTGCGTCACTGTGTGTGTCAATATGTCACTGTGCGTCGCTGTGTGTGTCTTTATGTCGCTGTGTGTGTCGAATGTTGCTGTGCGTCACTGTGTGTCTATATGTCGCTGTGTGTGTCTATATGTCGCACTGTGTGTCACTGTGTCTGTTGCTGTAAATGTCTGTAAGTCGTTGTGTATATGACATTGTGTGTCTGTGCCCTTGCACTTCGCGTCCAGAATCGTCTGTCATTCCAGCCCTGCGTGACGCCCCCATCGAAAACAATCTGCGCGATTCTCCCTCTCCGAGCATGATGTGCCTTGTTCTCTGTGCTTTGTTTTATAGCCTTCGCAACCTTTAGTTTCATTATTCAGCACCCCAAATGCTTGGAAATGATTCTTTTTAGACTGTGAGCTCAGGGCTGGGGAATTTCCAGAGAATTCCGAGGTGAGAGGAGGCAGGAGGTAACTAAATGTTTTCCCAGAAGCTGCCGTTCCCTGCCGTTCCTGCAGGGAGGAGAGAGGGATGTCTGTGGCGCCCTGGTGCTGTGTCACAGGGCCTGGTAGCTCTCATTTCATATTGATCAGACTCCGCTCGTGGCAGCGCAGTGATCCCTGCCCTCTCCCGGCCTCTGTTACAGCTGAACGAGAAGCTGCTGGACGTGGAGAATGAGAACATGACCAGGGTGGCCGAGCTGGAGAAGCAGCTGCTGCACAAGGACAAGGAGCTGGAGGCTGTCAAGGTAGGGCCACCTGCTGTCTCCTGCCCCTGCCCCTGCCCCTGCCCGGGCTCAACAGGAAGGGAGAGGAGGGGTGCTGGCAGTTTCCGGCTAAGAGCAAGTCATTCCAGTCTGCACTGCATCTCGAGATGCGGCTAGTGTTATTTTCCTCAATCCTTTATCCTGCAAACAAGCTGCGTGTTCTTTTGCGACTCCAGGCTGCACTGACGGCCTGCTGAGCAGGGAGATCTGTAATGTGAAAGATCTGGCTGAGGTCTCTAAGCCTTAAGAGAGCTTAGTGAGCAAGCAGAGCCAAGATGGGGTGGAAACTGAAGTGACGAGGGCAGGCTTTTCATCCTTTAATGTGTCGTGTGCGTGCCCGCAGAGGCCCTCGTCTTTAACACCGTTCCCAGTGGTTACAGCAGTCAGTTCATTGGAACACGTTGGAACGGGTCCAGGATCCGCGGGCTTGCTGGCGGACTGTGTGGCTCTGCCGTGCTCAACGTCTCCCCCTTGTGGCTGCGCAGGAGACCTACGAGTCGACCAGCTCCCAGGTGCACACGCTGCGGCGCATGATCAAGGAGAAGGACGAGGCCTTCCAGCGGCACTTCAACATCGAGAAGCGGCTGCAGGAGCTGGAGCAGCAGGGCAGCATCCGCGTGCGCAAGCAGCCCGACGGGGACATCGCCATCGAACCCCTGGGGGCGCAGTCGGAGGGGCCGGGGGCTCCGGGGGGTCCGGGGGGTCCGGGGGGTCTGGGACCCGGGGACGGCAGCCCTCCCGCAGCCCCTGAACCCCCACCTCCACCCCCGCCCCCGCCACCCCCACCTCTGCCACCTGCACCAGGTACCCTATACCCTGCCCTCCAGCCCTGCAGTGATTCAGATAGACACTGAAGCTGGAACACGTATAGTTGCCTGTGAATGTTGTTGTTTGTGGGAAAAACTCTTCCTACAGATGAGACGTTAAACTGCTGTCCTGACTCTTCCTGGTTATGATAAATCCTAGGGTATTACCCCGGTGTCCTGGTCAACTTCCCCCCCTGGCCCTTTAACAAACATGGCCTTTTAATCATCCCCATCTCTGAACTGGCTTCATCACTGTCTTCCTCCCCACTGAGAGCTGGTGTGTGGTGAGCGTACTGGTGGTGGAGGGGAGTCCCCATTACCTGTAAAGTGGAGCGTCCTGTATAAAGTTCTGTATAAGTGTAAGGAAGTATTGCTAAGTGGAGAGCCTCGTGGAGATGCAGTTCAGAAAGACAGCGTAGTAAGTGTACGTATGTTAACCTTGCAGAGAATGCAACAGGGGTTCTGCTTTTCTGCAAAGGTTTTCTCATACAATAATCTCTCCTTGTCGGCAAACACAGCTGGAAGTGCATCACAGCTGTTGTGCGCATATAACTGTGAGCGGTTAATATTACGGCATGGGGCTTGACATTAATTCAGCTATTAACTGTAGAATCTATGACATCGTCAGTTCGTTCATTTGACTCGTTCTTTTCTCCTTCCTCAGGGGAGTGTGTTATGATCCCGCCCCCTCCTCCGCTGGCCCCGCCTCTCCCAGGAGCCTCGCCTTCCGTCATCCTCAGTTTCGGCCTATCAGGTGAGGGAACTTTCTGAGGCATGGAGCCGTGAGACCAGGCAGGTGTTTCTGCTTCCTCTCCTGAGGTCCTAAGGTGTTCTTGTGCTGTTATTCATTCCAGCTGAAGCCCATCCACAGGGCAGGTACATGAAATTGAAGCACAAGATGTTTTGCATCTGTGAGAAAGTAGTAGAAAGTTACAGGAGTGCCTTCCATAGTGCAATATCTGTTAGTGTCTGAATCATGCAAGCCTAATCTGTTAGGGTTGCTCAGTCAATCTATTGGGTCAAAACAGTTATAAACAAGACAATATGGAGTTCTTCTGTTTGCTAAACATCTTGGCTTAGGTGTTCTGGAAAAAGACCAACTTCACTATGTTAAGCCTAAGTAATAAAGACCAGGGTGTCCTGAGAGTTAAAAGCTGGCCGCCCATGCTGTCTCTGTGGGCTTGCTGTTCATGCTCTGATGAAGTTTGGTCTGCAGCCATCAGGATAAAGAAGCCCATCAAGACCAAGTTCCGCCTGCCTGTCTTCAACTGGACCGCACTGAAGCCCAACCAGATCAACGGCACCGTGTTCAACGAGATCGATGACGAGCGTGTGCTTGAGGTGAGAGACTGTGTCCACGTGGTCTGTCCCTCCTTCCTCTCTCTCCTCCTCCTCTCCCTGTCTCTTCACCCTTGTCTCTCCATCGGTGTGTGTCATCGGACATCTTGTGTGTACGTCCCCCGAAAGGAGCTGGACCTGGACCAGTTTGAGGAGCTGTTCAAGACCAAGGCACAAGGCCCCCTGGTGGACCTCTCCTGCACCAAGAACAAGGTGTCCCAGAAGGCCCTCAACAAGGTCACCCTGCTGGATGCCAACCGCTCCAAGAACCTGGCCATCACACTACGCAAGGCGGGGAAGACCACCGAGGAGATCTGCCGAGCCATCCAAACGTGTGTATCCCCTGCCCTTCCTGCACCAGTCCAGGCCCTTGCAAACGATTGATCATAACATTCAGCCCTCCCTTCCACAAACCAGCCCCAACCAAACAATTGCTGATAACATCCAGCCCTCCCTGCCGCAAACCAGCCCTAACCAAATGATTGCTCATAACATCCAGCCCTCCCTGCCACAAACCAGCCCCAACCAAACGATTGCTCATAACATCCAGCCCTACCTGCCACAAACCAGCCCCAACCAAACGATTGCTCATAACATCCAGCCCTCCCTGCCACAAACCAGCCCCAACCAAACGATTGCTCATAACATCCAGCCCTCCCTGCCGCAAACCAGCCCCAACCAAATGATTGCTCATAACATCCAGCCCTCCCTGCCACAAACCAGCCCCAATCAAAGGATTGCTGATAACATCCAGCCCTCCCCGCAACAACCCAGACCCTTCCAAACAATCAATAATAAAATCCAGCCCTCCCTGCAACAAAACAGCCCCTTCCAAACAATTGACAAACTTTACTTCTTTCACCATACTTTGAGCAAAATACTTTGCCAACCATTCATGCTTCAAAAATGTTTTTGAAAACATATCCTTAAAATGCAGGTAAAATGTTGTAGTCTTCTCCATTTAATTTACAATCCCATCATTTCAAATGTCCAAAATTATTTGTGCTCTGAAAGGCAGAGTCCCGGCTTTTCTTTCAGCTCCAAATCATCTCTTTTCCAAACTGTGACCAGTGCTCGTCATAAGCGCTTGCTGACCGTTTTAGAGTGACAGCTGAATTGCTTTTGCTAAATGTGTGACATGCTCACTGGGAAACTGGCGATTTTCAGTAGGCATTTTAATATGGAGCGTTAAGTTTAAGTGTGTTTTAGAAACTCTTGTAGTTCCTGCGTATGATTGCCTGCATGTACATCAGACAGCTGTAACTGGATTGTCATTCTGAGATCAGCACTTGGTGTTGCCAGAGCCTGGCAGTCCTGATGTTTGTCTTGAAACGCTTCTTGGGGTCTCGTGAACAAGTGGGAAACGCAGCCCAGTCAGTCTTATACCGTAGGTCACCTGTTTTTAAAGATGTAGTGGAAGAAACACCTGTTGGCTCCTGATAAATTAAGCAAGTACTCTGTTCATATAAGAGGACTATGGACCTTGAAGGCTGAAGAGCACTTAGATTTTAGTATTGAGCTAATTTAAATTAAATGTCATTAATTTAATCTGTTCTAGATTTAATGGTGACCTACAACTGCAGCACAAGGTACAGATCTCTGTTCTAGACTGAAGAAATTGAGTTCCCTTTAACCTGTTCACATACTGTAGCTCAGTTGCCTGACACCAGGAGCCCGTCCTGCTCTTTCCCAGCCTGCAGCAGCCTGGGCTGGTGGGAGAGGGGTGGTGGTGGTGGTGATGGGGGGTGGATGTCTGGTGTTCAGTTCCCCCCGGGGCCTGACGAGTGCCCGCTGCGCTCCTCGCCGCGCAGGTTCGACCTGAAGGCCCTGCCGGTGGACTTCGTGGAGTGCCTGATGCGCTGCCTGCCCACGGAGGCGGAGGTGAAGGTGCTGCGGCAGTACGAGCGCGAGCGGCGGCCGCTGGACCAGCTGGCCGAGGAGGACCGCTTCATGCTGCTCTTCAGCAAGATCGAGAGGCTCACCCAGAGGATGAGCATCATCACCTTCGTGGGCAACTTCCAGGACAACCTGTCCATGCTGACCCCGGTAACTCGGCCTCCCTGCCCTCTGCCTGTCCAGCGCGGCCGCGCTGACACCCTGTGAGAGAGAGAGAAAGTTCTTGAGTGTTCTTGAGATGTGGAGCTTTCGAAGTTGAAGGCACGTTGTGTAGCCTTCCTGGTTAATGGAGCTGGCCTCTGTCGACCTCTGACCTCTTGACCTCCTTTTCCCCAGCAACTGAATGCCATCATCGCTGCGTCTGCGTCCATGAAGTCATCGCCCAAGCTGAAGAGGATGCTGGAGGTAAGGTGCCAGCCCGGGCTGTCCCCCTTCTGCCCCCGGGGGTGCCACACAGCCGCGAATCCTGATGGGTAATGGTGGCCCTGGGCTTATCCAGGTCCCCGTGTTCGGCGTTCCATATTTTTTCCATAAATATTTGATCATGGGCGGGGGCACTGTGTTTTGAGGTACCCTCTTTCATTAAAGAGTTTATTTACCTCTTGGGTCCCCCTGTCCTGAGGGGTGAGATGGGATGCCCGGTTAGCACTGGCTTCCGAAAAGGTGTTAAGGCTGAAGCGGATTAAAAGGTTTGAGGTAAATCGTCAACCAGGGGCCGTTGTCTGGGATGTAGTGCTGTGATCTGCCACAGGCCCTCCGGTGAGTAATGTTTTGTCCCAGCCATCGCAGTGCTCAGCTCCTCTCTCCCTGTGCAGATTATCCTGGCCTTGGGGAACTACATGAACAGCAGCAAGAGAGGGGCTGTCTACGGGTTTAAACTTCAAAGCCTGGATCTGGTAAGATCTGCTGTTGTGCGTGTGTGTGTGTAGGGGGGTATTTTGTACTTTACAAGATCAGGGAAGGAAGGAGGAAAAAGAATCAAGCTGGAAAGTAACACAAAAACCTTGTTAAATAAAGAATCCATCTTTAAAAGTAATCCCAGACTCCTACAAACAGCAACCAGAGGCAGAACACTCCGCTTCTCTCACTGTGTGCAGCCACAGAAATGTACATGAAAACATACGATAGGTTACAAATTCTGTAACCTATATCGGGGCCATATGTCAGTGTGCCACATGGGGGCACCCACTGTGTTAATCCTCTGATAACTAGTCTTCAGTTGGCTCTCTTTCTTGATCCAGCAGTTAATTGCTTATCTGTGGGACAGCAGGCTTTGCGCCACGTGGGTACACAGCCCACCTCCTGGAGGTCTGGTTGCTGGTGTCGTGATGATCTGTGAATTGCACTGGAGGATCCCAGAGATCCTGGCTAAGCAGCGTGGTGCTGTGTTCAGTACCCCCACTGTCTGTGTAAAGATGCGCCTCCCATTTCTCTTCAAGAGGCTCCCAAACGTAAGGCCTCCCCTGTTTTTCTGGAAGATGATCAGTACCTTTCAGGATTGTTTCAGGAACCTTTTTTTTTTATTATTTGAACACAAATCTAATCCAGGGCCACATACACTGCTCCCCTCCCCACTGCAGCAAACGGACACTGAATTTCTGTGCGTGTCTTGGGCTCAGCCTGAAGGGCGCAGCGTTTCTTCACAGGCTGTGTCCTCTCTCTCTGCGCAGCTCTTGGACACTAAATCCACCGACCGGAAGATGACCCTGCTGCACTACATCGCCCTGATTGTGAAGGAGAAGTACCCCGAGCTGTCCACCTTCGGGAGCGAGCTGCACTTCATCGACAAGGCTGCCGCAGGTCAGGCCGCAGTCAAGGGGGTGACCGCATGAGGGGTTTCAGCAGAGAATCTCGCCCGCGGGGGGGGGGCTCTGCATGGGGACGAGTCATCGGGGGGGGTCACTGTAAGAATCAGGAGCTCAGTAGGCTCTCCTTCTTCCAGAATGAATTGCAATGGGGCAGAATTAATTGCAATCCACGGGCCAGCAGGGTTTATTCCACAGCATTCTGCCCACGGTGGCATTCCTGAGGTCCGGGATTGTGTGAGGGTTCCCTCGGCACACCTTGCTCTTTAGCAGTCTGGGAGGTGTGGCTTCAGCAGCCCTTCCGGAGGGAGACTGCAGCCAGGGGGTCCCGAGTGGCGTCGGAAGCCTTGGGGGGGGGGTGGTGCAGGCGCTCTGCAGGCAGGCGGCGACAGGGCCCGTTCCCAGCGAGCTCTTCGGCAGCGCTGCAGGCTGCCCTGCAGGGTGGTGAATACTGGGCTGGGGGCCGCGGGGCCGGGGACGGAAGGCCGCTGTGTGTGTCTGACGCCGCCGGCGGTCTTGCAGTGTCCCTGGAGAACGTGCTGCTGGATGTGCGGGAGCAGGGCCGCGGGATGGACCTGGTGCGCCGGGAGTGCAGCCTGCACGACCACGCGGTGCTCAAGGCCTTCGTCAGCAGCAGCGAGGCCCAGCTGGAAAAGCTGCAGAGAGACGCCAAGACCGCGGAGGTACCAAGCCGCTGCGCAGCCCTTACAGCGTCCCCTTTCGGGGCTGCCCCTGCAAAATTGAAGGGAAGGGTTATACTTCAAAGAGCCCGAGTATCACTTCTCAACCCTGTTCTCTCCTCTCACCCCCCTTCCTCCTCTCCCGCCTCGTCCTTTCCTAATCCTCCCCCTCTCTGCCCCTCCTCCTCCTCCTCCCCTCCCTGGCCTTGCTCTTGTCCCTCGCAGGAGGCCTTTAACATCGTGGTGCAGTATTTCGGGGAGAACGCCAAGACCACCCCTCCGTCGGCCTTCTTCCCCGTGTTCGTGCGCTTCGTCAGGGCCTACAAGGTAAGGTCAGAGGCCCGCCGGTCATCATCGTGAGCCCATGACCGCCTGACCGCAGCCTGAGAGTCCCGCTCGGGTCCGCAGGCCTTGAACCCCCAGGAGCGGAGGGACTTCTCTTCGCTGTCTGCGAACTCCATCGCGCTCGGTTTCGGGACGTCCGCTTTGCCTCTGTGCCCTGGGGGTGTCTTTCAGGCTGCCGGACAGCACACTGGAGTGTAGCCACTCACAGGAGGTTACAGAAGGTTAAGTAAATATCCCCGTGGCAGGGTGGCCAGCAGTGGGAGTCGAGATGAGTGTGACCACCTGTTCCAGACCCCAGTTTTCGGTGGGGTTGGGCAGCTGGCCGGCTTACTCCTCCATCTGACTCTGCTAAACTGTTTTGCCTTCCTCGCGCACTGTTGGATCATTAGCTCTGGGAAGCCCCGAGGCCTCCTCGTTGCCGTCCTGAGAGATGAGTAGCCCAGGAAGTGGGAACTGAAGCCAAAGCCTCGCGCACAGTCGCTCGCAGGGCCAGAGGTTAACGACAGGAAGGAGCCGCCGGGCCCCACCGCTCCAGCCCCGGACGCCCGGCTTCCTGAGATTGTTCTCCATGGATTTATTACCCCGAGTGCAGCCGGCACACAGAGGCACTGCCAAGGGCTGTGCGTGCTGTACGGCCGGCGGTATTCACTGCTCCCCGGTTTGTTTAAGTAGGGGGTTCGGTCCGTACACACGGGGCCACAGCGGGCGCGTTCCTGTGGACAGCAGCGAGCATCGGGGAGCAGCGTGATGCTCGCAGCGAGCCGACGTGCTGGAGAGCGAACCGTAAGGGGGGGGCGGTCCCCTGTGTGTGTTACCCCCAGCACCTCAGCCGTCCAAGCCACAGCAGAGGGGCCTGCTCCTGTCTTCCAGCGCCCTCGGAGTAACGCGGGCACAGACCGTTCCACCTTTCGCCCTTGCAATGTACAAAGCAAAGTCCTCAAGCGAAACCGGGCCCCGCTGTTTGGCCGATGAGGGCCTGATGTGCCCTGCCTCTCTGCTCTTGGGGTGCGTGTGGCGAAGTGCGTGTGGCCAGGCCTCACAGACGTCCCTGTGTCTGTCTCTGTGCGCAGGAGGCGGAGCAGGACAACGAGCTGAGGAAGAAGCAGGAGGCGGCCATGCGGGAGAAGCTCCTGGCCCAGGAAGCCAAACAGCAGGACCAGAAGGTAGGAGCGGGCCTGGGGTGGGCCTGACACGGGTCCGAGGTGGCTACAGTTTTTGGAGGGCCATCATCTCTCCTCTAAAGGTGGCAGAAGCAGCAGTTCACAAGGGAACAGGACAGGATTGCAGCCACTGCCGCTGTTTCTAATGTTCAGGGTGCTCTTACAGTTTATTAGCCTATTCAAACCACTACTGTGAACACGGAGCTCCGTGGCGCAGTGGTATTGTGTTCCTGTCTAAATGGGAACACTGGGGAGCATGTTGCCATGACTGGTGACAGACAGTAGAGGGTGCTATGTTGCCTCTTAATGGTTGCATGTGCCTCCTGGGGGGCACCAGTGAATTTTGCTTCCTCTGGTGTGTATTTCACAAAACTGTCTGAAGTTGCATAAGATTGATACTCTTGCACCACATACACTGGGAACCAACGGTAAACTGACCATCGGAAAAAAATGTAATGAAAATGCAAAGCACCGATAACTGTGGCTGAACTGCACGCAGACACAGGCGCAGAAGACCAAGCGCCAGCAGCAACAGGACCTGATCGCGGAGCTGAGGCGACGGCAGGCCAAGGACCACCGGCCCGTGTACGAGGGCAAAGATGGCACTCTGGAGGACATCATTACAGGTATGGTGCAGGCGTCTCCCTCAGTCTGTAGGACACCAGCCCATGGAAGGGCGCAGGCGTCTCCCTTGGTCCATAGGACACCAGCTAAGGGCACAGGCGTCTCCCTTACTCTGTAAGATGCTGGCTCAGGTAGGGCGCAGGCGTCTCCCTCACTCTGTGGGACACCAGCTCAGGTAGGGCAGAGGTGTCTCTCACTCTGTAGGACACCAGCCCAGGGATGGCGCAAGCGTCTCCCTCAGTCTATAGGACACCAGCTCAGGGCACAGGCGTCTCCCTTACTCTGTAAGATGCCAGCCAAGACAGGGCTAGGCGTCTCCCTCACTCTGTGGGACACCAGCTCAGGTAGGGCAGAGGTGTCTCTCACTCTGTAGGACACCAGCCCAGGGATGCCGCAACCGTCTCCCTCAGTCTATAGGAGACCAGCTCAGGGCACAGGCGTCTCCCTTACTCTGTAAGATGCCAGCCAAGACAGGGCCAGGCGTCTCCCTCACTCTGTGGGACACCAGCTCAGGTAGGGCAGAGGTGTCTCTCACTCTGTAGGACAACAGCCCAGGTAGGGCAGAGGCGTCTCCCTCATTCTGTGGGACACCAGCCCAGGTAGGGCGCAGGCATCTCCCTCACTCTTTGGAACACCAGCCCAGGTAGGGCGCAGGCGTCTCCCTCACTCTGTAGGACACCAGCCCAGGTAGGGCGCAGGCGTCTCCCTCACTCTGTAGGACACCAGCCCAGGTAGGGTGCAGGCATCTCCATCTACAGCATCTTTAAAAGCACGGGCGTTTATCATTACCAGCATAGCCTTACCTGATGGAAGACATCCCATGTCTACATGTGTCCCCCTGTACCCCTGCCTAGCACCCTGCTCCTGTACTAGACTTCTTCCCAGCCTTCCTTCCTGAAACGCCCCCGTCACTGCAGCTCACACACAGCCCATAGTGCCACCCTCTTCCCTTTTAGGCAGAGGGATTAAGTGTAACGGATCCAGATGGATCAAAACTCCCAAGAAGGGGACTTTTCCTTCTACGTGTGATAGAAAAGGCTCCCTCGTCCTCACCATTAGGAGCTCCCCTTCAAAACCACAGGCTAACATCACAGCTTCCTCGCCTGCTGTGATCTAAATAAGAACATGAAATGTTGCTGCTTCCTGAAGGTCCTGTATTGTTAGAAATAAAAACAGGACTTTGAAGATAAAAGCAAGGGTGAACCGTTTTAAACAGAACTGCCTGGAAGTGGCTCTCTGCGTTCTGCCGGAGGGCAGGAATTCATACCTGAGGTGGTCGGCTGTGCTTAATTGCCTTTACAATCATTCCCTTTCCTGTAACTTGCTGACTTCGACAGGGGAGGGATTTTGTACCAGCGCCCAGTCTGCCGGGCGATGGGTGTGACATCTTCTCTCTCTGCCCGCAGTGCTCAAGAGCGTTCCCTTCACCGCCCGAACGGCCAAGCGAGGCTCGCGCTTCTTCTGCGACGCCAACCTCTACGACGAGTCCAACTGTTAGCCCCCCCTACCCCAAGGTCACCCCCTGCCCCGGTGACTCTGCATGCCGTTAGTTAGAGCTCTGCATGGCCCCTGCCGGTCCCCGGACTCGAGTCCTCCTTACTAACCCAGCCGTCCGGTAGCGGTGCGGCGTGCGTCCATGAGCGCCCTCCACAGGTGAAGTCAAGCCTCTTTACAGAAGCTGTGTGCACACGGCCTCCCCCACCCCGTTGACATCGTGACCTCTTGACCTTGCGACCTACCCGGAAAGTCCTCTTCTGAGGAAGACGGGCAGACTGCCTGGGAAGCTGCTGCAGCTCATCTCCAGCCCCGTGTTCCTGGATGGGCCCACACAGCCTGCCCAGGAATAAAAGCAGCAGCAGGTCAAGCAACAGGTCGGATCTGATGCCTAGCGGGTCGAGGCCGGTGGAAGGCGGTCCTTCCCAGTGTGCGCAACTTTTCCCTAAAGAGGCTTGGCTTTCACGGTTCAGTCCTATTAACTGTGGCTCGTTCTGTCAACCTCCACCTTGTTAACCTCCTTCTCTCCCCCTGCTCCTTGTGCCTCTCCATCTAGAAGGAAGAGCGATCTCTAAGTGTAGTCCTTCCACACAGCGGGTAAGACTGGCAGCGTATCTCGGCATCGCAAAGCTTGCCGCCTACCTGCTACAGCGAGCCTCCCAAACTGAATGACAGGCCAGCTCAGCACAGCTGACTTATTTTTTTCCCTGCTGCCCCATGGGAAATGGGAAATGTAAATAGTTACATTTCGGAGTTAATAAGACAAGAAAAACAAAGACCCTAACAGAAGCATAAGGCTTTGGCAGGTTTGCCCTGTGTTGTCAGAGCTGCTGTGATGCTTTCGACGAGCGTCGTTGTGATCTGTGCACATGCTTCACCTGGACGTGGTCAGGAGATGAAAGGCTTCGGGCTGCTTTGCGTAAACAGCCAGATGTTGTGTTTGGAGGTTTTTGGCAGCTGTACAATACCAATAGGTGGCGCTGTCTGCGGCCTGAAATCCTGATAGTGATCTGCAGGAAGCCCTGAGGAAGGAGGTTGGCTTCCTCCTCCAGCACATCCTTAACCGTCTGCATGGGAGTGTCTGCCTGCTTGTGCTCTGCATTCAACTAACCCCTAACTTGGTTTTGCATTAATGACGCTTACCAGCCTTGATGTGCGCCCTTCTTATGAAAGCAAATAAACTGGGCAAAAATATCCAGGTAAATCTTGGCCAGTAGCATCCCTTATCAATATCTCATTTGATTGCAAAAAAACGCGCAAGCCAGCGATTTCTGAAACATTTGCACTGCCTTCCCACTGACAGTGCATTGACTTCACGTGTCTGCTGGTATGTTGACAAACTGTGTGTCCACTTCGTCTGTGCTCTCCTCAGACAATGTGTCTCCAACAAAGCACAGGAGGCGTCTTAGTGTGGCTGCAGCCTTCAGCAGAAAATTGGCAAGCATAGGAAATCCTTTTCAGCACCGGGGAGACACACAGCGAGAGAGATCTTGTTCCATTGCCTTGGCTGGAGATGAGGTTCTACTTTTTGCAACCTGGTCAGCATTGCTGATGTACAGCTAAGAGACGAGTGATAGCATAAACCACCTGGATTTGACACCCTTCTTTAAAACCGATTGTGACAGAAGACACGTTACTGCAGCCTTTATTAAGGTGTTTCCTCCTGTGGGCAATCAGAGTTGCACATATCTTAGGCAGCCTGTCACATGGCTTTGGCAGAGGCAGTTCTCTCTGTTCAGGTCATATCTCAGGCTTTGAAATGGAAGCACTGTTCTCTCCTGTCCTCTGACCTGATCCCTGCTGAAACGGTACGGGATAAACATTTTCCCACATGTCTAGAGCTGGATGGGCAGAGATAGTCTGTGATGCCAAAGCTGTGTGGCGGAACGCCTGCAGGATGTGTAAGCCAGACCAGGGGGGAGATTTCTGATAAGTTGCAATGTAACGTATCCTCTGTTCTGTTGAATACTGAAGCTAATGTAGTTCAAGCAGGAAGCTGCGTCAGTGTGCGTAGGCTGCAAAGGAACAAGTAAAGGTTTATTCCCTGCTGAAAAGAGAAGAAAGGAAACACAACGTTTTGTCTGTGGAGTCTTCTTCGGGTGAGAAGAAGGCTCAGAAGCCCAGAGATGGTTTCCTTTCTTCTCTTTTCAGCAGGGAATAAACCTTAACTTGTTCCTACTGAAGCTAATGCTTCCTTTCTTGTTCCAGTAAGAGCAGGAACAGTACTTTCTTAATTCTGAGGACCAGTCTGTGCACACAGTGCTTAGGAAATTAGTTACCCTGTTCAAAGACCTCCACTGTGGATACTGCATGGTGGTCAAGGTGTGTGGTACCTGGGTCCACTTCCTTTGGCTCTGAGCATCTTCTCACAGCTGTTGAGTATGTCCACTGAGATTCTGGACACAAACTGCAGTCACCCTCAGCCAACGTTGGCTCCCTTCAGTGTGTGCTTCCATCATGAAGGGGCTTGACCACGTTACCCCTGGGGCCGTTGGCGTGAGTGTAAAACGTCACCGCTTGACGGCGTGCAGTTTTCACAGGCCAGCTTTCTAAACTCCCTGCGTGCATGAAGAGGCCAGGCTGCAATGGAACAGGATCGTCCCTGTGCCCGCGGTGAGACTGCTGGCACGAAGTCTGTTTGGGCAGAACAGTGGAGGTGTTTGAAGAAGCGTGACCCCTGACCTCTGACCTCTGTCTTTCTTGGAGAGAGGTGTCTCTGTCCCTCCTGCTTGGCGAGGCCGAGGGAGGGGCACGTCCTTCACCACCTACACCGTCGTGCCCCGTCAGCCTGCAGGTGCCAGTCTCTCTTGCCAGCTGCCGTCCGTGGCGTGTGCCGAAGCCATAACCTTGCCCTTCTGCCCTCTCGCCCTCAGACCTCCGAAATCAGCCCTTCCTGCGTGCCGACGCGGTGATCCGCAACGGCTGGAGAAGACTGTGAGACCCGCCGCCATCGGATCCGGAAGCGGGTCCTCTGTGCAAACCGCCCACTCCGCCCCACCCCTCCCTCCCCACCCAAAAACAATCAGAGCCTGCGTTCAGGCATTGCACACTTCCTCCAGTCACAGGCCCGCGTCTGCAAGGAGAGGAGCACACGTTGTTTTAATTTATTCTTTTTTCGAGACGTTTGAAGTTGAGTGGCGGTGGCCGAAGGCTGGGGTGTTCGCCCGCGCCAGAGGCGCTGTGTCCGGCAGGAAGCCGCGATGCGCGGCCCCTCAGACCTACCCCGCACTGCAGGGGGCGCTCTGAAAGACAGCAGCAGTTCGGCCTCCTCTATGCCCCCAGCTGGTCCTCGGCCGTCTCCACGGAGACCAGAGGGCTGCCCAGTTTGTGTGCTGGACTGGCCCTGTGCTGTGGACCTGCTTTGGCCTTCGTTGCCAGAACCGCCGACGGTTCCCTCTTTTCCAGCTCCAGGTGGGAATGCCCGCCAGGTGCCTGGAGCGCGATGAGAAAACAGACAATCTAGCAGAACCAAACTGCTTGACTTCTCTTTTTTTTAAAGAAGTGCCTCAATGTTATGACAGTATTATTTTCAAAAGCATCTTGTTCTTATGTTTTTTTAATGTTTTATAAGCCTTTATGTTAGGTTTTATACATTCCTGTTGTATTGTCCTGTATGTCTTAAATATCAATACTGTACAGAAACTATGCAATGTCTTAATCTGACTTCCAGCTTTAAATAAGGCCTTTATTGTGTGCAACATGACTTTCTGGATTCTGGAGGACTAGAGGAAACTTGGACATCTTTATACTGTACTGGCTAATTCAGCCTGTTACTTCTGCATTTTGTTTTACAGTGGCACTCCTAAGTGCTTTCCACACATTCTCACTGGTCATGGTGTGTTGTACAGCTGCTGTGCTTTTACTCTTCTCAATCCCAGCCCGAGTTACAGTCTTGCTGGAAAACTCTGTCCCACTATCCAGGCAGACACGAGGCAAGCTGAGGGCAGTGCAGGTAAAGACCACATCAGTTATATTCCTCTCCCCCTCGTCCGCTGTTGTGAGCTGTCAGGCGTGATATCGCTGCCACAGTCTGGCGTGTCGGAGGGATCCGTTCCCCAAGCGAGGTCTGGTGTCCTTAATATCCAAGACTGGGTCTGCTGTTTTGTGCAGCGCCCATCTTGTCAGACAACAAGCCCACGGCAGCTGTCTGCCCGAGTGCATGCTGGGATTAAACGAGCCCTTGCACAGGCTCATGCCCCGCGTGTGACAAGAGACACGAGGATCCTACGGCAGCCTCCGTTAAACGGTGGAAGTGCTTGTAAGCTTGCTTCCTAGAAACGTTTACATTTTGAAGAGGGGAAAGGAGCAGGGCAAACGAACGCCCTGCACTAGGCTGATGGAGTCCAGAGTAACTCGACCACGCAGGAGCCTGAGGCGAATAGTACCTGCTCTCCTGATGCTGCTTTTTTTTCTTCAGACAAAATTGACCTGCCTTCACAACAAAATAACCTTTTAAGCGTGAAATTCACTTAAGGGAACTTTTCGTTTCCCACAAATACAAAATGACAACATTTTCACCGATTAACTTGTGGCTCTTATAGCCATATTGCACTCTCGCACCTGCGGCTGTTTAATGCCAGTGCCTTATTCTGTATTGTTTTCTTAAAAAACACAGGCCAAGACTGTCTCTTAAAGCCGAGAATTCCTCTGTGCCTATTGTTGATGGAGGCGATTGTATTTAGCCTGACTAACCCCCTTGGAAGCAACTTCCAGCTGGCAGACCGTAAGGTATCCAGATCCGCAGTACCTCTCCTCATGACTCCTGCGGGACCCGACAGGCAGCGAGACCAGGGACTCCCAGAGCTGGCAGCCCCCGCTGTCCCCGGCCTCCTGCCGCAAAAGCTGTGCAACAGCTCTGACTGTAGCTGGTACTCTTGTTTTAGACAGAGCACCTCTTGACAAAGACGATTCGATGCCAAAGATGAAACGGGACAAAGTGCAGAGTGGATCCAAAGCCATTTTTATTGTCGTGTTCATGAAGTCCTTGAGGCGTTTGCCTTGATTTGAAGATCTGTTCTTTGGCGGGGGAGAGACTGCCGGCCTGCAGGCATTTACTTCAGGTGAGGCCTGACCGCACAGCCCTGCTTGTATTCCCCGTCCGCAGGACTGGTTGGGCGTTACTCCCCTCTGCTCTGGCGTGACTTGCCACCACAGGGGCTGTGCGGGCAGAACCCCCCCCCCTGTCCGTAACCGGCAGTCTCACCTCCCCCTGCCCGGGACACGGGACGCGGTTCTCGCAGACGCCAGCGGATGTCCAGAGCCGCAGCCCGGCCCAGGGACGGTTTACTCACCAGGGGGCCGAGGCCTGGACGCTGGCTGTTGTGGGCTCTGCTGCCTCCGGGGGGCGCTGCTCCAGCGCTGCCCTGTGGACGTTTATCCGGGTTCCTGTTCCGGGCAGCGCCAGGCCAGCGCCTCACCTTGCCGATGCTATTGACTGGGTTTGACCGAATGGTCGCTGGTGAGAAGCTGTTCCACCCGCGAAGCAGAAAAGGAGTGATTGTCGCCGATCTGCTGGCGAGCAGCAGTCCACTGTCCGTCGCTGATGTTTGAGTCAGGGGTGGGCGCTGGCCTCTTCTCGGACCCGCGCTTTCCACAGCTTTCCCAGAATCCCAGTGGACACTACTTCCTTAATATTGTAACATACGTTATCCTTTTTTTTTTTACATGTTGTAAATGTATGAAGGAAAAAAAAGTGTTCTACCAATCCTGTATAACACTACTTGTAAAAAAAATAAGCGAAAGCAAATTTTTGTGCTGCGCCCAATGAAGTTAATAAATCTTCTTAATAAAAGGCTAGCCCGTTCCCCTGGAAACGTGTGCTTTTTCAGTGGTCTGCCATTGCCTCTAACTATGACAGGATTTCCTGTTACCCCAAAAATACCAGGAAACTAGTCCCTCCAAAACCATTGGGGATCCACTGGGGGTTTTATTTTAACATGAATACTTCTCCTTCTACAAACCCCAAGAGATGAACACGCACGTGGGCTCCTGCCCAGGGATGAGAGAGCAGCGCACGATGATCAGTGATGGACCCTGCCTCGGACTGTGGCTTTAGTCGTTTACTACAGTGCCTGCTCAGGCGGGGCAGAAACGGTGTTTCCCCGCAGAACAGAACACTTTGTGCAGCTCTTAAAGGGCTTATTAAGCTGTTTTCCATAATGCTATGAAATTGGCTTTCAGAAAGTCTTGGATCAATGAGAACTATCAGCACCTAATGTAGGTGAGTAAGAAAGGTCTATGTTCAGTGTTGCACTATGCACAGTTTGTGTTTGTGTGTCCAGAGTGTGTGAGGACATTTACTCTTTGTGCTCAGTGTCGGTATGTGTGTTCAGTGTGTCGTCACTGACTAAGTGTCCAGTTTTCACTGAAGGAATGTGTCTAGCCCTGATCTTCCCTTCTCATTCTTCCGGTGTATATGTGAGACTTGTGCTGCCTTTCTGCCTGCTCGCTCTCTCCCCACACCACTCTCTCTCTCCGGATCCTTGTCTTTCCTTCTCCCTCTCCCATTCCCCCCTGCTCCTGTCCCTCTCGGGCTCCTCTTTGCGCTCCTCTGGCTCAGTCCTGCCACGCTCAGCAGGTGGTCGACCCTTCCACTCACACGCAGTGGCAGCACAAAACCAGGAGAGAAGTGTGAAACAGTGGACAGACCCAGCTGACCATCAGGCCTGACTAACCAGAAGCTGTGCGGGAGGGGTTACACTCTCCTGGCTAAAAGGATAGTTTATCGGTTCATCAATTGTCTGCTAAAGAGTCATCACTGAAGCCAGTGACCTGAATTGATTTTGCTGCACTACACTATGTCCCTCTAGAATCAGGTCTGGAAATTGAGCAGAATACTTGCTTAACCAATTGATAACTTCAAAGTGTTCTTTGTAGGAAGAGGTGATTAAGACTCCAGGACTCAGGCTGCAGGGCCCCCTGTTAAGTCACAAAACCGGTGCGTGGGGTATTCAGACACACGAGTGTGAGGATGTCAAACCCAGTTTGACTGGTGACCTTTGACCCCTGCTGGTTCAACCTATCCCCTGATCTGCGCCTGTGTTTTTTTATCGGTGACAACCTGATTTCTGTGGATGTGCACCGCAGATACTAGAGTCTGTTAGGAATCTGGAATCTGCAGAAAACGAGAAACTGAAGAACGTTCACTAAGCTGAGGAGAGACTTCGGAGCCCCAGCCTCGAATCCACTCCATGTGAGCAGAGCAGACGCACACAGGAGGGGTGTTCAGGAGGAAGAGGGGATCCCTATTTGATTGTCAAGACCAGCAAGCTTTTCCCGCCCCTGTATGGACAACACACCTTGTGCAGAAACTGAAAATATGCGGAACTCACACAGAACATGCTGCAGAAGTTTTTTTATTGGTTACAGACTTCTAGAAAGAGGTGAAGCAGGACTCATGTAGGCCCGTGCTGTGCATGTACATCTCTGCCCGGGCCCGCGTGCGAGAGCGGGGTTCGTCAGCTCCACACGTTACTTCTGGCGCCGCAGTAAAGCCTTGAGTCTCGGCAGGTACATGGCGGGTGCCTGGACAACATCCAGGACCCTGATGGCCCTAGGGTCCCAGACGCAGGTCTCCTCCAGCCCCGAGGGGTTTAGGTTGTAGGATTTGGGCGGCACCCAGGCTGCGTCGTACCCGGCCTTGTGCCAGGTCGTCCTCAGGGGGTCGTTCTGCTTGGTGATAGCTTTCACCCGGCCCAGCTTCACGCGCAGCTTGAACAGGACCCTCATGGGAGGGGGCAGGTCCAGGGGGTACCGCTCGGCCTTGCGGTAGTCCCTGCTGACGTAGACGCCCCTTCCCAGCATGCCTGAACTCGACTGCTGGAAGCCGCGTATCAGGATGGACTCGCGGCGTTCGGCCGAGTGCCGTGGTACATGGTGAAGATCTTGAAGCGTCCGCGAGGGGCCTTCTGCACAGACAGCTGACGGTCCAGCAGGGTTTCGGGGGCTGAGACCAGCAAGGTGTCGTTCTGCAGCCGGGCCGGGTCGGCCAGACCAGTGGATATGAACACGCCCACAACTTCAGGGAAGAATCAGACAAGAGAGTCAGATCCGTCTTTCTGACTGTGGAACTAATCTAGGAATTGCTCATTAAAATTTCATTAGGAATAACAACACCCAATAATTAAGCGTATTGAAGGTTTTTTGAGTGTTTAAGTCACAGGAAACGTGGATTTACCCACTTAGTTGAGAGCTGACCCCCTGGCCACAGGACTGCAAAGCGAAGAGTGACCATGGGTCAGCTGGAGCTGAAATAATTTCATGTCCATAATGAATCTGCTGTTTGGCTCGGTACTTGCAATGGACACCTGTCTTTAACATTCTTAATTTCTACTGGGCTACAACACTGAGTTCTCCCAGCTCTTCTGGGTGTGTTCTGTGAATTCTCTATCATAAGGTTAAAGCAATAGGCGGCTTAGCAGCTTTCTGTATTTGCTCTTTTCAAACGTTTCTCCTAAAAGAAAATGAAAGTGAGTTTTGGAAAACAGAAAAAGTATTGCATACAAAAGTGTCCTTGTTTCTAAAAATATTGACCACAGTATGCATTATTCTCCACTTGATCTCTCAATATCAGTAACAGCTCAGATTTCTCCACACACCGTTGGACTGCAAGTTAACGTTGAAAGTGTAGCCGTTACTTTTTGAGAGTCCTTCTCTTGAAAGAAGAGTGTGAGCGCAAAGACCTGCGTGCGGAGGCAGAGTTTTTCACTTCTCTCTTCTCCACTCTGAATGACCCCACGGATCAGCACAGGTCCAGCCTCCATGAAAGCTGAGCTGAACGAGTCTTTTTTCAGGGCGTCCGAGATGGACAGGATGGACAATATTGCACAACACTGTGGAACACACCTGGCTCTGTTGCGGCAGCCTCAACAGACTTCAGGAGGAAACAGACACTCACCCAAGACTGCAAACGCCATCATGTTTCCGCAGGCCATGGTTAATCACCGAGAGGCTATCAAAACGCTCACGTCCACCTGGAAGAGAGAATTTCAGATGCTCTTTCTCCGGAGAAGTTTCTAGAGATGACGGGCTCACGCTGGGCTCTCGCTTTTACATCTGCTGCCCAGACCGGTGGGAAAACAGGTCCCCTCTCTCTCTGGGGCTCCCACGACTCAGAACTGGACCCACAGCATGAGCTGGGAACCCCTTTACCCATCCTGCTAACACCAAGTGGTCAGCTCTCAAAACCCCCTCTTTTTACACCCTAAAAAAGACAAACTGAGGAGAACGTCTGCTTCACAGTGCAGAAAGAGACAAACCACCTACAAAGAAGAGAAAAGCAGAGACCAGTGAAGGAATTTACCGTTTTCAATGTTGCTCAATTGGCAGACAGATGACACGTCTTTCATTTGAAGCAATTATTCCCCGTTTCAACAATTATTTGTTCAGGAGACGCAGATTATTCCAACAGTTGTGGAAAGTACAGGAAAACATATTTTCAAAGATCGACCCCAGGTTCAGACTGTGGATATTCATTTCTACAGATATGTTTGTCTGCACCCCTAAACCCATTGGGTGTTAACACAGTGCAGGGCGACGTCCCCTTTGATTAACAAAGCGTTGGTTATCAAGACAGCCTGATATAGAGGTTTCCCTTTCAAGTCTTACCTGACAGTGTGAAGAAGGACGCAGGCTCTTCCAATCCAACAGCATCGGCCTGCTTTTAAATGTGCTCGGAGTGGCAAAACAGCAGCTGTAGAGTGTTGTGAATTAAGATAAGATAAATGTTATCGCTTCCTATTTACACAGATATTATAGATTTTTATTGCATCCTTACCTTAGCGCTTTTTAGCCCGCCTTAGTACATATTAGCTCATCGCGTTGTGCCCAGTGTCAAGAGGCTTTGAAGCCTGGAAAACGTTGCTAGACGGGGCAGTGTGGAGTAATGCTAAGGGCTCTGGACTCCTTACTGGAGGTTGAGGGTTCAAGCCTCTGCTACAGACGCTGCTGTTGCAGGCTTCTGCTCAGTGCTTCGTCTCAGGGGCTCCAGTCCACCCAGCTGTAACCAGGAGGGTCACCCCGAGATGGACAAGCAAGGGGGAGGTGACCCCTCAGTCTGCTCTGTCCGACATGTGAACCTGTGGGGGGGAAGTGAGGAATTTACACCCCACACACTGTACACTTGTTCTGTGTTAAGCTGTCAACAATGTAAAAATGAATTTCCCAAGAAAACAGCTGTTCCATGTGAGCTGTTATTCACCTAGATAAGAAATTAGACAGCAGCCGTGAACTGAATGGATGCACTGTCTTTCTGTTTAACTTCTTCAATGCAGGAAGACCTTGACAAGCCGGACAAGAGGAGTTTAGTTTTATTTACAACAGGAAAAATGCCCCATTATCAACCTGTGGATCTCTTTCATGCAGGAAACACCTTCTTTAGAGCAGTGTCTGCAATTCTTCTTGGAGTCAGTCCAGGGAAGAGTCACCACAAACACTCCCAGACCTACAGGAATGTCCTGGACTGACAGGCTAGAGAGAAAACAGAGAAAACTACCAGGAGCCCTAATTCCCTTTCCACACACAGCTCTGAAGCTGAACACAAGCAGCAAACTACAAGACATAGACATGTAATAAACATAAAATGTACTGTTTTAGGATTTAATTATGTCTATTTTCTATTTATTATAAAAGCACAAAATTACAAAGTGCACCAAAATTATGGCGTGTTAAATTAAATATATCAAAGTTTTCGAAAGTTACATTAGACGGAAATCGTTTATCTAGATCAATGCGAGGATGTTAGTCATTAAAAGAGACATCAGAAGATTAACAATAACAAGATTGATTTGCTTTAAGCCATGATTTCACTTTAGTTTTAAATGTTATGAAATTAGATGATTGTCTAATGCTAGATGGCATTGTATTCCAGAATCCAGATCCTCTTGATGAAAATGCTGACTTTCCGGACTCAGTGGCTCTATACTGTACCAGTCATCTCCAGCAGAGGCTCTTGTGTTTGTGACTGTCAAACCCAGAGTGATATAAAACATTTCACAGGAGGGGGACTAAGATTATTTATGAATATAAAAAACAGGCAGGCATCTGCAAAGCACATGTAAATGATCAAATGACAGTAGATGAGTTATTATAGTTCTTCATTCTGTTATATACTGGTGATGGTGCGTTGATTTCTTGTCCTCAGTGTTTTCTTGTACAATGTAAACAGAGGTCTGAGCATAGTTTTTCCCACCTGTGACCAACTTATTATATAAGTGCGTATATAATGCATGTATAACTTTGCAGTATATGTAGTTCGAAGAAGTTCACGTGGGTAGCTGCTTCAGCACACGTAGGCTGCATAGGAACAATGAATAGGTTTATTCCATGCTGAACACAACGTTTCAGCTGTGCTGCTCACACCCGAAGCATCTGTAGTTAGCTGTTTTAGGATATATCCGAAGTTCGTGAGATTACGTTTGACTGTTTACAACCATTTTCACGTGTTTTTGGACATAGGATTTGAATCAATAGCAATCCCAAGACATGTAAAATGAGACGCAAATTTACCATTTTCACCATTTACAACAGTAGGATCATTCATGTCTCCTTCTTCTTCATAGACAAGCACCTACAGAGCGTCATGTTTACATTTAATATGAGGCATGTATTTGAAAGCCAGTCTCATATTTTTCTCACGGCAAAATTAGTTTAGTTTATGGGATATTTGTTATGTGGATTTTGCATGTACAGTACATAAAGAACTATGTCATCAGTGAACTTCTGTATATTCATTTCATACATACAAGTAGGAAATCAATAATAAGCTGTCTACAAGACCCTGCAACTCATAACTGGCAGCTCACTGAAGCTCAGCAGGTGTGACCCTCGTCAGTACCTGGACCTCCTGGGAAACACTAAGGCTGCTGCTGGAAGAGGTATTAGTGGAGCCAGCAGGGGGCGCTCACCCTGCAGTCTGTGTGGGTCCTAATGGGTCCAGTACTGTGATGGAGACACTAAAATGTAAAAAGGCGCCGTCCTTCGGATGAGATGTAAAACCGAGGTCCAGACTCTCAGTGGTCATTAAAAAACCCAGGACATTTCTCAAAAAGAGTAGGGGTGTAACCTCGGCATCCTGGTCAAATTTCCCCCTGGCCTTTACCAATCAAGGCCTCCTAATAATCCCCCTCTATGAACTGGCTTCATCACTCTGTTCTCCTCCACACTTAGAGCTGGTGTGTGGTGAGGTACTGGAGCACTCTGGCTGCTGTCGCATCATCCAGGTGGTGGAGGAGAGTCCCCATTACCTGTGAAGCACTTAGACTGGTGTCTAGAAAATGCCTTTCTTAAATCTAAAAAACGGTACACCTCCATTATCAAGTTTGGATTTCATTTGTTCAATAAGCAACAGGGGAAACTCTAAGGAAGTTTGCATTTTACACCGAGAACGGGAGCTACTTCATTACACAGAGGGATGCAGGGAACTTCGCTGAATTTGGGATATAGTGTTCTTCCCAATATCCCAATCACTGTCCACGGGCGTGCTACATACAGCACAGGAGCTGAGCTCTCTTGAGGCTTAGTAAATACATTCTTAGTATTTACTCTCCTAATATCGTAAAGGAATTGATTTTCCAAAGTCGCAGACCGCCAGCTACCGAAACATTATCGAGTCGCGTTTCGTAGAGTAACCGAAGGGCTACAATGCAGGTACTGTAGATGTCAGTTGTTGAAAATGGAGGCTGGGCTGAGAGACAACCCCCAGGCAGGACTCGCCCGTCGCTGAGTAATGTAGCGTTCAAGTCAGGAGCGAAACAACTAGACCAGCCCATCAGCTTTGCTCTTCGGTAACCTCCTCCCACCGCCTGGGCGAGACTTGTTTGTGTTGCTGAAGAGGTAGCAGCCTCACTGCCTGTGTACTGCGCCGGAACCGTGGGCCTTCCTTGGGCGGCTCTGGAGGGATTTTGAGGGGTACCCGCCTGTTTCAGCCATGCCCGCCGGGACGGAGAGAACAGGGACGCCTCGGAAACGCGGTTTATCCAAGGGAATGAGCGAGGATGAGTCCTTGCGGCATATCATGAAAGAGGTGAGGGGGGAAAACACACACATTTACTACGCGTTTTAACCTTGCGTGTGAATGAAAACATTTACCAAGCTCCAACTGTTGTTTAGTAAACTTAACCACACGGCCTCGCTCCTCAAGGCGTTGGCGAACGGAGTTAACAAGAGGGAGGGTTGAAAATGAGTCTTAATGCGCGTTTTAATAAAAGTAAGAGTCGGTTTCATCAGGGTATCTGGGAATGCGGTTTAGTGGCTTTGATTCAGCGATTTCCTTTTAAAATTGGGAATGAAATGTTTGTTCTCGAAACAAAGTCTCGGGTTTCCCTAATAATTCGTCAGATTCAAGTCCTTGGGATGACAGATTCGCGGTTAAAATCACAGATGCTCTTGTTTGTAGACTGCCCTTAGCTGAAGACGAACGAAGGTACCGTAAATAACAAAAACGGCAAAATCAGCGTATTGTCTCAGTAATTACAGAAGGATCACGAGGGGCGACGAAGAATAGTTTTCGCAATACTGAGTAGTTCCTTTTTTTTGTGCAAGACTTGTAGCGCGTCCTTTGATGTGTTACTGGAAGTAGGGGCAGAACTCGACTCCCTCGGCTCTTGGGTTTTGTTGTCTCGCTTCTCTGTTCGTTTCCGTAATAGGAAACAGCCCACGGCGCGCTTGCGGGTCCCGAGTTCACAGCTCCCCTTTGGGGGTGTCGTATCTGTCCCGTGCCCTGGCCCCAGCTTTCCCATAAGGGTGCCGGCTCGCTTCGCTTCGGCTCTGTTTAGGGAAAAGCAGGCTTATCTCCTGCCCGTTTTTCGCCTAATTTAGCGGTGTGTGTCACTCACGGTCGTGGGGGGGAGAGGGTTTGCTGTTCTTGAGAAAACGCTGCTTGTTCAGTCAGTTTTGGGGCCGGCCCAGCACAGATCAGGGGAAGGTCCCGACGGGCCTGGGCTGTGCTTGTGGCCGGGATGAGCATCTGAGCTCCGGCACACTCGCTTTCCTCAGGAGGGTGGCAGCCTGAAGCCGAGTGCACCAGCTCAGTGGGCATGGCCAATGCTGGGCTGAGCCGTTGGCCCACAGCTGGGACTGGCCCGGTTCTGGCGCCTCTGCAAGCGCAGCACTGCTGTGAGCAGCACTGTGACAGACTCCCTGTGCCCAGGTGTGTGTCTCCAGGGCAGGGGAGGGTTTGACGTGGCTCAAGTGGCCGAGCGATTGTCTGACCCCTGCAGGGCTGTCGGGCTGCACGGCGGCCGTAGTGATGGTCAGCGCTGGGTGGCGGCCCAGGATGCTCCGTACCCTGAATCCCGTGTCTGGGAGGAAGGGTCAGGAGAGACTCTCCATGGTGCAGGTCAGAGTCCAGACTGAGCTCTGTGGGGACACGCGGGGAGGACCGATATCCAGAGCAACGTCCCTACGAGTGCCTCCCGTCCCTGTCCCACTCCGGCCCAGACAGGCCGGGGCATTCCCTCCTCGCAGCCCGATCGCCCAGCCGGCGCCATGACTTCACGGCTCACTCGCGCCGGCAGTGACTGTGTCCGGCTGCAGCTCGCCCCAGCCCGCGCCCCGGTCCAGAGCTCCGCGCCCCAGCCCCCAGCAGCGTGGTCGGCACTGTAGCTCCCGCGCCGTGATGCTTGCTAACAGGGCGATGAGGGACAGACAGGCTGGCCCCTCCAGTCTGACTGCTTCTCACATTGTGCTGCCCTGGTGACGGTGTAGCAGCTGTCAGCGAGACCTCCGACAAGTCTGCCTCATTGTTTGTGTGGCCATGGCTTAGCTAATTGCTTTATCCAAGGCAACAGGCTGTCAGGTACTGAACGGAAAGTGACACAGTGCACCCGTCCCTCATGTTGAGGATGGTTCAGACCTGACTGCAGACAGCTGAGCTCCGCAGTGAGTGCAGGTTTGGACCGTAGGACTGGCAGGGGCTCAGGAATCTGCTGCAGGGCAGGTAGAGGTGTTGCCCTGGGCTTATCTGTGTGTCTCTTGCACACACACCGGCGCTGGTTCCTCACAACTCAGGCTGGGCCATCGCCCTTCCCCTGCCCTGTTCGCAAACAGGAATTCAGGGTTGGTGGGAGAAGGGCGAGACATTCTTGCGAAGGGTGTGAGTGCATTTGTGTGGAAAATGCTCAGTTAGTAGCGTTGTTTCCTTTTCTGGAGGCACCCCTGCCTTGTCCAAGCATGGAGTTTTCGCCCCCAAGTATGGTTTTGTGAAAATCGACACTCCCACACTGCCGGCCTGCTGTTAGTGATTAATAACTGCCGACTGGGGTGGAAATGATGTGATGTGAAAAGTGGGGTGAGGGTCCCCAGCCCAGAAACCCCACTCCGGCGGCCCCCTCGCCCACTTTTGGGGGGGGTCTGGGTCACCCAGGAGGCCAGCCCGCCCGGAGCGAGTCGTGTCGCTGGGCGTGCGCCGCAGTGCGAGTCCTCTGGCTTGTCGAGAGTTGTTTACTGCTCCCTGCCCTGCCCGTCTCGGAGCGGAGAGGGTGTGATCGCTCCTTTAGAAATGTTCCTCTGTGAACTCACACTCTGACAGCCTCGCCTTTGTCTGTCTTATCTTGTGACGTGCGTGTTCGTTTTGTTGCAAGGGTGCAGGGACTTTCGGGGTGGCGTAGCATTAGTGTGGGTGAGCCCTCGGTCTGGTGACTGAGCCAAACCCAGTTGGGTTGGGGCTTCGAGTCCCTGCTGCTGACGAGGTGAATTTAACATTCGTAAAACTGGCTTCTTCGTGATCGTTCTGCCCGAAGGGGTCTTGTGTGGAAGAAGATCAGAGCGAGTAAAAACGGAGCTGAAGGCTGTCAAGCGCAACTCTTAAATTGGCAGCCTGACAGGCTTGGATCGTGAGGCGAATCTGCCAGTGAGTCAGCCTCACCCTGCGCCCTGTCCCAGTACCCAGCACCCAGATCCCGCAGCTCAAGGTGGTCTTGGTTTCGCGCTGTGATGAGCACTCCAGGTTCTGTGTCAGCTGTGTGGGGAATGACAGGCTGGAGACGACTGTACAGGCTCCCTGACAGTTTTGCTGCCAGTTCTGTTACAGTGGGGCGTGATAATCGCAGAGGGAGAGAGTGCAGGCTCAATTCATGTTTATTCTAACTGATCACTTGGGAATCACTGTTATTTCTTTTAGTTGATCAGTTAAAGCTGTAGTGCTTTAGTACTTTAATTATCATAATAAGGGAGGACTACTTATGTCTTTTAACCGCACATACTATTATGTGATGGTATGGGGTGGACTTGATATGAATTTGGCTATGTGTGATGATTCTCTGCACTGACCCGTGCGAATGTCGAGACCTTGCTGTGCAGTACCCCAGTACTGTATGGTGTCCCAGCACTGTACCCCAGTGAGACGTCTTGGTCAGGTAAGGGTTAAATACAGTGTGAGCTTGCTGCTGCCCTGTGTGCTCTGGTCAGGGCGGGGATCGCTCTCTCAGTGGGGTGTAGAGGAGAATTGTGGGGCCCGGAGGAGACGGGGTGTCTGAGCTCTCGCTGTCCTTTCTTCCAGACCGAGGGCTCTGCCAGGCGCCTGCCCCAGGCCGACAGCAAGCTGGGCTCTGGCCGGAAGCTGGAGAGAGCAGAGACCCAGGTAACAGCCCTGCAGCCCCTGTGAGACTGAGAGCGTTTCTTTCCACTGCGTGTGCGTGTGCGTGTGCGTGTGCGTGTGCGTGTGCGTGTGCGTGTGCGGCGGTAGTGTGCGTGTGTGTGTGCGTGTGTGTGTGCGGAGTGCGGCGGTAGTGTGTGTGTGTGCGGAGTGCGGCGGTAGTGTGTGTGTGTGTGTGGGGCGCCGCGGGAGTGTGTGTGCGGGGCGCTGCTGGACAAGCAGTTAACCCGAAGTCTCGTAAAACACAAGAGCTTCAGTAGCACCCAGGTTGCTCTCGGCTCGCGACAGTGTGATATCTCTCCTGGTGTGTCGTCAGAAGAAAGTGTGAGAAGGAGGCAGCCTCACTGACTCAGGGCTCGAGAGTGACTCTCGGTATCGGTGCTAAAAAATGTCTTGCGTGTTGCGTTTGTCTGCTCCAGCAGGCTCCTAAATTCTCAGAAGAGTGTACCCCTCTTTCTTCCACAGGAATGTGACGATCATTCATATATTTTGTATTTTCTCCTTTCTGCCAGTCTGAAGAGGATCTGATTATGGGGCATCCTGAGATGGTAATTATGTCTTGCTGATTGCATAGAAGAATAATCCAGACTTTGTCAGAGCTCGTTGAAAGAAGGCAGCTAACTACAGAACGCCTCTCTCGTCTTGCTCTGAGGACCAGAGAGAAGACTGTATGTATGTGTCAGTCTGCCAGTGGGCTGTGAAGCTGTGTTGTCTAGTCCCCGTGCTCTTGGGACCTGCCTGTCCTTCTGTGTGTCTTGTCTGTGTGTTTAAAAATGGTCTGTGCTGTAATGTCAGCCGGCCTGTGTGCTGTCTGTGTGTTTAAAGATGGCCTGTGCTGTATTGTCAGCCAGCCTGTGTGCTGTCTGAGTGTTTAAAGACGGCCTGTGTTGTATTGTCAGCCGGCCTGTGTGCTGTCTGAGTGTTTAAAGACGGCCTGTGCTGTAATGTCAGCCGGCCTGTGTGCTGTCTGTGTGTTTAAAGACGGCCTGTGCTGTATTGTCAGCCGGCCTGTGTGCTGTCTGTGTGTTTAAAGACGGCTTGTGCTGTATTGTCAGCCGGCCTGTGTCCTGTCTGTGTGTTTAAAGACGGCCTGTGTTGTATTGTCAGCCGGCCTGTGTGCTGTCTGAGTGTTTAAAGACGGCCTGTGCTGTAATGTCAGCCGGCCTGTGTGCTGTCTGAGTGTTTAAAGACGGCCTGTGCTGTATCGTCAGCCAGCCTGTGTGCTGTCTGAGTGTTGGCCATGGAGCGTCTCCCAGTCTGCTGCTTGGTGGTCTGTTTTTGTTTGGCAGTTTTAGTGTCCCGGTGAGGGCTGTTTTCTGCTCTCCCTGTGTCTCAATGCCTGTGCCTCCCTCAGCCCGACCTCCAGGAGAGCTATGACGAAGCCCTGCAGGACATCCGGGCCCTGGAGCTGCAGCGGGAGGTGCTGCTGTTCGAGGTGGACTGCCTACGGGAAACGCTGGGGGAGGTGGAAGAGCTGCTGGCCGAAGCCCGGCGCGAGGGCACCGACGCCATGATGGTATGCCAGCCTCCGCCACACGCCACGGCACGCACAGTGCAGGAAGACAGCCGCTGCTGGCCTGAAGAGCCCCTAGTGCTGACCCACCAATGACAAATGGATCCTTTGGACGCTCTTTGCAAGAGATCACTGTACCTGCATGTGTCCTTTTGCTTTGTATGGACTTGTAAAGAACAGTGTGTCTGCATTGTGATTGCTGATGCAGACAGTTTTATATTTAGTGAGAGAATCTGACACGGAGCCAAAGCATCATGAGCTCAGTAACCAGGTATACAGCCTGCAAAGCTGAAGCAAGGTGAAACTGGACTCTGCAGGTCACACGAGCCTGGTGTCCGAGCAGCCTTACTGACGGGCCAGATGGGGAGGATGGCCTCCTCTCTCTTCTTACAGGTTCAGCCTGCGCTGGCTTTGTGTGGCTGTGACTGACTCTTCTGTCCGTTTTCAGGAGCTGGAGAGGGAGAGGCAGGCCAGGACGCAGCTGGAGATCAAACTGGACATCCTGGCGCAGGAAGTGCAGAGACTCAGAGAGGTGAGTGGCCCGACGTCCCAGCCTGCCTGTCTGGGGCTCCTGCTCAGTCCCACCTCTCTGGCCAGCGTGGTCATTGCTGGCCCTGAAGTGGCTTTGAAAAGGCTGCAGACCCCCTCCCCAACAGTGTACTTCACAGGAAAGCTGCTGAATTACAAGCATTGTTCAAACTGAGAGCATCTCGTGGATGAAAGTCTTGTGGCTTTAGGAGACTGGGATGTTGTGTTTGTGGGCAGGACAGTGGCACAGTGGTTCGCACTGCTGCCTCACAGCGCTGGGGCCCTGGGTGCAGTTCCAGATCTGAGGTGCTGTCTGTGTGGAGTTTGTATGTTCTCCCCGTGTTCATGTGGGTTTCCTCCCGCAGTCGAAAGACAAGGTGGTAGTGTAATTGGCTTCTGAGAAAATCAGTCCTGTTGTGAGTGTGTGTCCCGCGCTGGGTTGGGTTTGTGTCCAGAGTGTATCCAGCCTTGCACCCAGTGCTTGCTGGGATAGGCTACGGCTACTTTCCAACCCAAAATTGGAAGAAGCGGTTACAAAATGGATTTGGGGTATTTCGTTTTAATCCTGGAGTCCTGCAACGCCGTTTTAATGTGAATGGCAAATCTGTCCGAACCAGGTTTTAAAGAGTCTGTGCTTGGCGGCCTTACAATGAAAGGTTTCATACCCTCATTGACAGCATTGGCTCTAAATTCATGTTAAAAACGATATGATATGATTTAATTATTATAGATGTAGTTAATAAATGTTTTCTTATTTTTAGATAGTATTTTATATATTCAGATCTTTCCAATGTGGGGATTACAGTAGATCAGCCTTCCTTCCCAGCAGTCAGAACCGTCAGCCAGCCGTGAGCGGTGAGCTCTGTGCTCACGGCGCCTGCTGACCACCTGCCTTCTGCCCCCCAGGAGAAACTGGCCGTTCCTGCGGAGCCCGCTGGCCCCCTGGTCAAGCCCGGAGAGGAGCAGGCGGGCCTGGAGGAGAAGGAGGAGGAGGTGGCGGCGGCAGCGAAGGCGCAGAATGTCTCCCAGCCGGTCAGTGAACCAGACGGGGCCTCGGGCGGGGCGTTCTCCCCGGCAGAAACAGGACCGTCCGAGGACGAGGCCGAAACCACCGATGCGGGGGGCGTCTCAGCCTCATTTCTCTCGAGAGGGGAGGAGGTGCCCGCAGCGGAGCCAGGGGTCCCTACTTCCCCGCAGCGGGGGGCCCAGCAGGAGACTCTGCCCCCCCAGAGTGAGGAGGAAGCCCAGGCAGTGGAGTGTGTGCCCCCCCTGTCTGCAGCGGGGGAAGACAGCCCCCTGATGAAGTTCCAGAAGCTGGTCCACAGGACTCTGGCCCAGCTCCCGGGGCTGCAGGTGGCTACAGAAGTCCAGGATGCAGCTAAAGCCCAAATCAGGTCCCGGAGCAGCCTGGAGCCCCCCCTGCAGACCGAAGGGCCTCCTGAGGAGCCTCCAGCTGATTCCCTCCACTCATCCCGGGAATCCCTGACCAGGAAAGACAGCACTGAATCCAAGAATTCCGATTCCTGCACAGTCTCCTAAACCTGTCGGCAGAGAAGGATGAGCTGCAGAAAATGCAAATTGCACAAGTTGGAGCAGCTAGGCCAGTTTCAGTGCTCTTATTAATCCAGGACTGGCTGCACAGCAGAGCGGAGCTCCTCTCCCAGGGCAATCAATTTCCATTTTGTTTCTGTCATGTCTGAGTCAACATGGGCTCTGTCTTTGTGCCTCTCCCCCATGGAGAAGGACCTCTTTTAGCTGGTATAATCTTGGCAGAGATTTTTATTTTTAATTTTAAACGATTTAAGTGAGACTTCCACACATTTCCAGTTCCATGTTGAGAAGCAGAATACACAGACCTTCACTACTGTGCATTGTAAACAGGATACATATAGATATACGTTTTAACTACTGTAGAGGGCTGATGTTCCACAGAGCTCCATAATCTCGCAGCATAAACCGTAAAGTTAGCTAAGTCACTTCAGTCTGAAATTACCCAGCAGTCTCCAGGAGCCGGGTGGTCCTGGCGGCTGCTCTGGCTCCTGAGACTCACTGTTTCAGGGGAGGAAGATACCAGTGCCTCCAGCTTCATTTTAATGGGCAGCCATCAGTGAGGATTTAGGGATCCTGGATGTTCTGATTCCTGGTGTGATGGATGATTCTTCCACGGACCAAGGCCCAGGTCCACAGGCGCACTGCAGTTTGTTCACATCTCCGATGACCCTCTCAGGCTTCAGTCTAAATCCTGCTTCTGATCTGATGCGGTTTGTTTTTTAGAAGTGATGGTAGCGGTGGCACCTAAGGGGAAAATGGATCTAGGTCTTTCTCCAGTGCTTCCTCTTGTTATAACTCGTTTCCACCAAGGATCTCGGGAGGCCCAGTCCCAGGAGGTGACTCTGTAGAGGCTTGATCTTGAAGAGGAGACGGACAGCAGGAAAAATCCTGTTCCTGTTCAGGGCTCCTGTTGACCGGCTGCAGTCTTTGAGCCTGTGTGCTATTAGGCCTGGTCGGGGAGAAGCGTGTGTGTGCAGGGAGTGTGCTGTGGTGGCGATGGCAGCCGAGGAAGGTCTGGGTGTGCCGATGGCCACTGCTGGGATGGGAGCATGCAGGCTGGTATTTCCAGCTTCTCGGCAGGTAGAAGCAACACTTTCTTTTTACTGTAGTCAGATGCTTCCTAAACTGGGACGTGTGCTTTTCTTAAAGTTTGAAGTAGATTAAGCACTGAAACTCTTAACCAGAGTTAGCCTGTCTTTTAAAATGGTTCCGAACACTTGTGAGCACTGTAGTTGTACACAGTCTGGTTTGTTTAGCGCCTGAAGTAAGGTTTTGACTCACAGGATTCACGCACATATCTTCCTGGGGTGGCTGTTGTCTCACAGGGATGCTGGTGCTCAGCTTTCACAGCAAAGCCATGTTAGTGAACATATAGGGAAAAGAGCTTTCACTGCTTTAGGTCAGTTATTGTAATTCAATGCATTTATCAATTTAAAATGTGTGCTTGTACCACATGTATTGAGGAAACTGCATTATTTTAAGAATAAAAAAGGCTTTTAAATGTATCTGGCTTTTGATGCATTTGTCAACAAAGGTGCTCAGTGCACACCATTCTACAGGAAGATTAATTTACTGCTGAGAACAGAGGCTTTACACAGAGAGGTGGGGGAGTCTGGAACAAGCCGTTCACCCGTGTAGTTGATGCTGGTGTCCCAGATTCAAGAAACAGCTGGAGGAGATCCTCTGAACCAAGTTACTCACACTCAAATGAGCTGAACAGACCCACTGACGTTTATTGTAGCGGAGCCAGTAAGGTGATGTCACCACCCTCCCTGGGCGTAGCAGGGACCTCAGCTGCCTGGGCTGAGGGAGGTCTCCTTTAGCTCATGCGGCTGGTTCCCTGTTGCGTTACGCCGGAGACCCGGGTTCGCGCCCCAGGTGTTGCGGGACGAAACGGGTGGCGGAGGGCACGAGCCCGCGCGGAACCGCAACGATCACATCTGTAACTCGCTGTGTTCTTCTCCAGAGTGAGAAGATACAGAGTGGATATAGTGACAAAACTAAACCAAGCTTTGGCCTGTTGCCCTAACAAAAAAAATGACATAGTCCAACAATATAAGAAAGGCAATTTATTTAGTTCATACAAGTAGACAGTACTTCTGTTTGCAGTAATCCTGTACTTACATTAAATACATTATGGTGCCTTTACCGATTGCAGCCTCCTGGCCAAGGAGTTTTTATACTTATTGTAGCAATAGCTTGAATTTAAAAAAAAGTATATTGCGGTAAGAGACTGGGTTAAAATACTGCTTTCCCCTTTTAACACAGCAGGCTCCTGTTCTCCCCATGTTTCTCTGCGGAAAGGTCTCAGCTGCAGCTCTGTGCATCATTAGGGTCCTCCGAGTGCAGACATGACTGCCACAGAAGAGCAGGGACAACACCTCTCTCTTCACAAGACAGGCCAGGCAGTGGAGGGCCAAGGACCACAGCAAGCAAGCAGGGATGCCTCACGCCTGGCATTCGTCATTGGACAGCAGCCACTGATCTGCCATGAAGCCGTTTCTCCACCGGCAGCTGACCATACCGTTGCTCCAGTGCACTGCTCAAGCCGAGATCCCCACCTTCTTTAAACCTGGAGCTCAAGAGCCCCTCTCACAGAGACATCACCACACGCACATCCCACCATTCATGTATATACAGGGCCGGTTAGCACAGAAAAACGGCATTTAACATGGAAGAACTTGCATTTATATAATTTCCTCAACCCCATAAGGAGAACATATTTATGTAAGACAGGGGGGAAGGCGGAATGGACGAGCACAAGGATTTGTAAGAGGTGGAATGGCACAAAGTTAGCAAGAAAAAAAATACTTGTCTTGCCTGTTTGACAGGGCGATTGCACAACCTCTGCTCTGACGTGAACTAAAGATCATGAGCACTGCTGTATCCCAGAGGTCACGTGAAGATCGCTGCAGGGCACAGCAGCTTTAATACAGGGGTCATAGGACCCCCCCCACAGTGACGCCTATCAAAGGTCACATGACCTCAGCTGTGTCCCAGCAGCCGGAGTGGACGTGGTGGTAGTCGGACCAAATCCCTCTGTCTGTGGTGGTGCACAGGCCTGTCCTAGGATCTGCTGCCAGGTGGGTCTCTGCACTTCTTGGCTCTCAGTTTCTCTCTGGAGCACAGTCCCACAGGCCTGTATCCTTTCGGTCAAGCTGTTTGCTTGCTTGCAAAGCCAGCAAGCAGATACAAAAACAGAACAACCAGCAGTCCTCCCCTGTGATGCGCGACACGGGATCGTATAGCTATCTGCTCCTCAAACTGCACTGAGAACAGTGCAGTCCATCTGCATACACACCAGAGGGTGCTAGCAGGCCCCCAGCATGCACTGCAGTTAGGACACAGCTGGTGCTCAAATGGAACTGAACACTTTCCTCGTGGTTCAAACGCCCTCGCTCTAGAGCGCCCCTTTCACAGTGCAGTTGTTTGATCAGCCTGCCCTACACCTGTACAGCAATGCTCACATCCCTAGAAGGCATATGGGTAACTGTTCCTTAATGCCTTGTGAGCGAGGCAGTACAGACTCGCCCCACTGCCCACACCCAGCCTCCTGGCAAAAGCCCTGGTTAGAGGGCTCATTCCCACCCCACAGGGGAACCCAAGCTCAAGTCACAGGTCGCAGGTCTACTATCAGCACAGATATGGATAAGCCTGCCCCCTTGGGGAACTGGCCCTCGATTTTCACCTACAATCAGCATCAACGCACTTCTTAGAGATCTTGGAAATTGGAAACAAAGCTCTCACCTTGGTGCACAGGCTGGACAAACTTGAAATACCCATATCTGCCAACACTGCTATATCTTGAATCTGGCCTCCACCACTGTAGAAAAAATGCACTAATCGGCACCCCCCTCCTGCCTCATCAGCATCACCCAGAACAACAGACCCCCCCACCACCACCTCCACCAGCCAGGACCCCGCTCCTGGTTAATGTGCATCAGCACTAGCTCATCCACACTGCTGTTGTAGCCAGGAACTCCTTCCCCTCTCTTCAGGGACAGCAAGGCAAACCTGGCTGCAACCACAGAGCCAGAAGCAATAGATCCAGAAGCCGAGGGTTGCCTCCACCGTTTTAATGCAGTGTCAGGTCCGCGGCAGCTCTCCCACTCGGATAAGGCTGGCCGGAGTGTTAATACCATGCGAGACCCTCCCCTCTGCGCCACGGGCATGCAGGTCTCCCTGCTGCCCAGCAGAGCCCACCCCCCCCTGTGCCTAGCTCTGCCCAGCCCAGGACCTCTGCCCCCAGCATGGCTAGACAGCTGATCTGATCTCAGCCTCCAGAGCGCACCTGGGCCACCTACAGGGCCTGACGTCAATGCATCCCCCATCAACTTCAACACTCAAGCCTGAGCCCCAGCTCCACCCACTTGAACACACAATCAATCAACACAGGAGAAATATTTTACGCGCCTTCATGGTGCTGCCGCTGTGTTAAAAAAAGCATGGCTTTACTGAGCCCATGGATTCCCCCCCAGATCATCCCGCGGCGTTCTGGCCCCGCGGGAAAGACTTCGAGAGCAGACCCGCGCCTCGGTGAAGACGCGGATCCACAGTCACAACCTCGTGTTCTTCAGGGAGAGAGCAGGAAAGTCGGAGTCTTGCGCGTCCTTGGCGATTTTTCAGCTGTGTACTAAAGAGCAATGGAGGGCCGAGCGGCCGGTGGGCGGTGCAGTGTGCCGAGGTGACTAGGGACCCGCGTGACCCTGCTGTGAATGACTGGGTTTATTATCAAGGCGATAAGCTGCAGAAGTTCTGGGTGGGAGGCAGGCCGCTGGTGCGCTCACAGCTACACTCTCTCCAGCACCCAGACAGTCTCCGCCGCGGCGTTCTGACCAAAGCCAGACCAGCTTGGGAGAACCGGCCGCACCCAGCCAGCTCTCCCGCCTCCGTGAGCGCAGGCAACCCTGTGATCGGGAGACAGGGGGCGACTCTGAGCCCAGGGCAGAGGCCCAGCAGGTCGTCTGGGGGGAGGACAGACGTGGGCTGCGCAGGGCTCGGCTTGAGACACAGGACCCTGACACACGCACAGCACGGACTCCGGCGGACCCTGCGCCCCCCTCCCCCCGTCCCCGCGCCCCTCAGTTCCCACAGCACTGGCTGCCCGCGGGCTGGCTGGGCTGCCTGAGGTCCACTCCAGCACGGCCCCCCCCGCCCGGGGCCGCCCCTCCGCCACCCTGGGGGTCACTCTTTGGCAACTTCTTGGCTGAAAGAGAGAGAGGAGATGGCGGAGAAACCATGAGTAGGGGGGGTGTGAAACTAAATCCTCTTTTCTCGTGCCCCAGACCTCCTCACACTTTTTGGATTCAAACTGCTAAGGATTCAACGGCATCTGGATGCTCTCAAAACAGCAAACCTCCACAGTGAAGCCCATTGCTTCGTACTGAGAATCGTGAAGGTATCCTATACCTATACATATATATCCTATACCTGCATTTTCCCTCTCTGGTTTAACGCCTCTTATACACAAAGTGTTGACTTGGCATGAGCTTCTCATGACCAACCATTAAGGCAGCATACAAACACCCCGAGAGCGGGGAGCGGGCGCCCCATCACAGCCCCGGGACCCCGAGAGCGGGGAGCGGGCGCCCCATCACAGCCCCGGGACCCCGAGACCGGGGAGCGCGCGCCCCATCACAGCCCCCTGCCCTGACCCACACAGCACCCCACCAGCACGAGCCGCAGAACTGTTCTCAGACCGCAGGAGGGGTCAGCCTGCGCGCCAGGGAGCTGGGCACAGCGCCTCACCTATGGCCAGGAAGAGGTCGTTGACGTTCATGGCCGTCTTGGCAGAGGTCTCCATGAACAGGAGGCTGTTGTCATCGGCGTAGGCTTGGGCTTCCTGTCAGGAACACAGACGGACAGGGTGAGGCACAGCGGCAACACACACCGGAAAACCGAGCTGGAGCATCGGAAATAAAACTGCACACAAAGTAATAGAGATGCAGATCTGGAGTCCCACTCTGAAAGCACATAGACAACAAACCCCACGGAGATGGATAGACATGCACAGAGCTCAGTTCTAATGCTGCGCAGCCTGACTGATCAACAATTACAGCTCTCGCAGGCAGGGAGGCCAGTGACCTGTACAGAGCTGGGGTCCCATCCAAGACTGACTGCACTCCCAGGGAATCTGGCCAACACTGGCTGTACTCTTTTTCAACAACAGATACTCCGTTCACATGGGAAAACAATGTGCTCTTTCTGAACAGAGCAGAGTTACAGGCTCTTTCAGCACGCAGCAGGGGTTCATAGGTGCGCCCTGCTGTAAAAAAGGGGTTTCCAGATTGTCATTGTGAATAAGAATTTGTTCTCAGTTGACCTACTAGGTTAAATAAGGCTGAGACAAAGGACGTGAGACACAGAGACAGGGAGACAAGGACAAAACACAGTCATCTTCACAAGCACAACACTTCAGATGGTATCACTCGAACATTCGCAAGTGCTGGAGGTCCCGGATATACAGTACGCCAGTTTTATGGAGGAGAATACAGAAGAGCAACATAACAGGGATGCCGTGTACTTCTCATTGACTCTGGAATTTCTGTTCTGTACTTTCACAGGGACACAGCTGGGGACACAGGCGAGAGCAGGCAGGAGGGGACAGGGCCAGGGGGACAGGCCAGAGGGGCACAGGCGCGACCAGGCGAGAGGGGGCATGGCCAGGCGCACAGTGAGGACAGGCAAGAGGGGCTGGGCGCACAGGCAAGAACAGGCAGGAGGGGACAGGGCCGGGCCGGGCGAGAGGGGAACAGGCGAGAACAGGCAGGAGGGGACAGGGCCGGGCCGGGCCGGGCGAGAACAGGCAGGAGGGGACAGGGCCGGGTGAGAGGGGAACAGGCGAGAACAGGCAGGAGGGGACAGGCCCGGGCCGGGCGAGAGGGGAACAGGCAGGAGGGGACAGGGCCGGGCCGGGCCGGGCCGGGCCGGGCCGGGCCGGGCGAGAACAGGCAGGAGGGGACAGGGCCGGGCCGGGCAAGAGGGGAACAGGCAGGAGGGGACAGGGCCGGGCCGGGCCGGGCGAGAACAGGCAGGAGGGGACAGGGCCGGGCCGGGCGAGAGGGGAACAGGCAGGAGGGGACAGGGCCGGGCCGGGCCGGGCCGGGCGAGAACAGGCGAGAACAGGCAGGAGGGTACAGGGCTGGGCGAGAGGGGACAGGGCCCGGGCGCACAGGCGAGGACAAGCGAGAGGGGACAGGGCCCGGGCGCACATGTACCTCGTACTCCACGGCCCTGCTGGCCGCCAGGTCGGCCTTGTTCCCCGCCAGCGCGATGACAATGTTGGGGCTGGCCTGCCGCTGCAGCTCCTTCACCCACGTCTTGGCCCGTCCGAACGTCTCCTGCGGCCCAAACACACCGTTAAGCCAATACGCACCAACCCCGTCCTGCAGGGGGCGCTCCTGCGCCAACCAGAGAGACAAGGCCACAAGCGGTGAAGAGCTCCACCACACACAGTGGGGCTGCCTACCGCAAACCCGTGGTTTACCAAAGGTCAGGCTGTTGCGCTTTACTGGTTATCTCACGTGATTTCTGCTATAGCTCATGCTGCCGAGCCGCGTGTTCAGGGCTCCGTACCGCGTTGGTGATGTCGTACACCACAATGGCGGCCTGCGCTCCTCTGTAGTACATGGGCGCCAGGCTGTGGTAGCGCTCCTGTCCCGCCGTGTCCCAGATCTCAAACTTCACTGTGGCGTCATCCAGGCAGACCGACTGAGTCAGGAAAGCAGCTGGGAGAGAGAGAGAGAGGGAGGGAGAAAGAGAATGGCTACAGCCTCAGTGACCACAGCCTGGCCATAGAAACTGAGCGACACAGGCAGACCCCGCTGTCCAGAGAGGACAGGCTGTGCTCCCACTGCCAGCGGGGAGAGACAGAGACAGAGGTGCACTTCCTACTGCACTGTGACAGATACTCTGGGATTAGACAAACATTCTTCCCCCAATTTACACAGCTAATCCCAGAATTCCCACACCTGCCAGAAGCACAACAGGTCCCAATCCTACTGGGAGAGGGAGAACTCAGTTGAACTGGCAGCCCAGTATTAGATCTCCTATCAAAGCTTGAGGAACAGTGAGCCTGTCTCCCAGTAATGCTCCATATGCTTCTATGAAAATGTCTTACAATACAGACATACAAATGTCACTAAATGTCTGTAGATTTTATGACAATTCTATTTGTATTGCTTTGCCAACACTGATTTACTCATTGGTCAAGCCAACAGAGCACCTTGAATTGACAGAGAGACAGAGAGACAAGGGCAAGGAAACTATTTGGAGAGAGAATGAGAATCAGGGACTCATTTCACTGGACAGGAAACATGTGGGGAGCTCATAATTATGAGACTCTAACGAGACTTGTCCCATTAGGATAACACGGGTCTTAAGCAAATATTAACTGAAATAAGAGTTTAGTTTTATTATATGAAAATAATTAAAGCTAATTAAATTCTCAACTAATCCACACACTGACAGCACTGAGTGATTTGACTGCAGGCTGGTCAGCGGGCCGGTCAGCAGGTGGGGAAAGTGTGCTGGTCAGTGGGCCGGTCAGCGTGCAGCTCTGCGCTGGCATCACGAGCAGAGCCTCTCACCCCCGATGGTGCTCTCCTGGTACTCGTGGAACTGGCCCTTGACGAAGCGCAGCACCAGGCTGGACTTGCCCACGGCCGACTCCCCCAGCAGCACCAGCTTGAACTGGCACGCCTTGCTGGGCTGTGGCTGGCCGTTCGGCCGCAAGGGGCGCCCCGCCATCGCTGGCCAGCAGGGGGCGCTGCGGAGGTCACGTGGAGGGGCTGGATGACGCTGCGACCGGAACGCTGGCTGGAGCTCACCGCCGGGGAAACCTGCGGAGACACAGAGCACGTCCTCTCACCAAGGACAGCCCCCCAGCAGCGCAGGCACACCCCCACGCCTGACCACAGCCCCCTGGCTGCCCATCTCTCTCCAGCAGCCACTCACCGCCTACCTGCAACAGGCAGGCTGGGAGCCCACTGGGACTCTTCTCCAGGCTGCTCAGGGTCTCCCCGATATTGGAGGGGGGTCCCCTTCACCCGCCTCCTCCAGCACAGCCCCACCTGATGGACACAGCAGCGAGCCTGCACTGGCAGGAGGTGAGACTGCACCAGCGCAGAGTGGAACCCAGCCTGGAGACAGGGGCTTCACACTCCTCCTCTCACGAACACCACTCTGAGCTCTGTTGAACGTCTCGCCTGAAGAAATGAGACTCCTACAGCCCAGTCTAGACCGTACTGGGGTACTGGTGTAGGGATTCTGGTGTAGGCGGAAGAGTGCCCCCTACTGGGCCACTGCAGCCGCAGCCTGGATTTGCAAAGAGATCAGCCGTCCCGGTACTGACCCGGTCCATCCAGCCGTGCTGAGCCCCTGAGGCCTAATGGAGTGACCTTAACCTCACTGCCAGCAGCGCTGCCCAGGAACACTGCTGGGCAAACAGGCATCCAGGAAACCCATCACACTCGCCTCCTCGCTCCCAACAGACGCGGGTCCGGAGGATCGGAGTCTCAGCCCCCAGCAGGGCTGAGCGGAGGGTCACGCTGGGACGCCCGCCCGCCCGGTTCGAGTTCACCCCAGAAAAGCCGCGGCTGAATTGCGGAGGCTGGTGTAACCGAGCAGCGGTCAGCAACCCACAGCGCGAAACACGCGGGGAAAAGGGACACGAGACTCCGACTGCTAAGCGGTTTGAGCCAGTTCCGGATTTCACCTTCGTCGGCTTCGGCCGACACTTGGCATCGCGGGGTCTTACGGTTTCTCAGCTGGGGTACGGCAGAGCACCCCCGAGAAGCGAGTTTGATTTAGACGCCCCCCTTTTAATTTCTCCCGCTTCATCAACACGCCGCACAAACCCTGGAGTGGGCCGGCTCGGCCTTCAGAGTTTCCCCGACAGCTCTGAGCCTCTCCGGCTCCGGCACAGGACACGGGACCCAAGCGCCTCTCGCCGAGCCGTACAATGAAGACCAACCCTTTCATTTTCTGTCGATTTCAGTCCCTGGAGCGGAAGACCCATTAACCTCATAGCACACTTAGCCTGAAACCTGCCTCCGATGCCCTGCTGTCCGGAACTCGCCCGCAGCCTGGCTGGACACAGAGGACAGCCTGTGGACGTGTGCCGGGTGACACGGCCGCCGCTGCCAGAAACCCTCCCCGGAAACAAACGGCTTTATTTACAGCACCGCTGCCTCACTCGGCACCGCGGACGGGCTGATAATGGGCAATAACGGCCCGAGCAGGACCGCCGGTACTCAGCTCAGGCTAACCGGGCAATCCTTTCCGGCAGAGGCTCTCGGGCTCACGGCCAGCGGAGGAAAGGAGAGGAGAGGATTCAAAACACCGTGAACATCTAACACACACCCCCAGAAAGAAAAACGAGTTTCACACCGTCCTCCGAGCGGCAAAACCGAAAGGCTCTTTAAGGTGGGCTGGGAGCAGGAAAGAGCCGAGCCCCGCAGCTGAGACACAAAGCCCGCAGAGACTCGGCTACTACTACTTTGTAGCCACGCCGGCTTCAGCGAGCCGAGCCGAGCCGAGCCGAGCCACTTCTCCCCGCGCAGCGCCGGGCTGCGGGCGGGCAGGGAGCTCCACAGACGGCGGGGAGAGTCGACAGGCGCCCGGCCCAACAGCATCACCGGTAACGGAGAGGAAAGAGGGAAGGAGGGAGGTGGTATGTGGAGGTGGGGGGGGGGTGGAAGATTTCTGACGGTTGACAATAAATATGATTGTTTCCCACCCCCACCTCTGCTGTCTCCCTGCAAGACCCACCCAGCCGCCAGCCCCGCAGCGCAAAAGATCATCCGGCATCAAACAGTTAGCTAGCCGTGGACGGGAATACGACAGGCAGCGCCAGACCCAATACCTGAGGCCGGCCGAGCCCCCTTCTCTCTCCGTTAAGTCCTACCTGTCGCTCCGTCACTCCCTCTCTCTCGATGCCCCGTTGCTTCGCTCTCGGACCTGCGGAGTGTCGCTCGACTCAACCGAACCTTCTTCGGGGTTGATGGACAGGCGCTCTAAGCAATGGGGCGGCGGTGTGGGTGGAGCTACAGGCTTCAGGGACCCGAGACTTGAAGCTCATTGGTCAAGGGCGGTCAACGCCCACACGGAACTGGGCGTGGCTTGGACCTGTGGGTCGTGCAATCCAGTCAAACTTTCAGATGGTGGATGCTTTCGAATTGGCGTGCGTGGGAATGAGGCAGGGCGTAGCTTTATTTCGTTTGCTGGCCCGTCCTGCCATGTGAAAATGTTAAGTAATTTACACGCACAACGCCGTCCTGCAAACGGACTTCCTGAAGAAGAGAGGTCATCTAGTCAACAAAAACATCACAAACCTAATGAATACCGAGAGCTGGAGCAGGCGATGCCGACTATTCAGACAGTAATGAGACCTCCCTCCTGTGCAAAAGCACTTTGTAACATAAATAAGGTAACAAGTGAAAGGAGGCCGCTGTGTAGCGAGCAGCTAATTGATCGGTGATCTCACCCATGTGCCTCATGTTCATTTTAAAAGCACTTCCCTGCAGTTTAAACTTGTTTTTTTTTTCTCCAGTAATAACAGCAGCAGTAAATCACAGTGGCTACAGGGGCACTCCTAATGATACACAGACCCAATTGTCCTTATTTTTCACTTATTTCTGTTGAAGTCCTTTTAATAATCATTGCTATAAGGTACCCTACAATAACATAAACACTGTACTCAGTGAACCACTGGGATGACCCTGCTGGTAAATGGGTTAATGTGAATATTTGTTTATGCATACTAAAGAGAGTCAAGTCTTTCCAGATGATGTCTTCTGCAACATCAGGAGGGATGTTTCCTCTGTGATTTGATGTAGGCCACGGAGGGGCACAACAGTCCTGGGGGGGGGATGGACTGGTTTTCCTTCTGCCCGAGTCCTTAATTACCTGATTGAACTCATGCCTGGCTGAACTGGACAAGCCACAGCCTCTCCTTGTTCTAGAGAAGATGGAGATCTTGAAGACTCGTAAACCTGCTGGCCAGCGCCCCCTTGAGGACCCCGCTGGTAGCCCTGCCAGTGGGCGCAGGCCTCCATGAACGAGCCCAGGTGGGGTGGTCTCTCCCTTGAAAGCCACCCTGAGCTCCAGCTGGGTCAGGCCCAGGTATCTGCTCTCTGCTGGGCACCTGCAGCCTGGTTCGCCTACCTGCTTATTTAACTGTGCCCCCAGCCTTACCAGACTTATCTTACCTATAAAATTCATAAAGTAATGTCCTGTGTCTTGAAAAGCAAAACATAAAGGTTAATGGTTAACGGTTAAAGGTTTGGTCTGAGCAGCCGAGCCCGCTGGTGGGGGAGACACTGGGATCACTAGGAAGATTAGATAAGATCACTTTATTGGCCATATACAATTTCTAGCATTAAGAATTTGTCTTTTCGCATACCCCAGCTTGCTCTCCATGAGACACAGGAGAGAAGCTTGGGGTCAGAGCACAGGGTCAGCCATTTATACGGCGCCCCTGGAGCAGCTGGGGTTAAGGGCCTTGCTCAGGGGTCCAACGGAGTAGGATTCCTCTGCCGGCCGCGGGATTTGAACCAGCAACCTTCCAGCCACAGGCGCAGATCCTTAGCCAGAGAACAACCAAACCCACCCCCTAGAAGAAACTCTGCTGAAAGCTTAAAAGCAAACTACTGGCTTTTAGAGAACTGTGGGCATTGAGCAAGTTCCCACTTCTCAGTGGATGAACTGATCGCCACACACAAGTCCAGCTTTTCATATTTATAATATTTCTCCACACACAACACGTATAGAGATTATATCTCTTTATGCAATTTAACACCAATCCTGTTTCATTGCCTTATATTGGTGCACAGCCTACGTGCCAGTCAATACAGCTTGGCAGGGCTGGTATCTGAGCAGTGCAGCCCAAGGGGTGCAGCTCCTAGAGTCCCAAGAGCCGGGGTGCACAGCCCTGTTCCTGATGGGGCACAGGAGGTGCAGGTTCTCACCCTGGCCCACTTCTAAACACCACGAACTGGGCACCCTCATACAAGAGCACCCCAATGTGAACCGGGGCACATGATGCTCATCTCACACCCTCACCTGTGCACATCCAGCAACACAGACACGACAGTGTGAGAACAAGGCAGTCTTTATCAATCACCCACACAAAACCTCCTTCCTACAACCAGTTAAAACTGACACTCTCACGCAGCGTCTTAACACAACAGAGAACTTGCAGAAAAATCGTTTTCCAAAACGGAAAACACAACCTCAACAGCGGCAGAGAAAACAGGCTGTACCTCCCCCTTGTAAAACCGAAAAACCTAAATAAAACATACTGGGATTCAGAGTCAAGTAAGAACTGAATTTAATCATTAAAAATAAACGAAAATGGGAACCATCACTCCCCCCCACCCCCCGCAACGCACCTGTAACTCAAACCGATCACAGACTGGGACGTGGGACGCTGGGGAGGACAAGACGCCTGGCGGTGCCTTCTCGTCCTCCAGGCCAAGGGTCACGAGAACGATTTCCTTGTGAGAGCTCTGGGGTGGGGTCGCCCCATCTGCAGAGCGCCCCCTTGTGATCAGACCCCACCACCACGGCTCAATTAAGTTGTCGACTGGGCCATGACCTGCGTCCAGCCTCCCTGCCGCCCCGAGTGGCAGGAGATCCTGGCCGCCGCACGAGAGGAGGGACAAGGAACTCCGACACGGCACTAGGGCATGCTGGGACAGGATCGCTGCGCTGTGCTAGGGACAGCACTGCCAGGCCCTCCCCGGGTCCTGGGACAGGGGCTCTGTGTCGACTTGGTCTGTGGACAAACACGGCCGCCCCTTGAAAACTACTGCAGCCACCCGGGCCGAGCGCACAGCACAGCGGCTGGGAGTCCAGCCGAGAAACCCTGCCACGCCAGGTGCTGCAGGTGCATCGACACACGGCGAGGGAGGAGAGCCGACTGCGTCTGAACAGGAGGGAAGGAGGGAGGGCTGCTTACCGAGCAAGCAGGGCAAGTACCTCATGAGAAGACGTGGCCGCCGCCCTTCAGAAGCAGATCACAGTGCCTCCGGATCCAATGAAGCAAAGCTCAGGGTGCAGGTAAGCTGGCAACTCACGGGTTAGCGCCCCCGAAACTGCGGCCAGCGGCCAGGCACCCTCCCAGCATTTACCGATCAGACCAGGAGAGCAACCGGCTGGTCTGGGGCGGGGCACCAGCCGAACACGACCACGGCCCTTTCTACTCAAACACCAGATCTTGGTTGATTTTCTTCACAGCGGCTGCCTGAACTGAACCAGCCCACAGAAAGGAGAATAGAGAACAGGCTCCCGGCTCTAACAACATCACGAGGCCACGATTAAACAGAGAGGCGAAAGCAACCCTAAGCACCAGTGAAGAGCTCAGCTTTCTCAACAGTCAGACAACAAGAGGAGGTTTATGGCCATTCAATTACAAAACCGCGCACCAAGGCACCACTCGGGTCTTTCAAGCAAACAGAGATGAGTCCCGTCTGAAGCCAACAGGGCGTCCTGTCCCAGGGTGTCCTTCCGAATTCGCCTGCCCCGCGGCCGCGCGGCTGTCAGGGGCGCAGCTGCGGCAGGGGCATGGTGACATCCCGGAAGAAGCGGTGGAGCAGCGCGTTCTTGGCCGAGATCCTCTTGTTGGGGTCGTAGTGCAGCATTTGCTTGGAAAAACACAAACAGAAGGAGAGAAATGAGTCAGGGCACGTTAACAGGAGAGCAGGTGAGACTGACTTATTTCTGGGAGGGGCGTGTCCCTCGTTCACCAGACTGCGGGCGCCCGGGTCTGCAGGACTGAGTACCCACTGGTGTCTCACCTCCTTGGTCTTTCTGACCAGCGCCCACCCGATGGCATTAGAACATAGTACATTTAACACCTCAGCATTCTCCCCCCTCCCACCCGAGGACAAGCAAGCTCTGGGGAGTCATGAGGAATAATTATTCCCGTAGTCTGAAGGACCAGCATGCACGGGGGCTGCTCACTTGACATCACCCCGGCAGACTGAAGGACCAGCATGCACAGGGGCTGCTCACTTGACATCAGCCCCAGCAGACTGAAGGACCAGCATGCACAGGGGCTGCTCACTTGACATCAGCCCCAGCAGACTGAAGGACCAGCATGCACAGGGGCTGCTCACTTGACATCAGCCCCAGCAGACTGAAGGACCAGCATGCACAGGGGCTGCTCACTTGACATCAGCCCCAGCAGACTGAAGGACCAGCATGCACAGGGGCTGCTCACTTGACATCAGCCCCAGCAGACTGAAGGACCAGCATGCACAGGGGCTGCTCACTTGACATCAGCCCCAGCAGACTGAAGGACCAGCATGCACAGGGGCTGCTCACTTGACATCAGCCCCAGCAGACTGAAGGACCAGCATGCACAGGGGCTGCTCACTTGACATCAGCCCCAGCAGACTGAAGGACCAGCATGCACAGGAGCTGCTCACTTGACATCAGCCCCAGCAGACGGAAGGACCAGCATGCACAGGGGCTGCTCACTTGACATCACCCTGGCAGTCTGAAGGACCAGCATGCACAGAGGCTGCTCACTTGACATCACCCCGGCAGTCTGAAGGACCAGCATGCACATTCCCCGAGATGTAGCCGCCCAGACACCCGAGCCCGCACTGCACAACGAGGACTTACTGCCAGAAGGTCTCTGCCATCTTCGTCCAGAGGTGGCACAACCTTGGACAGGTCCTGGCGCGCCCACCTCGGGAAGGATGGCTTGTAGTCAGGCATGGAGGTGACCCCCGGCCACACTGTCTCGTCTGGCGTTCCCAGAGTGCGGAATATCCGGAAGAGCTGGTCGATTTCCGAGTCTCCAGGAAACAGCGCCCGTCTGGTGATCTAGGTAGGAAGGAGAGTTATTACAGCCAGTAGCCCGAGGCTGTGAAAGTCTGCAGAAACTACGAGCAGAATTACTGAAGGCTCCCCAACCCTGGTCCCGGGGAGCCCCAATCCAAGTAGGTCTCATAAACGGCTGATACAACACAGATTTCTAAAGCTTCAGAGCCAATCCCCTGATTACTGAAGGTGGCTCCTCACATGAAGCCATCTAGAAATCTGGAACAAAATACAAAAACGTTTCAGCCCTCAAGGGTCAAACTTTCTATAACTGAGTAAATCTGAGAACTTGCATGCACTTTAAGTCTTTAGAAATTGTTGGCTTAGGGTAGCCCGTGACCCCACCTTTAACCGTTTTCTGAAGATAACACATCTTAAGGACACTTAAGAAAGGAGTGGCTGGGCAGTTTGTTCCAGACACTCACTACTCCTTGTTCAAAGAAAGTGCTCCGTGAGTCCTACACGCCTTCGCTCTAAATGGCCGCTTTCAGACCTGGGGTCTGACTTCACTGCTGCTCCTGAAGTCGTCCACTGGGTGGACTCGTTCAGAGCCTCTTGGGCTCTCGTGGGCATTCCTGAAGCCCCCTTGTGCTGCTGGATGTACCATCCGCCTGTCACCTGGCCGCTCCCGGGAATCTGGGAGGGGGAGACAGTGCCACCTCTCCAACAGAAAGCCTGTGGCCCCGAGATCTTACCATTTCTGCAAAGATGCAGCCCAGACTCCAGATGTCGACGGCTGTGGAGTAGAATTTGCAGCCCAGAAGGATCTCTGGAGCTCGGTACCACAGGGTCACCACCTGAGACAGAGGAGACAAGGCCTGAAACTCCTAGCTGGCCCTTCTCCTCAGGGATCTCAAGAGCGAGACTCCTCCCAGGGTTAATTAGTCGTGCTTCTGAGGACTAATAAAAGTTACAAACCAGAGAAGGCCATTCGGCCCATCTAGCGCGTCGAGGAGTTACTAACTGAAATCATCCAGCCATTGAAAGCCGTCAGGGTATCAGCTTCAACATCATGGCTGGGCAACCTGTTCCACACATCCACCACTCTCTGGGTAAGGAAGTGCCTACTGTTCTTGCACTGCCTTGTAGTTTACACTTGTGTCCCCTGGTTCATGTTTTCAATTCTGAAAGAGTCCATTAGGTCATGTTTGGCAGGGCCTTAAAAACTCCTAGTGCATTCCTCAAAAAGAGTAGGGGTGTTACCCCTGTGTGCTGGCCGATTGCCCCCTGGACTTTATCAATCATGGCCTCCCAATAATCCCCATCTCTGAACTGGCTTCATCACTCTGTTCTCCTCCCCACTGAGAGCTGGTGTGTGGTGAGAGTACTGGAGCACTCTGACTGCTGTCGCACCATCCAGGTGGTGGAGGGGAGTCCCCATTACCTGTGAAGCACTTGAGTGAAATGCGCTTTATAAGTGTATTATTATTATTATTATTATTATAAGCTCTAGCTGCTCCACAGAGAAACACGGCTGAGCAGCTGTGCTGACCCTATTGTCCCTCCATATAAAGGCGTTTTGCTTTCAGCCCTAAATGCTCCTTCTAAACACACCATTTTCCCTCTTTCCAAGACTTCCCCAGGCATGCAGACACCGTGTCCAGGATTTCAAGGTCACGTGGAAACTCAGGAGCGATGCACAGTGGCTCTTTCCCAGCGCCCTGGCAAGCCGGTGTGGGGCTGCTGTAGCCCACCGATGCCACCTACAACGTGACTGAACTGTGCCTACATGGGCCCCCCAACCCTCACCTCATGGGTGTAGGTCCGCACGGGCACCCCAAAAGCACGTGCCAGCCCGAAGTCCGCCAGCTTGATCTCCCCCTGGGCGTTGATGAGCAGGTTCTGTGGCTTGAGGTCGCGGTGCAGGACGCGGTGAGAGTGACAGAACGCCAGGCCCTGCAGCAGCTGGAACAGGTAGCTCTGAGCACAAGATGGGGGGGGTTTCATTAGTGCGTCTCAATTAACGGGCACTAGGGAGCTGGAAATTTAAGTGCATGTACAAGTACAGAGATACTGTGAGTGCAAAAAATAATTGAATGAAATGACAAAGCTTGAAGTGCATATAAAAAACAGTAAGAACTAAAACAATAGTAGAAAAAACATTATCCTTATTAATTTCATTCAGGTACAAGTGTACCCATTTCTGCAGCTAGGCAGGTTGCCGAAGCAGTCTGTGTGAAGAACTGTGCCCTCCTTGGATCTGAACCTGCAACCCTACGGCATGTCTTACTGTGGACACAGAGCAGCTGTGTGAATTTGCTGCTGGTATGTGCTCAGTGCTTCCAGTGAACAAGTCACTGTCCTGGGAGCTGAGCTCACTGCAGATGTAGGTGTCAAAGGGGAGCTGCAACGCTATTTTCATACTTCGGGGTTAGAAAGAATGAGAATGAGGGCATTTCAAACCGCAAGAAAAGTAAAACGTGCACAGTACCTTCTAAAACCTCCAATCTACGTCACAAAATACAGTATATTAAATTTCCAGGTATGCACAGCACCATGTTCTGCGATTCAGAACAAGGCACCAATCTTCCAGTGAGGTGAGGCGGCCCTGTGACATTGTCAACAAGCAGGCTTGTGAATAAACCTCTTCATCCAATAGAAATATTGCTCTTGATGTCAAGACAGTATTGCAGACAAATACTACTTACTTGTTAACTCTACATGCAGATCACATTGGAACATTTCTGAGGTGAAATATCCACTGTACAACCTGTATTTATTTGATTGTACATCACACTACATTAGTCATCAGGGTGACTAGTGAGCAGGAAGGGCCCCTTCACGTCACAATTCATGTGAATTCGCATGCGAGTTTGCGTCAACATGGCGACTTACAGTACTCTCACAAAGTTCACGATTTTGTGCTTGATTCTAAATTTGTACATTTTGTTCTGTAACGGCAAGGAATTTTAATTTGGTTCCCCTTTAAGAGCATGACTCGAGTTCCAGCTCAGGGAGAGAGACAGAGTCTCAGGATGTCGGCGGCAGTGAGTGTCGGTCAGCTCAGCCCCGTGCCTGGTGGGGCTCCCTGGGGATACAGCACTGTCGGGGGGTGTCTGCCCCGGACTGACCCCAGGAGGAGGAGGAAGGAGCGCCTATCCCAGAAGAGGAGTCAGGTCCGTCTCTCGCCAGCATGGCCGCACTCCTGACACTTGCCGTACCTTGACCAGCGGCAGGGCGATGCCCGTGACCGGCGTGGAGTCCATGAACTTCTTGAGGTCCTGGTGCAGGAACTCGAACACCAGGTAGAGCTTGTTCTCCGTGTGGATGACATCGCGCAGCCTGCGGGGGAGAGCAGTCACGTCAGCACGGACAGCGGCCCTGCTGCCGGGCCTGCGGGCCCAATCGGGCCGCACACGAGGCAGACAGAGAAAGGGAGAGGCACACAAGGACAGAGGCAAACGGAGACAGAGGGCCTGGGCAGAAACAGGACAGACGAAACTGCACACTGATTAGTACAGATCTGCACAGGAAGACACACACTGCACACTGCCCTGCGCACACACACTGGGTGCACTGCACGCACACTGGGCACAAAGCAACACACACTAGGGGCACCACACGCACACTGGGAACACACTGCACGCACACTGGGCACACACTGCAAGCACACTGGGCACAAAGCAACACACACTGAAGGCACCGCACGCACACCAGGCACACAGCACACACACTGAAGGCACTGCACCCACACTGAGCACACACTGCACAGACACTGGGCACACCAGGCACACTGGGCGCACGGCAAACAGACCGGGCACACAGCACGCACACAGCACACACACTGAAGGCACTGCACCCACACTGAGCACACACTGCACAGACACTGGGCACACCAGGCACACTGGGCGCACGGCAAACAGACCGGGCACACAGCACGCACACAGCACACACACTGAAGGCACTGCACCCACACTGCACAGACACTGGGCACACCAGGCACACTGGGCGCACGGCAAACACACCGGGCACACAGCACACACACTGAAGGCACCGCACGCACACAGGGCACACAACACACAGCACACTGGGCACAGCAGACACTGATGGCACCGCACGCACACCAGGCACACAGCACACACACTGAAGGCACCACACGCACACCGGACGCACTGCCTGGGGACTCAGCAGAGCAGGGAGAGGGACCGGGGAGTCTATTTACTTTCTTCAACGTGCTCATTCAAGACGGGGAACAGGAGATGCTTCTTTACACAAAGAGCTGTGGGTGTCTGGAGCAGGCATCCCAGCCACATGTCTGACATTTATTGTTCCTTTACCTAGTAAACAACCAGACAAGCAAGGCAGGCAGGTAGGCCAAACGGCTTCCTATCATTCATGATCTCTCTTACAACCGCTGACATACACAAGCTGACAGCTGCACACACAACACCGACAGCAAGCAATAACACCAACAACCTGCCCCCCGCTCCCCGAACCCCTCACTTCCACGGACTCACTTGACAATGTTGGGGTGATTGAGTTCCTTCAGGAGGGAGATCTCTCGGATAGCAGTGCTGGGGACTCCCTCTGTCTCCCTGAAACACACGCAGTGAGCGACACCACGCTCAGTGACGACCAGCAGGACCCCCAACACTCGACAGAGCAACAACAGCTGGGGGACAGGCACCGATCCCAAGCACCTCAGCCAGAAAGGACGGGGCTCAACCCTGGCGGCCTCAGCCTGGCCTGGCTCAGCACCCTCTACATCAGTAGATACACATTTTTTCCCCAGATCAGAAACCCCCCCCAAAAAACACTTAGTTAACTCAGGACTTAAAGTAAACTCGTATAAAACAACAAGTAAAAATAAGAACACACCACGTCTGCATGGCTTCAATTAAGACTGAAGATTAAAACAAAGACAGGAGCCGGTTCATAGACACACAGCACAGCGGACACATCACAGCCCCAGAAAACTATACACAAAAGAAAGGGACTGAAGTCACCGCATGCCCAAGTCTTGAAGTTCACTCGCTCCGAGCGGCTCGGTCTCCGGTGAGTCCACAGGGTTTATAAGGCGCTTCCGTGACGTGGACGAGCCACCGAGCACCAGAGCGCTGCGTCTCAACCCCCACACGGAGGACCCGGACCCGGACCCGGACCGGACCACAGATGCCCCGCGGGCGCCAGACGGGTGGCAGAGGAGAGGAGCTCCGCTTCGGGCGGCCGCGCGCTCACTCGCTCGCCCGCCCGCCCGCACGCGCGGCGCGCAGACGCCGTAAGGAAACACGCGCGCGCATCAGCAACAGGCTGGGCTCGACTCACGTATCTAGCCGGATCTTCTTCAGCGCCACCGTCTCGCCTGTCAGCTTGTTCTTGGCCTTGTAGACCACCCCGTAGGTCCCCTCGCCGATCTTCTCCACTTTCTGAAACGACTCCATGGTTCCTCCCCGCTCTGTGCCTCCACCCACCCCCAGCCCCCCAAAAAAATCCCTTTTGTTGGCCCGAGTGTCTCTGCCGCCGCTGCCGCCGCCGTCTGACCAAAAGACCGACACTCGCTCGACAAAGAACTTCTACGAGCACTTGCCGGGGGTTTGTGGCTGGAGACGGTCCGCCCGGTACCGATGGGGGAACACGAGAGGGGCCCCAAAACCAAAAAGACCCTCCAGCATTGACCTGTAACCCTCTCCCCCACAGCCCAGAAAACGGAAAGTAACTGAAAACCGCCAATTCCCGCGTTGAGGACGCCCCGCCCTCGGCTCCAAACCCCGGCGCAAGACCCCGCCCCTTTGTTATTTCGGCGTTCAATTGGGAAAAAGCTACCAGGCCACGCCCACTTGGGACCGAGTCACGCCCATTGTTGGACGTAACCCCGCCTCTTAGCCCGGACGTCCCCGCCCTCCACCATACAGAAGGACAAAGCGAGGCCTGTCGCTCCGGAAGAAGTGCGGAGCTGCATATCAACTTAAAGGCAGCAGTAGGCACCCGTAGCAACCCGCCTCAATTCAAATTTCACTTTCCCGAAGTGCAGTTGCTGTGCTCCACCACACCGAAAATCTCGTTCGAAAATTTCAGCTCGCAGTCTGTCTGTGACAGCACACGCTGCAATCCTCTAGTACACTGCACAAGCTGTTGAAAGGTGTTCTGATTTGTTATATTTTTATCGGGGGATTATCAAAGTATTATGTATAGTAGTATTTGCTCTTGATTTGTTTCAGGGATGAATGTGAGAATTAAGATGGACACAAATCTGGTATGCAAAAACCATAATTACGTCTTTGAAACATAATTTAGGGATCTCAAATATTTTGAAAGAAAAAGACCAAACACTGCCTCCCTCTCTCTCTCCCAGTGTCTCAGCTCTAACCACTAGCCCACACTGCCTCTCTCTCTCCCAGTGCCTCAGCTCTAACCACTAGCCCACACTGCCTCCCTCCCTCACTCTCCAATCTCCACCTTCACACCAGTCACACTTTGCCGTTTCTGAGCAGATGTGTGACTGTCATGCAGATGGGATCCCATGAGCACATGTGCAGCATCAGACAGATATCATAGTCTGTGCCCCCCCACCACCCCCTGTCTCGGAGGGACATTGCTCCAGGTCTTCCCAGTGGACTCTGAACATGCAGCTTTGTTGCTGAATCCTTGGGTGCAAAATCCCATCGCAGTCGGAGTCACAAGAGCTCCCATAATCCTGATTAACTCCACATTCCACACGCGATTTTGTGCTTCCCCTCATGTGGAGGTTTTCCGTCTGCAAGGATACTCTACTCTGCAGGGATAGATCACTATAACTCTTCACACTCACACTGCTGCCTGCGCAGCTACAATAGAGCAGAGATAATCAACACCGTTCGCTTTTACAGTATAGATCCACAGTGTTATGAAGGTGTTATTAAACCTTAGCCATATAGGGATGTGTAATTATGAACCTTTTGTTCTTGTAACTTTTTTACATGTAAGATGTAAGGTCCATCAAAATCCATGTGTCATTTAATTATAGATACATTTGATAATATTGTTAAGACTTAAGAGCCCATAAAATTAAAAACCAACGGGTTTACGTAACTATAAGGGGGGCACAGAGAGTGTTTTTAGTTTCAATTTGTAAATACAGGTTTAGGTTTCTTATTTCTTTCTATTTTGGATGTGGTGGTAATGGCAGGTCAGGAATGATCGACTGGTGTTATGAATGATTTTAGATTTGTATGAAAAAAAATGCCTCAACCCATCGAAACACAAATCCCAAATCTGCAGCAATACTCTTTGACCCTCAGCCCCTGTAAAACTCTGGAGCGCTTCTGTAACAGCTCTCGAGATTAAAGTTTCATAAGAACCAATTACCCCCAGACAGAACTGACCTCTCTGCCATAATCTCTGAACCTGGCTGGACCACTGGGCACGAGTCTCCGGCCTGCACCAGAGCCGGTCGCGACGAGGGCAGGCTGAGTGAGCCATAGCATACCAGGCTCACCGGCTCCAGCACTGCCCTTCAGGGGCACCGGTGCTGAACATCGGGGTACCAGAAACGTTCTGAGGCAGGAATTAAAGGAGATGCCAGAAGCTCGTCACAGTAATCTCATCACAATGGGTCCTCTAGAAAAGCAGCAGAGTTCAAATTCAGGCAGGGCGACGCCTCACGCTGATAAAGACATAAGGCTTCCCTTACAAAAGGAGTACAAAGACTTAAAGGGAATTTACCTAAAATCTAAAGATTTAAATAAATAAAGTCCCTTTATTGATTTGTATAGTGCCTTTCATGCCAGAGTCAGCTGTGGTGTGGCGCAGTAAAGCATGGAGTGAGCATAGCAGCCCTACAAGAAACTGTAGTAAAAGTCAGTATGGAAGTACAGTAACAGCGCAGGACTGTCAGGGAGAACACGGGGTGAGAAAATCTTTCATGAGGAACAGTATCAGTGTGCAACAGTCCTGTTACATGAGTTCATAAGGTCTTTGCAGAGCCCAGAGATTTAGGCAGAGTGGTATTTCTAAATGGTCAGGTTCTTCTGGGAACAATATCATAAGACTCCATTCTTGTGAGTCTCACCCCTGCTATTCTTGCAAAAAATGCCATTAAAAGCACTGTACGTTTCAACACAAAATCAGCTTGTGCACAACCCAGGTGAGGAATAATCGAACCTTCACCTCCGTTCACTTTCCTCAAAACCCTGCTGCAGATCAGCTCCCGCAGGATGTTAGGAGTATTCATTTATTGTCCAAATCATCCTTCCTTCTCCGAGTCCGGGGGCAGCCCAGGCAGGTTGGCCGGGGTGGGGGGGTGGGATTAAAAGGGCTCATTGTTAAGGGCTCCTGCAGCTTGTCTTGTGACCCCCCTCGCGCAGCTCTGTCAGGGCTGTGTGACTCAAGAGCTCACACACAAGAGCTCCTGAGCCGAGCGCTTTGTGAGGAGGCCTACCAGCATTCGTGGTTGTATTCATCAAGCACATGAGCAGCTCAGTGATGCTGCAGGCAGGGGCTTGGGTGCTTCAGTCTTGTTACGCGTGAGTTTGTAAGGTCTGTGCAAAGCCCAGGAATTCAGGGAAAGAATTTCTTAAAGTTCAAGTTCTTCTGTTCACACTGTCCTATGACACAGCATTTTTGTAAAATTACCTCATTATAACTATATATATATAAAAATAACTATTATGAGCCCTGTTAATTTCAACATAAAGTATTCAGAAACTGTTTCTTTGGATCTGAATTTTAATCCTCAAGGACACCAAGTCTGCAGGTAAAAATAGCAGAGAAATGCACCATTTTTCTCTTGGTCTTTGTTAGGTCTTTGGCGAAGTGTCATGCAATTTTGGAGTGCGACACTGACACGTGTCCCCCTGTCACTACTTCCTGTCCGAGTCTGCGGAACCCTCTTCAGGGCACGTGTTTTCTAAGGGACAGCTGGCGAACGTGGCGCAGGTCTTGGAGGAGCAGAGAAGGGCACACAGCGTGTGTGATGGCTCTGGCAGCAGAGACTGGAAACGGGGTTGTTACAGACATCATCCCTGCAGCACACCCCTGCCACAGCCCACTGTAGTGAGATTTAAACAGGACAAACGAGCAATCTGACTTTGAGCAATCTGCAGTCTGCAATATTGCAATCTGACTGTCTACTGATCTTTCCAAAAATGTTAAATGTGTCACTTTTATAAAAAAATACTATAGTAAAGCACATGTGGACCAGAGTTTCTAACCAGTGTCCCAGTATGCTGACTGGTGACAGTGTGCTGTTGGAGGCTGAATGAGATGGGCACATTAAAAATCTCCTGGTGTTTTTCCTAACCATGGGGTGTGAACCCTGGTGCCCTGGCCTAATTCCGCTCTGGGACTGTAGAGTCTGACCACACCCAAGTTCCCCCTAACCCAGCCACTGAAGCCGTTTCTGACCTGCTGTACAGCTGGACTGCTGTGTGTCGCCCAGGTGGAGCTGCTGATGAGTCCTGTCTTTCGGGATGAAGACATAATGGAAATAATAATAATAATAATAATAAACTTTATTTTATATAGCGCCTTTAAAGGTGGCTTCTCAAAGCGCTTTACAGAATGACAACAACAATAAATAAGAAGAATACACAAGATAAAACATAATAACAATATATAGAGGAGAGCGTGGATGGTGGTACTAAGAAAACCAGAGGGGTGAATAATGGAACCAGTTCAGTAAAGGCTTTTCTGAAGAAGAGGGTTTTGAGTCTGGAGTTGAAGGAGTTTAGAGAAGTTTTAGAGAAGTTTAGAGAAGTTTTGACTCTGATATCCTTGGGGAGAGAGTTCCAGAGCTTGGGGGCATAACAGGAGAAGGCCCTGTCACCCATACAATGTAGACGGGCTTGGGGGACAGTAAGGAGAGCAGAATTAGAAGAGAGAAGGTTGTGAGGTGGGGAACAGGGCGATAATAGTTCAGACAGGTACTGAGGTGCCAAGCCACGCAGAGCCTTATAGGTGAGCATGAGGATTTTAAAGATGGGATTTGACCGGGAGCCAGTGCAAGGACTCCAGGATAGGAGTAATGTGATCATTTGCACTAGACCTGGTCAGGATTCTGGCTGCTGAGTTTTGGACATACTGCAGTTTGTTCAAAGTAGATTTAGGTACCCCAGCAAGTAGAGCATTACAGTAGTCAATTCGAGAGAACACAAATGTGTTGATCAGCTTTTCAGCCACAGCTAGTGATAGCATAGGACGTAGTCTAGCAATATTTCTGAGGTGAAAAAAAAGATGTTTTGACAGTATGCTGTACATGTTGGTCGAATGTTAAGCTAGAATCGAATATAACCCCAAGGTTTTTCAATTAAGATTGAAGCTCAAGTACAGAACCATCTACAGATAGGGTTACAGGACTGGCTTTAAGAAGTTGATGGGGGGTGCCAATAAGCATGACTTCGGTCTTGTCGCAGTTAAGATGAGGGAAGTTTTGAGTCATCCAAATTTTTATGTCAGAGATGCAATTAGATAGAATAGAGACAGCCACATCGGTGTCAGGTTTGGTATGGATGTATATTTGAGTATTGTCAGCGTAGAAATGAAAGCTGAGGCCAAGTGATCTTAAAAGCTGACCAAGTGGAAACATGTAAATGCTGAAGAGCAACGGACCCAGTATTGAGTCCTGAGGAACACCAGACTTAACAAGACCAATTTCAGACCTGAAATATTATTATTATTATTTTCATTCAAAATGGACCCAGAAGAAAAGGTGCTGTCTGTATGTGCATGTGGGTATACGCATGTGTATGTGTGTGTGTATGTGCATGTAGGTATATGCATGTGTATGTGTGTGTGTATGCACTTGTGTGTATGTGCATGTAGGTATACGCATGTGTATGTATGCACTTGTGTGTATGTGAATGTGTATGCACATGTGAGTGTGTGTATGCTTGTGAATATGTATGCTTGTGTACATGCACATGTATATACGTGAATGTGCATGTGCGTGTGCGTGTGCGTGTGTGCATGTATGTGCATATGTATCTAAGTGTGTGGGAACGTGTGTATATACATGTGTACTGTATGTCTGTGGGTGTCCTGTTTGTGTGTGTGTGCGTGAAGGAACATGTGTGTGCGTTTGTGTGTTTGCATATGTATCTGTGTGTGTGTATGTACATGTGTGTAGTGTATGTGTGTATATACTTGAATGTGCATGTCTGTGTATGTTGATGTGTATGTACGTGTGTGTGTATGTGCGTATGTGAGTGTATATGTGTGTGTGCATGTGGGAGTGTATATGTGTGTGTGTCCGTGTATACATATACAGTGTGAGTGTATATGTGTGTGTATGTACTTGTGTGTATGTGTGGGTGTGAGTGCATATGCGCGTGTGCATGTGTGAGTGTATATGCGTGTGTGTGTGCATGTGTGTGTATATGCGTGTGTGTGTCAGTGTATACTGTATGTGTGTGAGTGTATATGCGTGTGTATGTGTGTGAGTGTGTGTGAGTGTATATGCATGTGTGTGTGCGTGTGTGTTTCAGTGCAGGTGCTCATGTGAGAAGCAGGGATGTCCTGAGGCTGACGGTCTGGTGAGGTCAGCAGTGAGAGGCGGGTTTATGCTAAGGAGCTCAGTGGAGCCCTTTTTAAAGAGACGCTGACACTCTGGTTCAGTCTCTTCGGCAATTCGGCAGGGTCCCCTGGATTTGAGAGGAACGAAAACTTTTTTGAGGAGAAGAGCAGAAAAACTCAGGCCCAGGATGCGGAATTGTCTGCTGGTGCTGGTGGCGGCTGTCCTCGCCGTGGTCTCAGCTCACCGCGAACGTAAGTCTGTCCAACAGCCTCTGTCCAGCCCGACCCTGGACAGGGGGTTCCTCGTGCTACTGTACTGCCTCTTTGTTTGTCTCTGCAAACATGGTTTAGCCAATTTCTGCTTTTTATCTTGCTAAGGTTTAATGTTTTTAGTATAAGTTTACAGAAATGTTGAATCAAAAGAGAAAAATAGAACTAAGCTGTAAAGTGAATATCTCAAAGCTCCTTAAACATGATTGGGAGTTTTAAGTTTTTCTTATAAAAGCAGGGACTGGTTGCTTGTCTCATATCTCCAGACACTGCCGGTAAAGTTCTCTCTTTGAGAGACATGGCTATGTATCAGCCACGTGGTTTTTCAAACCTATACCCCTGTTATTGGATTAAAAAAATGTGACTTTTTCATGCACCCGTTTGTTAAAAGATTATTCAGAATTATTGTCCTAAATAAGAAGAAGCAAATACAGGGTTGTCTTTTGATTGTAAATGCAGCTGCAAGCATTTGATAACGGGGACATTAGAGACAACTGTCATTAGAATCCTAAAGCTCTGTTTTACTGTTATTCAGTTTTTAATGGAAGATTCACAAAACACATTAAAAGCTTTAATTTTTTTTTCCCTAAGGAGCAAGATTATCTGCATCCCATAAGAACTCCAGTGCAAATTCTAAATCTGTCTGAAATTCAAGAATAATATCCACCCGTAGACTTCCCTTTGCTCATTTTGTACTTGCTTGCAAATTTTCAGTTGCATAGTGTTTGTACTAACAGCCATTCTTCCAAGCCTCTGTGGCCTGATATTCCAGGATTTCTCGTTTTCTTCTGTCTGCAAGTCTCGGTAGAGAATCCCCGCTTTAAAATAACGTTGATCAAACACGCGGAACGGCGCCCAGACAGCTCATGTCAATAACGCAATATTAAAAGCAGTACAGAATGGCAAAAAGGTGCATGAACAGCCGTGATGATGATGGCAGCAGCTGCTGTGATTGAGTGATTTTTGGAGAACAGGCTCTTCTTTGCCCCCTTTGCCCTGTGCAGTATAGGTTGTTAATCTGCGCCACACCCTGGTTTGTACTGTGAGAGAAAATCTCTGAGCTTTTATTGGGTTCAGCTGAGACTAGTGTGAATGAATGTATAAGGGCTGATAATACATCAGCAGTTCAAGACAAACCAACAAACAGCCTCTGGCAGTCACTGGCCTTATCTGTTCTTTTCCAACATCCCTCATCCCTGTTGACTGAACCATGTCTGTGACATCCGGCCATCCATTTTTTAAGCACTTTATCCAGAACTGGGCTGCAGGGGGAGCTGGAGCCTATCCCAGCGAGCATCGGGCACAAGGCGGGGTACATCCTGGATGGGACGCCTGTCCATCGTGGGACACAAACAGAGGCACAGACACGCACACACTCACACCAGGACCGGTTTACCCAATGGCCAATTGACCTACCAGTATGTCTCTGCACTGCGGGAGGAACTGTAGCACCCAGAGGAAACCCACACAAACGCAGGGAGAACATGCAGACTCCACACAGACAGCACCCCAGGTCTGGAATTGAACCCAGGGCCCCAGCACTGTGAGGCGGCTGTGCTCACCACCATGCCGTCCGTAGCACATCAGGCCAAACTTTCCAAACTCAAGTTCATATTCAAATTCAAACATCTGTATTGGCATGGCCAGTAAGTTCCAGTGTTGCCAAAGGATATACACTCAATACCACATCTACATACACTTATAATGCAAATAGATCATAGGACATCTACATACTTACACATAACACTCTCCATCTGTCCCAGTAGGGGTGCAGGAATGCTTGGCCTGAGGTCAGCAGGAGTGTGTGAAGTGATTGGAATAAACCTGGCACGGCACAGGGAAGGGACACAGGCCAGAGGGACTCGGACCCAGGGCATTCATTGGGCTGCTTTTCGCCATCTATTCTTTAACAGAAGCAATGAAGGCTAACAGTTCATAACCAACACCTGCTGGAGAAAGCGTACGTTTGTAAAAGCAGTGACTTTTAATAGTGACTATTTCAGAGTGACTAGTTCCCCTGCAGATGCTAAAAAAGAGTAGGTCTACTACAGCCCTGATCCAGCAGAGCACCAGTCAAGCAGGATTTCATTAAATCTCGCATTTCTAGAGACGTGAAACAACTTAATTGCAATTAATTAAGCAGGGGGTATAAGCAGGTAGTGTTTGCACAGAAATTGATGTGCAATCCTTGTTCCCGTACTGGAGATGGTTTAGAAATGTGGATGCCTGGCTTTCCTGCGCTCATCAGAGCATAGGCCGAGCCCAGATGTAGCTGGTTCGAGTCTGAGCCTATGCGCTGATCTGACTGAGACTGAGGCTCGCCAGTCGACAGTGCCCTGCGGCAGGGGGGCAGGACCAGGGTGCCCCCGAAGGCCAGCCGGCTGTGATGTCTGCCCCCCCCCCCCCCAGGCGCCGCTCGCTGGTGCCCTCACTGGGAATTCGGATCAGAAGAGGGAAGGGTGGAGTAACAGGAGAGGGCAGGCACAGCGACGAGCCAAGCTTGGGAACTAACTTCCAGTTCGTTTTTGCCAGGATAACAAAGAAAAACAGAGAATAATCCGTATTTTAAAAATGAAATAAAAACTGCTATCGCTCCCCCTGTCAAGTAAGTGACCCTGGTTGTCTGCACTCTGAGTGTCAGCCGAGGGGTAAGGCAGCAAAATTATTTCCTGCTGGCAACTTCAGAAAGATATTTTACTTCAGTTTGAATTATTCGGTACCTCTGGAGTAAACGCGTGCGTATAAAAGGCTCTGGGTCTTACAGGACTCACGGAGCTCTGCTCTGGGAGCTGCGCACAGGCAGTTAAGGTTTATGGAAAAGGGCGCGATTTCAGGGATCAAAACTTCGACCCAGACAGCCTCTTCCTAAACCAAATCAGTTTTGCTTTTCTTAGCCATTAAGAATACAAGAGGGATCTTGTGTCCTTTAACAGGGCGTAGCTTGAGAGTTCAGAAGCAATTAGCAAATTACTATAACATCAGTGAGCATGGCTAATTAATTTAGTCCTGGGTTTCTTTCCAGAACTAAATATCCAAGTGAAGCCTGCCAGACTGAGTTCCATTATACACAACAAAAAGATTTCAATACCATTCTAGAGAACCGTGCCCTGAATATTTTAGCAAAGTAACAAACTAGTGGCTATAAAAAAACAAAGTATAACACCAAGATCATTGTTCACATGTGCTGATCTACAGGGACAAAGAATTCTCCTGCCTGCTCCCTTGCAGCCAAGTGGTTCTTAAGTTTGGCTTTGTTTTTGCAGCTGTAGGTTTGCTGGGATTGTTATTTTTCATAAGAAACTCCAACAAGGTGACGCTCTAAAGTCACTGACTGCACTGAGCCCTCAGCTGCTAACCAGCCGCTATCCCACAATCCATCTCTGCAAGAATTACCCAGACACCATCATGGCAGGCCTGTCCACACTGCAGATACTCCTCACTGGGGTGTTCAGGGTGGGTTAAATTAACTAAGACCTGTAGTTTAGCCCAGGATACGAGAAGGATGAATAAGACATCTGAGTCCTATTTAACCAAATGCCATCGCTACTGTCCTGTAACTGTGCCCTCTGTGTGCTGCCCTGTGAAATGCACCATAGATTCTGAATGCAAGCACTCAGCTGTAGAGACACCATCACTAGTACACTACAGATGAGCACAGCACAGCCCTTTTTACAGAAACCGTTAATGGTCTAATGTCTAGTTTAATTAGCATTAAGAATATTAAGCGAGACGGGGACAACCAGCTGATTTTCGGCCTCAATGGAAGGAGAGGTACGTCCAGAGATACCTCTCTGCTCTCTGTCTCTGGGCTGTGTGGACAAAAACCCAGCCCATCCCAGAGATCGCGGGGCCTGGAGTTCGAAAGGCTCGCTCCTTCCCAGAGCCGGGCTGCTGGATTAGGGCTTTAGCGGAGGCTCATCTGACAGTCACATGAAAGGGATTGAGGGGGATTGAGGGGGCCATGTGACTCAGTGCCTGGAACCCCCCTGCTCCTCCTCCTGCTCCTCAGGGCAAGCAGCTGAGCGCAGGACTGATCATGTGAAGAAACGTGGGGTCACAGCAGGGGTTGGGGAGCTGGGTGGAGGGGTGGGGGGCGAATAGGGAGGCTTTGAGCAGCAGTCTTCATTCTGGATATCCAGTGCTTTAGGCAAAAGAGCTTGGAGGAGAATGGGGCTCTACAGCGCGCCCAGTCAAGCACAGAGCCTGGCCCGGCCCTCACTAACAGGGAGATCCACACGTCTGGCAACCCAGGATCTGACCAGTGAGAAAAATGCCCTTTTGTTAGATATTTTCTTAAAACGATTAGGAAACTAAAAACCTTCAAAAATGTGAAGCTGGTTCAATTAAGCTCAAGCGCAATAAGCACTAGGAGACTCTCCTATTCTGAAGGCTGGAGAGCTGCCCAGATTCCTGTGAGCTGCTGTTCCTAGAAAACACAGGTCCATTGGCTTTTCCGAGTTTTATACCAGCCGGGGTTCAGAGACTTGAGCTGCTGTCCTACCTGCAGGACTCCACCTCTTCTAGATCCGTGCATCCGAGGAAGGGTGAGCTCTTCTGCAGTTGTCATCCCAGCTGGGAGCAAGATCCAAGTTAAAAGATCCAAACTGAAGAAAAGGCAGACAGCAGGTGTGCAATTCAGCTCTGAATCCACTTTTCAGCACTGCCGTTGTGACGAAGTCCGTGAGCAAAACCTGTTTTGTTTATGGTCTCAGGAAATCCAGCGGAAAAGAAAAGACTTTCCCTGCTGGTCAAAGGGGTGAGTTAGGGGTTTGTCTGGAGAATAGTTTAGTTAGTTTCATTTTTAGAGTCCAATCCGTGTGTGTCTTCCACCAGATCTGAGAGGTTTCCCAGTTAACTGCTACCTGAACTTATCCCTGCATAAAGGATGAGAGCAGAGGCTCTTTAATAACATGACTGTCTTCTCTCTCAAGCACCGAGGGGTTCCGAAGGCTTCATCCGGTACCGCTCCTGGAACTCCAGAATGTATCCGATGTGGAAACAGGGAGACCATCACAGCAGAAACTGCTGGACAGGTGGGAGCACAGCGCATGTATCTGATTTCAAAGAACTCATGTTCGCATCACAATAAAGCATGTCTTTCTTTCTCTTTCCACTAACTCAGCAGTATAAAAGAGAACATTCGTGCTCTAGGGACAGATATGCGCATTCAATAAATCGGGCTTTGCTTTTAACCTGTCTTCTTTTGAGCTTTCAAATTCAAATTTCATTTGCGAGAGCTTTACTGGCATGACTGATGAGTTCCAGTGTTACAGAAAGCGCATCTCTGTCTCTGTTTCTCCCTGCTGACGGTGGAGCACAGCCTGTCCTCTCTGGGCAGCCAGATCTATGTGTGTCCAGTTTCTATGGCCAGGCTGTGGTCACTGAGCCTGTCCTCTCTGGGCAGCCAGATCTATCTGTGTCCAGTTTCTATGGCCAGGCTGTGATCACTGAGCCTGTCCTCTCTGGACAGCCAGGTCTGCCTGTGTCCAGTTTCTATGGCCAGGCTGTGTGAGCCTCTCCTCTCTGGACAGCCAGGTCTGCCTGTGTCCAGTTTCTATGGCCAGGCTGTGATCACTGAGCCTGTCCTCTCTGGGCAGCCAGCTCTGCCTGTGTCCAGTTTCTATGGCCAGGCTGTGTGAGCCTCTCCTCTCTGGACAGCCAGATCTATCTGTGTCCAGTTTCTATGGCCAGGCTGTGGTCACTGAGCCTACACTTTGTCAGGGTGTGTAGGATCAGACTGTGCGCTCTGTTGAGATAACATGTGACATCCCTTCCTCTGCATGGTCCAGTTCTCCTCCAACTGAAGCTCAGAGTCATATCTTTGGGGAGCTCCGCACTCACTCAGTTTGCTCTGTCGCCAGGCGGAGACGTGACCTTCAACATCATTAACGACAGCCCGACCCTGACTGGAGCCAAGGTCTCCTTCAACATCGAGATCCGCTTCCCAGGCAACCAGACCGTGCTGCCGGATGGCCAGGTCGTGTGGGCTGAGAACTGCACAATCAATGGTGAGCTCTTCCCCGCTCTGCGGCTCGCGCCCCCTGCAATACTGTTCGTACCTCAGGACCTGGGCGTGTCTGTGTGGGTGTGACTCGCCCAGGCATATGTGGGCGTGTCTGTATGTGGGTGTATCTGCATGGGTGTGTCCATACATGGGCATGTCCATGTGTGGGCGTGTCTGTATGTGGGTGTGGCTGTGCCTGGACAGGCGTGGGGGCGTGTCTATAAATGGGCATGTCCATCTATGGGCGTGACTATATATGGGCATGTCTGTATGCAGGCGTGACTTGCACAAGCATGTGTGGGTGTGTCTGTATGTGGGCATGTCTGTGTGTGGCAGCAGTGTGATAATTCGCAGGGGAAGCAAATAAGTGTTGCGCTGTGCCATTTCCTGTCCTTTTCCATGCCCAGTCTGTCATTTGCAGTCACAGCTAAGTCTTCCAGGAAAAGCGGCTTAGCTCATAAACAGCAAATACCGGGGAAACAAAGTAGTGTTGCACTGTGCTGTGTTTTCTGGCGACGAATAAGTAGGGATGTGCAGCAGTGCAAGAATGATAAACATCCAGAGATCAAACGCAGTTAGAAAATGTCCTTTTTCTGTGTTGTCTAGTGTGCAGAGGCCAGCAGGAACACTGTTGGTCAGAAATGGAACATGCAGGAGAGCATGAGTTAAATAAAACACTTCCCTTTTCTGCACTCTGTCTGTTTAGGGACTCACTTCCGGAAAGGAGAGGCTGTGTATCCAGACCATAATTCCTCGGAGGTATGGAACGGTACCTTTCCAGATGGGACCCCCTTTCCCAGGAACTCCAACAAGAAGCCCAGATTCGTGTTTGTGTGGAAGACTTGGGGTAAGAAATCTGACCCAGCCCTACAGCTCAACCCCTCCACAACCTCAGACCATCAATTCTGCAGATACCGTCTGTCGCAGTCGCTGGACATGATTGTCATGTCGCACTGTTGTGTTGGGCCTCTGCTGGAAATCCAGTCTCTCCTGGATGATAATAAATGCTTGAATGCAATCGGATAATAAAGTTTGAATTGAAATATTGGGTCTGGAGGAGAAGACATTTAAAGGGGTGGAACTGTGGAGGTCAAGTGGACATTTCAAAGCTTCGCACTTGAGCCACAGGTAGCATACACATCCAATCAATCCCATTCATTTCCTTGACGTACATTTGCAGAGTTGGGGAGAACAATATAATTTACTTGCAGTCCACTTATTTTTCAAAGTCTAGTAGGTTTTTCTTTGCTTGTAAAATATCACGTTGTGCGCAAGTGAGGCAGCTGTCTGATGATTGTGCTCCTCTGCGTACCGCTGGAAGATGCCCATGTGTCTGTGTCTATGTCCCAGGACGGTACTGGCAGGTAGCTGGCGGCCCCTCTTCCTCCCTCACCATCGGCACAGGCAATGTTCCCCTGGGCTCCTACAACATGGAGGTGGTGATCTTCCACTGCCGCGGCAAGGACAAGTTCATACCCCTGGGGTACGCCTCCAGCCAGTTCTCCATCACAGGTAAGGGTCCGAGCGCCCAGCCGCGGAGCAGTCAGCCTGGATACAGGCCAGTCCGGGTGATCTTCCCATTGTAAGAAGTCAGCAGGTCAGCAGAAACCTTCTGTGGCTCTTGCACATCGAGACATTCCACAGTGTCTCAGTGCCACAGGGCCTGTGCCACTGGACACCCTGCTCACCAGCTGGGCATGACCACCCTTTGCCTTGAGTGAAGTGCTGACCAGTGATTGTCCAGCTGCCCCTGCAACGTCTTTAAACCACAATGAGAAAGGGAAAGAGAGATTTATATTTGATACTAAAAATCGGTGAATCCATGAAGTGATGTACTGTACTTTGTTTCACCGGACAGGAAGATGCTTAAGCAAGGTCTTACATACAGCTGAGGCCCTTAGTGACCTAATAGAGAGCTTGAGCCAGCAGCTATATCGCCTTGCAACAACTGGCAGCCCACTAAAGCTCAGCAGGTGTGAGCCTGGTCCGTACCTGGATGGGAGACCTCCTGGGAAAAACTAAGGCTGCTGCTGGAAGAGGTGTTAGTGGGGCCAGCAGGGGGCGCTCACCCTACAGTCTGTGTGGGTCCTAAAGCCCCGGACACTATTCTGCAAAAAAAGGTGCCATCCTTCAGATGGATGTAAAACCGAGGTCCTGACTCTCTGTGGTCATTAGAATATCCCGGTGTGTTTTTCGAAAAGAGTAGGGGTGTTACCCTGCTGTCCTGGCCTTTACCAATCATGGCCTCCTAATGATCCCCATCTCTGAACTGGCTTCATCACTCCGTTCTCCTCCCCACTGAGAGCTGGTGTGTGGGGAGCAGACTGGCACATTCTGGCTGCCCTCGTATCATCCAGGTGAGGGTTACACATTGGTGGTGGTAGTGGGATTCCCCATGACCTGTAAAGTACTTTGAGTGGAGTGCCCTATAGAAGTGTAAGGATGAATTATTATTTGACGCTGGGCTGTGGTCCCAGTGGAGTTTCCAGTCAGTACGCCTGAACGATGGGACCTGCTGACGATCGCCTCCTGTCTCCGGCAGATCAGATCCCGTTTGCCGTGTCCCTGTCCCAGATGAATGATCTGAACCAGTCCGACAGCAGCTTCATCCAGAACCGGGCCATCGCCTTCACCGTCACCCTGCACGACCCCAGCCAGTACCTGCAGGCCGCCGACATCTCCTTCAACTGGGACTTCGGCGATAACAGCGGCGCCCTGATCTCCCGCGAGCTCACGGTCACCCACACCTACCTCACGCCCGGCTCCTTCCAGCCGCAGGTGGTCCTGCAGGCCACCATCCCCAACGTGGGCTGCGGCACCACGGCGGCACCCACCTCCTCTCCACAGGGGGGCTCCACCGGTGAGCTGGGGGGGGATGTGTCACGGTGTTGTAGGGCGTCTCCTTCTCCTTCCAATTCATTGAGAGGTTTTTCCACCATTTTCATCTCTTGTAAAAGTAGGAGCTGGTCTAGAAGAAAGCAAACAGCAGCTGGCATCACTGCAGAGACAGCAAGAGGAACAGAGATTTAAACTGCTTTGAAAACATTTGGAACATCGGAGAAGCTAGCAGATGAGAGAGCGCCAGTGCTTTGTTGCTTGTCACTCAGACTATTTTATGTTTTGAGGAAGATAGACTTCACAAGGCAACATGGCGTCCCACTGGCACACGAATCTAATCAAGCTTTTTTCCCCAGGCATCTGCTGCAACAACATGGCTGAGCAGCTTGTTCCAGACACCCACAACCCTTAGTGCAAAGGAGAGAATCCTAACCTTGGTCCTGCTTATATTCAGTGCTGATTTTTCATTTGTGTCCTCTGCAGTTTCCTCATGGATCCCATAGTTTTACGAGGTTTAAATTAAAAAAGGTCATGAAGGAGAACAAGTCATGTATAATTCCATGCTCAAAATTGGAAAGAAGAGACACAACATTTCGGGTGTCGAGCCCTAATTCTAACCCCTCCTCCTGTCCTCTCCTCTTTGTCTCACCAGCCCCAGCTGACCCATCGGCTTCTCCAGCTGCTGTGACAGTTAACTCGCCCACTGCAGTCAACATTGATCTGGCTGTGCCTGTCTCCCCCGGCGACGACATCGCCCTGGCTGCATCTGCGCAACCGGCAGAAACACCAGCGGAGGGAGAAGCAGCTGCCTCAGCTGCCCCAGCTGCCACTCCGGTCGTTTCAGCAGCTGCGCCGTCTGCACAGGACCCAACTCTTCCAGCTGCCTCGGCTGCTACAGCTGCACCAACTGCTCCAGCAAACACAGTCCTGCTCGAGGGCACAGTGGCCCTGACTGCCTCAGTGGAGGCGGGAGCCTCTGTCACACCTGCAGCCGCAGGAGAGGCAGTCCAGACAGCGAGCCCGGAGATGGCAGGTGAGACTGGGTGGCATTACTGACAGCATCTCCACTCCGCGTGCTTTTCAGTGTCTACCTGAGGAGATTCTGTTACAGGTGTTGCACAGGCATTTGCTAAGCCAGATATTTTAAAAAGCCCCTGACTGAAGGTATCTCAGTGCTATAATGGTTGGGGGAACTGAGGCTATTATCAGCACAACACAGATGAACATGCCCATTGCAATTGGCTTCAGAGCACTACGTGGCACTTTGCTTCCTCTACACCCTTTATAAGCAAGTATGATCAGGCTGTGTCATTGCCGAGGTGTGTAGACACTGTGGCACACAGCCAGGATCAGAGGGACGATTCCAACAGCTGTGCAGCAGGTATGACTGGCGACCAGCTGCTCCTCTGATCGCGCACTGCAATGACCACCCTGTCACTCCTCAGTTGCCCCGGCTGCCTCCACCACAGTGCTGGCAGAGGGGGGGATCCAGGCAGTGACTGCCACGGGGGCGGAAGACGTGGTTGTGGTGGTGGCCAAGCGCCAGGCTCCAGAGACTCCCGCCAACGGCTGCTTCATCTACCGCTACGGCTCCTTCTCCACCAGCGTGGACGTCATCCGTGAGTTAGGGGCTGGGGCTCTGTGAGCCAACTGTTCTCTTCACTATAACACACTGATCTCAGCTATACTGATACTATAACACACTGATCTCTGCTGTACCAATACAATAACACAATGATCTCTGCTGTACCTATAGTATAACACACTGATTTCTGCTGTACCAATCCTTTAACATGCTGATCTTTGCTGTACCGATAATATAACACACAGAACTCTGCTCTATCAATCCCATAACATGCTGATCTCTGCTGTATCAGTACTATAAGACATTGATCTCAGCTGTACCAACACTATAACACACTGATCATGGCTATACCAACACTATAACACACTGATCTCGGCTGTACCAACACTATAACACACTGATCTCGGCTGTACCAATACCATAATAGTCCAGTCTCCCCTATATCCAGTACTACACTATTAACTCCATTCTCAGACTGCTCTAGACCGTCATCGCCTCTCAACAACAAGAACACCCCCATTGTCGGCTCTCTCCCACTAAACTTTCCATTCTCAGATGTCCAAACTGAACTTACAAAGACCTGAAAGGACAGTGTTACAGCTCAGCATCTTCCCCCATGAAGGCTTTCCATGGTACAAGCTAACAAGACATGGGCAAGATTGATGAGGCACACAGAGCACTGGGCAGCAGAGAGGTGTATAGTCAAGCACGGGTGCAAACTGACTGCTAGCCTACACATTTAACATGCTTCGGCCTATACATTGTTTGCGCTCCCCCAGTAACTGAGTGTTACCCTGAGCTGTCCCTGGAGCAAACTGACCTGGCTGTGTTTCTCCTTTCCCAGAGGGCATTGAGAGCGTGAATATTGTGGAGGTGGCCAATGTGGTCCTGGAGACAGAGGAGGAGCAGAACGCTGTGGACCTCACTGTCACCTGCCAGGGGAGGTGAGGACGTGCCTGGGAGCCTCTCTGAGCTCTTCCTGAGAGTCTCTGCTGTCCCCTGTGTGTCTTCTGCTCCCCGGTGTGTCTCCTGTTCCCCAGTTCTCCTTTGTTCCCAGTGTTTCCTGTTCCCCAGTTTTCCTTTGTTCCCAGTGTCTCCTGTTCCCCAGTGTCTCTCCTTTGTTCCCAGTGTTTCCTGTTCCCCATTGTCTCTTCTATGTTCCTAGTGTCTCCTGTTCCCCAGTATCTCCTTTGTTCCCCACTGTCTCTCCTGTTCCCCACTGTCTCTCCTGTTTCTCAGTGTCTCCTGTCCCCAGTGTCTCTCCTGTACCCCAGTGTCTCTCCTGTACCCCAGTGTCTCTCCTGTTTCTCAGTGTAGGAGGTACCACTTCTCAAACCTTGCCTTCATTGCAAGCAGAACCAGTTGTAAAAAATTTCAGTGCCCCTTTTTATGTGAACAGATCTGGGGCTGCCAGTTACCAGCCAGACTGACTCACTAGTTTAACTTTTGGAGGAGATGAAGGAAGTCCAGAGAGACGGACTTCCTGTGTCCCACTCCTCCCCTAGACACCCACCTTTCTTTGACCTGCGATCCCAGCACGCACTGGGCGTCCTACAGAGGTGGTCTCAGTTAGCGCTGGCAGTGCCCACCCTCCCAGAGCGCTGCACCGAGGAAGCCTGGCATTGGACAGTGGCAGGCGCCCTCCAGGCAGGCAGGTGGAGGCCAGGCTCGGGCCTCTCTGCAGGGAGACCGACGCCGTGGCCCTCAGCCCGCGGTGCGTGTGGTCTCGACAGGGCGGCACTCCCTCTCACGCCTCGCCCCTTCTCTCCGTCTCTCCGACCCCTCCAGCCTGCCCAACGAGGTCTGCATGGTGGTGTCCGACGCGGACTGCGCCACGCCCGTGCAGACGGTGTGCAGCGCCGTGCAGCAGCTGCCGGAGTGCCAGCTGATCCTGCGCCAGTTCTTCAACGACACCGGCGTCTTCTGCATCAACGTGACCTTGACCAACAACGTCAGCCTGGCCGCCACCAGCGCCCGCGTCAGCGTCACCACAGGTGCGTGGGGAGGGCGCCCCCTGCAGGCCTGACGTGGGAGGCCCCGGGAGAGCTCTAACTTTGATCCAGCCTGCCGCGGCATCACCCTCGTAAGAGCGTGAGAGAGGCGACAGATGAGAGCAGGTCCGTCTTGCCTGACTTGGTTGCACTGAACAGGCTTTGAAGTAGGTACTGGGTTCAAGCAGGGAGCTGCGTCAGCATGCGCAGGCTGCAAAGGAACAAGTAAAGGTTTATTCCCTGCTGAAAAGAGAAGAAAGGAAACACAATGTTTCGGCTGTGGAACCTTCTTCGGGCGCGTCAAGTGTGTCAGTTTGTCACACCTGAAGTGGATCCACAGCCGAAACGCTGTGTTTCTTTTCAGCGTGGAATAAACCTTTACGTGTTCCCGAACAGGCTTTGTTTTCCACAGACTTCCTGCCTGCCTCGCCAATTCACCATCACCCTCCTGCAGAGTATCTCCCAGGCACTGCTGTTACCAGCTCCACCTGTCCCTTAAATCTTTACCGAAGACCAGCAGCTGTTGACTGCTGTCTGCACCAGAAGGATGCTGTTGTAGGGATGCAAGCAGTCACAGTGTAGTCCAGTGCAGGCTTGAGATGAGTTTAATTGTGCCGAAAAAGGAAATTTCCAGAGAACGCTGAAAAAGACACACAAGGGGCATTTCCCACAGTGCCCTGAATCACAAAGGTGTTACAGAGGGTTTTACAGTCCAGCTACTATGAACAGGTGTTCGAGTCACCATTACCAAAAATGCTTCTACTTCGGGCCCAGTGCCTATTCTTGATAATGTTGATAACAGCAGCAGACTGAATGAAGAAATCACTCAAGCCAGATCAGAAGAAATGACCCCAGGCCAGAGTCAGGTTTCTACATTGTCTCAGAAAAAAAAAGATTTAATATCAGAGGCATTAGGTATTTCTTTTAAACTAAGGAACTGGTATCCCTGCCCCCCACTGGCGACACTGACGCTGCCCAGCTTCGTTACCCACCAGAGGGCACAGCTGTGCCAGCTCCCCGACAGGAGTGCTCCAGATATCCGTGAACAGAGACCGCTGTGGGTTTCGTGGAGCCCAGCAATGACCGGGACTTGTGTTTCGGTTGCAGGTTCGAGCTCTTCCACTGCTGGCACGGTGGCCATGGCGCTGGGGATCCTAACAGTCGCCTGTGCGGTGGCGGCAGTAGCTGTGACCTACAGGTGAGCACAACCACAGCATCCCACACCCCAGTGTGCTGTGCTGGATCGCTACCCAGCATGCCGTCCACCACTCACACCACCCCATCGCGCCCACGCCAGCCTCAGACCCGGTGTCTTCCTCTCTCCCCAGCAGGCGCACCAAGCAGTACCAGCCACTGAGGGAGGACCCCGCGGGCAGCTCCTCGGGCAGCTCCTCGGGCAGCCCCAGAAGGTCCTCGTTTCCCATGCTGCTGTGGAACCTGCTGGGCCGCCAGACGGCCGGAGAGAGCAGCCCACTGCTGCAGGGCCGGGTGGTCTGAACCGGATCGGAGCCATAACCCCACCACCCTCTCACCCTCACACGCACACACACGTACACACTTGACATTCAGCACCTCTGTAAGTTTAATTTGAAAATCTGCAGCTCTTCAGACATCTATTCATGACAGGCAATGTCTGGGAATACTGCACCAACAATAAGCCAAGATTTAAAAATACCTTAGCACATCTGCTGTTTTGACAAAGTAAATCGGTTACACCTTCAAACATAAGGGACACTGGCTTTATATAAACCGTCCGCTGCCTGTGTGGAACTGTAATCATTTTCTCCGAAAAGTGAACAATTATTAAATTTCTGTGGGGGTTGTTGCCTCTCGAGGGAAAGATCATTGTTGTGTGTTTTTTAAATAAACAGTTCAAAGCCATTTTCTTCTGTACGGCATAATAACACCTGTCCTGTTGCCATTGTCTCTTCAGTCCGTCTCTGAGGTAAATACTGATGCCTTGATCTGCAGTGCGGTTGTAATCTTACGCGTATGTCCTTTCTCCGGTGTTCAGTAGACAAACTAGCCGCTGCGAACTGAAGTCGTGTCCAGAAGATGCTCTAATAAACCTTGATCTTACACCCCGTGGCGTTTCCCCTCAAACAGGGTTTGTAGCAGAAAATAGAACAACGGCAGTTTAAAAACGTTAAAATAAGAAAAACACAAAAGTGTTCAGATTACAAAAGCATCGAACCTGGGTGTAACGGGACATCACCTCCGAAACTTAAGCCCAAACCTTGCCGCTCGTCCTTACAGGCTCGCCACTGGGCCACTCATGCCTGTTAATTACACTCACCTCGAGTTTAAGTGGCAGAGACGCTCCAGTTGCGCATTTGAGTTTGACAAAAAGGCTGTGAATTTAACCCTGTAAAGTAGTAATAGCTTATTTCGGCCGCAAGAGGGCGGGGTTCGCTGGGGAAAAAAGCAGCCACCTCACGTGACGACGGGCGCAGCACAGCAGGAGCGAGACTGGCAGAGCATTGTGGGAATCTGCGCGCACTGGTATAAGAAAAAGCAAACATGCTGGAAACGTTCACTCTGAAATTCGTTTTTTTTTAATTCAAGTAATTGTTAAAGTGTCTCTAACACATACCTTGGAATCACAAGTTCTGCGGCTGAGCTTCGGAAACCGTATCGGAAACGTCGTTCACACCAGCTGGTTTCTGAATAAACGTTTATTCCAAATACAAGCATGTTTAGTTATTCTTGAGTGGTTTTTCTCGGTGTGTATTGACAGCTGGTTACACAAGGGATAAGGGGAAATACTTGACACCTGAATGCATGGTTGATTTCTTCTCTGTTGTAGATACAGCTGACTTGGTAATGGGTATATATTTTCATAAGGTGCCGTTGGCCCACTGAGAGCAGACCACCACCTCGTACACCTGAGAGGACAAACAGAACCTGCTCTGGTAAATAATGTAAAAGTTTAGCCATCGTGGCCTCTAGCCAAGACACAGCTTGTTTCTCCCTGAAAAACATAGCATTACATTTAATATAGCGCTTTTCTGGACACTCCACTCAAAGCGCTTTACAGGTAATGGGGATCCCCTCCACCACCCCCAGTGTGCAGCCCCACCTGGATGATGCAACGGCAGCCATAGTGCGCCAGAACGCTCCCCACACACCAGCTATCAGTGGGGAGGAGAGCAGAGTGATGAAGTCAGTTCACAGAGGGGGATTATTAGGAGGCCATGATAGGTAAAGGCCAGGGGGAAATTTGGCCAGGACACTAGGGTAATACTTCTACTCTTTTTGAGAAACACCCTGGGATTTTTAATGACCACAGAGAGAGTCAGGACGTCGGTTTTACATTTCAACCAAAGGACAGTGCCTTTTTACAGAATAATGTCCCCATCACAGTACTGGGGCATTAGGACCCACACAGACCACAGGGTGAGCGCCCCCTGCTGGCCCCACTAACACCTCTTCCAGCAGCAGCCTTAGTTTTTCCCAGGAGGTCTCCCACCCAGGTACTGACCAGGCTCACACCTGCTGAGCTTCAGTGGGGCTGCCAGCTGTGAGTTGCAGGGTGATATGGCTGCTGGCAAGCGCAAGCTCTGCCTTCTCCCTCAGGTCTAACTGACCAGCAGCCCAGGGGTCAGAATTGCCCGGTGGGGCTGTGAAACCAGCTGTGAGCCTCGAGATCTGGGGGTGTCGGAATCAACTGGACCCTTGATCGCTTTTCCTCCTTCGTTCCCGATACTCCAGAGCTCCAGCAGCGAGGGAGAAACCCGAATGCCAACTGTGGGACACAGCATCCGACTGAGCTCAGCAAACTCCCGGCTTGCTGTGCTCCGTTCTGTTCTTCCTGAAGGCGGAACGACTCCGTTTTTGCTCTGATCCCTCTCCGCTGCTCATCAGGTGGCACGAAGCCCGTCCGTTCGAATTAACCACACCAGAGAATTACTGGGCCACCTCAAAGCCAGGCTTAGCGCTGCGGTAAAGAGCTTGCCCTGGACTACTGCTGAAGGCCCTGGAGAAGCGACACAGGCTCAGGGAACGTCTTTACCATAGCGTGTCAGCTGCCCAGCGTAATCACCGTCACCTTCACACTCAACCCAGATAAGACTCAGCTCGGAACCACCGAGTGGAAATGAGTCAGGTCACTAAACAATGAATCCTGTCAGCCTCAACTGTCCCCACTTACATCCCTGTAGAGATAAAACAATCTGTTTCAGTGCCAATTTGCTTAATGTATTCTGAGGAGCTTTACTTCAGTCAAGTGAAGAACAATTGTCAATGTCCCAGAGGAAAAAAAACAGGGACACTGGAGGGAAAATCAAATAGAGCTGTAAGCTCCAAACCCCTAATTGCCAAGAGAGAAAAGATCAATTTGTGGGACAGTCAAATTCCTCTCTCTTTGCTAGCGTTAATCCCGCATCAGCAGGGTCCGCTTGTTGGCACACCATTCGGTGGTTTGAACCAAATCTTTGAGCTGACGTTGCCATTAGCTGCAACCGAGAAATACTCCAACCGACACGTCGCTCCGCCTGCCATCAGAGTGGGAGGCAGGGGGAAGAGAACAAAGTAATGTAGCCAATTCATAGAGGGGGATTATTAGGAGGAATGGGAAATTTGGCCAGGACACTGGGGTTACACCCCTACTCTTTTCGAGAGACACCCTGGGATTTTTAATGACCACAGAGAGTCAGGACCTCAGTTTTACGTCTCATCCGAAGGACGGCACTTATTTACAGTATAGTGTCCCTGTCACTATACTGGGGCATTAGGACCCACATGGACCACAGGGTGAGCGCCCCCTGCTGGCCCCACTAACACCTCTTCCAGCAGCAGCCTTAGTTTTTCCCCAGAGGTCTCTCATCCATGTGCTTACCAGGCTCACACCTGCTGAGCTTCAGTGTGTTGCAGGGTGATATGGCTGCTGGCTATGGGACAGCCAAACTCCTGACTTATCAATCGTGGACTTCCAGTGATCTCAAGTACAGCACCACCATTAACATGTTTTTTTAAAAACAATGCACAATGTTACAATTGATAGTGTTGGTTGCCTTTCCCCCTCAGACCAGAACAATCTCAATCTGTTCAGCATTGTAGACAAAACAAACACCAATTTAGTTTCACAATTTATTGCAGATCATTGTCAGAAGGTGTCAAGACAGTAAGAAGCAAATAACATTTAAAAAAATGATCACAGACATTAAAACAGTGATAAACAAAACCAATCTTGTAAAGATTATTTCCAACAATCACGGCACATTTCTTGTGACCATTTCAGTACCAACAGAACACATACCGCCAGTATGACAAGCCTACTAAAAGTCTCTAAACTAATAGCAGCTGAGATGTTAACTTCTGACTAATGATGAGCATGTTACAGTGATTGACAGGATAGAGTGGCCAATGGAAATTAATACTCCTCTCCTTCCTCCTCCCCCTCTCCCTCGATGGAGTCAACGCCCACCTCTTCATAATCCTTCTCCAGGGCTGCCATGTCCTCTCTGGCCTCAGAGAACTCACCCTCCTCCATGCCCTCACCCACGTACCAGTGCACGAAGGCACGTTTGGCGTACATCAGGTCAAACTTGTGGTCCAGGCGGGCCCAGGCCTCGGCGATGGCGGTGGTGTTGCTCAGCATGCACACTGCCCTCTGCACCTTGGCCAGGTCTCCACCAGGCACCACAGTGGGAGGCTGGTAGTTGATACCAACCTTGAAACCAGTAGGACACCAGTCCACAAACTGGATGGTGCGCTTGGTCTTGATGGTGGCGATGGCAGCGTTGACATCTTTGGGCACCACGTCACCACGGTACAGCAGGCAGCAGGCCATGTACTTGCCGTGACGGGGGTCACATTTCACCATCTGGTTGGCCGGCTCAAAGCAGGCATTGGTGATCTCAGCCACAGAAAGCTGCTCATGGTAGGCTTTCTCTGCAGAGATAACAGGGGCATAGGTGGCCAGTGGGAAGTGGATACGAGGGTAGGGCACCAAATTGGTCTGGAACTCGGTCAGATCAACATTGAGGGCACCATCGAATCGGAGGGAGGCTGTGATAGAGGACACGATCTGGCTGATGAGCCTGTTGAGGTTGGTGTAGGTGGGGCGCTCGATATCGAGGTTCCTGCGGCAGATGTCATAAATGGCCTCGTTGTCGACCATGAAGGCACAGTCGGAGTGCTCCAGGGTGGTGTGGGTGGTCAGGATGGAGTTGTAGGGCTCCACCACAGCTGTGGACACCTGGGGAGCTGGGTAGATGGAGAACTCCAGCTTGGACTTCTTGCCGTAGTCGACAGACAGGCGTTCCATCAGCAGAGAGGTGAAACCAGAACCGGTACCACCTCCAAAGCTGTGGAAGACCAGGAAGCCCTGCAGACCTGTGCACTGGTCAGCCTGGAGAGAGAAGATGCATCTGGTTGACTACTGCAGAAGACAGATGTGCTCTCCACTCAATCTTCTCAATTCTTAACACGGGTGGTTTGGGCTGTTCAACATTCATTCAGATACCCACCAGTTTGCGGATCCGGTCCAGCACCAGGTCGATGATCTCTTTGCCGATGGTGTAGTGCCCACGGGCGTAGTTGTTGGCAGCATCCTCCTTGCCAGTGATGAGCTGCTCAGGGTGGAACAGCTGGCGGTAGGTCCCAGTGCGCACCTCATCTGGGGAGAGACGGGTGAAGGGCTGTGAGCTCAGGGGCTCTGGAGCAGGGAGGAAGAGGAACAGCCCTGATCCCCCTCCACTCCACAGCCTGCAGAGCTTACCGATGACTGTGGGCTCCAGGTCTACAAAGACAGCTCTCGGGACGTGCTTGCCCGCTCCGGTCTCGCTGAAGAAGGTGTTGAAGGAGTCGTCGCCACCTCCGATGGCCTTGTCACTGGGCATCTGGCCGTCCGGCTGGATCCCGTGCTCCAGGCAGTAGAGCTCCCAGCAGGCATTGCCAATCTGGACACCAGCCTGGCCAACATGGATGGAGATGCACTCACGCTGTGGAGAGAGAAAGAGATCAGTTAACAGGAGGAACTGGCTCAGAGGCACAAAGGAAATGCAGCAAGTATGTTAAGAGGCACTTTTGTGTATCCACATGCTCTTCATCTAGAAAGACCACATGCAATCTGATTTTAGATTTTATCACCCCTAAAATCAGATAAGCACATGGAAGTAAAAACTAACGTGGGTTACACCGAGAACTCAAACAAGCACTTTCCAAAGTTCCGACTCACCTCTCCACATTTCAGTTTGATAAGCTTGGAAAATCAGATAGTTAAAGGACTCGTTTGTCATGCAAAACCAAGGAGACCAGTCAAGATATGATCTGTTCCTTGTTGCTTACAGGACTAATTACCTCCCGTCCGTTTATAGCATCTGACAAGAGTCAGATGTGTTTGACTTAACCATTTGAAATGCTTGCCATCTGCTTAATCACTGCAGAATCTTGCAGCCCCCGAGGCCAGAGGGTCAGTTTCCAGTAATCAGAGCCAGCGCCTCACGATCCAGGGAGGCTCCGGGATGCAGTCAGAGATCCTGCTGGGAAGAGGAGCCGCCCCTGTGCGGCAGAGCAGACCCAGAAGCGGCAGGGGGATCACGCCACGTCCTCCAGTCCCCCCCCCCTGCTAGCTGCATGTACACTCGCACATGGGCACTGGGATCCACAGGAATGCGCGTTGCTGGGCAACGGTTACCCTGACAGCACTCGCTCAGAATTCCAATTACGGGGGGGGGGGGCGGCTTCTATGCAGGAGAGATACCTGAACAGCTGACTACAAAGAAAAAGCCCAGACAAAGGCCAACGAGCTCATTACCACACTGTGTAGGTTTTCGCTGGTCCCGGAAAATCAGGATGAGAAGGCATCTATCAGAGCCCTGCAGTCTGCATTCCCTCAGCTCTGCACCCATCGGCCTGCGGGCTCAGCCACCCTCGCTCCCCGTCGGCACTGAACGCCTCTCCCTCGTGTGCGCGCTGTGGCAATGCAGTGTGTAGTCACGAACTCAAGCCTCACGTTCAGTAAGGAACCTGTTCAGAGCGCGAGGCAGCGGCGGCTTCCATCCCACTGCCGAGCCCCGCCCCCACCCTGCCCGCGGGCCCGACCCGTCAGCACCGCCAGCCGGCTGTCCGATCCGGCTCTTTAATCCAAGCTGCGCGCCGACACGTTCCTGCCCTGCTCGGGGCTTTTAAAGATCATCCCTTGAGTTCAGTGCCAGGCTGTCGCTGTTTTTTTTTTTTTTATCCTGTGAGCAAGACGGCCTCAAAACCACTGCCTCAATTCACAAGAGCCCCAAGAGGTCTTACTGTACATAAGCCAACAGGAAGCTCTGAACATGTGAAGTGTTTGTGCAGAGGGAGAATTTCACGCTGCTTTGGAAGACTGGAGGGATTTGCCATCTTTACCAAGGTACCAGACCAGCTATACTATCACAGCACCACAAACACACAAAATGCACAGGAATCGCAGGGGGCAGAGAATTGTTTCTGCCCTATACTCGTATTCAGTAAAAATAAAATGGAGGGGAGCGCGTCTTTCAGTTTTTAGAGGAGACTTTCCCGGTTCTCCCGGTCCAGAGAGACCTGCAGAGAACAGATGTTCGCCTGCCCCCCCCCAGGAGGGGGGTGAGGTCACCAGCACCCCTCCCCCGCTGATGTCTCCGGCTCGCTCTCCGGCCGAATCAGCTCCGCCGAAGCCCCTCTGAAGGGAGAGAGGCCGCGGCTGCTGGGCGATTTCCCGCAGAGACACGGCGTTACATCTCAGACTCCCCTGTTTCTCCAGCTCACAGAGCACACCGCGGGCTTGAACACGCCGTGCAGAAAGACCGTGAACCCCCGAGTTCAAGCCTGGCTCATCCCCCCCATCCCAGCACCACCGGAGAGACTTGACAAGATCCGCCGACAGGTACGTCGGCTCCAGACGTGGGCGTTTGTAATCCTGTCTCTGCCGTTGTATAACGGGCGTCGAGACAGAACCACGCTCATCGTTCAAAAGCTCTAAAAGACTAAGTGGGCAACATTTAAACGTTAAAACTCCTTCCGCCTTCGAAGACGGTCACGGCTTCGGCGGCCGGGGTCTCTCCCGGGTGGGACGGCCGGCGGTTTTCTCTCAGGCTGGGAAAGATGAACGATTTCTACCCCCTCCAGACAGACGTTTATGTTCTAAATTATAATACTAACGTTATGGATGTGCTCTCATTGCTGCAGCATCGCTCTTCCAAGAACCTGCAATACGAAATCACGTTCCGGCAAGAAACAAATTATTCTATAAAATTAAAATCGCTGCCAGATCACTCTCTCGGGATACCCCCCCCCCCCTCCATCACCCACAATCTGGTACCCGATAATCCTGCTGCTGCAGCTGTTCGACCGGCTACGGGTTTCTCCCATTCAAATTCAACAGGACGCTCTTCCTGTCCGGGTTTCACTGCCGGCCGGTGTAGCTAAAAACAATCACGACCGAGGTGCGCACGGACAGCCGTTTCTCTGTTCGCGTTTCGCCTCGCCGCCCGGCAGAAGGTACAGCGCTCTGAGCCAGGCAGGTGCTGGACAGGTGCCGGGGGAGCGATGCGCTCGGAAATCCGATCTGGAAACGTCACGGTACTCACCATGCTTTCTGTTAAGGTGGAAAAAAAACCAGGAGAAAACCAACAGAAGGGGGTGACTTGTGGTGTCTAACGGGGCGGTGCCGTTACTTGACCCGACAGCTAAGAGTCGATGCAGTAACTGGTGGGGGGCGCGCGCCGCGATCCCCCTTTTATGGCAGCACGCGGGAGGACGGGCTTGAATAAATTACTAAACCCGCGCGCGCAGGAGGCGTGAAGCGAGTGACGCGCTGATCAATTATTAACCAGAGCCCAGACGCCTTTATTTGCACGCTTGTATGTATCTTAATCATCGTTATGAGAAAGGCTGGTGTTTTGATGACCCCACAGAACTGCCGATGGTATATTTTAGGATCCGATTAACCAAGCACGCTATTTAATGTCAACGAATAATGTTCTAAAACCGCAGCCGGTATTTTATTTTAATAACGTCGGAGTTTTATGCTCATGCTCGCGCGAACTAGATTGCGTCACTTTCCAGAACGAACCTACGGTACACAGCCCGGACGACCGACGTACCCGAGCGGTATTATCACATGGACCGGAGGCACAGAGACGAGGGTTTCTGTACAAACCCTCTGTACTGTATGTGTCAGCTCTGAATCTCAGCCAGCAGATTTACAGCATCTTCCTCAACACACTCGTCCCGGACCAGCAGCAGACTGAGAAGGCAGAAGCTGACTCTGCTCAAATATTTTCAGAAGCCTCTGCAGTTTTTCCCCATACAGGCTGCGGGTATAAGCAGACCAGGACAGGCAGACGCATTCCCAGGGCTGAATACGGCACTCCGTGCACTTTACAGCCCAGAAGCAGAAGCAATCCTCTACACAGAATTCCCAACAGTGGGATTGTGAGCACCAGCAGATGACACTCTTCCGGGTGGACACAGAACTGCCCAGCCCCGGTCCTGGAGAGCCCAGGTCCGGTCAGTCTCACAGGTCACTGGGGCTGAAACGATTGTTCGATACTGTCGACAATAAAAATATTCCCCTCGTCGATGTTTCGTTTACATTTTCAAACGGGCCTCCCACCTCCAGCGAGTTAATGACGTGACCTGAAGAGGACGGCAATGCTGCTACAGCGTGACTAGAGAACGGGCTGAAGAAAAAACAACAGTAATGGCGGAAAAACCGATAGCCTGGTTAGCAATTAGCATTTGTGCAAAAGGGTTACTATTAGCAAATTCAAATCGCAAACCTTTCATTACTAAGCAACTAGGTGTGGAGTTGTATTTAATTTACAAATGCATGGCGCTCGGTGGCGTGGGCGGTGTTCCGACAAACTGAGCTACCCAGTCCTGCTACCCTTACCAACATCCCTGAAGATCACCGTATCCTGTCAGATTATACAAGTCATGAGAATAGCGTTCTGAATAATTAGAAGGATTTAGCAACGGCGAAATACCACAAGCTCTACTGGTTTGTCTGTTAGCCTCAAGTTTGCAGAGTTGCAGTTCAATGCTATTGCATACGGCCACCAGTGAGTGTGCACGAGCCGGCTTACCGGAGCGGTGACGTCACCGCCCTTCCCTGTGATAGCAGGGGCTACAGCCGCTGAGCTGACGGGAGATCTCTCTTTAGCTCAACAGGCTGGGACCCTGTTGAGTGACGCCGGAGGCTCACAGGAGGCGTGAAGCGAGTGACGCGCTGATCAATTATTAACCAGAGCCCAGAAGTGTGGGTCGACCTGATGTGGTGGCGGCAAGTGCGCCCACCTGAACCCCGAGGCGTTAAAATATTTTTCGGTTTGCTGAACCCTCACCATGTGGATAGGAGTCTCTTCAAAGAACTGTACGAGAAGAGAGATAAAGCTGGTCATCCTATCAGATATGAATCTGTGAATAACAACCAGCAATGAGATGTGATCATATATACTGTTTTAAGTATGTATATTAATGTAAAGCTTTCTAATTTGTGATGCCCTGTATTTCTTTGTGAAAAGAAAATAAAGTTATTAAAATCAATCGCTCACCCTGTCGTAGCATTACGTCAAATTGTTTAGCCTAAAAACAAATAGCTTGTCCTGTACACCTGTTCATAGCTTGTCTTGTGAACTACCGTCATGTATACAGAAGCTCACCTCGTGAAATAAAAACACGATCGGAATAGACTACAGTGTTTACCCGGTTAAATGATGCTGCAGCCGAGAGAGAGAGATCATCTACATGTTTATTATTGATCAGTGTTCATCACCGCGGCTCAGATTCACAAATCCTACAGTCCATCCTAGCATTTACTTGCTGCTGTTCTGAGTTCACAGCTGGATTTCAAGGGACTTATTTGAGTTTATTTTGAACTTATTTGAATCCTTTTTTTATTTTATTTTTTATATTTAACTGAACATTATTTTGAATTTTATTTTTGTACAAAAAAAAAGAAGTAAAGTTTTTTTCCTGAAATGTAAGAGTGAAAGACTGTGCAGACAGAAGATGTTAATGTTTAAGTTAAGTTGATACTTTTTCAAAGTTTTGTGTTTCTCATTATTTTATGGAATAAAGGTATAAAGCTGATGAACAATACCGATGAATCGATTAATCGCTGTAATATTCGCCTGAATAATCGATGATCAAAATATTCGTTTGCTGCAGCCCTACAGGTCACCCAGTTTAGTCAGCTCCTGCTGAATCAAGCGGGTCGTCGGCTCAGTTAAGAGAACTCTGGCCCTTGAAGAGCACTGATTCCAGCCCCAGACAATCTCTACATGTCTGAACTGAACAAGCCACCTGCTTCACTCCTGACAATGGAAACTGGTGAACAGATGGTGGGCCTGAGGACCCCTGCTGTACAGTCTGCCAGAAGCAGGTCTGCTGCCATGATCTGCGGACATCTTGAAAAGTCTCTGCGGGCCAGGCCACGTCCAGATCCTACTTTTATGCCAGTTACGTGCCAGTGTCCTAATTTCATTAACCTCAGGCTCCGCCACAGAACAAGGTTCCCTTTTGCTTTGCTCTCACCTGGTCTCACTCGCTCCTCATGATGGAGTCCTCCCCTGCAGCAGTGTGCTGGCTGAGCAGCTGTCTACACGGCTCCAGGCTGGAGTGAGCAGGAGATTGAAGACTTTTTTAGGAACAGGCAGACAGACAGGGGCCCCTAGTCCTGTTGCTCTGGGGACACAGGGGCCCCCAGTCCTGTTGCTCCGGGGGCACAGGGGCCCCCAGTCCTGTTGCTCCGGGGGCACAGGGGCCCCCAGTCCTGTTGCTCCGGGGACACAGGGGCTCCCAGTCCTGTTGCTCTGGGGACACAGGGGCTCCCAGTCCTGTTGCTCTGGGGACACAGGGGACCCCAGTCCTGTTGCCTGTCCTGTTTCTCCCGGGACAAAGTGGCCTCCAGTCCTGCTATATAAATACTATCATAAATAATATAATACTGTATTGAACAAAGACGTGTGATTGTTTTTAGATTATTCTCAGCAGACTTTCGGGCTGTGATCGACCGTATGTTGCGGGAAGTTCTTCGTCAGAGGAGCAGGACTGTGCAGATTCGGTTGTGTTGATCTCAATGAGGACAGCAACGCGCACTGGGTCTGCCCCGCAGAACAGACACACTGCCAGGGGCTCCCAGCTCCTATACACAGTACACAGGCTCAGAAAGAAGCTTCCTTCACATTTTGAATGTTTGTCCTGTTTTATGGTCTGTTTGTGAGAGTTTGTCCTGTCCTGCCTTGTGTGACAAAAGTTGTTTTCACACTTTGAGAGCTAGTCCTGCCATTAGATGTGATTACTTCTATTCTTATCACCTCCTGGAAGGACATGAGGGAATCAGTTGCTGCAGCTATTAAAGCAAGTCACCTTCTTTCTGTCTGACTGTACCCTTTGGCGAAGGCTTATTGAACAGATCCCAGCATTTACTCTAGTACCTTCCACAATGTGGTGCACTAGTAATCTTGTAGTGCTGGACATGTTCAATACAGACATATGTGCTGCTTCACCATTGGATGGGGTGTTTCACCGCGTGCCCGCGCCCTGCTGGCTGGCATCCGCGTGCCCGCGCTCTGCCCAGCTGGCTGGCGTCCGCGTGCCCGCGCTCTGCCCAGCTGGCTGGCGTCCGCGTGCCCGCGCTCTGCCCAGCTGGCTGGCGTCCGCGTACCCGCGCCCTGCCCGGAGAATGAAGCCGGCTTTGTCAGACCTGCTGTCAGAGAGGAGGGTTTTTCGCCGCTTTGTATCCTTCTGCTGTCCAGGCGCTACTTTATCTCCGCCCGAAGCGAGTAACACCGACGCGTAGTAATGCAACTTGTCTGTTCATCTCGGATGCTTCCTGCAAGGAGTTCCACTTCTAAAGACTTTGAAATATTTGACATTAAAATATTTACTAATCGATGTCCCCGTGACTAACACGCAAGCTCTGCCTGAAACGAGCACGTTACGTTTAGTCTAGAGGCCCGCAGAGCATTTTAGGGTGACAGAACCGAGCGGAGGCGGTGCTCATCATTCAAGTTGGTTTTAACAAAGCGTGCCCGACGCCGGACGGGTTTCCCTTAGCTGTCCCGTCTGAAACATTTCTTTCCGTATTTATAGGAAATTCAGCCACGTTCCGCGCAGTAACGAAACGTTAATATTATCCACCCTGCCACGTTCGATCAGCTTGTCCAGTCCTGGTATCCGGGCTCGTGTTCTGACCAGACGGGGGAGAATCCGGCACAGGACCCGTTTCCGCACACAGGCACGGCCGCGTGGCCCAGAGAGGCTGAGACTGGAAGCGCGTGGCGTGAGGGACGAACACATACCCGACCTCCCCCCACCCCCCCAAGCCCGCTCGGCGACGCAGCGCCCGCACCCCGATCACGTCACTGGCCGCGAGGTTGTGGGCGGGGACGGTTCCGAACAGAATCATCTGTCACAGTGCAGTGTTAGGAGTAATAAGTAGCTTGGTCTTAACGTTTAAATCAAATTCCATGCTATTATTATTATTATTATTATTATTATTATTATTATTATTATTATTATTATTATTATTATTATTATTATTACTCCCACCCCTCCCACAGCCTCTTTGCCCTCCTACCACCTGGGAAAAGAGATCGCAGTGTACGGGCCAGCTCCCAAGGACTCTGGAACAGCTTCTCCCCGCGGCTGTCAGGCTCCTCAACACCCTGGAATCCACCTGCACCCACTCCAATTCCAGAAACAGGGTTTGAATCCCCCCAGTGTGGTGTGTATATTGTATGATGTATTTTCTTGTAATTTGCACTATGTCCATCCTGTCCACAATGTGTATGTCAGTGCCCTGTCTGTCCTGTGTGTATTTGCACCGTGGACCAGGAGGAACGCTATTTCCTTCCACTGTCTATGGCTAGAATGACAAATAAACGTGAACTTGAACTGGATTGTTATTAACTCTGCTAACCCTCATATCCTCTGATATCGTGGTGATTTTGCTTGTCTTTAACCAGAGTGACCTGCTGTTGCATGCTCTCGATACAATCAGTGGGCTGGCAGAGTGAAGTGATTCCTGCGATTTCTCCCTCCTTGCAGGAAACGTGTTTCAAAGGCAGGCGGCGGTACCTTGTGCTGCCCTCCCACAGCTCTGCTCTCCTGCCTAGCCTGGCTTTAACATCAACCTTGCCCATGTTTCTGTATGACCTAGTTCCCTGTCCTGCTGGCTCACTGCAGCCTGTGGCGTGTCTGTGTCGGCAGGCAGCCTTCCTGCCGCGTGCTGATTAGATCAGGCCCATCGACTATAAATACCCACAGGAGCACTGAGTAATGCCATCAAGTGGATCTGCGCATGTGGGCAGAGCAAGGACCAGGCTAATAGCATTAGCACTGAGAGTGAGCCAGGCTCACGAGGGCGTGAACTCGAAACTAGGGAAGGAGTGCACTCCAGCTCTACCCATCTGGGGCCGATAGGTGTTGCCCAGTAAAGTGTCAGGAAGTGGGGCTGAGATGCGATGGAGCAGCCCCTGCCCATGAGTTCTGCAGGCTGAGGAAGTCACAGAGAAAGGCTGCTTGCTGGCAGCAGTGTCCATGTGGCACCACAGTGGATAAAGCCAATGCAGTCCAAATGAGGGCATAAGACAATTTAAGATTATAAAGCCAGCAGCCATATCACCCTGCACCTGGCAGCCCACAGCAGCTCAGCAGGTGTGAGCCGGGCCAGTACCTGGATGAGAGACCTCCTGGGAAAAACTAAGGTTGCTGCTGGAAGAGGTGTTAGTGGGACCAGCAGGGGGCGCTCACCCTGGAGTCTGTGTGGGTCCTAATGCCCCAGTTTAGTGACGGGGACACTATATTGTAAAAAGGCTCCATCCTTCGGATGAGATGTAAAAACCGAGGTCCTGACTCTGTGTGGTTATTAAAAATCTCATGGTGTTTCTAGATAAGAGCAGGGGTGTTACCCCAGCATCCTGGCCAAATTTCCCCCTGGCCTAATAATCCCCATCTATGAACTGGCTTCATCACTGATCTCCTCCCCACTGATAGCTGATGTGTGGTGAGCGTTCTGGCACACTATGGCTGCCATTGCATCACCCGGTTGGGGCTGCACACTGGGGGTGGAGGGGAGTCCCCATTACCTGTAAAGTGCTTTGAGTGGAGTGCATTTTCTTCGAATGGCAGTAGTGTCATTATCGTACAGAATCCAGCAGAGTCAGCTCCAGAGGCAAGGCTGGGGAGTTTGGGCCAGATCAGTGAGTGCCACACTCCTATAGAGGTCATGAAAACACTTCCTGAGGTAACTGAAGATTATAAACATTCAACAAACACTTAAACTGCCTACGGGCACTCTCAAACTGGCTTCTGAAATGACTTTCAGTTTCCATTATCCTGGTGCTCATTTTAGAAACTAAGGACCAAACCTGACAGTGTAGTGAGAGTTTAATGGCCGTTGTCTGTTAAACAGCCAATAATCATAATAATAATAATAATTATAATAATAATTATAATCATCATCATCATCATCATCATCATCATAATAATTGCTTACACTTATATAGCACTTTTCTGGACACTCCACTCAATGCGCTTTACAGGTAATAGGGATCCCCTCCACCACCACCAGTGTCCAGCCCGCCTGGATACATGTACATATATTGCTATACTTAATGCAATAAGACAAAAAGAAGCAGTAAACAGGAATCCAGGGGATGCGCAAGTGTTTTTTCTCAGCCTGCACAGGCAGTTGGGGGTGTTAAACAGGAGAACAGGAAGAGCCGTGGATCGTGGCTGGGTATTTGAGATGGGAGTGGGCTGCAGGGCTCCTGGTACTGTCCCAGCAGTGCAAATTGGGCAGCAATCGAGCTGCAGTCTGAGACAGATTTCTGCCTGCAGGGTTGCTAATGCAGCAGTACCTGCCACTGATCCAGAGCTATCGGCTCCCTGGTAGGACAGCACAGTGCACTGCGTCTGCAGTGTCTGTAACACGGTAACACACTGCCTGCCGCTCGAGAAACATCTCACTGAGCGCAAGATTCGCAATCAAGAGGTCTGAGAGGTAATGAAAACGCACTCCTCCCCTCCTCAGCCATCTCTGTCAAATACAGTACCACCCTTGGACATGGAAATGCTGAGCAATGAAACAGAGTGAGGTGCTCCCTTCTCTCCCCCCCCCCCCCAACACAGCACAAGCTCACACCCTGCAATGTGATGGGGTCAGGGGTCAAGGTCGTGTGGCCAAGCAGACTCAGGCAGTGGATATTAGTTCCAGTGTCTTCAGACACACAGGCTCAAATCCCACTGCTACCAAAGATTGTCTTGAAACCCACGGAGCGTAACTGACCTGTGATGACACAAACTAAAAAAATCTCGAGGACAGAACTTCAGAGCAACATTTAGTGCTTGGTGTTCCAGACCGGAAGGTCGTGGGTTTAAACCCTGGTCGGGCCTGTGGTTGTATTACTTAGCAGAGTACAGATTCTCTACAGAAATGCCCAGCTGTATGAATGAGTCTCCAAATCATCATCGCAAAAGAGAATTGATCAGTTATAAAGAATTTAATTTAAATCATCTTTACTGAATGCTTTCGTGATGCTAATTCTTACCCATCTACTTCCACAAGGTGTCAGTGTTCCTGCCCTCTCACCAGGAGAGACAGCTGCTTCCTCTGGCCAGTTTCTCCAGCTCCCAGAAACACACAGCCCAGAGCATCACACCTAGCGCCCAGGATACAGGATACCTGGGAGAAATGCAGGCCACTAAGGTGTTTACACACACAGGTGACATGAAGACATAATAAACACAGCGACAGGACAGAGGACTTAACTGGCAACCTGTTCTTTTTAGAAATTATTTGAAGTCGTTGCAAGGAGCTCTCAGACTGCAGCACTGTTACATTAACCATATCTGGTTCACAGAGAACTCTCTGTTGCCATTTTATATGATGAATGAGATCTTCTAGCCCTGTTTAAAACTCCAACTCAAGACAGAGGAGGGACAGAACCTCTGCTACAAGGAGCACTGTGTTCATAGTGATCACTTTCTCAGGCACAGGGCACATCTCCCTCCCACTCTAAGCCAGTTCTGGATGGTTTGAATTGCACAGTCATGGGCTGTCATTTGAGCTGTAGTAATCAGCATTGAAAATGATCAGATCTGCGTCACTGTATATATGCAGTGAATTGTTAAATGAATATTTTGAATTTGAATTAAAGATGGTTTAATTAGGATGAACGGTCACAATGACACTTATGATTGTCTACCAGACAATCAGATCAGGCAGGCGGTACGTTACAGCAGATTTCAGGAATTGTAGACTACAATGTAATACTACAAAAGGTTCATAACTCTTATAGTGTGGAATCCTGTTTCTCACGTCATTGCTAAGACTGTTTCTGCTCTGCAAACAATAAATACAAAACGAAAAACACCTTCACACTCCCCACAGAACGCCTGAGTAAATGCTGCTGTGAGATGGAGTGGGAAGGGCTCTGGAAATTATAACTGGAAGGTTGTGGGTTCAAATCCCTGCTGCTGTACCCCTGAGCAAGGCCCTTCACTCAGACTGCTGAAAGAAAACGCCCAGCTCTGTAAAAGATTACGCATGTAAGTCAAACCAGCTCAGGAGTAATAAACCTGCTGTCACGATCATCATCCCTCCTCTAGAGGGCGCTCCGACCCTTTCTGTGTTTAAGATTCATCATCACGTACACCTGTCCCTATATTCGCCGTTATTATTTAAACCCGGTGCTCGGGAAGCTCAGCGCTCTGCATTGGAAGACGGACGCCCGCACGCCCACACGCCGGCACGCCCGCCTGTGCTCTCCCCTTTCACCTGGATCACCGTCGGCACCGCCCCCCTGTTTGCCATCCCTTCCTCTCCTCACCGTGTTTTCCCGTAGCCCTTTCCCAGTCACGTCCGGATTATACCGTCTGCACAGGGTCCTAAGCTACGCACCACATGGGAGTTGGGACCGGCTCCTGTTACACCTGCCTCTGTGACAAAAGTAACAGTAGGAATACGTGGTTATCAAGTATCCAGTGTGATGACACCTGTATCTCTTTATCTCCAGATGTCAAACGGGGCTGTTACCTGTGTTATTGGACCGTAATGCCTGACCTCCTGTGTGTTTGACATTGTTTAAAGAGTGCTGAGTTTTGGGTGATAAGCTATTTGCTATATGCAATTGCATTCAGAAAATAGAAATAATGCTCGGACATAAAATGAAAGATGATAATCTTAACAGCAAGGCAGAAGGGGAGCCATGCTAGTGAATGTGATGAGCTGTATACAGAGTCAGCAGCCCTCTCCCTCCCCCCCACTCCAGCCACGCCCCAGTGCCCCCCCCTCCACCGCCCATTCGCTTCCTTCTTTGTCCCAGATTTTGCTGCAGTGATGTCATTCCTCTGCAGTGGGTCACATGACTGCCTTGCCGCTGGCACTCTGAGAGCATGAATCCAGAGGAGCTCGCTCTCCCCCTCTCTTCCCTCGCTCTCCGCCTCTCTCCTTCTGTCTGTCACCATCCCTCTTTTCCCTCTTCCTCTGTCTCTGCCTCTCCTCTTTGTCTTTCCCCATGCTTGCGCAGAGGAGCTGTGCTGGCTGTATACAGAGAACCCCTCTGTGCACATACTGTAGGTTCATAACTCTTGGCCTGAGCACAGTTCACTACAAATATAATGCAAAAGACTGACCTTTTTAAAAATATTAACTTTCGCCAACAGTGATTTTTTCAAATTTGAAAATGAACTATCTATCAATAACAAAATGATGATAAAACTATTACAACTATATCACATAAAAATAAATCTGAATTGAAACATAAAACAGAAAGTGAGAAAGGACCTCAAAGCAAAAAAACAAAACCGAAAACAGATGGGAAAGGAGCAATCTGAACAAATGTGACACATTTGAAAAAAGCAGCGGGCCTGTGCGTGATTCCCAAAACCAGCCGAGCCAGCCCTGTGGATGAAAAACCCGACAGGGGTTCAGATTTACTGACAAATCGTTTCGAGTTTACAGCCTGCGTCGCTGTTATTTCAAGGCCTGGTCTCTTCAGGACGGCGTGGGCTGTGACAATCGCTTCAGCCACGCCGGGCTCACATTACACCAAGACAACAGGCCTCCATAGTGCTGCTCCTACTTCACCGGGCACAGAGCTCCCACGAGCCCTGGCGTTGACCTGGAGACAGTCCCTCTCGCTTTCTTCTGTCCTTCTTGTGCTTCCCGTGTTTCTCGCCCTCCTTTCTGCCTTTCTGTAGTTTCTGTTGGAGGACAGAGCCTGCCTGCCTGCCCTGCCAGACCCCGTGCGTGGGTTTGAATCACAGCTGCTCTGCGTGGCCCTCCTGTTTCTGAATCCCAGGGTGACTCACTTCCCAGACCCTGGATTACAATGCACTGCATCCTGATCGGGTTCACTGTCCACGGCTATGCCTGCGTGTGGGACATAAGGGGCACATCAGTCTTTCCCTGGTGAGACAGAGCTGAGCTCGAGCCGGGAACAGCACTGACGTAATGCCCATATTGCCCTTGGACCGCAAGGGGCAATCAATCTGTTCAGGCAGCACTTGCGACTGAGCTGCAGGTCTCAATCCTAGGAGGGAGCTGAAGCTCGAGCCCCATAGTTCCCAATACACACCCACTGCCCCGGAATCGTAAGAGCCAGCCCCCATAGCCGGGCTGCAGGTCTGGGTTCATGTGGAGCTCACGGGGTGGGGTCTGAAGAGAGTGCTGTAATGCACTGTGGCTGCACCGGCTCCAGCTGGTGGCCTAACATGAACCAAACTGCATAAAACAGATCTGTCCTGGTCACTCGACTAGCTCTTCCGTGCTGATGGGGAAAAAAAGCACAGTACAGCTCCGAGGAAGACATCAGGGACTCCACCCCTGCACACCACTACCGTGGCCGTCCGCTGAGGCTGGAGCGCCAGTTATTCGGAAGAGACAGCTGACTGAAATTCCCCAGCTGCCTCCGCTGAGTGTGACTCATGGCCTGTTGACAGCCCCATGCTTCCAGGCCAGGAGCGGAGACGGGACAGTCATCTCCGGCAGCCGCTGGCACTGCCCCCAGCGAACGCCTGGCAAGGCGATGCCGGGCGTGCTGCCACACCCTACGGGAGCTCCAGGGGGGGGCATGAGGCTTCAGTGGCGGGTGCCACTCATGATCCAGTCTGGAATCCGCTCCATATTCTCAGGAAAAAAGCATCGCCCATCTCCAAATCCATTTAATTCCCAGATGCAGTATCACAGTAAATCCTACAATCCAGACAAAGCCATTCAGGCTCATTCTGGTTTGTTGTGGTTCCTGTTCCAGACGATTAAAGGTCTTTTGTATGAAACCAATGTTCATTGTTGGAAATACTACATATGCAGCGCAGGCATACAAAATAAACACTCCCAATGCACAGCAGGGTGGTCTGTTTGAAGTTGTACTAGAGGGAAATTTTCAGAGTCATATTTTATGATAAATTCTGAGTCCTCCTCTGTTTTCACATCTTGCCTTAAATCACAGCGCAGGATGAACTCTTTTACACAAAGGGTTGTGGGAGTTGGGAACAAGAACAGCCTCCTCTCATTTGCAGCTTTACCTGTGTTCTAAAAGCTTCATGGCGCTCTTGTTTCTTATTGTTTCACCACAGCGGTTAGCTATCGAAACCTACTGGAGATAACGTATAAGAGGTAACCAGCACCTGGTTTCAAGCTTTCAGAAAAATCAATTTAAACGAAATACTTGAGTGACTAAAATTGCGTTCTCAGAAGCAACCCATTCAATCGCCACTGAAATGCTCCTTTAGCTGGGTGACACAGCAGCCCAATTACACAAGAGTAAGAAACTGCTTCACCAACTGAATTAAGGGGGAGTTTTAGGAGAGCTAGAGTGGAATCTTGCTCGGGCACTGGGTTTACACTTGTACATTCACAATGTCTTCCTTGGTATACACCTCTCCTTGTCATAGGCAGACTAAATCACCCGTTCCTACAGCGCATGAAGACCTAACCATTACTGGCGTAAGAATGCATCATAGACTTGTCAATCACATCTATTCACTGAGTCATTCACAGGCAGCAGCACTACCTTACAGCTCCAGAACACTGTTATAATAATAATAATAATAATAATAATAATAATAATAATAATAATAATAATAATAATAATAATAATAAACTTAATTTTATATAGTGCCTTTAAAGGTGGCTTCTCAAAGCGCTTTACAGAATGACAACAACAATAAATAAAAAGAATCCACAAGATAAAACACACTTACAATACACAGAGGAGAGCGTGGATGGTGGTACTAAGTGTAGTAGGAGAAGAGGGGTAAAGACTGGAAGCAGTTGAGTAAAGACTCTTCTAAACAAGAAGGTTTTGAGTCTGGATTTGAAGGAGTTTGGAGAAGGTGACTCTATGATATCCTTGGGGAGAGAGTTCCAGAGCTTGGGGCAAAACAGGAGAAGGCCCTGCCACCCATAGAGTGTAGACGGGCTTGGGGGACAGTAAGGAGAGCAGAATTAGAAGAGAGAAGGTTGCGAGGTGGGGAGTAGGGCGATAATAGTTCAGACAGGTACTGAGGTGCCAAGCCATGCAGAGCCTTATAGGTGAGCACGAAGATCATACAGTTACACAAAGCTCTGACTGCCCGGACTCCCCTGCCAGTGTGGGGTGGAAGCCAGCCCAGCCAGAGCCACGCCAGGCAGCTGGCACTCCTCTGGGACATCCTGAGCAGCTGGGGGAGCTGGAGGAATCTCAGCAGCTGTGAGAAGGAGCGTGTGGGATGATGGGACAGTGGGGAGGGGAATGTCTGGGAGAGGAGAGTTATCCTCTCTGGAGAGCTGTCCTGACCTGACACATAGGAGTGAATCCTTAGTGAATAACATGTATTTGGACAGAGAGATACTTTTTTGGCCACTGCTGTGGAAATTTGTCTTTGGCTTCTCCAGCAGAAGTAACAACACTCAAGCTAAACATAAGAGTCACATAAAATGACATGAAGTCACAGCAACAGTATGCGATACATAAACAGATGGATAGATAAATAGGTAGTGGGTGGAGTACAATTACATACATTCAGTGAGCAGTTTTGTTGCAGAGGGGACTAAGGACTTCTTACAATTGTTTTTATTTGAATTTGGTCCCCTGTACTGTCTTCCTGATGGGAGTGTTATGAATTGAGAATGGAGTGGCTGTGTGGAGTCAGCTGTGATGTTCCCTGCCAATCTGAGAACTGTATTACGATATAAATCGCTGAGCTGGGGCTGCTGCTTCCCAATTATTTTCCCTGTCATTTTCAAAATCCTGGACAGTTTGGTTTTGCCTTTACCAAAGCAGCTGTTGGTTAAACAAACACGACACAGGCAATGGGACCCTTATCCCATGATACAATTGTGTGGGCTTGATTGAACCTGTAGATCCAGGTTTAGATCCAGGGGAACCAGCTTGTATATATTTAAATGTCCACAACGATCGCAGAAAATGCAGCAAATTGTCTTCCTTCTTTGCATCTTGTGCCCTACAGTATACATGTCTGTTGTACGTGATATGCAGGATCAAGGTTAAATTCTAGGATGAGGGTGCTCATTTTAAAAAAGGCAGGGCTCTGCACAACGAGCCCTGTGTGTGGGTGGACCAGTGGGCTGATGGAGCAGGTGATTACATCACCGCGGAGCTGAGCACAGAGTGCCTAAGTCATATTGATTGCACTGCCTCAGAGGAGTGGGAAACATCACAGTGGGGGAAACAGGCAGAGAGAGAGACAGAGAGGGAGGGAGGAGATGGGATCCATCCACATGACATCAGTGGTCTGCAGAGAAGGCCGGTCTCCAATAAACAGGAAGTGCTCTGGCTCAGTGCCGTCTGGAGACCGGATCAAGGGTAAGACTCAAGAATGTTACTGTAGAAAACCACAGCCCGGCTGTAATGACTGCTTTCAGTTCTGCAGCAGGATCTGCGGGTTTGTGAAACACAGTAGAGCAAGGAGAAAACATCGTTATTTGAGAAGAAAGCATTGCAAGGACACAAGAAAGCACAAGCAATAAGTCTGGGACCTCCAGACAATGCCAGGCTCTGAATACAGCAGGGTATAAAAGAATGTGGTGTGGGTAGGAAAGTTAGGGGCACAATAAAGAGATCACACCCTTGGCATGAATGGTTGCTGTATATCAGGTTTGCACATTACAGCTAAGAAAGAGCTTATTGTGTGTATCCTGTATATGGTGAAATGGGTTGGAAGGACTGAGAAGCACTCTTTTAGGTCATTTTTCAATGGCTGAAAGAGCTTGTGAATGTAGTTTTCTTGGATGCTTTTGTGTCCTTAACCCTTATTTACATGCCTCTTCTCAGATTTATGAAGCATCAGCATGGTGCCATGTAATTTGAGTATCTCTGATTCAATTCCTAGAAGGCCTAGCCTTTTCTGTGGTTTTAATACCACTAGTCTCTCAGTTACATAGCTGGTCTAATTAACAGCATTGCTTAATTACTTCTAAACAGGCTTCGGGGTGTAATAACTTGTACCATCAGTAAACAGAACGTTTCGAGTAATCTCGAAGTTGTACATTTGACATGTTGGACTTTTCTAGCTCATGATATAGCTTGTAAAAGAAAATAAGAAGGTTAATTGTTTTTAAAATTGCTATTTAGGTTTGAATAAAAACCAGAAAGGACCAGGCCCTCCAGGAATGATTTTCATCTCCTTGCCTTAATATTTTAAGGCATGGTTATCTAGGGCCAGTGAGTGAACGTGAAACAAAAAAATAAAGACATGGTGAAATAGTGATTCACCAGGAACTTATTAGCCAGGTTAATTTATTTAAATATTCAGGAATAGACATAGACAGCAACTCGAGCTGGACTACTCAGTGTTTGTTCCAGAGTACAGCGGGGGTTGTATTTTTCATGAAGATTAAGAATGACAGGAGTTAGACAGAAAATAATGCTCCTCTTTTACCATGCCATAACTGAGATGGTTATCAGATACGGTATAACAGTGTGGTCTGGTAATTCATCAGTCCAATTAAGATCAACAATCACTGGTCCTGTCTAAACAGCAATGGAGGTTATGGAAGTAAGTCTGCACTCCTCCTTGCAGACAGCTTTTGAAAATACATGATGAGACATACAGAAAATATTTTATTAGATCCTTTTCATACTCTCATTTCTGAATATCAACTTCTTCCCTCTGGTGAATGTTTTAGGGTTCCCAAATCTAGATCCAGTAGATACACGTATTCACTTGTTCCTTTAACTAGTGAAGCGAATAATACAAATAAATGGCAAAGGTAAATATAATTGTGTCAGTATAAATCAATTCTGCTGTAAAAAACGATGTATGCGTCATATGATTATGTTGTAACGAGTTATGCATGGGTTATAGATGTGATGTGTAATGTTTTGTGATGTATTCAGATGTACAGAAGTGCTGTGTGTCCATATAAGGTTTCCCACAAGGTGACAATCAAGATGATCTTATCTACAGTAGAGCTTTTCATTCTCATTTCTGAATGAGCTAAATCAGCTCATTGCGGGCTTCGCTGGACTGCTTCAGCAGCTTCAGCCATCTCTTCTGGTGCTGCTGATCTAAAGAGACAAGGAAAACCTGCAAAAACTGGCCCTCCAGGATCTGGACTGCGCAGTCCGGCTTCAAGGCAAATTCCTATGAAACTGCTTCGTTGTTTTCCAAGTGAATAACTTATAATTCGGTTTAAAAAAAACAAAACAAGCAGAATCTGATGGTGACAGCTACACTGCGGCTTCCTGCACTAAACACCAGCTGTCTGTTTCGACCTTCGAGGTGGCGGGTTTTGCATCAGATATTAAGGCAATTCCTCTAGAGCAGGGGTGCCCAACCCGTCGATACATCGCAAGAATGTTTGGCCAAAAATAAATGGGCTATTTGACTATTTACTTTTTTTGTATGATAAACGTCATTCCAATCTGTGCACGTAATGTCATACATTTTATTGCCCTTGTGTGTGTTTAACCCTTGTCGAATGGGTTGTAAAAGTCTCTTCACTGAGTGCTGGCTGACTGGAAAAAGGCTATAGGAGCTCCGTAAATAGTGTTGCGTGTGCTGACCGAGACCGGTCTCTTGGTTATTGCTGCACGAACCCCACTTTCGCTACAATGCATAGTGGAGCGAAACAGACCGGCCGTGACAAATTCGCCAACAGTTTGATAAGTTCGATTGCCTATTTTATAGTAGTGGTGTTTGAACGAAAATGATGAAGCAAAGAGACCGAGAACTTACCGTCGCCAAAAAGAATGGGAGCGTGATGATTTTTTTGTACTTTCGCATTCAAATCTGCAATGCTACCGTCGACGCGAAAAGGGGAAATATAGAACATTTTAAAACTGCACACAAAACGTATGATGTGGGGCTTTCCCGCTAAAAGTAAGTTACAGAAAAGAAAAGTGGAAAAATTAAAATCTCAACTCGGAGCAGTCGGTTTTCACGAGGCCTAATACAAGAGGGAAAGCGGCTTCATCGCATCGTGCCCTGTGAGCCACGTCCTGGCTAAACACAAAAACTCATTCAGGGATCGAGAAGTAATAAAAAAAGCGTTTGCTGAGACTCCTGACTTGTTATTTGGAGATTTCAAAAACAAACATTTTGGCGAGGTTCAGACAGCTGTTGCCTGAAATCAAAGAGTTTCTCAAGTCGTCTAAACATGGTGAATATGCCCAATTGGAGGATGACCAGTGGCTTCTGGATTTAGCATTCCTCACAGACTTGACTGAGCTGCTGAATGAGCTGAATGTCGAGCTGCAGGGACAAATTAAAAATGTCATCGACACGATCAGCAGTGTCAACGCGTTCAAAAAACAAATTACAAGTGTCCTCAAGTAAGCTTCTCGGTGCCAATCCTCCCATTAAGGTAGGATATTCTTTTTTCTAAAATGGGGAACATTACTGGTTCACTGTAGCACGAGTCATTTGCTTTTATTTGCTGTCATTTAAGTGATGGGCACCGTTATTGTACTGATGTGCCCACAGTCTGGTTTTCCTATATCGGAGCTTCAAATTGGTAGATCGGACTGGACTGGCAAATGAAAAAGTAGATCTTACATTAAAAAAGGTTGGGCACCCCTGCTCTAGAGTGATACAGGCTAATCAGAGGAACTGCTTCATATCCACAGTTGGGCGGCCCAAGCCTTTGACCAACCCCCAAGTTCCTCTTGTCTCTCCTCACAGCTGTTTCCTGACAATGTGCCCTGACTCCAGCAGGCAGTGGTTTTCTTGGTCTTTGGCAGGAATTCTAGACACCCAGAGAACACACTGATTACTAGGGTAGCAACTGTTGCTAGCAACAATAAACACAAGCACAAGTCAGGAGGAAGTGGGTTCTCTGCTACCAGGCCAAGAGATAGGACAGGAACTGGGTGCAATTTGTCTGAGTGTGTGAATGCAGTGCCTATTAAAGGCATTGAGCACAGGGGGGTCCTCCAACATCTACGTGCTGTCTTTCAGGTTTTCTCCTCCACTACCCTTTCAGACTTTTCTAAATACTATTGTGCTACCTCAGTCCTTCTGCTGTTGTTGCCATATGTGCAGATAACATCTGTACAGAACAGGCCACAGGCTAACCGCACAGGTGTGCGATAGTGACAGAGAGACAGAGAAGTGATTTAAAGGCGGTGTGAAGAAAAAGGAAAACCAGAACTATCACCAAACTCTTGCTCAGATGGAGAATGCGGAAGATCACACAGTAAATCAGGTCTCCCCTCTGTAAGTAAGTAACAAATAACCATCATTCAAAACAGGGTAGCCTATCTTAGTATGTGCTTTGAAAGGAACAATGAAAGTAATATATTCTTTAAAAAAATACTCCAATATTGCACCTCAGCTGCCCCTACTCACCCACTGTTCTATGGCGTTGTGTAAAGGTTGACACAGGTTCTCCTTATCTCAGTGCGTAGTCCTCAGTCAGAAGATAAAAATGTCAAATTGACTGTTCAAGTACTAGTTTGTTTGGAGTTGCCAATGCATCAGTTGTGATTAAACAGACAGCTGCCCCCAAAACAAAGCCAGTCTCTATAGATTTCTTTCCATGACACTGACACTTCTATAGACACCTTTTCAGGGACACTGATAAAGAAATGACATTCTTCAGGAAGGCAGCGACAAGACCGCTGTATTGGCAGACTGAATGTCAGTTATGGGCCAACACCACTGACAGACTCCGACTGGTTTTCCTTCTCTCCACCATTGCCGACTCCAGGGCCAGAAGCCCAGAAGCTCTGGCTCTGGGATTGACTGAAATCCACAGCTGAGCAAGGAGGACTGAGGGATAACATAACATCACTTTATTAGCCCTATACAATTTCTTGCATTAGGAATTTGTCTTTTTGCATACCCCAGCTTGCTCTCCATGAGTACCCCTGGAGCAGTTGGGGTTAAGGGCCTTGCTCAGGGGCCCAACGGAGTAGGATTCCTCTGCTGGCCGCAGGATTTGAACCAGCAACCTTCCAGCCACAGGCACAGATCCTTAGCCACAGAGCCACCACTCCGCCCTTATCACTCAGTGATAATGAGTGACCACTGAGTATCAATCACACAGCCAGCTCCTGTCCGGGAACCCTTTTACACAAGGCAGGTTTCCGTCTAAATGCAGACATTTTAAAAAACATTTTGCACAATTAACAAATCAGAAGGTGAATCCGTGGTTGGTATGTACTGTCAGTTAGTGACATTTTTGGCTTCAACAGATTTACAAGACATAACACGTGAAGGGTGATCTATGAGACCCGCTGGACTGTGTCTCTGCAAGGCCAGTGCTGATGCCATCTTTGAATTAGGCTGTGAGAGGGAGAGAGCACAGTAACGCCAACGCCACAAGCTCAGCAATGCCTGGCAACAGAAGGGCATATTACAAGACACCCACTGACATGCCAGACAGCTTCAGCTTGTACGGTTTGTAGAAACACCATGCAATTAGTAACAGCTGTGGGACAACAAGGTACAAAATAAATGAAACTGTGAATTCCAAACATGAAAACAATCACTTTAAAAGCCCAGATCTGGTGTGTGACTGGAGAGGGTCAGGAGTATGTCAGGCTATGTCTTGGGCGTTCTTTTCCTTTCCTATTCCTCTGCGCTACGTGTGAAACATGTCACAGGACTCCTGTCCCTTCTCGCTGGTGTAGGATGGTCAATGTGAGGAGCTCTGCCAGGGTGAGGGCGCGATGGGAGTGTCTTTATTTCCTCCGCCGAAGCTGCCCCCACCTCTCCTCATCTGCACTGTCATTCAATATCGGCCACGTGACCCACCGACTGCTAAAAGGGGGCTTTATGAAGCCTGATGTAGCATCTCCTGGGCTCTTACTGGTATCCTAGCAACTGAGCTATTCATTGCCTAGCAACTACAGGATACTGAGAAGGGGGCTAGGGGGTAGCCTTTCTCCTTCTTTGACTTTGTGTGTGCTGGGGCAAGATGGTCCAGACTGGCAGCCGGCCCTCTGGGTGCTGAAGAGATGGGATGTCATCTGCTTTGAGTAGTGTGTTCCAGACCCCCACAACCTTTAGTGTAAAGAGCTGTCTCCTGTTCTCGGGCGTAAATACACTGCCCCTTAGCTTCCAGAGCCTTTTCAGCAGCTCTGTGTGGTGCAATAGTCAATCAAGATGGGAAAAGACACCCTAAGTAGAAATGGCAGCGGGGAGTGGCTTATGGTAGAGTGATAAAACACAGTGATGAAAAGCAGAAATATTATAATAATCCAGATGAAGTCTGATACTTGTACATGATGCTGCTTAGCTTCAGGGCTTTCATATACAGCACGGGCTGACATGGCCTCCGCAACGTTGGTTTAAATTACTTCCAACTGAAATATTAATGTCTGCATAAATATTTCATCTGTATTGAGGGCTTTCCTAAAGACAAATTGCACCCCGAATCGCACAGTCATTGCAATCTACAAACTGCAGTTCTTTCTGCGATATTCAGGTCGGATTAACCAGTACTTTTCTCCCCAAAGGCGAGACTGGACAGTTCGTTCTAGGGCAAGGGTGGTGTGAAGTACAACTAAGCCAGTGGTACAGCAGTTTTTATTTTTTAGCTCTAAAAAACGTATATTGGAAACATGCAGTGAGCATTACACGTTTGGCTCTCACCCCAGCACATGGGGTGTCTTTGTTACCCGGCACTCGGTAGACACCCGGGAGCAGAGCCGCCACGGGGCCCGCGCTCGCTTCACACTCGGCGCCTTTGTGGCACGGCCGCGCGCCGCCATGGGCGTGCACCTGCGGCGCAGACTCCGCGCTTCTTGCAGAAACATTTCATCAGGAAAACCGCTGTAAAGGGTCCTTTTATAGAAACGTGATCTATATATATAGGGTTTTTACAATCGATGCTGACTGCTGACTTCTGCTTGCTTCAAGGGCAAGATAATGGAGCGCACGTGACGGCTAACGTACGGAAGAGCAGATTTTTATATCGCGACTTTTCTTTTTAATTTAGTGAAACCGATGCATTATAATAGATTTATTATGAAAGAAGAATACGGGAGTGTCTCTAATGAAAAATTGTTGAATTATTAAAAATTATAAACATTAAAAGCTATGGAAATTGGAGCCCAGTCAGAGACAGCGAGGTTTCACGGGAACAAAGGATGGGTAGCCAACTAAACACAGCCATGGGCGTCGCCGAATGTATGAGACTGTTACACCGCACGTTTATCGGGAACAGCAATCCGACAGAGCATGCAGTCATCACGTACAGCGCGCTGTCGCTTAGTCATCATAATTTAATACTTAAGCCCTTCGATCGCCTGTATAATTCAGCTGGTGTGCAGGCTCTTCCTGCGTGCTCCTCCGGCGCGGGCTGTCGGTTGCCCGGTCCTGTGGGAGCCGCAGGTGCGAGGGTGCCGGCTCTGTAGTGGGGGCGGGGCGGGCGCCCCAGATGAAAGCAGATGGCGCGTGGAGGAAGCCGCCTGAAGCCTGGAGCTAATATGCGGATACTGTGGGGGAGGCAACACAGCACATCTTCGGGTCCTGAAATATATATGCACTTAACTAAAGGTTTTATCATTCAGCTTTCTAAAATCGCTAAAACTATACAGATTTTTTTTTAATGAGGTAAGAAACTGCTTCACACCACCAATGTGCAGCAGTGGAGCAGTGGTTCAGGAGAGTCCCCATTACCTGTAGAGCGCTTTGAGTGGAGTGTCCATAAAAGTGCTATATAAGTGTAAGCAATTATTATTATTATTATAAAATGCGCCCAGGATTAGGGCCTACAAAATCTGTATCTGCTGGACTTGTGTGGCTCACAGCCGATGACAAAGTGCATCCAGCAGAACTCACACACATTACACACATTAAATGGGCGTATTTCTTTAATCTTAGATCATCTGTTTTCAGAGAGAGATTCCTGTTAAAAACAATAATCATCTCAGGCCTGCCTTCTGTCAGGCTAAGTGTCTCTGTCAGCCGGGAGCAGATCAAGTCACCGATGGCCGAGTGGGTTTAGTTCAGCGGTGGGTCAGTATGGCTGCGAGGGGCTGGCTACCAGTCCAGAGTGCAGTCGCGCCCCGAGACCCCTGATATCGGGAGCAGCTCGGGTCCTGCGAACGTTGCCCGGAAAGGGTGCTTTTCTGATTACGGGTGGACCTCGTCATCCCTCACGGGAGTCGATTTTCAGCCCCCCACACTAACCCAGAAGGTGACCCCAGGCGGAAGAGGGGCTTGTCCTCTAACATCACCTTTCACCCCCCGCCAGATTAAAGATAACACTGATCTTTTCTTATGATGCATTTTTAAAAAATACTAATGCTTCACGACTTGACACAGTTGAATTACTTCTGTAGGTACTGGGACCCTCCAAGTATTAATTACATATCTCAATTGATAGACTTTCTAATCAGTCATGAACTATGCGTCACGGTCCTGTAGTAATAGTATCACAATTAATTAGTTCAGGTGGGGAGCTGCGTCAGCATGTGCAGGCTGCAAAGGAACAAGTAAAGGTTTATTCCACACTGAAAAGAGAAGAGAGAACATACAACGTTTCGGCTGTGGAGCCAGAAGGAGCCAAAAAGCTCCACAGCCGAAACGTTGTGTTTTCTCTCTTCTCTTTTCAGCATGGATTAAACCTATTGTTCACAATTAATTATACACTTTGCTGATATAAAATATGGCAGAATATCCCCTAAATGCATCAATCCATGTGTATCACTAGTCCTCTTCAGAGATATGCCTCCTCCATTAGTGTTGCTAGACCATGATGAACTGATGCTGTTAATGCTTTACCCAAGTGAGCGACAGATAACTGTTTTCTCTATTGTCCGGACAAGGTGGGGGTCGGCAGGAGGGGCTTGTCCGGCCGGGGTGGTGCCTTAACCAATGGGAAATCAGATCCGCCGAGGTCTCCGGGCAGACAGCAGACACGTCGCCCAATGATAAAATCGCAGGCGCAGTCGCCACGGCAACGCATGTATATAATAAGCCGTTCACACCCATGTGCTTCACGTTCTCTTGCATCGACCTCCTTGCTGTCGGGTTGTGAGAAGACTCTCTGAACGGGCTCTTTCCCCCTCGCTCGCCTGCCAGACAAGAACTCCAGACGGCATAGAAAATGGTAAGGCGAGGGGTTTCACATTTCGGAACAATGGGGTTCCTTTGCTACCTTGCGTGTTGAAAGGAAAATGGTAGTCTGAGCTGTAGAAAGAAAGAGCAGCACTGTGGAGTTTTCTGGAGTGCGCGGCGAGGCTGGCTGTCTTGTCGCTGTAACTTGTCACCCTGCTCAGAGGGGTCCGCTTCATGTGCTGAACAGACGTGGAAGGGGTGGTGGGGGCGGGATTTTTGGAAGGGTAAAGCATTTTCACGACTAGGGCAGTTGCTTTTGTAGAAAATGCATTATAGAAAAAATCCAAATAACGAGATGACGGGGAAACAAGAGTATTTTGACGTACTGCCAGCGGCACACGGAGCTGTCTGAAATTGTGCGATGCCGGAACCCCTCGCCTCTAAGGCTCCAGTAACAATAGACCAGTGTTGGCCTCACTGGCGAGGACTGGGCTATGTGGTCCGAGAAACCCCGTCTCAGACAAAGGCGCACTTGACAGGAATGCGCTGTGAGCGGAATAAATTATCTGGGACACATCTGGGTGTTCCCCGCCTCTCGCAGTAAGACGTCCTGTCACTTCGGATTTTACAACCCCCACGCCCGTCCGTTTCTTGGATAAATCACAGAAATGGGAACGGACAGGTGTGTGTTTTCTATTTTTTTTTAAGTTTGAAGTCGAATGGATGGAGCTGTCGAGGACAACAGAAATGCGAGCCGACTTGGCACGCACTTCATCCGTCAGCGGCAGCGCGGCGCCTGAAAAAAAGACCGAAAGCCGGTTTGTTTTCATGTGAAGTGCTCTCCAGAGCACTAAAATGTCACACAGCTTCCGCTGCGCGTTGTCAGGGCGGCTGTCCGTGTGTCCGTTTCGGACCCCGGGGAGTGCTGTGGCCGGCGCCGAGATGGAGCAGAACCCCAGCGCGCGCCGCCTGGCTCGGGCGCGCGGCGCTCCGAACGCGCCGTCCTTTGTCTGGCGCGCTCTCACCCCCACCCATTATGTGCGTGAGCTCGCGCCAGCCGCCCCGAGCGCCGCGCAGGCTGGATCGTTCCTCCAGAGCTCCAAGCCTTGCACACAGCCAGCCAGCCAGCCAGCGAGCGCAGACTGGTACCCAAACCTTCGTGTTCGACTCTTTCAAGTATTAAGGGTCTTCTGCAGTTCGGCTCCGCTCTCTTGCTGTGCTTTTGTTAACCGGGTCAAGCAATGATTCCATGAAGTAAAAGCAAGGCTCTTTGTCTTGGATGTACAGTAGCATAACTGCCCGACAGCGGTATACATTTTCAGTGAAAAGAGTTGTGGTCCACACTAATATGAAGAGAGTAGCCCACATGGTAACACCTGCTTGTAGACTGTCAAGAGGGCAGGAGGCCTGCTGGAGTTACGATGGAGGTTTTTCCTCAAAGGGCTCATTATTGTGCTGCTCACTAGAGCACAATTCAGTACTGTGGCTGGGAAGGAGAAAAACGAGAAGATGCCTCTTTTTTTATAAAAGAAAACAAAGGATTTAGGTCAAACTACTCGGCAGAAAATCAACTGGGGAAAAAGGGCCAGGCTTTGTAAAGGTCTGTAACTATTAAAGAAAAACGTATTAAGATGGAATCAGTACAGAAATACAGATGAGTTGTTGAAAAACGGCTCTTGCAAGAAGGCCAATCACTAATAAAGAAAAAATAACAGCAGGAAATAATGCTTGGTAATTTGTCAGTAAATACTGGACTGGATTATAAATCAGCCTTTTCTTACACTATTTAAAAGTCCTAAGGCGTCCCTTCTTAAAGTTTAAAGTAAACAGATAAGCGTTTACATTAAAAGGTGAGATTTCTATGGATTTGTCTTTCTGTGCAGAACAGCAGCCTGATCAAAATATTTTAAATACTGAAATAGTGTTAAAATAGTCTAACCGAGGCAGTTAAATCAATGTCATTGATCAAGTAAATTAGAGAGGAAATCAAGATTGATGCATTGCAGGTGGTTGACACTGTATCCAAGCTGAGGTCACAGAAATGAGTAAGTTACAGGATTCTTCCTCTTCTGATCTTCAGCCAGCACAGTTCCTCCTGTTAACTGATCTCTTTCTCTCTTCACAGCGTGAGTGCATCTCCATCCATGTCGGCCAGGCTGGTGTCCAGATTGGCAATGCCTGCTGGGAGCTCTACTGCCTGGAGCACGGGATCCAGCCGGATGGCCAGATGCCCAGTGACAAGACCATCGGAGGCGGCGACGACTCCTTCAACACCTTCTTCAGCGAGACCGGAGCGGGCAAGCACGTCCCGAGAGCTGTCTTCGTAGACCTGGAGCCCACAGTCATCGGTAAGCTCTGCAGGCTGTGGAGTGGAGGGGGATCAGGGCTGTTCCTCTTCCTCCCTGCTCCAGAGCCCCTGAGCTCACAGCCCTTCACCCGTCTCTCCCCAGATGAGGTGCGCACTGGAACCTACCGCCAGCTGTTCCACCCTGAGCAGCTCATCACTGGCAAGGAGGATGCTGCCAACAACTACGCCCGTGGGCACTACACCATCGGCAAAGAGATCATCGACCTGGTGCTGGACAGGATCCGCAAACTGGTGGGTATCTGAATGAATGTTGAACAGCCCAAACCACCCGTGTTAAGAATTAAAAAGATTGAATGGAGAGCACGTCTGTCTTCTGCAGTAGTCAACCAGATGCATCTTCTCTCTCCAGGCTGACCAGTGCACAGGTCTGCAGGGCTTCCTGGTCTTCCACAGCTTTGGAGGTGGTACCGGTTCTGGTTTCACCTCTCTGCTGATGGAACGCCTGTCTGTCGACTATGGCAAGAAGTCCAAGCTGGAGTTCTCCATCTACCCAGCTCCCCAGGTGTCCACAGCTGTGGTGGAGCCCTACAACTCCATCCTGACCACCCACACCACCCTGGAGCACTCCGACTGTGCCTTCATGGTCGACAACGAGGCCATTTATGACATCTGCCGCAGGAACCTCGATATCGAGCGCCCCACCTACACCAACCTCAACAGGCTCATCGGCCAGATCGTGTCCTCTATCACAGCCTCCCTCCGATTCGATGGTGCCCTCAATGTTGATCTGACCGAGTTCCAGACCAACTTGGTGCCCTACCCTCGTATCCACTTCCCACTGGCCACCTATGCCCCTGTTATCTCTGCAGAGAAAGCCTACCATGAGCAGCTTTCTGTGGCTGAGATCACCAATGCCTGCTTTGAGCCGGCCAACCAGATGGTGAAATGTGACCCCCGTCATGGCAAGTACATGGCCTGCTGCCTGCTGTACCGTGGTGACGTGGTGCCCAAAGATGTCAACGCAGCCATCGCCACCATCAAGACCAAGCGCACCATCCAGTTTGTGGACTGGTGTCCTACTGGTTTCAAGGTTGGCATCAACTACCAGCCTCCCACTGTGGTGCCTGGTGGAGACCTGGCCAAGGTGCAGAGGGCAGTGTGCATGCTGAGCAACACCACCGCCATCGCCGAGGCCTGGGCCCGCCTGGACCACAAGTTTGACCTGATGTACGCCAAGCGCGCCTTCGTGCACTGGTACGTGGGTGAGGGCATGGAGGAGGGCGAGTTCTCTGAGGCCAGAGAGGACATGGCAGCCCTGGAGAAGGATTATGAAGAGGTGGGCGTTGACTCCATTGAGGGAGAGGGGGAGGAGGAAGGAGAGGAGTACTGAAAAGGGGGAGAAAAAAAGCAGCATCTGCTGCAAGGGAACAACACCTTTAAAACCACCTCAGATTTCTTTTTTATAAGTCCCTCTGTAGCAGGGTAGTTTTCTGACCTATTATGTCTGCATCTATTTCTGATCTTTTGCGACATAAAAATTGACATGAGTCTCGACTGCTTGGTTGGTGTGAATAAAAGTGTAATCCCTGCTTTAGTGTGTCCTTTGTCTTTATGATGGTTTAAAAACAAATCACACAAAGAAACATTTTCCATGTTATTGTTTGGAAAACAAATAGCATCTTCCATGCAGTATTTCTAAAGAGTCAAGTTAGTTTATTTAAACTTGATTGCAGTTCCTGTAGCAATGTGCACTCAAGTCAATTTGTTAAATGATGCGTATGCCTGTTCAACACCTTTTATAAAATCAGAAGTTTTTTGCAGTAGAATTGGCTATTTGTTCATTTAAAGCAACAAATAGGTATGCATGGGAAAAGTAAACCTAGCGATGACTATTCTTTCTGAAACCAGCTTGAGCACAACCGTGAGCAAAGCTGGGGTGTCTAATACTGGATGGAGCACATGGCCAGCATTCTGCTCACAATGTGCCTTCTGTACCACAGCGCCCCCTGCCTAATCCATAAAGCATCATGTCTCCCTGCAAACTATAAGTTGAACACAAGTGCATTTTTTTAATGAAGCTCGAATACAAACTCTACAAGTTCATACAAACAAGTGTTAAAAGTTACCAAAATTGTTATTTCTAAGCTTCAGTCTTTTATGAAGTTCAAATACGTAGCGGTGTCAGCATGTGTAGGGTGCAAAAGGAACAGGTAAAGGTTTATTCCATGCTGAAAGGAAAAGAGATTGTTTCGGATGTCTCTCTTTTCTTTTCCTTTCAGGATTTTTTAAAATAAAATATTTTACCTGTTACTTTTCAGACTCTAGTTTAAAAGTATTAAGCTGGTTTGCGTCTACTATCATTAATGCTTCTATATGTAAATCGACACAGCCATTGACATGCTGCTAGCGCATGCACCTGGTGTTTCTCTTTACAACAGCTGTAAAGAGGTTAGATGCACCTTTGTGTTCATTTGCTCCCTCTGGAGGCTAGCTGTCATTACCAGTGTCATGTCTGTTAACCGTGTGATTTGTGGATAAAACAAAGTACAAGCAAATTAATGCCAATTCAAATGCCAAGTATACATTTTGAAGTGTACAGAAATCAGCTGAAGTAAATATATGTTATTGAATTGTTTCCATGATCATCATCTCATGTTTCTTTTTAAAAAAACCCAAGAAGTTCAGGTTTGAGCCAGAGGTTCCCCTGACACCACCCAGTTGATTTCTTTATCAAAGATGAGTGTATTTGCCCAGCAGCTGAGAGGCTCAGTCCTTATCTGCCATGTGGTTTTGGATGTCTACAATCCAAAGCGCCTTCCCGGACAGTCACTGAAATAACTTGAATGTTGTTCAGAGTTTAGATACATCTGGTAGGTTTCTGTCTTGTGGAGTGTCCACAAAAGGGCTATGTAAGTGTAAGGATCATTGTTGTTGTCAAAAATCTATTTAATACATTAATGCTAAATTTACAATTCAGGTGCTTTATGGTTTATTGCCAATGAAAAATCAATTTTTGCTAGTGAGGTGAGCTCCAAGTCCAAGAGTTCAAGGAGAAGGAGAAGAACTGCTCACCTTTAGAAGCACTGAATATAAATCCACGTTTATTAAATCTAAACTCTTTCAAAAATGATCACCGTATATTGTGAAATAAACAACAGGCCAATCAAATTGAGAGAATTGAGTCTATAAGTCACCTTCTCCACAGCAGCTGTTAATGTGTCTTTTTAAATGGGATGCCGTGCTAGTCTCTGAGGCAAAGCTAGAGGAAATTGAGGGTCAGTGTGTGCAAACTGCAGGAAAGATTTGCATTAAATAGCAGCTTATTCTAAAAAGAGAAGGCAGGCCGTTCTCTGGTACAGTGCTTCACAAGCACACACAACAACAGAAAAATCAGGCATATGGACACATCTTGGCAAGCTATGAACCAAACTGCAAATCCCCATAATCCTCCCAGAATCCCGACTTCCATCAAAAGACCTTTAAAGCAGGTTTGATCTTCTTGGCCTTCATTAAATCATTTCATTTTAGTTTTTCTGAAAGCGCTTTGAAGTAATGACCAGTTTGTGGTTTCTTTTTTTAAAAACGTGTGCATCGTCTGAAATAATGTATCTGTATGAAACGATGCCTTATAAAAATAAATGTTATATTGAAGAAAACTGAGGAGAAAGGTTGTGGAACCTGAATTTAAAAGAACAGCCCACTGAAACCATCAAGGCCTGCCAACTCCTTGCGATTTTCAACACTTTTGGCTAGAGAACTAAAGTAAACTTGCTTGCATTTGTTCTTGAAAGGTAACTCAACATTTTAAAAAAAACCTGCAAACCTATCAAAGGACGAATTAGGTGAAGAAGGGCTTTTTGCACTTAAAGATTGTTTTGGAAATTTTGCTGCCTTTTGTTGGACATCCAAAAAAGATCACTTTATTGGCCATATACAATTTCTTGTATTAGGAATTTGGCTTTTCACATACCCCTCTCCATGAGAGACACAGACAGGGAGAGAAGCTTGGGGTCAGAACGCAGGGTCAGCCATTTATACAGCGCCCCTGGAGCAGTTGGGGTTAAGGGCCTTGTTCAGGGGCCCAACGGAGTAGGATTCCTCTGCCAGCGGCAGGATAGGAACCGGCAACCTTCCAGCCACAGGCGCAGCTCCTTAGCCACAGAGCCACTGCAGTAGATTATGCACTGCGCCATGACGCTTCTTGCCAGCGGTTTTATCAAAGCATCAAGCATTATTTTAGCTCCCAAACTTGACAGGACTGTTTGTATTTTGACAGAGTAAACAGGATGTACATGCACAGAAAGCCATGGCACAGAAAGCCATGCGTCCCTACGTCCTTGCTGCCACCTTTAAGTGCTCCTTTCTGAAGAGCAGGGACTGAGTGAGGTGGAATTGCCGTGTGGGTGACTGCAGATGCCCCAGTGGGGTTTCTGTGTTTCAGTGCTTTCTGTGTGTTTCCCAGCTGTCTCACTATTTCAGTGCTTGCTGACAACGGGCTCAGCAGCTGCACACGAGCCGCGATGTCGGCATCCCATTCCTCCTCAAGGCTGCGGCACCATGACAGCGAACAGATGAGCCACAATCTGCAGTTTGTCTTCACAGAGGATTGTGACAGAGGATCTTCTCCTTCAGCTGTGCACTTAATTAACGATAGACTGCCATCCATCAAAAAGCAATGGATAAATGTGTATTTTTGCATCTAGTTGGATATAAATAAACTGTATTCCCTTCATCACAACACTGCAGTAATCATGTTATGAATTTCATGTTGCCATTAGGATCATCAAAAGTAATGCAGTTTAACAGTATCCTGTCCATGATCAATATTCTCTTTGAACATCCAGTCTTATGGATGCAGTAACTTTACTGTTCTCTTTCAGGTGCCCTGCAAGCTAATTTTTTTACATGCTCAGCAAATGCCCTTATCTAATCTAAATTAGTTGCTACACAGCCTCAGCTGCCATTAGCTGAAGTAAGTAACAAACAAGCCTGCAGAGGGGCTTAAGATTCACAATTCTTCAGTGTATAAAGGTGAAGAAGGTTGTTGTAGAATTTCGTGACTGGCTATGTTGTTTCCTTTTTTTAAAGGCTCATTAATTTGTAGCATGTGTATATGAGGTGCTGTTTTTAAGCCATCACCTATTGTGAAGAAAGAGCAACCTACAGACTACAGGTCACAAAGATTCATAAAACGACAATTGTAATTATTAGTTATTATTTGGAAAATAAAATGAACAACTCCTTGCTGGGCAATACCCAGCAAACACAGAGTGCACACCAACAGCAGGACCTGGTATTTGGTGATCCTTCTCTTCGTCTGGAACGCATGAGATATCTAGAAAATGATTCAGAAATACCTTAATGTAATTTTAATAGATACGAGTTCGTTCCCCATCTAAAAATAAGGAAGGGAACTCGCAGCCCGCAATTCCCCAGGGGGCACCCCGTGACTGCGGCACGGCCACGCCCTGCTTCGCAGACCACTGCGGATTTTTCCTCCTGCAGTAAGGGTGAGGAGGGGGCGTCTCACGAAAACAAGATGCGCATCTTCTCAGCGGTGTGTGATAAAATCCTACACGCACAAGCAACCTAGGTGAAATAAACCCCTGAAAACGGTCCCGTGTTTTTCATTCTTGCTCACCGCTATTTGAAGATGCCCGGTTCCCACCCAGGGCTCCTCCACGCTTTGTGTAACCTATTGTTCAGAGACACCGCAGCCATCCACAGGACATCTCTTTATTGTAACGTCAGGGAAAAGGAATATAACCACATGACAAAGTGTTCGCAGCGACCGACCCATCCCCAGTTCCGATCTTCACATTAAAACAAGCACTTGTAATCTGTTATTTAGAAATACCCCCCCACTGCTAGATTGCATCATACAGTTCTCCCCCCCACCCGAGGTAATTTATTCATCAAAGCGGCTTGTGGTCCCGCCCAAGCCAGCCGAAAGGAAGCATTCCGGAGTCTCTTTGCCGCGATTGGGTCCGACGCCTCTTTATTATAATAATATATTAATATATTCAGAACTACCTATAAATTCGCAGGACGCCAGGCGCTCTGCGCTACTTACTTGCACTGACTCTTAATTGTCACAGCGAGTGGCGTGAATTCTTTCTTTTCCCATTTTCTCCACGCTTTCTCCCCCGGTAAAGACGGCATCATGGTAAGTAACATCAAGTCTCCTTCCGATACCTTTTCCTTAGATAATATCTCATCGCGCTGTATTCCTTTTCTCATGCAGACGACTGATTGCTTCAGGAACTGTACACGTTTTCATCCTTGATTCATTTTTATGGCGCTGATGGAGCTGCCCAGGGCGATGGTGAAAATTGCACACACAGAAGGCGCTCTTTGTAATGGGTTTCAGGGTACTGATGTAGCAAAATGTAGGGGGTGGTGTTTTCTAAATTGCACATCTGTACTGAGGCTGCGGTCTTATAACGTCTGAGTGGGGCTTTACGTTTGACTTTGTCCCACGTCTGCAGAAATGTGAAATTCCAACCGTACAGAGGGAAACGGACTCTGCTTTTGCGCGGTAGATGAAGGGCGCCCGAGTGTGTGGTACGCGCAGCTCTCTTCCTTGTGCCGCACACGATCGCTCACCGCACAGCCCGTTGGCCTGGTTCCCCAACACCGCGCAGGGATCCGAGCGGCACGAGAGACCCACGGGCGCTTTGCCATTGGCTGTTTTAAACGCTCAAAGTGACGTCACTTCGCGCCCTGACAGGCGGGACTACAGTCTTATCTGACCTTTACACTGTAATAACTGCAACCGCATCCGCGTTATAGGTTTTAAAAGGTTATGTTATAAAGTGTAATAGTAACTCTGGGTATGGGAATACACCTAAATGTAGTGACCACGTCTTGTCTTAATTTAACACTATATGAATTAACTAGATAAATTATGTACATTTGTTCACTGCACCTGCCCTACACAAGTTGAAAGCTTCAATGTTGCTAATAACATGTCTCTCCTCAAAATGGAAGCGAAATATTTGATATGTAGGATGAAACCGTTCGATTCAAATCGATGAAAAGTAGTTTTTGCATTAAGGGGTTCAAATGAAGTCGGCGAGCCAAAAGGGCAGCATGCTTAGTTTAAGTATGCAGTGGAACCGCTAAAACGATGGCGTGGTACGTAAAGAGAATACACGACAACACGATGAGTGAAACCGTCTGTCAAGGCATAGAGCTGCTGAACAGAAATACGTCACGCAAAAGAAGGTGAGCTAGTTTCTGGAGCAGCAGTCTTTCTAGACGACATGGATTCTGGGAGTCTGACCATGATAATGGTCCTTCTTTTTCATTGGAATAGGAAAAAAGAAGGCCTGTACTGAATTATTGTAACAGTGTGAAGCCACCACACAACATACAGTCCTGTATCCAAAAGTACTGTACTTGTACAATTTGAGGAACAGCAGCAGGGACCACTGGCTCATAAATGTGTACCTGAGCAGTAGGTCCCCCAATGACACAGGAGAATAAGATCTTTTAAGGATTTAAAAGAACCAGTCTTGATTTGTCTAAATAAAGCAACCTCTACAAGAACTAGACATATTTGAAAATTAACTAGTTTGAAAACAATTATTCAAATTTTGTGCTCAGTGTACACTGCTTCATATGCCCAAATTATTATTCTGCTGATATAATTGCACATTATGGCCTGATTAATTGAATTGGTTCAACAGATTTGGTTAAAGAAAGAGGAAGACCAGCTTTATATTATAAGCTCTCAGGGTTCAATTTCTGTTTTAGGAGGGCAGGAAGACTATGTATTTCATAAGAAGTAAACTTACATTCCTTTCTTATCCCAAAACTCCAGTCAAGACAGCAGAGCCATGCGTAGCTTTGGTTTAAATGTAAACGAATTTACAATTGAAATCTATCATGCTTGAAATCACTGTAATCTTTCCTTTCTCTCCACAGCGTGAGTGCATCTCCATCCATGTCGGCCAGGCTGGTGTCCAGATTGGCAATGCCTGCTGGGAGCTCTACTGCCTTGAGCACGGGATCCAGCCGGATGGCCAGATGCCCAGTGACAAGACCATCGGAGGTGGCGACGACTCCTTCAACACCTTCTTCAGCGAGACTGGAGCGGGCAAGCACGTCCCGAGAGCTGTCTTTGTAGACCTGGAGCCCACAGTCATCGGTAAGCTCTGCAGGCTGTGGAGTGGAGGGGGATCAGGGCTGTTCCTCTTCCTCCCTGCTCCAGAGCCCCTGAGCTCACAGCCCTTCACCCGTCTCTCCCCAGATGAGGTGCGCACTGGAACCTACCGCCAGCTGTTCCACCCTGAGCAGCTCATCACTGGCAAGGAGGATGCTGCCAACAACTACGCCCGTGGGCACTACACCATTGGCAAAGAGATCATCGACCTGGTGCTGGACAGGATCCGCAAACTGGTGGGTATCTGAATGAATGTTGAACAGCCCAAACCACTCGTGTTAAGAATTGAGAAGATTGAATGGAGAGCACATCTGTCTTCTGCAGTAGTCAACCAGATGCATCTTCTCTCTCCAGGCTGACCAGTGCACAGGTCTGCAGGGCTTCCTGGTCTTCCACAGCTTTGGAGGTGGTACTGGTTCTGGTTTCACCTCTCTGCTGATGGAACGCCTGTCTGTCGACTATGGCAAGAAGTCCAAGCTGGAGTTCTCCATCTACCCAGCTCCCCAGGTGTCCACAGCTGTGGTGGAGCCCTACAACTCCATCCTGACCACCCACACCACCCTGGAGCACTCCGACTGTGCCTTCATGGTCGACAACGAGGCCATTTATGACATCTGCCGCAGGAACCTCGATATCGAGCGCCCCACCTACACCAACCTCAACAGGCTCATCAGCCAGATCGTGTCCTCTATCACAGCCTCCCTCCGATTCGATGGTGCCCTCAATGTTGATCTGACCGAGTTCCAGACCAATTTGGTGCCCTACCCTCGTATCCACTTCCCACTGGCCACCTATGCCCCTGTTATCTCTGCAGAGAAAGCCTACCATGAGCAGCTTTCTGTGGCTGAGATCACCAATGCCTGCTTTGAGCCGGCCAACCAGATGGTGAAATGTGACCCCCGTCACGGCAAGTACATGGCCTGCTGCCTGCTGTACCGTGGTGATGTGGTGCCCAAAGATGTCAACGCAGCCATCGCCACCATCAAGACCAAGCGCTCCATCCAATTTGTGGACTGGTGCCCCACTGGTTTCAAGGTTGGTATCAACTACCAGCCTCCCACTGTGGTGCCTGGTGGAGACCTGGCCAAGGTGCAGAGGGCAGTGTGCATGCTGAGCAACACCACTGCCATCGCCGAGGCCTGGGCCCGCCTGGACCACAAGTTTGACCTGATGTACGCCAAGCGCGCCTTTGTGCACTGGTACGTTGGGGAGGGCATGGAGGAGGGTGAGTTCTCTGAGGCCAGAGAGGACATGGCAGCCCTGGAGAAGGATTATGAAGAGGTGGGCGTTGACTCCATTGAGGGAGAGGGGGAGGAGGAAGGAGAGGAGTACTGAAAATACTAATGGAATATTAATGACAAGAAAGTAATGGAGTACTTTCATGTCAGCCTCTTTTTGTCAGGCTTTTTCTTTTGGTTAATGTGGAATTATAGTTTTATTTATGTATCGGGCAAATAAGTGTTTGCTAGCTAATTCGGATGAGGGAATGATGTCAGTCTGAAATTGCAAAGTCTGTGACTTTTATATATGTATAAGTATAATGTGTGGTCTTTGCTCATCACATGCAATAAAGCTGACTTGAAAAAACTCTTTGTAAAGGGTACAATTCTTTACATAAAACAACTTTAGTGAGAACATTTTCCTTTTGTATGAACTACTAGCATTAATGCTAAAAGTAGAGAACAGAGTCATGTCTGACTGATGCAACCTGCTTGATTCCATTTCTATAGAGCTTTTCATAAGGAAGGCATTATTTTGTGGTGAAAGACCTGTAAGACGTAATATAACATTGTGCAGCTTCTATATACTGCATATATGAACTCCTGTTGTGTGCAGTCTACTACACTCAACTAGATAGATTGTACATGTTGCAGGCTGCAGTCTTGTCTAATAAATATTTTACAACCACCTTCAACTTTCCAGTCATGTTCTAACTCAACTGCCTTTACTAACCAAAATCAGACTTCATGGGAAAAGTGCAGTTCAGCAACAACACTGCTTTCTATTTAAATGGACATCCTATGCTTTTAAAGTTGCCAAATTGTTTATCTGTAGTATCAATGTTAAATATATTTTCTGGCTGTAAACGGTTTCTTTTTTTTCTGATAAGAAACCTGTAACACTTTGCATTCACTTCCAAATGGTACAAACCCTGGAACACTACAGATCTCCAAACTTTGAGTAGGGGGGGGGGGTCTTGCAACAGCGTCTTGTTTAATCTGTAAATACAAAGTTGACTGATCTGTGACTGTGACGATGTCACTTCACTGAGGTCAAGAGCTCAGCTGCAATGAAAACCAGCAGGTGTTGTAGCCCCCAGGCTAGGGATCAAGAACCTCTGTTCTAAATTAAAGCTAGGCACCAAATTGAAATGATAAATGGGGAAACCATGAACTCAACTGGGAAAATAAACCACACTGGTGCAGTAGAAAGACTGCACCATGAGATTCTAGTTCCTGTTGAGATATGTAATGTCTTGTGAGTTCACCTGCAGCGGAAACAAGCCAAACACTGCAGAACTGTAAACTCTCAAGGGCAGAATGATAGTACTGTACTGTTTCTGAGTGCTTTTCAAGACTCGAGGTACTGTACCAAATAACACACCATATACATCCTTCTTCCTTCTCACAGCTTTATCCAAAATGAGGGTACAGGGAAGCTGAAGCCTATTCCAGCAAGCAAACAATATATACAAGAAAAGTACAAATAAAACAAGCACAGGAAAGTTACCTTCTAAAATCACAAGTTAAAAACTAAAAGGTACAGTGAGAATTGTTTTTAGTTTGTTTTAAAAACATTCTACAGTCCAAGAGTCTTAAGGGCTCTTGGATCCACACAGTACCAGGGATAACCACAGAGGGTTTATGTGGTGTGGTACCAAAATACTTTAACATGTTTATTCCATTGCTGAAAAAAAGAAGAAAACACAACGTTTCGTCCGTGGAGCCTTTCGTGCCACCTGAAGAAGGCTCCACGGCCGAAACGTTGTGTTTTCTTTCTTCTTTTTTTCAGCAATGGAATATTACTTGTTCCTTTGCAGCCTACGCATGCTGACGCAGCTACCCACTTGACTTACTTTATTATGTAACTTTGCAGGCAGTAGTTCCCCCTTATTGAATTACAGTTTCACTAGCTTCATTGAAAAGGACAAAAATATCCTTTTAAAATTTCTGCATTGCTCGTTGCTTACTGAGGCCTCAGAAGCTGAGCAATGGAGTGGCTGATTAAAAGCAGTATGTAAGAACCGTAGTGTGGCGAACAGTTAGGAATTCAGCCTGGAGGGTTGTGGCTTCAAATGCCAGGTTAGACACTGCTATTGGGCCCTTGAGCAAGGTACTTCACTTATGTTGTCCCAGTACATGTCATGCTGTATAAACAGGTATTCTCCAGCTTGTCTCTGTAAATTAGAACTGATTTCTCAGTTAAATAAAAATATTAAAATGAGTACTAGAATAGGAACCCACCTAGTCAAATTCAGCTGCTGTAAGTGTCCGTTAAGGACCAGTAGATGGCGCAGCTCTCCCAGAAATACAAAATTCCACTGTATAGCAAAGTCCTGTAAGTGACAATGGGTGATGTTTTGCAGATGTGGCTGATATCTTGTCAAAACTGAAGAGATTCAAAACCCTCCAAGATTCATTGACAAAGTCACCCCAATAGATTTGTTCTGGTTCAACGGTAAAATATGAACTGAGCATCACTGGAAAGTACAAGGAAAGTGCTTCTTGTCCTTGTTTTTAAAAATTCACTTTTTTTACACAAGAGAGTCTGTTAAATTTCTTTAAAAATGAAACCTACTGGGTTTTTATGACAACAGCTCGCACTTGCAATGATATGGTTCTACTCTACAGGGGATTTCACTGGAGTGAACAGGGTGCTACACCCTGCTCAAACGTACAACAACAGTGATCCCCACCCAGGCTTTGAACCTGTGACTCTGTTCCAGAGTCCAGAGTCCTGACCTCTACTCCACACTGCTGCCTAAAATATGTTTTTCTCATGTAAAATGTTTATTCTAGCCTGTCCTTAGGGAGTTCTTCCTTTGCATTGCTTACAGTGCCTTGCGAAAGTATTCGGCCCCCTTGAACTTTTCAACCTTTTGCCACATTTCAGGCTTCAAACATAAAGATATAATTTTTTTATTTTATGTGAAGAATCACCAACAAGTGGGACACAATTGTGAAGTGGAACGAAATCTATTGGATTTTTGAAACTTTTTTAACTAATAAAAAAATGAAAAGTGGGGCGTGCAAAATTATTCGGCCCCCTTGCGTTAATACTTTGTAGAGCCACCTTTTGCTGCGATTACAGCTGCAAGTCGCTTGGGGTATGTCTCTATCAGTTTTGCACATCGAGAGACTGAAATTCTTGCCCATTCTTCCTTGCAAAACAGCTCGAGCTCAATGAGGTTGGATGGAGAGCGTTTGTGAACAGCAGTTTTCAGCTCTTTCCACAGATTCTCGATTGGATTCAGGTCTGGACTTTGACTTGGCCATTCAAACACCTGGATACGTTTATTTGTGAACCATTCCTTTGTAGATTTTGCTGTATGTTTGGGATCATTGTCTTGTTGGAAGATAAATCTCCGTCCCAGTTTCAGGTCTTTTGCAGACTCCAACAGGTTTTCATCCAGAATGGTCCTGTATTTGGCTGCATCCATCTTCCCCTCAATTTTAACCATCTTCCCTGTCCCTGCTGAAGAAAAGCAGGCCCAAACCATGATGCTGCCACCACCATGTTTGACAGTGGGGATGGTGTGTTGAGGGTGATGAGCTGTGTTGCTTTTAAGCCAAACATATCGTTTTGCATTGTGGCCAAAAAGTTCGATTTTGGTTTCATCTGACCAGAGCACCTTCTTCCACATGTTTGGGGTGTCTCCCAGGTGGCTTGTGGCAAACGTTAGACGAGACTTTTTATGGATATCTTTGAGAAATGGCTTTCTTCTTGCCACTCTTCCATAAAGGCCAGATTTGTGCAGTGTAAGACTGATTGTTGTCCTATGGACAGACTCTCCCACCTCAGCTGTAGTTCTCTGCAGTTCATCCAGAGTGATCATGGGCCTCTTGGCTGCATCTCTGATCAGTCTTCTCCTTGTCTGAGCTGAAAGTTTAGAGGGACGGCCAGGTCTTGGTAGATTTGCAGTGGTCTGATACTCCTTCCATTTCAAGATGATTGCTTGCACAGTGCTCCTTGGGATGTTTGAAGCTTGGGAAATCTTTTTGTATCCAAATCCGGCTTTAAACTTCTCCACAACAGTATTACGGACCTGCCTGGTGTGTTCCTTGGTCTTCATGATGCTCTCTGCGCTTTCAACAGAACCTTGAGACTATCACAGAGCAGGTGCATTTATACAGAGACTTGATTACACACAGGTGGATTCTATTTATCACCATCAGTCATTTAGGACAACATTGGATCATTCAGAGATCCTCGCTGAACTTCTGGAGTGAGTTTGCTGCACTGAAAGTAAAGGGGCCGAATAATTTTGCACGCCCCACTTTTCATTTTTTTATTATTTAAAAAAGTTTCAAAAATCCAATAGATTTCGTTCCACTTCACAATTGTGTCCCACTTGTTGGTGATTCTTCACATAAAATAAAAAATGTATATCTTTATGTTTGAAGCCTGAAATGTGGCAAAAGGTTGAAAAGTTCAAGGGGGCCGAATACTTTCGCAAGGCACTGTAATTATCCAAGATACATTATTAATCAAAATACCTCAATTGGAGAAAAAAAAAACCTACATCTGCAACAATAAAAAATACAAAAGGGAACTTAGGTTCTCAGTTTCAACTGGGCTCCCAATTGGAGCTGAGACCTAAATGATAACTGCAGTTTTCTTGGCTTGACTTAAATGGGAAGCAGCACTTCCGTAACCCAGGGACTTATACAGCAAGACCCTTTGCTCCAATTATTCCTGTTGCGTTGTTGTCTTTTTCCTAATCGAGACGAGCATTGTGTTAAGAGGAACTGTACAATGAACATCCCCAATCTCTGCCCACCTGCACACAAACAATCCCGCAGAATTTCCTTTTTTCTTGTTTCTTTTATGGAAAACAAAGACGAGATACTGGTGCTCTGAAAGAGCTTTGCACACCATTTAGTGAGAAGGATTTCACTTACAATGCAATAAAGAAGCACAACAGAAACTGATGGCTTTGATGAGGCACATCAGAGTCATGGGAAACAAGAGAAAGGCAAGCAGGCTGGGCTTCCGGTAAATTACACAGGGCAGCCAAAGCTGAAGCAAAAGCACAGCCTATCTGATTTCACAACCACCAAATATTTCAAAACAAACTACAGGAGGCAAGTCTACATTTTGTAGACCAGGCAAATTCAATAACCTCCCACTCCTTGAGGAAGTCTGTGTTTGGAGCACTCAGACTCCTGCCCTTCAAGTGTGATGCACATATTGGGCAGAGTAAAAGAACCAACAACAGTGACAAAATTCAAGATGCAGTTACAAAGATAAGTGGCAGGGTAGCTAAACCGCTTACTTAATCTTCCCCATCTTCTCAAGCTGCTCACAGAATCAGAATCTTTACAATGCAGGGGACAGAAAACAAGACTATACACCAATCCCACCAGAGAAGATGGCGCTACTGTACGTACTGTACAGTATCTTGTAAGGTTTCTGTATGCCACGACAATTTATAAGATGAATGCTCAAAGCAAATTGGAGGTAGTGAAATGCAGGAGTGAAGTGTAAATACATGGTTTCAGGATTAAGAGAAACCTCTAAAATTTATTTTTGCAAAACTTTATTCTACCCCTCCCTTGTCTCCTCTCCTAGTTTCTCATAAATGTCTAGCAGGTCTTGCCAGAGGCTCTTTTTCAGTGGAGCTGCTGGCGCACAATCTAACCAGAGAGGACAGCAGGCACTCTCACTGAACAAAATGAGCACAGAGAATGGAAAGCCAAGAGGAACAACATGCATACAGTTTCTTCAGAATGACTGTAACCCACAGCCCTGTTGCACTACACTGAAATAGGTAATAACGTGGGACATAAAATGGACGAAGCACAAACTCCACACTGTGCAGTAGCTTGGCCTTGAGCATCTCATAGCGTCTGACTCAGACCGAGCACCACGGGGGGGCAAAAGGGGGCATCGCCGCCTCAACAGAACTGCCCCGCCCCCTCCGTTTTGGACAAAAGGATTTTTGAACACTTTCGCTTACTTAACTCGCGTCCTAAAAAAAAACTGTACTTTGTCAATGGTCAGATAACTACACTAACCCCGCATTCACAGTTACTACATCGGACTGTTTGATGTGCAGGAGAGCTATCCGTCCACGAACGGCAAATATTACAGAGTGTATACGTTATTGGGTGTCAACATTATTACGATCTTGTTTGCTCAGGTGGACCGATTCCTTGCGGTTATTTATCCTTATACTTACAATCGTTATATAACCAGGGCTGTAGTTATAGCAGTTTGTGCTTTCTGTTGGTTTTACAACGATTTCTTAATGATTCAGAACCTCGTTCCCGTCGATGTAGCTGCACAAATGAACGCGTGTGGTCTTTTGTCGCACCGGGCAATACTAACCGCGAGTGCTGATGAACGTGAAACCGTACTTCATCGCTAAATACCAGATAGCTCGTCGTTTTCTTCTATCATGAAGCACTAATCGGGGGCGATGATTGCGAGATTGCACTTGGGTAGTTGCAACGGCTCCGTTTCAACCGAAATACCACCGCCCCCCTACAGATTTGTCCCCTAGCGCCGGCCCTGGTCTGACTCGAGACCCTCCAATAGAAAGCTGCTATCTGCACAAAGGGCATGAAAGTGTTGTTTGAAAACCATGACAATCTGGCTGCGTGTGGGGATAATCAGTTCAGTGCAGAATTAATGTGAGAAACACAATGTGGATGCAAAATCCTTTCTTGTTTCTTCCCAGGGGATACATTTTGTTTGCCTCATAAATATGCGAATGCCTTAGCCTAAGGTTATAGCAGAGTAGTTTTGTCGGACAACTCGAATCACAATCCCACACCCTGAGGTAGAAGAGTAAGGCTAGGAGTATTCCCAGAAACACCTGCCTCCACTTGCAGTATCACTTCCGGGTCATAACTGCAGGCGTTAGCCACAAACCTGGGCACAATGGGATTCCTCTGTAAGAGAACGGCGACAGAGGCCACAGAAATCCCAGTGTAACTGAAGACAAACCCCATTTCTAAAACCATTCTTAATACAAATAACATTGTCACAGACGAGGTTTGGTTTTTTTCTGCTGTGGTTGATATTACGTATGCCTTGCTTAATAAATAATAATCATACTAGAACGAATACTAATGCATTAATAATAATCGCATTTGTCCTGAATGAGGTCAAACATATAAAATTTCTCGAGAGGGCGAAATCAGCTCGCAGGAAACGAGACACTCCTGCAGCAATTCGAGACGGAGACCTACTTCACAGACGCTGGCAATAAATTCAGGAATCACAGTCCAATCACGCACTTTCGTGTAACAAACCCCCCTCATTCGGTTATATTGGAGGGGGAAAATTACCATCACCACTTTTTTCCTACCAGTTAAACACATACAAACCAGCCCGCAGCTCCACCCCTCCCCCGGTCGGCACGGCTTGGCTTTTACGGGTCATTTCACTTCTACCTCTTTGTGCTGAGCGACTTCTCGGTACTAAGTGCCCAGATTTCTCGCTCGCTTCCTTACTAGGCCGTGGAATTATGATTTGAACGTCTGAAGCGGCCTATCGGCAGCCCGGCGGCCCCTGCTCCCCGGGGCGGGCGGGGAAGCGCGAGCGGGAGGCGGGGCGGTGCGCGCGATGGCGCCTCCCCCTGCCCCGCGCTATAAATGGCCGCGCCCATGAGCTGCACGCAGCAAACTTCTCACAATAGACTCCTAAAGGTCCCTGTGTGAGAGTTGACTCTGACAGAACTGTCTTTCTTTCCTCGTCTCTTTCTTACGCTCCATCAGCGCAGCTCTTAAAAATGGTAAGTGTGGAACGGGGGGAATATTACCACTGGTCTGTGCCTTGTTACTGTTGCCATTCTCCAGAATACAGGAGGAGGTTTTACCAGGTCAGCTGGTGTTAAACGTCTAATACGTTAATAATTAAGCTTTCTAGCGATGATCATGAGATCAGTATCTTGAAAGTGTCTCGGGTGTCGCGCGGCGCTTTGTGGCAGGAATCTGCTGCGTCACAGCATCTCCTGGACCTGCCGGCCGGAGGGCGGTTTTTCTTCCCTCTGTAAGCTGCTAGTTCGCGTTGAGATAAACTGGACTACATTGCTGACCTTAAACCGGCACTGTGTACGCGTGTTGTAATTGTAACGCCAGTTTAAAGTAGGACGAAGCCTCTCCGTGTGGATTTGTGTCGTTACATGCGCAGAGCTAAGAAGCATCAGAAAGAACTGTGCGCTCCTCGGGTCTCTTCCTCCCAGGGCATCTATGCAAGACTCCCCGTGTGACGGTTGATAATGAAGGCGCCGCTCGGCGTGCGGTGTCGCAGTAGGTCTCCGGTCCGGCTGGAAAACCTGATGAAGTCCTGAGCACGTGCTGCCTCCCCAGCCTGGCCGGGCAGCGCGAGGGGCATCTGAGCCGCGTGCGAGCGAATTGTCCGGAGCCCGTCAGTCCGCGCGGTCGCACGCCAGAATGAGAGGGCACATATTAGTACCCCCCGCAAAAGAGTAATCATTTTCCTAAAAATATACGCATATTAATCAATAGTAGTTTTTTTTTCCCGCAGCAGGGACGCCACGGATTTCAGAGACGCATCTATTGTATTTCTAACACGAGTGCGGCGGCGGCAGCAGGGACTGCACAGTTAACAATGGAGCCGTCCCCGAGTTCGTCAAAGAAAGGCGGTGTTACCGGTAACCGCCTCAGACAAGCCAAGACAGATGGACCGGTGAATGTAACCGCGCCTCTGTGTCCCTCCCTTGTTCCAGAGTATTTTCAATGTCGACGCTTTCATCGGACTGTTTAATACCTATATTCCGCGACAGCTCATCCCGATTTAGACGCAGGTCTGAAAGACAATATTAACATTTGCCCTCTGAATCTTGTTTCGTCTTATTTTTACAGTATCGCTAGAAGGTTCCCAAGCTGCAGTATAATTTTTTTCCAGGACGACTCGTACTCCCGAGCAGTTAAAACGCTTCGGTGGCTCGGTGGACGGGCGGGGTGCGCAGAGCGTCATGACGTCACGCAGCCCAGTGGACGACGTCCGCTGAAGAACCTATAAATGTCCGCGCGGTCGATAGGGGAAAGAGCGACAGCAGTCTTGAGCTCTCACTCCATTGAGAGAACAACTCGGCACTACTAGTCTCATTTTCTCATATTTAACTAGCCGATTAACTTTTTCCCCTCTTAGCATTTAACTAATCACTTCAGAACCAAAAGTGCATCTTTCTGACGATCACTCGGAGCTCTTTAAACGTTTGCAGCAGTGCGATTAATATTAAATACAATAGAGATTGAAAATCTGTTAGGTGCTTCCTATCCAGAAGGAAACGTGAAAATAAAATCTTTCTGAAACTTTGCAATGTGTCCTGCAACATCTCTTTACTATGACTAATCTCGCCGATCTTTAAGGGAAAATCCAAGTTCTCCAATATCCTTAAGCATATCTTCATTTTATGTGGTCCGCATGTAAAGAGCTTGTAGAAAAGCTTAGATACAGTACAAGGGTTTTCCAAATCCGTCTTACTGGGATCTGGAATCAAATGGGTCTTCTCAAACCCTGGTCCAGGGGAGACCCGATCCTCCAGGCGAGCCTTTAAATCAAATTCCAAAGGTCTGGTATAAATTAAACATGGTTATAAAACTTATTAAAATCGGATCAAAAATCCAGATGTCCTTCAGCCCCCTGGGACCAGTATTTCTTTTACAGAAATATTACTTTAAACTGAACATTTCAAGCTCCTGCTGTAGGTCTGCCCCTGATTTTTTTTAACAGGCGATTGACCTATAAGAGTGATGGGGAGCAAGGTTGGAGACCCCTGCTCTAGGTTATAAATGGCTTTGCAGTGGGAGAACCGTTTCACTGGAACAGGTCACCCCTTCTTGATGTCTTAAGCTGTTTTGAGGTAGAAAAACCTGGTCTCTCTTTCTTTCTCTCTCAAAAAAAATCTTTTTTGGGGAAACTTGACTAAAGATGTCTTGGTTGAGCGGATAATATAGATGCCTTAAGTGCATTCCAGGAAATGCATAAAGTTAAATTCCCCATCGGTGTTGGGAGACGGGCTCTTGGGAACTATACAGCGCCAGACTAGTTCAGAGTCGGAGCCTGCAATGTGCTGACTTTGCGTTGCAATTGTAATGGGGATTAAAACTGCTAAAAGCCATGATCTTGCCATCAGCCAGGGATGTACATTTCTGAGGTGGGGAATTAGTTGCCATGAGGTCAGTGTGGACGTGTACAGCCCTGGAAATCTGTCCTGCTGATGGTCATGCCTCACCGTTAAAGTGCTTCTGTACAACGTAAAAAAACCGGATCCCTTTGGGAACTTGCTTACAGGTGGTAGACTGATCCTGTGGGCTTCCAGGCCTGCAGTGTGGCTGTATTTGTCGGGTTCAGCTTCATGTCCAGGATTTAAGATTATTTTACAAATGAAATTCTCAAGATGGATTCAAAAGAACTCGACTGCATTAATTTTATTGGGCCAAGGAGACGGGGAAGCTTCCCCCCTGCCCAGTGTGTAACTGTTTTGTTGCTGGTGGAATGGACCTGTGACTTTGCGGCTAAATGAATGTTTCAGCTAGGGCAAAGCGCGCAAGACCCTTGTTACTGCAGAACCCAGACATCTGAATGGGCTGCTTTCGGAAAGCTGAAGTCATGTGCTTGTCCTCTGTAGAACTTGGAAACATAGGCCTGGTCTGTCTCCGATCTGCTTATGAGCTCTAGCAGGCACAGTCAGGTGATGTGTGGCTTTCTGGTTTGAACTGGTGTTTGTTACAAAAGAACTCCCTTTTCTTCCTGTAGGGGATTAAACAGAAGCCTTATAAAACCACCCTGACGCGAAGAGACATTGAAACAGATTGGAATTCAGTTAGCGTTCTTGGCTGTTGGTGTCAAAGGAACCTTTTTTTTTTTTTTTTTCCAGTGGACAAATCCAGATAATTCTTGGCAAGGACGTTAAGCTTACAGGGGCTGGAGTAAGAAGGGGTGGTTAGTAATGGTTTCTGATGACATTTAAAAAACAAAAAACAAGATACACTGATCTCCTTCTCCTATCTATACCTGTTCACATCTCAAAAGCTGTTTTGTTTACCATACACAACCAGGTAACCAGTCTTCTATAACCTCAATGTTTTACATTTGATTCCCAGCAAAAAAAAAAAACTTACACAGTAATCCTATTTTTTAAAAAATCTGTTAAAAAGAAGCTTAAGGGCAGGAGGTGAACAGGAAACCAGTTATGTACAAGGATTATTGAGAACTCTCATCTTCTGCCAGTGAGTAGGTACAGCAGACTGAAAGTTCAGGATGACTCATGCTTTCAGTAATTCAACGAGGAAGGGTGTTGATCAGACAAACCGCTGGTTCGCCTTGTGTGCTGGAACTCGGCACACATTCCACAGAACTGAGCTGGGGAACTTTTCAGGGGGAAAAACGGCATCTGTTTTTAGGCCACTCTTGCTTTTTAAGAATGCACATTATTACCAAACATTTATAATGGCTTGTAGATGAGCTTGCGTTACTTACTTTCTTGTTCAGTAAATTTCTGAAACATTCTGAGGAAAATATGGCTTTCATTTAAACATGTTACCCTTTTCAAGGTTTAAGCTGAAAATCTTCCACTTAATTTTTCACCCTTAAAGGGTCTACAGTAGGGGCTAAAACCATTCTATATTCTTGTTTTAATATGCTAGGGTTCTCTGTAAGGCCTGCTCAATATGACTGGGTGTAAGGGAAACGATAACAATCTGCCCCAGGCCAAGTTATAGAGCCACTTGATTTTAACTTCTTTGATTTACTGTGTTGTAATGATTCTTGGTCAAAACATGGGAGTTTTACAATCCTCTTCCTTTCTCTCCACAGCGTGAGTGCATCTCTGTCCATGTTGGCCAGGCTGGTGTCCAGATTGGCAATGCCTGCTGGGAGCTCTACTGCCTGGAGCACGGGATCCAGCCGGACGGCCAGATGCCCAGTGACAAGACCATCGGAGGCGGCGACGACTCCTTCAACACCTTCTTCAGCGAGACCGGAGCGGGCAAGCATGTCCCGAGAGCTGTCTTCGTAGACCTGGAGCCCACAGTCATTGGTAAGCTCTGCAGGCTGTGGAGTGGAGGGGGATCAGGGCTGTTCCTCTTCCTCCCTGCTCCAGAGCCCCTGAGCTCACAGCCCTTCACCCGTCTCTCCCCAGATGAGGTGCGCACTGGAACCTACCGCCAGCTGTTCCACCCTGAGCAGCTCATCACTGGCAAGGAGGATGCTGCCAACAACTACGCCCGTGGGCACTACACCATTGGCAAAGAGATCATCGACCTGGTGCTGGACAGGATCCGCAAACTGGTGGGTATCTGAATGAATGTTGAACAGCCCAAACCACCCGTGTTAAGAATTAAAAAGATTGAATGGAGAGCACATCTGTCTTCTGCAGTAGTCAACCAGATGCATCTTCTCTCTCCAGGCTGACCAGTGCACAGGTCTGCAGGGCTTCCTGGTCTTCCACAGCTTTGGAGGTGGTACCGGTTCTGGTTTCACCTCTCTGCTGATGGAACGCCTGTCTGTCGACTACGGCAAGAAGTCCAAGCTGGAGTTCTCCATCTACCCAGCTCCCCAGGTGTCCACAGCTGTGGTGGAGCCCTACAACTCCATCCTGACCACCCACACCACCCTGGAGCACTCCGACTGTGCCTTCATGGTCGACAACGAGGCCATTTATGACATCTGCCGCAGGAACCTCGATATCGAGCGCCCCACCTACACCAACCTCAACAGGCTCATCAGCCAGATTGTGTCCTCTATCACAGCCTCCCTCCGGTTCGATGGTGCCCTCAATGTTGATCTGACCGAGTTCCAGACCAACTTGGTGCCCTACCCTCGTATCCACTTCCCACTGGCCACCTATGCCCCTGTTATCTCTGCAGAGAAAGCCTACCATGAGCAGTTGACTGTGGCTGAGATCACCAATGCCTGCTTTGAGCCAGCCAACCAGATGGTGAAATGTGACCCCCGTCACGGCAAGTACATGGCCTGCTGCCTGCTGTACCGTGGTGACGTGGTGCCCAAAGATGTCAATGCTGCCATCGCCACCATCAAGACCAAGCGCACCATCCAGTTTGTGGACTGGTGTCCTACTGGTTTCAAGGTTGGTATCAACTACCAGCCTCCCACTGTGGTGCCTGGTGGAGACCTGGCCAAGGTGCAGAGGGCAGTGTGCATGCTGAGCAACACCACTGCTGTTGCTGAGGCCTGGGCCCGCCTGGACCACAAGTTTGACCTGATGTACGCCAAGCGCGCCTTCGTGCACTGGTACGTGGGTGAGGGCATGGAGGAGGGCGAGTTCTCTGAGGCCAGAGAGGACATGGCAGCCCTGGAGAAGGATTATGAAGAGGTTGGAGCTGACAGCGTAGAGGGAGAGGATGAAGGAGAAGAATATTGAGTCTTGCAACTAAATGTAGCTTTCAGAAACTGTCTTCCAAAACTGTTTTCTGAACTTAAACTTTCAGCCTTTAATTTTTTCTATCCCTGTGAAACTTTTAAAGCTGTTTTGAGCACTTTTGTTGCAATAAATGTGAATCTTATTTAACATGTGCCTCTAATACTGAGTTTCCATTTTTTTTTAAATAGAAGAAATAATGATGGCTTTTAAAAAAGAAAAGGTAATCTTTGTGAATCAGTATGTCTAGGTTTCTTAACCTTTGGTATAGAAAGCAAACACATTAGGTCCCCTTGGGGGGGGAGTCCAGGTATGTAACTTCTGAGTTCTATCACCCTTCAATCACACACTGTTCAGGGACCACAACCCTTGTTGTGGATGAATGAATCTCATTCATTTCTGAGGAACTGAAATGTGTATGTATATATAAAAAAACTGTAGCACCTGTCTCACTCTTTCCACTTGTAGAGTTCCTGCTTTGCATGGTAGGATCCACACAACTACTTGATTTGTTTACTGGACTTCTCAAAATGAGCCCTGTATTATTCCTGGTATACGAAACCCATTCAGAAGAGATCCATTGTTTTAAAAACTAGTCCTTAATGCTGGATTAGGAATGAACATTTCAGGCCAACAGTTTAAGCACCAGTTTTTTTTGTTAGACAAGAGTGGGCATGTGTATATGGTTCCATATGGAAAGGACGGGGACAGCACATTTAAATAAGAGCAGAGTGAAGAAATAAAATATAAAATGTGCCTTGCAATACATCCATGTTAATGGGATTTATTGGGAGAAGAAAAACTAAATGACCATTTCTCGAGCTACCATTTTGAATTAATCGAAATAACACCTTCAAATATGAAATAATCCCTAGAGACAAGAATGTCTTTTTTTTTTTTTTTAAAGGCAACTTGCCTTCAGTAAAAGCAGGAGCAACTGCATCTTTTAATTTATTTAAATTTCTTACCAGTCACTCCTCTTTTTCAAACTTCTTGGCAGCAATCCATTAGCTGGACAAATCTCTGCTTCCTCAGACAGCTGCTTCTATTGTTCTTTGATGAAGGATATTCTATGCTAGGCCCTGCAATGCATAAAAAAGTGATTAAAACCTAGGCTGTGACTTTGCTACACATGCATCAAACCCACCTGATCCACATGACCTTTTTTTTGTCTGTAAGCACCCATGGATTCTTAAAATATTACTGGCAGTTTGCACTGCTGTTCACTAGGATATGTCTTACAAAGGGAATATAATTTTAATCGCATTGCAAGTGATTAGATGCAGTAAATACTATGGGAATTTAAATTTGTTTTAATACATATTTTGTATCCTACACAGTAGCTTCTAACTACCAAAGGCAGCTACATAGGCAGAATGATCTTTCATTTGTAAAATTAGGTCTTAACAGGAAATTATTTTGCTGAATTTTGTGTCCATTGTAATGCTTAGAAAACAGGCTACTCATACACACCTAAGCAGACAAAGCACTTAATCTGTTCTAAACATTACAGCGTGACACTGACTTCACTGAACACTTGGATAAGGACACAGTGTTGATACAGACTTGATAAAGCTATCTCAGAAATACACATGAAAGTTAGCACACTACCCTGGCCTAGAAGGGGTTGCATTCTACACAGAAAATCACCTGGTTAACATGACAGGCAACTAACTTACTGCTGTAGACTTAGCATAGAGATCAGCCACAGTTTTAATGTGCATCTAATGGTGTCCAGCCTGTTACATGGGACCTGTAACTCTTAGAGCAGATCATCCTACCCTCGTGGTAAGCAAACAATGCCTTTAACTACAAATGTAGCAGTAATGAAGAGTGCAGATGTGAAGAAGCCATTCAGACCTCTTGCTTATCAAGGTTTAAGCAGTTCAAAGGGTCATATCAGTGACAGCATATCCAAGCTTTTCTTTTCCGCACACACACAAGCCCTTTCCCCTTTTCCACCCTGAATATCTGCACCTTTACAAGACTTGTTTATACAGGAGCACAGCAGGTGGTGGTGTTCATTACATCATCGGATTACTGTACACTCGCACTGCCAGCTCTGCTCAGACACATGGCTCCTCCACGGGCTTGGGTTGCTGAAGGGAACACCTGGACCTATGGATTTAGCCCCGGGCTGCTCCCCCATAAACTACTACTACAGTATCTGAAAAGATAAACCTCCTGTGCCTAACTAGGAGCTGCAATGGGCTACCTTTCAGAGGCATTCAGCAGGCCTTACAACACTTGTTTTCGTGCTATAGGAAACTGTGGTGGCAGATTTGGGAGGGACATCGTTGGGGAGAAACTGGAAAGGCTGTGGTGTTAAGTGGAGGGACCCCTGTAGAAGCACAGGGGCCACTGGGGCTCTTTCTTCATTCAGCTACAGTCCTCCTGTGTTCAGTACGGCCGGACATCTTTCCTACATTTGACACTACAAGGACTGTTCCACAGGCTGGTGAGGTGTAATGCACTTTGCCAAGCGCTTCTGACCAATGTTTTTGAGTAAACTAACTTGGTCTGATGAAGAAGAAAAAGACAGTTTTATGAACCGCGTAGCAGCGGTACTGACCCCTGCAGTTGTTGTTGTAGCCGCGGCTGCTCCAGCGTCATTATCTGTAAAAACACTGTAATCCCAATATCTGTAATGCCTGCGGCTCTTTGAAGGGCGCCCTCGTGTGGGCTCTCTCACGCACGGTACGGATTTATGCGCCTCATTTTTGACGGGTATTAAAACACGCTGTTGCTTCTTCGTAAAAGCCCTGACTAACTTTCCTATATTACCGGAAGAGAAAACATTCTGGAAATGTCCGTTCACGCAAACGCCCCGTTTGACATCACAACGGTTGAGGACAAGTTACTGATATCTTACCCTTCAGTATCTCTAAAGTCGGCTACCTATACCGCCTGCACATTTTATTTAACTATTTGGAGTGAAATTATGGAACATAATAAGCTTTGTTGAGCTACAAATCAAATGATGTCCGCGTTTCGTAGTCATAATTTACAAGGACATTATTTATACAGTACAAATACATGAATTCCCTTACAACATTACGCATATTGTTCAAAAACAGTAACGAATTAAGTGAATTTGTTGAGCTAACAAATCAAAGATGTCCGCGTTTCGTACTCATAATTTACAAGGACATTATTTATACATATTCATTCATTCCCTTACAACATTACGCATATTGTTCAAAAACGGTAACGAATTAATTGAAAACGCTGCCTCCGCTCCTGGCGGGTCAGCTGCAGATACCTGCACTAGCGATCGTCACCACTTTATAAGAACCCAGAGGTTTTTTTTAGGGCGGCCATTGGGCACAGCTGCTACAATACAAATACAAATGAAAGGAAAGCTTAAATTTCCAATTTGTTCACATATATATATATATCGTGATAAAATTAACTTTAGCAGACTCTCCACACTGGACACCTCGCCCTGTAGAAACTCCGTCTCCGCCGGGGCACTAACGGTTCCCTCAGAATTGCAACGAAAGATGACGTGAAAGTGATTCTGGCGGGAACCGGATGTAACGACTCCCGCCACCTGACCTAAAGCCACTTCCGTAAAGAAGTCGCCAGTTTGTACGATTATCTGGCATTCGCTTGAATCGCTCTTCAAAGTGCTTCAGTCGAACGCTTTACATAAAAAAACATGTATGTGTAGAAGTATTTTAATAAATGTAAATCAAATATCGACTTACCAGTTGCTCTTTGAAAAGCAATATGAAGGATTAAAGTTAATTAAACGTTTGTGGTTCTTGGTGTAAAAACAAATACAGCTTAGGCAAATGAAAGAAATGTCATTTAAAAAGACAGCAGTCTACACTGAAATTCAAATGCATAATAACTGTAAGATCTTCCCTCGTTTAAAATTTTAGTCTAGAATTTAGTCTGACAAACTGGTAGAACTCAAGGCAGGACATGAATGATACTGGGACGATGTCTCCGATTTGCCGTACCATGTGTGAGTTGTCCTGTGGCTGTGTGAGTACCGTAGGGAACAAACTGTTCTCCACTGAACCCTCTGGCAAGCGATACCGCACTATTAAAGCAAGGACCACTAGACTCAAGAGCAGCTTCTAACCCACTGCAGTGCACATCCTGAACAGCTAACTGCAGGGCCTTAATACACATCTGCACTACGCACTTTTTACATAGTCTACCATTTTTTTGGGGTCTCACTAGTACATATTTACTCTTCCAAAACATATTTATTGTTCTTGTTGTCTACATTGTGTGGTGTTGTCTGTTGTACTGTGTATGTCCCGAGAGATTAGCGCGATTAAGAATTCCAATGTACGTGTTCATATGGCAGTAAAGCACTTTACTCTACTCTAAACGTTTTGCAAAAAAACAGGCTTGACATCAGTGTGATTTTAAGACCAAGTGCCTTCAAGAAAGGTGCTGTCCAGCCCGGAAGATCACAGCCTGTATTCAAAATGTGGTCTGACCAAGGGCAACAACTACCGGCCAATTTGAATAGGTAAATACTACCCTTTTCCCCACACCTAGCAAGCAAATATTGTTCAGAAATAAACTGCAATGATGCCTCTCTAAAAGGAACTGAGACAGAGAGGAAGGACAAACATTTAAATCTTTCTTTTGGTACTGTGTTTCCCTTTTTTGAAGAAGATGATTTGTCTCAGTGCGGCATGTTGGTGTACTGATTAGCAATCTTGCCTCTCAGCGCTGAGGCCCAGGGTTCAATTTCTGAGGTGCTGTCTGTGTGGAGTTTGTATGTTCTTCCAGTGCTTCGTCCAAGTGCTTTTCCACTGGAAGGTTAATTGGCTTCTGTGAACATTAGCCCCCGTGTGAGTGTGTGTTAGGGTCTGTATGCCTTGCAATGGACTGGTGTCCTGACCAGGGTGTATCTTACCTTGCTGGGATAGGCTCTGGCTCCCCCCACGACCCTGAGTTGGATAAACTGGTTAGAAAATGAACGAATGAAGGATTTGTTCGATTGACCTGAAAATGATGGAGAAGGTCACCATCAACATCTTCTTCAGTCATTTGGCACTATGAATTCTTCCTGCAGGGGGCAGTATTGTACCGCTTTCAACAGCGAAATGCTGCTGTATCACTGTATCATCGCAAGATAAAGAACTGTTGCAGGCTTTAGTTTTTAGTGGGAATGCCTCCTCTTTCAGAAACCTATTATAACATAAGACCAGTGACAAACAAGACAGAGGAGCCATTGAGCCCATCTAGACTGTATAAGTGGTACCCAAGTAAACTAACAGTCACATCTAGTCTCTTCAAAAAAAAAATGGTACCAACTTCAACCGCGTGGCTGGGTAGCTTGTTCCAGACTCCTACAACCCTTTGTGTGAAGACAAACCCGCTCCTCTGAGGATCTTCAAAGACTGCACAAATTTAATATACGGTGATTTAAATATGTTGCCATTCATTATAAAAACGGATTCTGCCCATATCCAACTGAAGGATCTCATACAGCTGCTTTATGTTATGTATGTTTTGGGTAACATACGTATTCTGAGAAGCACCAACTGCCGAAGGACTGCTGTGAAGTAAAAATCAGTTTACTGTAAATCAATTTAAATAATTAACAGATGAAGATGAAGGATTTCACATCTTTAATATATTTTCTAATTGGTCAACACTCATAATATAGACCAGTAAGCAACACAATACATTAATTCATTTTTTAAAATTAGAATACCTTGGTCAAACATCCAGGAAACAGTTTTGCTCCTGATGAGGCGTGGCGAGGTCCCCGGCTACTTCCACTCATAGCCACTAGAGGGCGCACGTGTTTTCTAGATATTAGCTTCCTGATTGCTACTGAAAGAATTTCCACGTGCGCGATTTAGTAGGTAAATAACCCACGTGGGAATTCTAGGCTTAGCCTTATTTTCTTGGATTTCAAAGAGGGGGGAAGGGGGGCAGTGCTTAGGGGAGTTAGTTAAAAGGTTTCGGTTGTATGAGAGCATGCCTTGAAAGAAAATAAAAGAAAAATCGATATTATTTTGGAAGAGAAAGGAAGCTAGAAAGAAAAGAGGTCTATAGGAAATGAGGATCAAATGTCCATACTAGATAAGAAGGAACGATCAGCCTTCAGTAGAATGGACATGGAAGCAGTTTGATCAGGGGCTACGTAAAGGACTTCTTAAGATATAGGACACTTTGGTTAGGGGTTACAGCAAACTGGGATTTTTCCAGGAAGCACAAGACAGGGCTGCAACCTCGAATACAAGCGGCATTTACAGACAACGTAGAGACAGGAAATGGGCTAGCCAGTGTACCTTTGAAAGAGGAGCATGTTATGAACATGCAAGCTCCACACAGAAGGCATCCCAGTCCCAAATCAAACCCAGGGCTCAGAGCTGTGAGGAAGCTCTGCCTTACCTTTAGATCTCTGTGTGGCCCATCATGGTGTACATAAACATAAAGACAGTTATGAACAATGCAAGACTAAATTTTTACAAATTGCTCCCAGTATCCTTCCCTGTCCCAAGAGGAGAGATCCCAGAGAATCTGTTTTGGAATCATGGATGACACATGGCTGAGACTTTCTGGTTAAAAAATAAACATAAGAGTAAAGATATATCTTGGCTTCCTTATCCCTTTATAGCATTGATTCTATTAGCACCATTCAGGGTTTTGAACTGCGGACTCCAACACCCCTCATAATTCCCTTTGTTTGAGACCATAGAGATTTGGTTCCTTCCACCCTGACGGTATGCAGCTCGCTTATATAAACTGTAATTAAACGAGCTTTGCATTCAAAGTAGACTTGCTGGCTTCTGTCTTAGAATGGGCTTGTGTGGTTCTGCACCTGCTCCCAGTACTGATACAGGATTCTGAGGGGAAGCAGATTCCTGATAACAGAAAGACTCAAACTAACAAGCCTGTTAGAGTTTGCCTGCCGTATTGCTTAGAGTCTAGACAGATCCTCCCCTCCTCTCTCCAGCATTGATATGTGTGTAAGACAGCCCTGTTAATGGCTCTGCAGACACACCTGCAGTTTTTCTTCCTCCAGCCCTGGCGTGACAGCGCTCTCACGTCAGCTTTGTCTTGTCTGGAGGACGACCGGGCCGTACTCTCATAAACATAAATCACCATAAGAGCCATTAACCTGAAATGCAACTGTACTTAATACCTCCATCAGCCCCCCCCCACTCCGCCCGCACTTCAGGGGCCTGGCTACGACCAGGGCAGAAATGAAGCACCTCTCCTGATGGCAGCCGGGGGATCTGATTGGCTGGCCATGACATCACTCTCCCTTGTCATGAGCATTGATCTCATTACCTCATCGCAGGGCAGCCCCTTGATGTGACTGGGGCGGTGACGGTGGGGGGGGGTTAATTGATGGTGTTTCTGTATCATTACCGAAATAGCACTTCTAAAACACGATACTCGTTCCCCCGAGCGAGACGCGATGTTCGATTCCCCGGCTTTCAGTGGAGACGGGCTGCCGGTCTGGCCTGCTGGGGTGAGGGAGGCCGAGCCCACTGGGCTGCTGAAGCAGGAGGAAGAGGAAGAGCTGCTCTGACAGGCTGCCTGGGTGTGGTCAGCGGCGGTAGGCTTCGTACAGGCAGGAGACGCAGGCAACCAAGGTGTTGAGCTGCTTCAGAACGGACAACAAGAAGCTCTAATGAGAAAAAATCCATTCATCCATTTTTGGAGCACTCCATCCAGTTTAAGGTTGCGGAGGCGAATGGAGCCTATCCCAGCAAGCAATGGGCACAGGGTGACCAGGACACCAGTCCATCGCTGGGCTCTAACAGACACACACACTCACACCAGTACCAGTTTTCCCAAAAGCCAATTAACCTGCCCATGTGTCTGTCAGCCGTGGGAGGAAACCCATTTGAACATGGGGAAAACATACAAACTCCACACAGACAGCAGCCCAGGTCTAGAATCGAGCCCAGGGCCCCAGGGCTCTGCAGCAGCACCCAAGCTCCCATTTTGTATTTTGTCCGTTAGAATTCAGGTGAATTCCTAAAACAATCCCCATGGTGGCATACTGTGATAAAAAGATACAAACCAGAAACTGTAGTGTGGCAGTATCCCAGTCCACAGACGCCTGAGAGGCCCAGGCTGTGGTAATAGAGATAATCCAGCTTTGAGCTGCGATGCCATGGTGGACTGTGACAGTAGGGTTGACGGCATGGCTGCAGCAGCTTGCTCATGGGAGAGCTGTTTGGACACTCCCCCCCCCGACCCACATGGCTAATTGGATCCTGAATGAGATGACCTCCCCCGTCCCCACAGGGGAGAGCAGGCAGAGCAGGGCCCCTGGGGGGGTCCGGCACCATCTGTTCCCTCAGCAAACAGGATGTAGGGGTCATCTGAGAAAGCTCTCCGCCAGGGACTGCGAGGTGACCCGAGCTCGGGGCGGGGCTTCTTTCTCAGGCAGGTCCGGAGGGGTGGTGGAGGGGAGATCACGCTGGGCAATACCGTTTATTTAAAGTATTCCCTTCTCCCGTGAAAAGCGCTGCTTGCATTTTGACGGCAGTGTGGTCAAGAGCTCATCTGACCTTTCCTCAGTGAGGTGCTCCGTCTTGCCATACTGGGGTTCCGGTCTAGAATATCCCTGTTGCTGCGCAGAGCACCACCTACTGGGCCACACACAACATTTCCACCAGCTGCCTGAATGAAGTTTTTTGTCCTCCCTGAAACCACTGACCAGGATCTGCCTTGCTTAGCTTCAGAAATCCAATGAGCACAGAGTAAGCAGTGCGTCTGCTTATTAATGACTCATCCCAGAGACGCTCACCTCATTCCACCTCCACCAGGTGACCAGGCTGTGGAGGAGCTGTGAGTCAGAGTGCTTGTTGTGGGGACCTGCAGAGAACAGAGGGCCAAGGTGACTGGAGAATATTTTCTCAATGGTGAAATTACAGCTGAGGACTGTGATGAAAGGTCACATCCATTTTCTAACCAGATATCCAATACAGGGGAGCTGGAGCCTATCCCAGCAAGCAAGGAGCACAAGGCAGGATACACCCTGGATGGGACACCACTCCATCGCAGGGCAATGTCGGAGTGTGCATAGTCCTGTCGTCCTCTTTCTACCATACTGGAAGCCATGGTTAAGAACACTCAAACAAAATTATGACATTTTATTACTTGCTAAACGAAGAATGATATGTAACAGTATGTCATCTTTTTCATTCTTTTTATTTGTGACTCATAATACATGACTGCTATTGCACAGCACTCTGAGGTTTTGGAAAGTTCTGTAATTGATTGATACAGTTACATAAAATTGCATTATTTTGTATATTCTTATTCTCATGAAAAGTGAACCAGAGGACACAAATGGAAACTACAGTAAGATATGTTTAAAACTGAGCACAGGCGGCACTTTTTAGTACAGAGGATTGTGGGTGTCTGGGAGAACTTACTCAACTTACTCGCTCTTGTTGGAGTGAACACCCAGGCTTCTTCTCTCATCATCACTTTAGGCGAGCTTCTGGCAGCTGTATGCCTGGGTGTTTGTCTGCCTCCGAGCTGTCCTGCTGCAGCCCATTTGTCTCTTTGTCTGTGAGCTGTCTAGATGTTAGCTACAGCCTGTGTGTCTGTCTCTGGGCTGTCCATATGTTGAAGACGGCTGTGGCCTGTGTGTCAGTCTTTTTCTGAGCTGTCTAGATATTGGAGAGAGCTGCAGTCTGTGTCTGTCTGTCTGTCTGTCTGTCTGTCTGTCTGTCTGTATGTCTGTCTGTCTGTCTCTGAGCTGTCCAGATGTTGGAGAGAGCTGCAGTCTGTGTCTGTCTGTCTGTCTGTCTGTCTCTGAGCTGTCCAGATATTGGAGAGAGCTGCAGTCTGTGTCTGTCTGTCTGTCTGTCTGTCTGTCTGTCTCTGAGCTGTCCAGATGCTGGAGAGAGCTGGAGTCTGTGTCTGTCTGTCTGTCTCTGAGCTGTCCAGATGTTGGAGAGAGCTGCAGTCTGTGTCTGTCTGTCTGTCTCTGAGCTGTCCAGATGTTGGAGAGAGCTGGAGTCTGTGTCTGTATGTCTCTGAGCTTTCCAGATGCTGGAGAGAGCTGCAGTCTGTGTCTGTCTGTCTCTCAACTGTAGGTCTGCATATCTGATCCTGAGTCTGGAGGAGCTCTTACTTACTCCATGTTCTGTTCTTGCACCAAGAATATAGCATTTTAATCTCCTGCTGTTTAATAGCAATGTAATTTAATTTTACAAAGGAAGACATTAAATATTGAACACGTACACTCGGGAAGCAATTATTTCCTGGTTGTCGTTATCCTGAATTTTTCATGATGTTCCTAACGAGTAGACAGCCCTGCGCTGTGAGCTCAGAGACCCCCTGGGAGCATGGAGCTGTGATGAATCGGCATCTGACATTGTCTCTAATCGCACGGGGTATTTCAATCAGTTTGCCTCCATTACTACAGTAAAGGGTTCAAACCTGGTGTGAGAGAAGGCTTTTGCCACAAGTCGTGCAACAGTGGAGCCACAGTGATGTTGTGGGGTGGGGTCTTTGGAATAGCTTCACATTCTTCATCTGTTTCTTTGCCTTTTTGCATTTACATTGAGTTCCAGTAAAACACAAGTATTCTTGTATCATCTTTCAAGCCTGGCTCTTCCTGATTGGTGGGAAGGAAAAGTTTTTGTGGTGATTTTATCACAGGAGCTTTGCACTCCTGCCATTGTGCAACCCTACTGAAGACTGAAGACTAAAGAGATTCTGTTCTGTTATCCTGCCTGGGTGTGATCTGCCTCTGAGACTACGATTCACTCTGATGGGTCTTCCTACAGATCTGTCCAGGTCAGCAATGTACTTTTACTGCTGTGGTGGCGAGACCTGTAGTCAAAATTCAAAATACTAATTTGTTACAGAAGTTGAATATCATGAAAGCCACCTATTTCTGGTTTCATAATGTTTGTACTACCTGCTAGACTGACATAATGAATGAGATCATTGCTACAAATCCGGAAAGAGCAGGGGCCCCAATAAAGGCCACTGAGGAACACCCAAGAGCTTGAAAAAAAGAATCCTAACTTTGAGTTATCTACAGGTTACATGTACAAAAACCAAATTTTTCTCCTCTGGAATTAGAATGGAAGATCGCTTTACTTTAAGAGCAATCAGCACTGATCACAAAGAGAGAGGTGGTGTGTTTGTGAGAGACAATATGACTTAGAAAGCTACTAAAGGAGCACTAGAAAGAATACTTGTGTCTTTGAAGAAGATACCAGAATTGTCCAATTTAAAGTTCCCAGTGACGTGTAGCATTTACCCAGTGAGAGCTCAGCAGAGTCCCTCATACAGGCAAGCCAGGGAAAGTGTTTATTTGCTGTAACCATTACCCCCGATGAGAGACATTGCTGGGAAGGCTGGGGAGGTTTGGCACCTCTGTGTGAGATACCCCACACAGAAACACTGGTAATGAATGAGCAGCTTTCTTCTGAAGTACAGAGTATCATTACCCTTTACGTTTACATCATAATTTCAGAGAAAGAGTATTTCAAGCCCAACTGTCAAGGCGTTGGTTGAATTCCCAGAGTGCTGTATCTATTTTTAGTTTTTTTTTCATTCTCATAAAGATCAAGCCTTGAAGCCAGTTTAACCATGTAACTGCAAAACCAGTTTGATTTCTTGTTCAGAATCTGCATGGACAGACTCAGGGGTTGCTGGCACCCCTACTCCAATGAGCGGTGTCATGTTGTTATGTGCTTGTGCTTTTCCTTATTTCCATGTCTGGTTCTGGCGCAAGAGCAGCACCTACTGGTCTACCAACACCAGTCGCCACCAACAATGTCTGGCTGAGCTCCTGAGATCTGATGGCGTCAGGCTCCTCAAGGGCACCAGGCCCTTGCAATGCAGCTGTCAAAATTCTTCTTTTTCACCTGTGGCTGTGTTTCCACGGAGGACCAGCAGATGCACAGACTAAGAAGGAAACTTCACGGGCCCGAGGACTCAAGGTCACCTCCTGAGCAAATCCAACCTGAAAGCAGATAATCCAGCTTTATACGAAACTGATATGTTTTCTAAGTGTAGCAAAAAAGCGCTGACTGACTGATTGCCAGGGAAAGAGGCCGATACTGTGGTGAGGGGAGCAGGGCTACAGAAGGGGCAGAGGGGACAGATGTGTCACAGTGTCCAGGGTCCAGACACACCACACTGGGGCTCTAGAGGAGCACGCCTGAGAGGCAGCCGGGGACACTGTGGACACGAACTGTCGGGGATGATGGAGGGAGACAAGAGTATATTAGAAAAGTTACAGTTCACAGGGGCTCATTTTACCCATCATGCTCTAAGACAAAAGCAAATCTGGGTCAGCCCTGAAGCTCCCAGCCTGCTGCCCACTGGAGCTCAGCCGCTGTGAGCCTGGCCAGTGCCTGGATGAAGTACTGGCGCACTTCGGCTGCCGTCGCATCATCCAGGTGGTGGAGGGGAGTCCCCAGTACCTGTAAAGAGCTTTGAGGGGCGTGTCCAGAGAAGTGCTGTAAAAGAGTAAGGATTATTATTAGAGGTCAGGTGTCTGAAGATGTGACCTTTCAGAAATGCAGGATAGAGCCCAGCTCTGGGGCTCCCATTTGGGGAACAAGGTAATCGAGTTCCTGGTGCTGCAGAACCTGTGGTGGGTAAACCTTAGTGTTATATTCCAATGGCCTGGTGCATGACTGTGGCCGAGGGCACAAACCTGCAGACGAGCATGAAGGTTCATGATTGCATCATTACTGTGCATCATTCAGTACTGAATAATGTGAATTGCAAAGGATAATTTTTCATTTCCTTATAGAAGCCTACTATTCTCTAACAATTTCCTTACACTTATACAGCACTTTACTCTCTTTACTAACTCAAAGCTCTTTACAGGTAATGTTGATCACCTCCTCCTACTGGATGATGCGACAGCAGCCTGAGTGAACCAGTACTCCCACCACACATCGGCTATAAGTGGGGAGGAGAACAGAGTGATGAAACCAGTGCATATATTATTATTCTCTACTGACTTAATTCGTGTAGCCTTTGGCCAATCAAGCACTTAAGAGCTGCTCGTGTAGAGATACAGAGAGAGGTATCGCTACATCCTCGACAGACTGTATGTAACATCCAAACCAGACTCTCTTTGTCAAGAAGAGAAGGGGTGAGTCCTTCATAATCACTGTAAGTAGAGCAGCTGTCCAGCCCCACAGGGGACAGACCAGAGAGGAGAGAGTTAAATTGCTCTCTGGTGGATGTAATAGTGCAGACCGATACGGAAGAGGAGTATTATTTGACAGTGCACAGATGCACGGTAAAAATGGCCATTTAATCCAATTTGAGGTCCCTTCGCCTGAAGCACTGTACAGTCACGCCTCACCAGCTGAGAGCCCGGACTCTGGAGCTTTTTAAAGGCCGCTGGTAAGGGAAGAGAATGTGTCTGCCTCCACCTCTGACAGAAAATCTAAGTGTGATTGTTTGTCTTGGGCATGAAAAGAAAGCACAGAGGGAGGCCATCTGGGCTCCAGGGAGTAAAATCACCAGTTTTTCGTTTTTTTCACCTTCTTGTTAACAGTGTGCCAGTATATCATGATTACCACTTTATAGTCCAATTTTATTCTAGCTGGGACAGCAGTTGGTATTTGATAACAGTAAGGTGATAGTGACAGGAGTGACATTAAATAGTTTGTATTTTCTAAAGTGGTCCAGCAATCGCTGATTACTTGCCAGTGTCTGCATTCACGGTCCTGGAAGGGTGTGTTCAGCGAGCGGGACTCCACTCATCTTTCCTGGCAGGAGGAGAGTAACAGTGCTCTCTCAGATTCCTGCCTCGCTCCCTTGACACCGAGTCCGTCCTCGAGCGCTGGTGTCAGACTTCACGATGTCTGAGCAAAACAAACAGGCTCTGCTGTAAATCAAGCCCGTTCTCACACAGACCGCCCCCACACCAGCGCTCTCACAGGGGTCTGCATTAGGCCCACTACTCTTCCATTCTAAACATATAATAATAAAGATAACAACATCACTTTATTAACCCTATACAGTTTCTTGCATTAGGAATTTGTCTTTTCACATACCCCAGCTTGCTCTCCAGGAGACACACAGACAGGGAGAGAAGCTTGGGGTCAGAGCGCAGGGTCAGCCATTTATAGGGCACCCCTGGAGCAGTTGGGGTTAAGGGCCTTGCTCAGGGGCCCAACAGAGTAGGATTCCTCTGCCAGCTGCGGGATATGAACCAGCAACCTTCCAGCCACAAGCGCAGATCCTTAGCCACAGAGCCATCACCTCGCCCTGTCCAAGGTTTGTCCCAGATTTACTGCTCCACCTGATTCAGGGGAACCTCTGTGGTCTGTTGACTGATTCCAGCTACTGTATTGTGAGAAATGCAACATGGAGCAACGGAATTCTGCATGTATACAAGCAGAACCACAGGAGAAATGTTCCCGGGCTCCCTGGCCAGCTTCATGCCTCTGTGTACCATGTGTGTCATGCCTGCTAGACTGTATGGGCACACAAGTGGTTTCACTGAGCCCAGTGTCTTTGTCTTTGTAAATTCATCATCCATTTTTTAACTGCATATTCCAATTCAGGGCTTCGGGGGAGCCAGAGTCTGTCCCAGCAAGAAACAGGCTCAAGGCAGGAAACACCCAGTCCATCACAGGGCACACACAGTGGTGCACACACTCACATCATGGCCGGTTTTCCCAGGAGCCAGTTAACCTGCCAGCATGTCTTTGGACTGTGGGAGGAAACTGAAGCACCTGCAGGAAACCCCTGTGAACTTGGGGAGAACATACAAACTCCACACAGACAGCTCTCCAAGTCCAGGAACAGAAGTCAGCGTTGCAAGCCAGCAGTGCAGCAGCGCTAACCACTGTGCCACTGTGCTGCCCCATCTATGGAAAGCTGCTCCAAATTCCTATCTTTATGTTCACCAAATTTCACAGCTCAGTGGTGAGAAGCTCTCCCCTTACATTAGTTTGAATAGGTCACCTAAGTTACTGAGCACCCTGTAAATCAATTAGCAGCACTCCTGCATCAACTGCAGACTTGTTAAATTAGGAGGACACTGGTAAAAAAACTCCAGCTCTGACAAGCACAAAGCACGACATGTGGATACTGTATCTCCTCCACAGACAGCACAGGGGCGTCACTGAGCTGGAGTGAGAAACTGTGGCTGAGAGCCCCATGCTGCGGGTCAGATCTTGGGCACCAGTGGTCGAACTCCTCTACCTGCTGCTCCATCTTAGTTATAGTCCAGTGTCCTGTGAGGTGTGACTCACATTGGGGCTGTGTGGTGGCTCTGTGGCTAAGGATCTGCGCCTGTGGCTGGAAGGTTGCCAGTTCCTATCCCACTGCTGGCAGAGGAATCCTACTCTGTTGGGCCCCTGAACAAGGCCCTTAACCCCAGCTGCTCCAGGGGTGCTGTATAAATGGCTGACCCTGCACTCTGACCCCCAGCTTCTCTCCCTGTCTGTGTGTCTCATAGAGAGCAAGCTGGGGTATGTGAAAAGACACATTCCTTATACAAGAAATTGTATATGGCCAATAAAGTGATCTTATTGTATCTTGCACTATACTTTTGTCTCAGTGTGTGACTTGATGCATTAGAGTACTGTTGCATCCTACAGTTTATGAGATCAGTCAAACTCAGCTTAACTGAGTTACTGTGGAACAGAAATAATCCATTATGTCTAATGTGATTGCAGTATTAATTGCAGGTTGCCTAGCAAGCTACATTAATAATAATACATGTAGTGCTTGTGTGCAGTGCTGTGTGGAAAGCTCCATCACAGTTAACAGAACAGCTTCTTTTGTTTCCAGTCTTATTTCTTATTCTCTGTTTCTCCAATCGGTCACTTTTTACAACTCCAGTTGCCTGTTGCCGTGACAACTCGGCAGGGGTTGCTTAGCGACTGACACCCAGTGCACAAAGGGGTCAGTGTGAACAAAAGGAAGGGGGGGAGGGCATCTGGGGGGAGGAGATGTTTCGGAGGGGAACACATGTAAATGTAATGAGATTGTGGGCAGTGAAAACTTCAGATGGGCCCTGGAGGCCTTGTGTATAAGTGGGAAAGCACTTTGGAGACACAGCAGGACCCACAAGTGTGCAGAGATGTGATGAGCAGAAGAAACATCTGGACTGAGGAGCAGCGGACACGTCTGGGCTGAAGCTCAGGCTACCAGAACACATTTCTGGTTTGGGCATAACTATATAACGTGCCCTGGGATGGCATTGAATAGGTGCCCCACTTTTTTCAGGTCAGTAGGTAGTTTTTCATCGAACAAGTAGGTGTGCACTACTTGCATTCTGTAGCCTATATCAGCTGGCCAGTCACGAGGTGAAACATTTCCCAGTTTTCATGGTTCCACATGAGCTTTCAGTCACTCTGCCCACCTTCCTATGCTGTGACTGAGCTAACGAGCGCACTCTGACAGGGGCTGAGCAACAGCTGGGACTCCAGCCCGCCGGTCGGGCTCGGCTACGAAGCCCTGGGCCGTCCTCTCCCGACACGGGGAGCTCCAGCTGCAGCAGGGGAGACATACATGACAATATGCATTATTGAGCTGCTCATTAATACCCTTCTGGCGCAGACAGAGGGTGCAGCACCAGCCCAAGTCTGACAGAAGAAACTGGAGACCGAGACAGAGCGAGAAGCAAGGGCTGATGATGGTGCAGAGGAGGGGGGGGCAGTCAGCTCGATATTAGAAACCCGATCAGGTGGCATCTGGGGAGCATCCTTTCCCAGCAATGGGCGCGGAGATGCTTCTGCGGAAGGTAATTTTCCATTAGGGCCCTGCAGAGAGACGCAGCGAGGAACGAAAAATGCATTCCTTCTAACGAGACAGGTTGATTAGATTACGCGCTGGCCTGGCGCTCAGGAAACTCGTTCTGCAGACATGGGCGGCAGCTGGCAGCAAGCTCTGCCCCTGTACCCCTTCCTGTCTGATCATGTTAGCAAAGAGAGCCTAGAGAGGGGCCTTCTGTCCTCTCCCTGCCCTGAGCTCTATTGGCATGACCAACTCGTCCAGGATTTGCCAAAATAACTAATCATTCACAAGAGTGCAGTTCAAGCAGCTAGAAACACCAATACTGTACAGCTAGAAAGATCAATGATCCACAAACACGTCTACCTGTATGAATATCGAAGGGTTTCCATAGAATGTTCTAGGTCAGGGGTGTGGTACTGGAGGGCTGGTGCGTGTCTGAGAGGTTTCATTCCCACTCTAATCTGAACAAGCAAAACCAGCTGTTACGGTCTTACCTGGACCAATTCAACAGCTTCTCTCAGGTCTTCTGGTGTCACTGCTGCTTTAAAAAGACATAGAACATAAGAACAAGGACTGGACACCCTTTAGACCAATAACAGGACCAGAAACTGCAGGACCAGGGTTGAACTTACTGCTGACACACTGACCCCCCAGGTCTAGGACTGGACACCCAGCAGACACAATGACCCTGCAGGACCAGGACTGGACACCCAGCAGACACACTGACCCTGCAGGACCAGGACTGGACACCCAGCAGACACACTGACCCTGCAGGACCAGGACTGGACACCCAACAGACACACTGACCCTGCAGGACCAGGGCTGGACACCCAACAGACACACTGACCATGCAGGACCAGGGCTGGACACCCAGCAGACACACTGACCCTGCAGGGCCAGGGCTGGACACCCAGCAGACACACTGACCCTGCAGGACCAGGACTGGACACCCTGCAGACACACTGACCCCCCAGGCCTAGGACTGGACACCCAGCAGACACACTGACCCTGCAGGACCAGGACTGGACACCCAGCAGATGCACTGACCCTGCAGGTCCAGAACTGGACACCCTGAAGACACTCTGACCCCACAGGACCAGTACTGGACACCCTGCAGACACACTGACCCTGTGGGATATTTAAGACCATCTATAGGTTGTTTTTGTATCAATAAGCTGGTCAGCTCTTGTCCTCCTCTCTTGAAAGAGGTTACTCAACTGGAAACCATAAAACAGGTTTTTCCTTTGTTCTTTCTCCGTGAAGAGACTGACTTGGCAAAATCAGTCTAGTTTTGGGTTATTGTTGACCCGGCAAAGATGCAGGGAGGCGATGCTGGTCCTGTGTTGACTGATGGCTCAACATCACTGATCTTGCTGGGGGAAACCGTCTTAATAACTACATCAGACTCCTCCCTGACTGAAACATTCTGCAGTGCAACTTGTGCAATTCTTGACCTGTACACAAGCCAGGCTGCCTCTCTCAAGACAGCAGGGGGTGAATCCACTGGATGGTGTCAGTCACTTCTGCTCCCTGTCCCAACAGCAGAGCAGCGCCGATCCTGTCCTCGGCGCCCTGTCCAGCGTCCAAGGGTGTGACAGCGTCCAGATTAACCAGCATCAGACCACTGCAGCCGAACCCGGTCCACATGTGGCAATTTCAAAACCAGGGGTACAAAATTAGACACGTAACCACGTGATCAGAAGCTGAAAACAAAAAGGGCTAAAAAAATCACCAAAGAAAGAGCAAAAACAATAACTGAGGACTCCAGTCGAGTCCCTGGGCTCAACAAAAGCCCACTTGTGCCCTGAGCTGAGAGAAGCAGGAGAGACAGGCCCTGACTTTCCCAAAGTGACAAGAAACCGAAACACAGGGGCGCTTCAAAATCAAACTCCTTGAACTGGCGATTCCTTAAATATTTTACTGTCCAGCTTGGTTGTTTCGTTTCTCCCAATGGTTGTGTTTCACAAATCAGAAGCACAGGAGCAGCAGGAATTTCTTTTCACTCCGAAGGGCCCTGAGGTGGGGGCTTTGTCAAGGGAGGTGTTATTTATGGAGGGGCCGACACGGGCTTTGTCATCGGCATCTTCCTTGTTGCGATTAGCAATGCTGCTCAGGAGCGCCGGCCTGTCCCACGATGCTCTGGGAGCCAGGCGGGGCTCTTCGCACTGGAGTAAGAGTGAGTGAAAGCCGAGACGCAGAGGGGAATGTGGAGCCAAGGTTTGCTAGTGCTGCTGCGGGGTCTGTTTCATAACAACCCCCCCAGATCCAGGGGATGCCCCCGCATTTCACATCAAACCTCCACATTCTGCCACCCACCCCTGTCCTCCCACCCCACCCCCAGCCAGGACAGGCCAGAGTGAGCCCGCTGCAGGTTCGTGTCTCCTTCAAGGGCTACACGATCACAGCGACGGCAGAAGCTGAGTTTCCCCAGACCCTGACGTCAGGCTGGCTCTGCTGAGTGAGGAACAGCAGTTTGATTTCCCGATTCTTACCCCCGGGGACGCCCGGTTCCTGGAGTACCACTGCGTTTCTGGGCAATAAACTCAACACTTCAAAGTTTCCTATGTGGACCTCTTTTATTTTATTTTATTTTTAGTCAACAGAATGTACCAGACACTGGAAATCACCTGCTTGCTGTTGAATGAAAGATCAGTGGATTTCTTTGGGTTCTTTCACTATCTGTGAGTCCCCTTTGTAGCTGCCCTGTTGTGAGAGTTAGAGCCCGTCAGGATTTTAAACCCCTGAGCGAAGGCAGATCGGGACGGCACCTGCTTGCCCCCGGCCAGTCAGACAGCACTGAGCTCCTGTCTGTTTGAAAAGCCGTGGGGGGGGATGGGCAGCACACCAGTGCCTAAACATGCAGAACTGCAGGATAATTGTTGAGGAAAAAGAAAGGGAGCTGACCAGAAACATCTGTATTCTGAAGAGCTATAAACGTCCACATTGCAGCAGTGTAAAACCCTGCAAATCCATAATAAGACACGGGTGGGGAACTCACTGTGCAGATCGGCTCTGGGAGTGTTTCTAAGGCCGTGGAGCAGCAGTAAAATCCCCGTGCACTGGAGATGCAAACTGCTCGCTGAGAGAAAACTGCAGAGTCATGGCTGCTGGGAGCCGAGCCTGCCCTTTAAAACATCGCCAGCGGAATAAAGGCCATGCTGCAGACCCTTCGGCCAGCCTGGGGAGCTGGGTCTTTCAACCGCCGAAAAAGCACCTGCGTTGAATTTTTGGACCTCAGAAGAGCCCGCGGCTCTCGGTCAGCAGCTGTCACACCGCTCTGGTTCTGTCTGGGGAGCGCTGTGGCAGGGCAGGGAGTTTACAAACGCCCCGAAACCTGGACACACGGCGCAGAGGGAGAGGGGCGAGCGTGCGGCCAGGAGACGGAGGGAGGAGTGGGATACAGAATGAGGAGCGGAGGGTGGGGGGACAGGAAGAGGGGGGAAAGGAGGGAGAGGTCTTGGGAGACGACACATTGATCCGCGAGGCAGCTTGGACACTTGCCCAGGCCTCTGGGGGGGAGGGGGGGGGGGGCGCTGATGGGAGTGGCCGGGGGGAGGGGGGGTTGCCCTGAGCAGCTCTGATTTGGGCAGGAGGCCGCGGGGGAGGGGAGGAGGGAGGGTACGAGCAGCGCCGTGGGCCGAATAAAAGCTCCAGCGCAGCTCGGCCGGCCGTCCTGCTGCCTTGCCCTCCTCGTGGAAGAAGACAGATCGAGAAAGAGAGAGAGAGAGAAAGAGAAAGAGAGAGCCGTCATGAGTCACTCCGCAATCCGCACCTCCACCTCCTACCGCCGCACGTTCGGCTCCCCCGCGTCCGTCTCCTACTCCCCTCTCCCCTCCCGGCTGTCCCTCTCCGGGGGGCGCTACCTGGGCTCCCCGTCCTCGGCCGCCTCCTCGGCGTCCCGCTCCGCCGCCTACAGGGTGCGCTCCAGCACCCCAGCGCCCCGCCTGTCCTACGAGAGGGTGGACTTCTCCGTGGCCGACGCCGTCAACCAGGAGTTCCTGACCACCCGCAGCAACGAGAAGGCCGAGCTGCAGGAGCTCAACGACCGCTTCGCCAGCTTCATCGAGAAGGTGCGCTACCTGGAGCAGCAGAACGGCGCCCTGCAGGCGGAGCTCAGCCAGTACAAGGGCCAGCAGGAGCCCAACCGGGCCACCGAGCTCTTCCAGCAGGAGCTGCGGGAGCTGCGCCGGCAGCTGGACGCCGTGGGGAAGGATCGGGACCGCTTCCAGGTGGAGAGGGACAACCTGGCGGAGGACCTGGCGCTCCTGAAGCAGAGGTCAGTCACCGGGGTTTATTCTTCACGTGAGCAGGAGGAGCCTTAGCGCGCTGCTCCAGCCACAGGTGCCGCTGCTCAAAGCCTTACGGGGATGAAATAACACTCTGCTCTAGGTGTGAGTAGAAGCCACGGCCAGTCACAGTAATGTAGTTTACATCATGCAGAAGGGTGTTAAAACGAGCAAATTCACTCAATTGTGTTTTTTTAATTGTTGTTTTTGCAGTTTTTGAATGTACCCTTCGTGCACTAAAAAGATCCAGTAACTTTGCACAAATGTGTGGCGCAATGCAGTCTTGCACAGTGAAGGGTGTAAGAGACTGGCACTGAAGTAGTGCATAGTGAAGGGTGTAAGAAACTGGCACTGGAGTCTTGCACAGTGAAGGGTGTGAGAGAGACTGGTACTGGAGTCATGCACAGTGAAGGGTGTGAGAGAGACTGGCACTGGAGTCTTGCACAGTGAAGGGTGGCACTGGAGTCATGCACAGTGAAGGGTGTGGGAGAGACTGGCACTGGAGTCATGCACAGTGAAGGGTGTGGGAGAGACTGGCACTGGAGTCATGCACAGTGAAGGGTGTAAGAAACTGGCACTGGAGTCTTGCACAGTGAAGGGTGTGAGAGAGACTGGTACTGGAGTCATGCACAGTGAAGGGTCTGAGAGAGACTGGCACTGGAGTCTTGCACAGTGAAGGGTGGCACTGGAGTCATGCACAATGAAGGGTGTGGGAGAGACTGGCACTGGAGTCATGCACAGTGAAGGGTGTAGGAGACTGGCACTGGAGTCATGCACAGTGAAGGGTGTGAGAGAGACTGGTACTGGAGTCATGCACAGTGAAGGATGTGAGAGACTGGCACTAGAGTCATGCATAGTGAAGGGTGTAAGAGACTGGGACTGGAGGCGTGCACACTGATGCAGGAGTGCAGTGTTCCAGAGCAGCAGGACAGTGTACAGGTGTGTCCTTAGAGCAGGTGAGAAAAATGTAGTGATACTGTGCTGAAATTGCATTTTAGTTCTGACCTCGATTTCAATTACTTTGGTCAAATCTTTGTTAGTGTCATGAGAAGCCCTCACAGAGAGCAATGTGTCGGAACATCAGAGGATTCTAATGTGAGGATGTTGTTTAATGTGGGCATTTTAAAAAAAGTGAGGGGGGATGGACACTGTGGGCTGACTGGCTGAGCTTCCTTGGTAGAGCGAATACAGTTCAGTTCAGGGTGGGACCACTGGAGCCATTGTTATCAGGGCTGGATAATTTTGATCTACTGCTTGATTTCTTATTCATCTCTTCGCGGCTGCTGCAGACAGTGGCAGATAAGCAATGACATCACCTGTTGCTCATCAGTAGATCTCTTTGTGCCTGCTGGTCACCTTCCCTTCAGTCAGAAACACTGTTCCCATCCTGTACCCGTGGGGAAAACACGATGGGCACTGCGGACAGCTCCTGCTATGGCTCTGCCCATGACCTGGGGTTAGAAAAGTCGGCTGCTGTTTTCAGGCTGAATTGTCCTGGTTTGTGACTTGACGGACACAAAGCCCTGCCGCACCCACTGCTCGGGCTGGAGAAGCTGCTCCGACGAGAGCCAACGAGTTTCATTTGTGCTAACGTTGCTGTTGCTTTTGATGAGCACAACAGAAAGGAAAATACAAACAGTTGCAAATACAGTGGCTACATCTACAGTAACCATCAAGGATTCCTGCTTATTAATCATTTATTTTATTCCTTTATATTGACATAACCATAATGCACCAGAAAGAACAAGACTGTGATCCATGGCACATCTGTTAGTTGATGTGGCTAATACTCCTTTCTCCATCAGTAAGTATTTCCTCTAAGAAGGCAGAATTATGTTCTGACTTTTTCATCCGAGTTGAAATTTCCACTTACTGGTCAGTGATAGCATTTTATTTCTATCAAAATAAACTATTTCATAAAGAATATTTCAAAATAAGTACTCACTCCTCAGTACTCAGTACTCAGTACTTCCTCCAGTATCTCCTGGTTCAGCTTCCAGTACCCATGACCGAATGCCAGCAAGTTGGCATCAGCCACCACCTGGTTCATGGTTGGAATGCCACACCAGGTACAGCGCTGCGGACTCCAGGGTCCTGCTCAGTGATAGTATAGTGTGGACACACACTCTCAGAACACACACACTCATGGACACACGCTCAAGATTACACACTCATGAACACACACTTGTGGATACACACACACTCTCAAAACACACACACTCATGAACACACACTCTCAAAACACACACACTCAAGATAACACACTCATGAACACACACTTGTTGACACACACACACTCTCAAAACACACACTCATGAACACACACTTATGGACACACACTCTCAAAACACACACACTCATGAACACACACTCAAGATAACACACTCATGAACACACACTTGTGGACACACACACTCATGAACACACACTTGTGGTCACACACTCGTGGACACACACACATTCTCAAAACACACACACTCTTGAACACACACACTCGTGGACACACACACATTTATGAACACACACACTCGTGGACACACTTGTGAACACCGTGCCATCAGGAGCTCCATTATGGTGTCCTGTTCCCTGGCCTTTGGCTGCCAGGAATGCCATTAAGGAGCCCCCCCCCCAGCTGGGCCATGAATTAAAAATGAGCCTCGTCCTGCCTTCCTGGCTGCTGTTGCTGGGCTGCAGCCGGGCAACACTGCTGCAGTCCTCCGCCCCCCCCAGGGGGAACGTCAGAACACAGGCACTGCAGGGCTCTGGGACACAAATCTCCAGTCCTCCATACCCTGTAGGGGTTCATACTTCCTCCCACTTGAGGTTTGGACACTGCTTTCTCTCCATTTGACCTGTTTTGCTGCAGCTGTGAAGCTGCACATCTCTAACTGAAGGCAGATGGGTGTCCTCAGCCTTGGAGAAGGAGTGCCACAAGTGAGCCAAAGTGCCAGTGTCATAAATGTAGCAGATACGACATGGCCTGTGTGCAGTGACTCATGGGAGACCACACTACAGGCTGCAAGAGCTCCTGTCACAAGCGCACAGATTACAGATCACATGACAGTAAGAGTGGGGTTCCACAGTGGCAGTGTGACCATCACTGCAGACAGAGGTGGAAAAGCACCATCACGTTGTTCAGGGTGCCTGTGGGGTGATGGCAGGAGGTTGGGGTGTGCTGGAATTGTGGCGGATATGCGGTGTGTTGTGAGAGACGTAAGGGGCTGGGAGAGGTAGGGGACTTTGTGTTGAGTTCTCTGGGAGGGAGAGAAGTGTACTCAGCCCACACATTTTCAGAAAGCCCCCTTTTCAAGGCCCAGATGTGAGCGACCAGCCTTTGTTTGCATTCTCTGTCTCCCGAGGAACAGCTATTGTCATTAGCCTGGGGTACCGGGGGGCGGGGTCACTCTAATCCTGGCCAGAGTGGGGGAGGTCACTGCCCTGGCTTCTGCCTGTGGCCTCTCTAAGGTCACATCCCTGCACATCTTCTGTGAGAGTCCTGATCAAGCCATGTGTTTGTAATAATACTAATCACTCTCCTAGTTACAGCCTGACTCTTGGCTTCGGAATAAACAGTGAATCTTAATGCAAATGGCAGTCTCCAGCACTGAGGATTGTCTGCTTGTCTGATTGAGAAAATCTGCTTTTTTCTGATGAAATATGAGGACTTAATCTTTATGCATTAACAAAATAGCTGCTGTTCTTGCAGTGTGGCCTGCAGTAGATCTCTTTAAGGTCACACAGAGGGGGGTTGGCTGTTTGGGCTCAGGTTCATCACAGTGAGTCTTTAGCAGAGATGGGGCTTAAACTAGGAAACTACTGCTTTCTGAGCCCTGGGTTATGCAATTTATCTAGTTCCTGGCAAAACTGGCAAAACTGGTCAGCCTATTCTGCTGGCTATGATCGAGTTAATTAGCTTAACTGGATCAGTTCAGCACTTTTCAAAGGTCTGCTGTGGCAGATGTTGTTGTGTGCCTCTGTTTAAGTGAAGCAGTATAGCACTGTAAGATTGTGGCTCTGACAGAGGGAAAAGTGCGACTGGTCAGTTCACTGTAGTTATGGCACTTTTCATTGGAATAATGACATCAAGTGGCAGGTTGCAGAAATGCAGATTTGGTTTGAGGACTCTCAGCCAAGTACAAACTGGAGGACTGTCCTTGAAGAAATCTTGTCCCACAGTGGGTCATGCTGAGGGTCTTGAGTTGTGATTTCAGATTTTGGGGGAAGACTACTTACAGGACGAGAGCAAATGCATAATCAGACTGCCTGATGACGTGGATTGTAATGCACGTTAAGGGCTGTGGAGGTCTGGAACAAGTTGCCTAGAAGATGATGCTCTGACTCCTTCAGGAAACAGCTGATTGAGATCCTCAGATCGATTAACCACTAGGTTCTGCCTGGGCTAGAGGGGCTGAATGGGGCCCCCTTTCATCTGTGTTCATCTAATGTGTCTGTTTTCCCTTCTTCCAGGCTTGATGAGGAAGCACAGAAGAGGGCAGAGGCTGAGAACAACCTGGTTATCTTCCGCAAGGTGAGGAGCTCCTGACGCAGATGTGAGAGCAGACACAGTGCCTGCTGGCTTGTGGTTACAAGTTTACAGCATTGGGTTAGGCACTGACTCCCACACACTTCAAGGCAAATAAGTAGCCTGGTATAGATAATGTTCAATAATCGGCGCATTAGCGCCGATTATTGAAATAGCCTTTAAAGGTGGCTTCTCAAGCGCTTTGAGAAGCCACCTTTAAAGGCGCTATATAAAATAAAGTTTATTATTATTATTATTAGTGTCTGTACCTCCTACTGTACATGAACTCAGTTAACTCATCTGGAACTTTTTGTGCTCCTTGCTGGAATAAAACTTCAGAGTCCACACTGGCAACACAGCAGGCAACTGCACACACTAAGGAGAATGAGTAAATCAGTGACGAAAAGTGACCCAGCTGTCCTGTTTTACAGGATGTGGATGACGCCACTCTCTCTCGCCTGGAGCTGGAGCGCAAGATCGAGTCCCTCATGGATGAGATTGAATTCCTCAAGAAGCTGCATGATGAGGTGAGCGCCGACCCCCCCATCCCGAGCACAGGTCACCCACCCCCCAGGGTGTTTCACAGGACCAAGTATTGTAAGTCAACTACACTCAATGAGAGAGTGTAGTTCAGAGGTTAGAGCCTGTTCACAACTGGTCACACTTTAAAGTGGGTTGTCTTATGTCCTTAAAGTAAAAATGTCAGTTCATTCCCAATCCATGAACTTGTGAATTAATATGGAATATGTCATGAACAAGAGCACACACTCACACATGAACACATGTATACAAGTACATGTGCACTCACGCCCACACACATACACACGCACGTGCACATGTACATGCACACGTGCACACACGTGTGCATGCTCATGCACACACGTACATTTATTTTAAAGTCTTTTGACAAACCCTTGCTCAAAAAGGTCACAGTGTTTGGTGGCTGTCTGTTATCTGGCATGAAAAGGATCCTGGATCCGAAAGGGTCTGTAGGGGGCAGGGAGGGATGCACAATAACCGCTCTGTGTCCTGCAGGAGATCCGTGATGTCCAGGTGAGTGTGCAGACCCAGCAGCTGCAGGTGGAAGTGGACGCCCCCCGCCCAGACCTCACTGCTGCCCTGCGGGACATCCGGGTTCAGTATGAGAGCATCGCTGCCAAGAACATGCAGGAGTCCGAGGAGTGGTACAAGTCCAAGGTGAGAGGAGAGCACACACACACCGATCTACCAGATCCTATAGACACGGGAAACACACACAGAGACAAATGGGAGAAAGACACACAGTCAATCAGTGGGAGAACAAGGAGCAGACCCCAGGAACTGAGGAGACAGGCAGTGACCCGGGGACACAGATGGAAAGGGACAGTGGGACACAGAGACGGACTGACATGACAGCACATGCAGACAAGTGAACAGCTGCAGGGAGACAGATTGCAACAGGTTGGGAAGGGGACCGAGGCGGATACACAGGGGGACCGACAGGAGGGCTGGGTCCCATTGCGGGGCGTTTGCTCTAGCTGATGCCTCTGTCTGCCCACAGTTCGCCGACCTGACGGACACGGCCAACCGCAACGGAGAAGCCCTGCGCCAGGCCAAGCAGGATGCGAACGAGTCCCGCAGGCAGATCCAGGCGCTGACCTGCGAGATCGACGGGCTGAAGAGCACAGTAGGTGTCCACCTGAGCTGCGTGGATTGACGGCCTCTCCCCCAGCACGTACCATTCAGCTCCACGTCTTTCCATCATGCTCTTGACCCCTCAGCATGTTCTAAACTGTGCTTGTTCGCTTGCAGCCCACAGCGTGATTCAGCTCCATGCTCTAACCTGTGTTGTTAAAATAACATTGATGGACTGACTTGAATCCTACCACCCTGTGCTCTGGTTTAGACTTTGGGTGGCGCCCGGTCATTAAAATGTAATGCGTCTGCATAATTCATCATTCTGGTCCTAATTTTCCCCACTATTCAGAGAACACAACAGGAGGAAACTAGTGTGTAGTTGCTTGCTGTACTCAAACAGCTGTGGGGAGTGCTTTATCTTAGGAGTGTATAAGCCACGTGTTAGATCTTTATGAAATGCTGTACATAACAGCACTTAACAAATGACGGTCGACCCCACTATAAAGGCTGTTTAGTAACTTATTGCCTTTTGTCTCTAATAACTTGTACTACTCAAACATGTAGGAGCACTGCGTTACCAGTGATATGCCAACGAGAGAGGAAGAACCCTTTGCGTTGTTCTGAAAGTTTCGGAGAATAGGGGAAAAGAGCAGAAGGGAGAGGAGATCGAAAGCTACTTGTCCTAGACGCTGGGCCGAAGTTGAAGTCGAGAGGGGCGAAGGTCAAGTTTAGAAGGCCAGAAGTTGGGTCAGGAAGAGAATATCTCTGCTTTGAACGGCGTGGTAGGAGCTCCTAGACAAAGCCGAGCGCAGACCTGAGGGTAGTGAGGGCTTAAATATCCTGGGAAGTACAGGGTGCAGTCAATAGTGTGGTGTGGTGGTTGGATAATTGATCAGCGCTGGCTGGAATTACCTGTAGCTGTGGCCTGATGAGCGAGAGGTCGCTTGCGGGACAGGATGTTGTTGCTGGTGGACGTGACACACCGAACAAGCTGTGTTTCGGCCCCATTGTAGCGCACGCCAGAGCTGGCCTGCCGATGTCTCCAGCGCCCAGGAGGAGCGGCGTGCAAGCCCACAGGGGTCACCACGCGCCAGGACAGTGCCCGCCGTGTGCCCCGCCCGCAGGAATCCGCTCCCTGAACTTCTGTCTGCACGTGGACCAGCAGTCTCTGCTGGACACCGTTGCTTGAACAAGCTTCACCAGCCCCCGGCTCACCTCCGCCCCCCCCCGTCCTGTGCTCTGCGTCCCCTGCAGAACGAGGCCCTGCTCCGGCAGATGAGGGAGATGGAGGACCAGTTTTCGGTGGAGGCCGCCGGCTACCAGGACAACATCGGCCGGCTGGAGGAGGAGATCCGCCACCTGAAGGACGAGATGTCGCGCCACCTGCGCGAGTACCAGGACCTGCTCAACGTCAAGATGGCGCTGGACATCGAGATCGCCACCTACAGGAAGCTGCTGGAGGGCGAGGAGAGCCGGTGAGAGCACGGGGGGAGAAGTGCAATGAAAAGGAATAGTATAGGATTGTTACTTAAAGAGCTGCAGGATCTCATTTTATAGTCTGTAGGATTTCCTGCTGTAACAGCTTGCTCATGAGAAACTTAATACGAACATAGCCTTGAGGCACATTCAGGCAACAGGAGGTTAAAAGCAAATGAACTCAGTTCTGTAACTGAATTATTCTCTTGTGCAGAACTGATGTGTGGAAGATGTGTATTGATTAGGCCTCCACAATGTTCATCTTGCATTGATCCTGTTTCTTCTGCAACTCTTTCAGGATTACTGTTCCTGTGCACAACCTGTCCAGCCTGAGTATCCGCAGCACCGGTCAGTCCATGCGCCACAGCACAGCTCAGATCTGCCCAGTCCCCAGCCTGTACACTTCTCTGTGTCTCACTCCTGCATCTTAACACAGCTCAGATCTGCCCAGTCCCCAGCCTGTACACTTCCCTGTGTCTCACTCCTGCATCTCAACACAGCTCAGATCTGCCCAGACCCCAGCCTGTACACTTCCCTGTGTCTCATTCCTGCATCACAGCTCAGATCTGCCCAGACCCCAGCCTGTACACTTCCCTGTGTCTCACTCCTGTATCACAGCTCAGATCTGCCCAGTCCCCAGCCTGTCCATCACTTGCCACACTATGTTTTGCACAAGCTCTATAGAAGACATTCCTGAGACCAGCACACAGCGCACTAAAACTGAGGACTCGTACGCCTTTTGTCCTGCCTGTTTCACACTTCGCTTTGTTTCCTGTGTCCAGAATATGATCACACCCCGGACGTGCAGAGCAGGAAGACTGTGCTGATCAAAACCATCGAAACCCGCGATGGAGAGGTGGGTGTTTCCTGGTAGCCCGGTTCTTACCGCGGGGAGGCCATTAACTCCTTACTGTGTGCTTGGCTGACCGGTACTGTAGTAAACTGTTCCCAGAATCCTAGCCAGAGGGTGAGAGCCAGCCTCCGCTGTGGGTACTCCATACTGTGTTTCTGTGCGACACCTCTTGACTCTCAGCCGATCTGTGACACATGAATCCAGCGGACAAGAGCCCACACAGCCCAGAGCGGCTCAGACCTCACTGACGCTGCGCTCCTGTCTTTACAGGTGGTCAAGGAGTCAAGGAAGGAGCAGCAGCACCTGGACCGAGACGACTAGGAGGCAGAAGCCGCCGCTGATCCCAGCTGCGAGAGGCAGAACGAAAGTGACAAGACAGCGCGTCCCCTTCCCCCCTGTCCTTGTCCCCTATCTCTACATCCCCAGAATTTAGACCTTGTTTATTTTGCCCCGAATCCCAAACAGCTTTCAGTTCAGAAGTTGACATTCTCCGTAGAGTGCCAGGGTGTCGTGCAGGGTTCTGCCTGGCGGTTGGAGATGGGCAGAGCCTGATCCGCTCTCTGCTGCGGTCTGGCTCAGAGGGAGGCATGACACTGGACTCCACTGCCAATGCAGAGCTCCTGTGATGCACTTCCTGTCTTACAGCCTGCAGCTTCCTGTATGTAATAAGCCCGCACCAGAAGCTTGGATATTCAAACCTGTTAACGTTTCTACGTAGAGCAACATGGCAAGTGGAAATTAGAGAGAGTACACTGTTTCCTGCTTCATCAGTACTATTTGTACACGGGCCCGTAGGTTGTAGGATGAGAAGTGAATTATAGTGCTGTGCAGTGGCAGTCAACTGGGGGCTGAAACCTAGCCTAATCACGCAAAGCCAGACTGGGGGTGGAGGCAGTCTCTGTACAGTAGCATACTTATTGGCGTCTTGCTTAGGGCTTCCAAGCCGGTGGTTTGGCTGTGATACGACCGCCTCCCAGGCTGACAAAGATCCATGGCGTGTCACTTTCAGGGCTGGACAGGGCTGAGTCCACTGTGACTGCTGCTGGTCAAACAGACCCCATCTCTGCTGCATGCAGGACAGGGCCCGGCTCCTCAGAGAGAGCCCGAGGAAGCAAAGCCCCTTCCCAGATGCTGTGCATCCAGGGAAAGGCAGGTAGCTGTCTGTCTGTGGCAGGACTGGACAGCCCCAGTCCTGGAGGGCTTTATTCCCTGGCCAGGCCAGACCTCGCTCCTGAGCTGCTGGACAGACGACACGAAGAGACCTGTATGTGAACTGTGGCTGAGGCTGCCCTGAGGTTCGAACCCACAGTATATAAGTTTGCTACTGTTGCAATTAAAATGAATAACAAATAACACTAATGCCGATGGTCAGTATAATAATATTGTCCTTTCCACGGACAGTCTTTCCACTGAGCCTCAGTACCTCATGTGAGTAACTTGGGGTAAACGATTAAACAGAAAGAGAGGTTTCAGGCTACGCCCATCTCCTCATCAGCTTTACTGGCCTGCTGGTCGGTACCTGAGCTCCAGGCCGCCGGATCTGTGATTTGAGACAGCGACAGCCCACTTTTCCCCCGATGGAGGCAGGTGGTTTGTACAGCTGAACCGCTCGGCCCCAGGTTTCAGAGCATAATGGTCACCTCCATCCCACCCCCTCCGAGCTGCCCCCCCGGACGGCAGGTTATACCCCTGCCCCGTGCAGCAGCTACGCTCACGCTGGGACTGGAATCGCCAGGGACGCTCTGCAACAGTAAACCACTGTAGGCGGGACTCCAGTCACCTGCCCTCTGACCTGCGGGCCCGGTCTGCTGTTCCCAAGGCCCGTTCCCGGCGATGAAAGGAAGGGGTTCACAGTGCCAATGGCATGGTCACAGAAAAAAACCCAAATCAAGATAAACAACCAAGTGCCTCCCTCCAGGGCTGAGCCCCAACACCCGATACATCTGTCCCTCAGACCCCCCCTTCCCCTACGGTGACCCCAGTCTTTGCCTGTCCAGCGGTGTGGTTGATGTTCTTGGCAGAAAAATAAAGGAAACTGGAACTAACGGCTTCACTTGCCTCCTTGCTCTCCTCCCTTCATTGACAGAGTAATGTTGTTGCGCCTCCTGCAGGCCAGGCTGGTGGAGCAATGTAACATGCCATTGCCAGTCCTTTTTCCCCCCCGGCTTTGTGCTGCAGTGCCCCCTTCTGGCCACAGACAATATTCATCCACGTCTGGGAACCACGGACATACCATCTTGGAAGATATAAGCGTGGTGTTGATTCATTTGCAATGACCTCAAGATCATTCTAGTCTACTGTAAAACTGGAACCATTAGCTGACATTTAGAAGTCAAACGTATTAAACTCCCTGTTGACGCCTATGGCACAGCGGGAGTCTTCAGCTCAGTCAAGGACAGGAGCCAGAGGACAGAGACAGAACAGGGGACACAGAGAGGACAGAGAGACAACAGGGGACACGGAAAAGACAGGGGAAGGAGGACAGAGACACAACAGGGGACACAGAGAGGATAGAGAGAGAACAGGGGACAGAGGACAGGAGGTGGGTTTCAGAGAGAGGACAGCAGACACAGGTAAGAGGACAGCTGCTGATCACAAAAACAGAGAGAGGGGCGGATGTCTGACAGTCTGGGGCTGTGGATGTTGCATTGTATCTTCAGGATGTGCCTCCATGTTCTGAAGAAGTGTTTTCTTAGGAACTGGGTTCTGAACATTTCTTTCCTCATGTAAGAGGAAGGACAGGTTTGACAGGCAGAGGGAAGTTTTCACAGTTCACCCTTAACTGCCTGTAAGGGCTGGATCTCCTCTAAAGGACTCTGACAAGGCTGGAGCCCCAACTCAGAGCTGGGTGCCACAGAGACGTTGGGGTACAGAGAAGGGACTTCAGTTCTTGTGCCTCTGTTGAAATGTAGGGTGAGGAGATCCCTCCAGGTTCCACAGACGGTGTGTAGCCTTGAAAAGGTTAAATTCGCCCAGGGAGGTCTGTGTTTTCAACACCCTTTCATCTTTCGAATGTTTTCCGCATGTTTCGTGGAGTGGGACAAGCCCAGAGGCAGGTGGGGCAGGGGAAGGGAAGGCCATACCATGAAGTCAGTGAGACAACGCAGTCATGGGTTTCTAGAGGAAACTCCTGTGCTCATGAAATGGCTTCCTCTCTCATCAATTTCAGACCATACTGTTCAAGCACAAATACGGCTACAAACGAGAGGAGGATATTTGGCTCATCCTGCCTGTTTGGTAGTTAGTAGTTAATTGATCTGAGGATCTTGTCCAGCTGTTTCTTAAAAGAAACCAGGGTATCAGCTTCAAAGACATGGCTGGGCAGTTTGTTCCACACTCCCACCACCCTTTGTGTAAAGAAGAGCCTCCCATCCTTGATCTTAAAAGCTATTTGACATTGTTTCAGCTTGTGTCCCCCAGTTTGTGTTTCACTGTTCATTCTGAAGAGTTATCTACATTAAAGCCACTCTCCCAGATGGTGGTCCAGCTTTGAATGTTATTCTACAGGGTTTGCTTATCCTGCCGATTGGGTCAAATCTGCAGCCATGACTACTTTATTAACAATACCAGGATCAATAAGAAGAGTACTGGGCCAATTGGTCAAGATAGAGAGGTTTATAGAGAAAGAAACTACTCCACCACCTCCAAAATAGAGAATCAGAATAAAGAAATAAGATTCTGTGTTTTAACTGAGAGTGTGGTAAATGTTCGTTTTATGACAGATCACCAGGGGGACACGTTGTGGGCTGGATGCTACACAGCTACTCGACAGGTGAATGAGAGCTGAAATGTGCATTTCAACACTGCTGCTACCATATTCTCCTGAATATTTTGAGTCACCCAGTCTTGTGCAAATATTGCCTGGATTCCTCAGACATCATATCACCTTTCATCCAGTGTTCTGGCAGCCCAGGGGAAGACAGGCAGACAGGCAGAAGAGTATGGAGACATTAGTCATGAGACAGGAAAGCAGATATAAGCAGACCAACAGCCGGCGACTGCAGAGGAGACTGAGATATTGTTACAGGCCACCTGCTGCTCCGCGTGTGTGCGCCTGTGTGTGTACATTCACAGTTCACCGACAAGACAGAAACAAATAACTTGGGTTAAATGAACAATCCTGTAGTGAAACCTAACCAGGCCACTGAGGCTAGTAGGCCTGCTCTCCTGAGTGCACCAGTAATCAGTGACTCAATACAAAGTCACGTGAGGAATGGTAGCTCACTCACTTACTGAAATGATGGATTAGAATCTCAAAATGAACCTCAGACCTGCTGGCTTGTCACCTTCCTGAGTTTCCCTGAGTCTTGCTTCTCAGGGCTGACCAGGGCCACACATACAGTAGGTTCTGGCCTCTGACAGAATCAGAGCTGAAGGCCAGTTTGCACATTGTTATGGGAGAAGAGACAGCAGGATATCAGAAGGTGTTTGCCTGTGATCATCGCCGCCTGTCCTGCAGGCTCCTGTTTCCACACGGACACTGTAACCCCCCAGAATTACAGCGTTTTCATTCGAAACAATCTCGTTAGGAAGGACAGAGTGGCTGGATCGGACTCCGGCAAGCACTATGGCCAAGTAGTTATCACTGTCCAGACCTCAGCTACCATCTGTGTGGAGTTTGTATGTTCCCTCCATGGCCCTGGTGTGAGTGTGTCTGCCCGGGCTCCAGTACCCTGCCTTGTGCCTCCTGCTTACCAGGATTGCATCTGGCTCCACCGCCACACTGAATTGAAAGAAGCAGCGAGAAAATGGCTGGGTGGAATAATCTGGCTCCCTCTAGTGTTTGATAGTAGCAAGCAGCCTATAATAATAATAATAATAATTCCTTACACTACTTCCAGTGGTGGAGCACATTTCTAGACACTCCACTCAAAGTGCTTTACAGGTAATGGGGATCTCCTCCACCACCAGCAGTGTGCAGCCCCACCTCCATGATGTGACAGCAGCCATAGTGCGCCAGTACCTCACCACACACCAGCTCTCAGTGGGGAAGAGAACAAAGTGATGAAGCCAGCTCAGAGATGGGGATTATAAAGAGGCCACGATCAGTAAGGGCCAATGGGAAATTTGGCCAGGGCACCAGGGTTACTCTTTTCGAGAAGAATCCTGGGATTTTTAATGACCACAGAGAGTCAGGGCCTCAGTTTTATATCTCATCCGAAGGACGGCGCCTGTTTACAGTATAGTGTCCCCGTCACTATACTGGGGCATTAGGACCCACACAGACCACAGGGTGAGCACCCCCTGCTGGCCCCACTAACACCTCTTCCAGCAGCAACCTTAGTTTTGCTCAGGAGGTCTCCATCCAGGTACTGACCAGGCTCATACCTGCTTAGCTCCAGTGGGGCTGCCACTTGTGAGTTGCAGGGTGATATGGCTGCTGGCATAGTATGCACCCCACACACCAGCTCTCAACAGAGTGATGAAGCCAGTTCCTAGATGGTTATTAGGAGGCCATGACTGATAAAGGCCAGGGGGAAATTTGGCCAGGACAGCAGGGTTACACCCCTACTCTTCTCGAGAAACGCTCTTTATAGTGAGTCTGACACTGTGTAGACGCAGACCAACATCCGGGGATCCACTCAAAGCGAACCGGGCGTTGAAACCGCCAATCAGCGGGCTGGGTTTCTGCGCGAGGGTTGGGGAAACGCGCTCCTGCCGACCCCCGGGCGGTGCTGTGTGCGCGCGTACTGTACACTTCGGAAGCGTGTAATCGGCAGTAGGAGACGCGGTATTTCTAATCACTCTCTAGCTCGGCTGAAAAATAAGGACAAAGGAGACACGTGGGGTGTCCGGCGAAAGACCGTCTTGCCTTGTGATGTGGAGTCAGCGAACCGCTTTCAGCAATGTCACGCAGGGAGAAAATAACACGCGGGGGAGGTGATGTCCCGATGAACTCTGTCGATTATTAGGCATAGTAGTGACTGTTCACCCCCTTAGCTGCACACACCGGCAGGAGTAAAACAACCCCGGCCGTCACGGACAGGATTCGAACCTGTGCGGGGAGACCCCATTGGATTTCGAGTCCAACGCCTTAACCTCTCGGCCACCGTGACTGATGGGCAAGCACAGCGCTCACACCGCCCCTGATCACGAACTGCGCTCCTACTGTGGCGTGGTGTCCCCGCAGGGCTTTGTAAATGCAGACAACTGACTGGATCGCTACAGTTCTCGTCTGGTTCACGCTTAAACTTAAGTAATGCTCTGGCCCCTCCGACGGCTTTGCAATGAGAGCACAGTGTACAGCCTCATTAAATAGGTGACTAATTGTGTCCTGAAGAAGACGGACCGAGCCCTTATGACAATACTGAGCGATAAAAAACTTACAGATTGTACTAAATTGTTAGCTGTTTTTAAAGCTTCAATAAAACGCTGAAACCGGAAACTCATGGATTTTGCATCCTAATTCATAATAATTAAACGGACGTACATGTTTTACAATTGGTTTTACTGTATTTTCAACAGCCGCTGAACTTTCCCTTTTGGTCCAGAGGGAGGTGCTGTTGAACCGGTAAAATGATGGACAGGGATAGAAACGGGATTTAACGTGTAAATTGAGAATTCCCGAATCAGTGCAGTGATGATGATCATCCTGTTAGCGGGCAGGCCCAGCATACCGCTGGCGAATAGTAAACCGCTACCAAGTGGGGGTTTTCTAGAAATTTACTTTTTAACGAAGACAGGCTGTCGTCTTGGCTTCCAAGTTCGTCTTTCATGGGGAGGGAACTTAAAAATGCATTATATTAAAAATGCATATCTTTCGATCGTGTATTACTTGCTCTCATACATGGGGTTTCAAAAAAGAATCCATTCCCAAATACAGACACGTCTTCCAGTATTCATAAACCTTGTTCCATTAATACTATTGCACAAGTATTACACAAGCAGGCTCAGTTTGCAGGATTCACTACAGGTGCTGAATAGCTCTGACCTTCACAGGCTTCCAGGTGGCTTAGACGTTTGTTTTACACCGAAGTCTGTTTGCTTGGAAAGGCTGGTACGTCTTTCCGTCTGAAACCACGCCTTGCCCAGAAACGACAGCCAGTTTCCCTTCTCTCGACAGCCTGTGCTCCAGCGCAGTGGGCCGGCGGGCCTGCCCCAGTCCCACTGCGTCTCGGAAGGCCGGTCGGTGCTGGCCCACAGCTGTGGCCTCGGTCCTGGGCTGTGCTGCTGGCTGGGGTCAGTCTGGTTCGGTGACAAGGCTCTAATCCACTCACACGACATTACCTTCAGGTTTACCAGCGTTGGGAATGAACCATCTTGAGCAAAACCGCCCAGGCTTCCACTGAGGCACAGAGCTGCACTGGTTTCAGACTGACCCGGCAGCTGATGTTCATCCATCCGTTCTCTCACCACTCCATCCCATTCCAGGTGGCGGGGGAGCCGGAGTCTGTCCCAGGAAGCCACAGGAAACACCCTGGATGGGACGCCAGTCCATCACAGGGCACACACAGTCATCCACACACTCACATCATGGCCAGTTTCCCCAGGAGCCAGTTAACCTGCCAGCATGTCTTTGGACTGTGGGAGGAAACCCATGCAAAGACAGGGAGAACATGCAGACTCCACACAGACAGCACTCAGGGCCCCAGGTCTGCAAGGCAGCGATGCTTACGACTGAGCAGTTATTGGCAACTAGGATTATGAGTTGTCAAATAAAACCACCCCCCCCCCCCACGACCATCACCCTCCCGCCTTACTGAGACCTCAACACAGGAGGGCCAGAGTGGTGGCGGTGATGTGGTGGCTCTGTGGCTCAGGATCTGCGCCTGTGGCTGGAAGGTTGTCGGTTTGTCTTCCACAGCCGGCAGAGGAATCCTACTCCGTTGGGCCCCTGAGCAAGGCCCTTAACCCCAACTGCTCCAGAGGTGCCGTATAAATGGCTGACCCTGTGCTCTGACCCCAAGCTTTTCTCCCTGTCTGTGTGTCTCATGGAGAGAAACCTGGGGCCTGAGAAAAGACAAATTCCTAATACAAGAAATTAGGACACTTAGCACAAGTGCTCCTGTACACAGATGGTTGTAGGGGTGTGGAACATACTGCCTGGTCACACTTGTGAGTGCCAGGGAAGAGGTAAACTGTAGGTTTAGTGTCACAGAGGACACTGAAACTAACATCAGATTGAAGGTTAAAAGATTTCCTCTCTCTGCTTATGTTTTGCATATCTTGGAGAAAAAAATAAAATGATAATCTGTAATTTTTCAACAGATGAGATTTTTTCTTAGTGGTGTTATCGCCCTGTTGTGAAGGTGTTATCTCTTCCCTGATATAGGTTTTATATACACCCACAGCTCAATCGTTTAATACTATTAGCTGGTAAACTGATTTAGAAAACGCTTATATATAACAAAGGGTACCGCTCTTTAAGAGTGTTTCCTGTTACCCGGCTCAATTAGCCCGGCTGCTATTTATACACCGCTTAGAACTGTCACAGATTCTCGACGGAGCAGGAGGTCTATATACTTATTTGATCTCAGACACACCCCTTTGAAAGAAGTCCCTTATCCTGCAAGTTGAAGGGAAGCCGATGTTTCCTCCTTATGTCAGGAAGTCCGCGGAGATGGGTAGACCTTCACAGGGTCTTATTATAGTCTCTGAAGGGTCCGACCCAATTTTGTCGTCATCTGTAGCTATATAACTGACTGGCCTGTTTCAGCTTTGCCCAGAAGTAACAGACATAATTTTGTCTTTCGTGCGGGTAGTCCCTTGAAGCGCTTCACAGGTTGCAGTTCGGTAAAAAAAAAAGAGTAGGGCAGTGTCTTTCAGGTGAAAATAATACTGTCTGTAAAAACGACAATTGTCACAATGGTACCACTGTAAGGGACTGTAGTTCTGTAAAGCGAGGGTGGAGTGAGGATCTGCGTCAGCTGTAAAGCAAACAGTACGGGTTAATTCAACGGGGGGGGGGAGTAGAAATGAGAAACACGGTGTTTCGGCTGTTGGGCCATATTCTGGTGCGACTTGGTTCCCTTTATCCTTCCTGGGCAGGTATCTGAGCAAACCCCCCCTCCGCGGGCACGGCTTCGCCTCCCCTTTAAGTGTGTGAGGGCAGAGCGAGCGTGGTGGGCAGGTGTCACGCAGACCGTGAATGTGACTGCGGACAGAACCAATCTTGGCAAAGAGAAATGGGGGGAAATGGTTTTAAGGGTAGGTTTTGAAGACCTCATTTCTCTGGCCACTTGTAAAAACTGAGCACATTTTAAAAGTTTTGAAAGTTAGGCGAAAGACAATGCGCGCAAGACGCCGAGAAATACCCTTTAACGGGAAGTAGAAAGATGGTTTGTAAAAAATGCAGCACCCCCCTCGTGTACCGGAGTTGTACACAGTCCAAGTAGTGTGCAGGTCTTGTTGTGAAAATAACACGGTAAAGGTACCCCCTGGTTAGACATCGTTTTAAAAACACACACTTGAGTTAGTTTTATCTCAGACCTTAAGGAGAGTCGCAACAGCACAGTAAATCCCAGCAACAGGTAGGTTGTTTTCCTAGTTTTTGCTGTTTTTAGTGACCTATTCATAATCAAAACTTTGTTCTGGGAACGCAGTGATTGTGTCCGAATCGGTTTTGATTTATTTGTGCTTCCGAGGTGCGGGTCGGTGTAACGTGCCACTCGCTCCATTAGCGAGAGCACCAACCCCTCGCAGTGCGAGAGGGACATGTGCGCTTCGCTCAAGCCCTCAGGTGTCGCAACCCCTACAGGCAATATCATAATAATAAACTTTATTTTATCTAGCGCCTTTAAAGGTGGCTTCTCAAAGCGCTTTACAGGATGACAACAACAATAAATAAGAAGAATACACAAGATAAGACACAATTACAAGATACAGAGGAGAGCGTGGATGGTGGTACTAAAGAAGAGCAGAGGGGTGAAGAATGGAACCAGTTGAGTAAAGGCTCTTCTAAACGAGAAGGTTTTGAGTATGGATTTGAAGGAGTTTAGAGAAGGTGACTCTGATATCCTTGGGGAGAGAGTTCCAGAGCTTGGGGGTGTAACAGGAGAAGGCCCTGGTGAAAGAACCCAGGTGAGTGGTTTCTTCAGTACGAGACCGACATAACAATTAATTCAGCCCTGGTCGCGAGGACTTGTGTTGTACCGTAGATAACTGAGTGAAGAAGTTATTTCGTTTAGCTGACTAAAACAATGACAGCGTATCGCTAGAATGTACCATACCAGAGCGACATCTCTGTAATATTGTAATATATTTCTTTTCCACACATTAACTGGATATGTTTTTGTACAGTCAATGGAATGAGTTGCATATAGGAGAGACAGAGATCTACATTCCAAAATAAGTTATTTAAAAGATTAATCAAGAATGATCATGATGTCTCTATTATACCTGATAAACACGGCGCACAGCTGCATGTGGACGTAGCGCAGAATTAGCGCCCTGATGGGTGTTGTTCGGGTTGATGGGTGAAAGCTCACTCACGACACTGGATTTATAATGGTACATTGGATTCAAATCCAACGTGAGCCTAATTGCAAACAAGCAATTCGCTTTTTGGGGTAAACGGGTGAAAAAAAACAGGTAACAGTAGCTGCAGTAGTTTTAATGTAATGCGAAGGCTGCGCGGAGACATCGATACACAACGTCACCCGCACGGCGAAATGAGGTTCTCAGCGACCGTGACGCCACCGAGACACCCTGCAACTCACAACAACCCACTGCAGCTCAGCAGGTGTGAGCCGGGCCAGTACCAGATGAGAGGATGGGAGACCTCCTGGAAAAACTAAGGCTGCTGCTGGAAGAGGTGTTAGTGGGGCCAGCAGGGGGCGCTCACCCTGTAGTCTGTGTGGGTCCTAATGACCCGGTATAGTGACGGGGTGGTGATGCTGCATAAAAACGAGGTCCTGATTCTCTGTGGTCATTAAAAATCCCAGGGTGTTTCTCGAGAAGAGTAGGGGTGTAACCCTGCTGTCCTGGCCAAATTTCCCCCTGGCCTTTATCAGTCATGGCCTCCTAATAACCATCTAGGAACTGGCTTCATCACTCTGTTGAGAGCTGGTGTGTGGGGTGCATACTATGCCAGCAGCCATATCACCCTGCAACTCACAAGTGGCAGCCCCACTGGAGCTCAACAGGTGTGAGCCTGGTCTGCTGCTGGAAGAGGTGTTAGTGGGGCCAGCAGGCTCCCATTGGCCCTTATCAGTCAGTTATTAAGTTATTAACTATCAGTTATTAAGATTCTTAATAATCCCCGTGTCTGAACTGGCTTCCTCACTCTGCTCTCCTCCCCACTGAGAGCTGGTGTGTGGGGAGGTACTGGTGCACTATGGCTGCCGTCACATCATCCAGGTGGTGGAGGGGAGTCCCCATTACCTGTGAAGCGCTTTGAGTGGAGTGTCCAGAAACGTGCTATATAAGTGTAAGGAATTATAACTGTTGTTATAATTGTAGTGCTGCGCACCTGCTGTGACGTCACATCGCTCGCTCGCCTAAATGCTTTGATTGTTGCGCTTGTGGACACGGTGTGAATCCGCCTTTCTTCACCTCTGGGTTCATTTCATTTTTGCTCGTCCTAGAGATTCATTTGAACACGCACACCTCCTTGGAAAAGTGTGTGTGTGGGGGGGGTTGACTGGAGCAGTACAAATGTCCTAAATGCCTGAGTAATAGTTAAGGATAAAACCAGGCTGAGTTTCACAGTACTCGGCGCTCAGGTCCGGCAGGTGGGGTCCACCGCTCGGTGGCGTTGCCCTTTTAAGACGGAGGGCCCGTGACTGACAGCCGGGCGCGCGCTCAGCGCGAGGTTTGGGCGCGAGGCGCGTCGGTTCCTCTGAGGGGGAAGATGGAGGAAAGTCGCGCCTGGCTGTAGCCGGGCAGTTTCCGAATCTGTGGAAGTGTTTGGCAGCGGTTTCGTCTCAGTTAGACATTACGCATCGCCTCGATCTGGTAAGTTTAAAAGTCTTTCGGCTTTTTTTTTTTGCTGCGTTAGCGACTGCGTGTGAGTTGCGTGGAAGCAGAAAGTTGCTCTCTTGTTTTGTTCTGCCGGCAGTGCAAGTTTATCCGGTGATTTCTGCTGTTTCCTACGAGCCTGAATCCGCACATCAGCGCCGCGCGTAGTCCGTGTTGTCTTCTTTCAGTTGTGGCTACGGTCTTTAAAAGTGCTTTCACAATCCTGTTATTTTCAACTCTCGTGTTAGAGACTCTTCCTTCATCAGCTGTGTTGCACAAGGAAGGAGAAAGCGGCGGTTGTTGTCGTTTCTGATGTTGACACCTGTGCATTTTTAGGAAATTTCATTGCTCGCCGCCTTGTACGAAATCCGTTGCAGTTCAACCCCTCGCTTGTACTCGAGGTGTTTCGTATGTGTGACATGAGAGGAAGCTGAAAGCGCGCTTCACATGCTGGGGAGTCTGATGGACTTCAGGCAGGTGGCTGGCTGCTTGTCCGGTCGTGGTGGGTTTGCATTCGCCTTGAACACGTGAATGAAGGTCCTGTACCTTGGGGAGACGGATGGTTTTTTTTGAATGGCGAGAGCGGGGCTCACGTGGCCTGGGCGGCAGGACCAGCGCGCTCACGTTGCCCCGCCAGCTGTGCGCAGTTAAAGGGCGGGCGGGGCGCTTTCCTGTCGGCGGACAGACGCGCCGGGCGTGAGAGTCCCTCGGGCTCTGGAGTCGCCTGTACTCGCGGCTTCAAGAGGGCTTGAGGACCACGATAAAACCGACAGTGGTTCAACCGGGCACGCAGATCCTTTTGTCGATAACAACGTTTCGTTATAAGACTGCACTAAAGGCTACCCCCTGCAGATCCCCGTTTCAAACGCCTACACATGTGTTTGACACGGATCAGGTTCAGTGGGCCGAGGCAGCTTTTCTAGCAGATCTCCAGGTGACCCAGAAAGATGTGCCGACCGGACCGGCTGGGTCCTCCGTCCACGCGTGCCTGCCCCCCGGTCAGAGGCGGCGGCCTGACTGCTTGTACCCCGGCTTCTGCTAAAACGCGATTTCCGGTTTTTCAAACTCTTCCTTACTGAACGTAGCGGCTTGTAAAAGCCTTGTTTGCTTTGATCCTGCTCGAGTTTCCCGCAGGGAACTGGGAAGTCTCAGCACGAAAGGCGCTATACACGAGTATGTGGCCTCACAGTTCCGGGGTACCAGCCTGGGAACCCCTCTGTGTGGAGTTTGCATGGTCTCTCTAGGGGCATCATGGGTTTTGTAGACCCTCTGTGACGAGTCTTTGCAAGCCCCGGGCTGCTGCTGTTTTTCCCAGGTTACACCTGGGGTCGTTGTTGTCTTGGAGCGTTAATGGCTCCTGCCCAGATGGACAGCCGGACCGGGCCGGACTCTGACTCTGTGGTGGTCATGCTGGCCCGTGGCAGAGCCCGTTGTGTGGAGGTGAACAGTACCAGTACCAGTACCAGTATCAGTCCCAGACAAAGACCCAGCAGCTCACTGACGCGAAGGCACAGGCTGTGACGCTCTCGTTTCTCCCGAGCACTCCAGCAAGTAAGGCCCTCCGTCCCGGAGCCCGTCGGCGCCCCAGCCTGCAGCGGGCGGCCTCGCCCCTGGCGCACGCGGGGTTAAGCTCCCTCTCTCTGCAGAAAGTAGGTTAGAGTCGCAGGGCACTGTGGGTAAGTATCGCAGTTGCATAACCTGGGTGTATAAAAGCTGTGTGTCCCCCCTGCGCAAGTCTCCTGCACTCTTTGTTCCCGGGGTCCTGAGGGGGACGGAGCCGGGGGTTCGGGGCGCCCGGGAACGTCGAGGGAGTGGGGGGGCCCCTGGAGAGGTGCGTTGTGTGGGGGGGGAGGGCCGTGCAGTGGGATCGCATGGCTGTGATGCTCTTTGCCAGACCTGTCAGCTTCATGTTCCGTTTTGTCCCGAGGACCTGTGAGTTGGCGTCTCTCGCGTGATCCTCTGCTTCCGCTCGAGCTACTCCTCCGGTATATAGCGCCCTGCGCTGTTCCGATGTGCGGGCCCCTCCCTGCTGGGGGGGGCCACAGGGCTCGACCCCAGATTCTCCCACGGGGAGCAGATAGATCTCTGGGTCTTGTGGGTCAGCAGACGTGGGCCTCTGGACTGTGGGGGTGCGGTTGAAGAAGGAGGCTGTGCCCCTCCAGCTTCGACAGGGAGATCAAGCACGTGACCTCCCACAACAATCAGCCGCTCCCCACATCTTCACCGCCGCGAAATCCCAGAGGTGCTGGTGGGCGAACTTTAAGGAAAACGAAACTCCCAGCTCGCCGGGGGCTCGGCCACTGTCAGACCTCCGCAGGCAGAACGAGCCGGAGAGATCTGTCTGGGGGCAGGACGCCGCGTGAGGCGCGATTTAAGTTATCGTTTCTCCCGAGCTGTGACTGCAGGCCTGCAGGTTCCGAGCCCGGAAAGCCCCTCTGCGTCTCGCTGCGTGGGCTGGGGCTGGGGCTCGGAGTCCCCTGGGCTCGGCCCGCTGGCCTGCACAGACACTCGGGGTGGGAGGACACTCTCCTCAGGGGGCGTGCCTGAGCAGACAAGGAGGCGAGGTTGGAAAGGCCCTTTCAGGTGGATGGCTGAGCCTCTAGGCGTCTCCCTCTCCCTCAGGTTTCCCTCGACCTCGGCTCGGCGGTGGTGAAGGAGCAGAGGCCCTGCTGCGCTCCCCTCTTCCACAGGCTCGCCGCTGGCCTGGCTCCCTGCGGTCGAGCCAGCTCGGGGTCTGCTCAGGCACGCAGGCGCAGTGTCCCATCTGTTGTCCGTGTGGCTCCATGCCTGTCCTCACTCTCTCTGCTGGACTGTGTTTGGTGGGCCCAGCTAATTAAGGAGCTTGAGATCTCGAGGAAGGGGGGGGACACTGTTCGCAAGCACGTTTAGGCACTAAATGCAAACTTTGTTAACCCTATAAAATCCATTGCGTCTGTTTTTCATACAGCAGAGCTCTGGGTGTCGCGCGGTGATTGGCCGGGAACGGGTGGGCGTGTCGCGTGGTGATTGGCCGGGAACGGGTGGGCGTGTCGCGTGGTGATTGGCTGGGAACGGGTGGGTGTGTTGGAGGGGAGGGGAGGGGAGGGTGGGGGTGCACGGGCCCTCTTTCTCCCCATGTGGTACAGCTGCAGCTACTTTGTTAAGATGAGTTAATAAACAAGTGCTGGTTTTAAAGTGGGACTGGTGTACAGGTGACCGTAAGTGTGGAAACATTAGAGGCTTGGGCAGCGCCTGGGGAGTCTCACACGCTGCTCCTGTGTCCCCAGGTCGCGGCGCTCGCTCTGTTCTCCGCCGGGTCTGGGATATATGGACTTGTACATGATGAACTGTGAGCTTCTAGCGACCTGCAGTGCCCTCGGGTACCTGGAAGGAGACACGTATCACCGCGAGCCCGACTGTCTAGGTGAGTGAGCAGGGTGGGCTCAGCGAGAGAGGGCTAGAGGAGTGGAGTGGGGTGGCATTGGGCTATGGTGGAGTGGGGCTGGGGTGAGATGAGCTCGTTATGGTGGGGTGGGATTGGGCTGCGGTGGAGTCAGTGGGGCTGAGCTGGGGTGGGGTGTGGTTACAGTGGGGTGGGAGGGGTTAAATTGAGGTGGGGTGGGATTGGGCTGCGGTGGAGTCAGTGGGGCTGAGCTGGGGTGGGGTGGAGTTACAGTGGGGTGGGAGGGGTTAAGTTGAGGTGGGATGGGCTTGGGCTGGGGTGGAGAGAGGAGCCTATGTAAGGGCTGGAGACCCTTGAAATGAAAGTCCAGCGCCAGCACATCAAGGTTCAGGGCTCTGGGTCGGCTCTTGAGACCAGGGGTTTGGTTCGTGTGTCACTGATGCCCGCTGTGCCCACACAGAGAGCGTGAAGGACCTGATCCGCTACCTGCGCCATGAGGACGACACCCGCGACATCCGCCAGCAGCTGGGCGCAGCGCAGATCCTGCAGAACGACCTGCTGCCCATCATGGTCCAGCACCACCAGGACAAGCAGCTGTTGGACGCCTGTATCAGGTACAGGGGCAGCGGGGCCTGGGGGACCGTGGTGCTGGGGACGGGAGGAGAGGGAGAGAGGGGGCGGACTGTGGCGTCAGTAACTGGGGTATTGGTAATAGTTGTAATGTAATGGTGACAGTATTAACCGATCAGTTGTGTGGAGAATAAATTGTAATTTAAAAGTTTTAAGTATTGAGCTCTTTTTTTACCCTGATCTTCTGTTGAGTTCACTTGTGAACCAGGACAGTACTGATCTTGTGTGACTGCTCTCTTCTCCTCCTGCTCTGGCACTTAGGGTGTGCAGTGAAGGAGGTTCTGCCTGCTCATTTTGTAAGGTTTGGAGAGTGCTCAGTGCAGGAAGAGATGTAATGTCACAGACAGGACGTGGGTTTTGCCCTCTCTTACAGGTTGATGGTCAATCTTACCCAGCCTGCCCTGCTGTGCTTCGGGAAGGTCCCAGATGACCCTTCCTTCCGGCATCACTTCCTGCAGGTGGTGTCCTACCTGCAGGCCTACAAAGAGGTGAGTCTTGCTTCTCCAGAGATGTTTCCTTCCTGCGGGGAAATCTCCGGAGGCAGGGATTTAAGACGGATGTTCAGTGCAGACGGGGAAGGGGCAGATCTCGCTGACAAAGAAGGCTGATGGGTACGCGGAGCATGTTTCACAGACACCGCGTTGAGGCAGATCCCCCCCAGTAACCCCGAGCAAACACCTGCAAGTGATCCTGGGATCAAGACACCACCAGCCCGCCTGCAGGCAGGGCTGAGGAGTCTAGCCCTCTCTCACTCGTGGTCTCTCTTCACGTTTTAGTCCAGGTTGAGCCGGGGGCCGCGCACCTGCAGGGCCTTGCGATTCAGAGGGGGGGCGTCCCTCGGCGCTGCTCGGGCCCGACCCGGCGCGCTGTTTGGGGCCGTCCCTGCTCATTCTGCTCTGCTTTCTGTTTCTGGTCCAGGCCTTCGCCAGCGAGAAGGTGTTCGGCGTGCTGAGCGAGAAGCTGTACAACCTGCTGCAGCTGGTGAGCAGACTCCACCCGCAGGGGGCGCCGAGGAGGGGAGCAGGGCCAGCGTGGGGGAAGGGAGATGATGGATTTAAATGCTGTTTGATAACTTCAAACCCTTTCCACGTTTCGTCATAATCTCCCTGGGTTTTTGACAGTTGTATGGATAGTACTTGCAGAGCCATAAGAGCGGATAACATCTTCACCTGGATGTCCAGGTGGGTTTCCTCAAAACGGAGTAGACAGCACAGGGTATCCAGCGTCTTGGCATTAATATCCAAGGTCCTGGAAACTCAGCGTAGCCGAAACGGGTCAGGGCCTGCTGGGAGTTTTATTTCCCGGGAGCGCTGCTGTGAGGCCTTGAGGATCCTAACTGGATAGGCTTGGTTTCCGCTGGCTGATAGCCTGGGGGAAGAGGAGGAAAAGAGAGGATCGCTGAGGTCTCTCTGTGGCCCTGGTCGGAGCAGATGAGCTCCGCTCTGGGCGCAGGCCTGTCTCTGCAGAGCCCAGAGGTGGGGAGCCAGGCGCCCTTTCCTCGAGAGGGAACAGACCGAAATCGGTCACGGGGGGGGCGCAGGCATAACCAATCCTCCTTGTTGGCGTCCCGAACTCCGGTCCGGGGGGGGGGCTCGGGGGTCCTCGAGGCCGGGCGTTGGCGTTGGCCTGTCTCTCACGCGGCTGTCCCCCGCCGGCAGGACTGGGAGCAGCGGCAGGAGGAGGACAACCTGCTGATCGAGAGGATCCTGCTGCTGGTGAGGAACGTGCTGCACGTCCCCGCGGACCCCTGCGAGGAGAAGGTGAGGGGGGGGGGGGGGCCGTGCCGGAGCTCTCCCAGCCGTCCCCGGTGAACGGCTTTGCTCGGGCCCGTGGGATCCTGTCCGCTGTCAGACGCGTCACCCCGCTCACATCCACGTCTGCCTGGCTGACGCTCTTGGGGATACCGGCAGCGCTGGCGTGGAAAGGAGCCTGTTGCGGTTTCACATCCCCTTCCACAGCGTGCAGTCTGGTGCAGATTCGTAACGGCTGGAGAGCGCGTCCCCTTGTGTTTGGTTAATTCAGCTTTATTTGTCATTAAACTTAAACAGGTGCATAATATAGGGAAAAGTGTTTCTCATGAGTCACTCGGGTGCAGTATAGAAATAGAACAGAAGAACAGTAACACAATAACAGTAACAGTATAATAACATAACAGTGTAATCAAAACTGCAAATCCGCAAACAGAGAAAGAATACAACAGGACAAAAACAGTGCAAAAGTAATTCAGGGAACAGTGCAAAAATAGTACGGTGATTAATAAATATTACAACTAATACAGTTTTAAGTACAGTTTGGGGAGAGAAGTGTTCCTGGGGACGGAGTGTCTGGGGGTGTCTGGCAGCGCTCGGGCCCGAGTCGGGCTCGGCTGTGTGCGCTGCAGGGCCACGCTGACGGGCTCCTCCCCGCGTCTCCGCTCTCTCTCCCCCCCCGCCTCCCAGAACGTGGACGACGACGCCAGCGTCCACGACCGGCTGCTGTGGGCCTTGCACATGAGCGGCATGGACGACCTGCTGAAGTTCCTGGCCAGCGCGCAGAGCGAGCAGCAGTGGAGCCTGCACGTCCTGGAGGTCATCTCCCTCATGTTCCGGGACCAGGTCAGGGCGCCCCGCCCCCTCCCTGTCGACCTGGGGGCTTCACTGGTGAAGAGGCTGCAAGCGCCTGCAGATCTTGCTGGCCGTGGCTCTGCAGGCCCTAGCTTGGAGGGCACTGATCGGGGCCATTGGTGCCGTTCACAGTGGCTCACGGTCAAGCGGCTGCAGCTCTTAATTCCCAGGATTCCCCACTTCCCCCCCCCACTACCCCGATCGAAAATGCCGCAGAGGGAATGAACGGTCCCTCCTGAAGCGTGATCCCTGATGCGGGGCGGGCAGTGGGGCTTCGTCCGTCTCCCGCCGCGCCTGACCCACGCCCCGCTGTGTTGCAGACCCCGGAGCAGCTGGTGGGCGCCGGCCAGGCGCGCTCGGCGCAGGAAAAGCAGAGGGACGCCCAGGAGCTGCTGGCGCTGCGGCAGAAGGAGCAGGCGGAGAGGCGGAGCCGCTCGCTGCAGAGGGGAACCAGGTGCAGCCCCCCAGCCCCTCGGGGACAGGGCCAGGGCCGTGAACCCACTGCCAGAGGGTTTGTGGGTTCAAGTCCTGATTGTAGACACGACTGTACCTCCTTGAGGAATCGACCCCCCCCCTCTCCTCCCCAGCTGGATATTGGCATTGCTGGAGGGGTGATTCCTAATGGAGCAGAGCTGAGCCCCTTCAGCTTTACTGAACCCAGGATGAGCTCTGGAGCCTCCTCTGGAGCCTCTAGTCCTACCTTACAGCAGACCAGTCTGTAGTGCTAGCCTTAAGAGGGCTCTGCATGGCATTGCTCGTGCTGTCTGGAAGGAACATGAGATGCCACACCTTCCTCTAGTCATGCCCACTGCACCCTAACAGCGGTACAGCTGTATCTCGTTTGCACCCCTTGTCTGTGAACAGTATCACCTGGTGTCACGTCGATGGCCTCCAGGTGACTTAGGAGGACTGTGCCTTTCCTCCGAGTGGCACTGGACCCCTGTACGTGGGCTTCTGCACTAATGGGTGGCGGGGTCGGAGGATCCGTTCTGCATTTTCTCCCCCCCCGCGTGGGTGCAGGGGTCGTCGCTGAGAGGCGAGACGCAAGGGCTCAAAAGGAACCAGATTTCAAAAGAAGGACAGAATTACACAGTCTGATTGCTTTGATCACGGTCAAGCATTGCCCATACAGTTGCCGGTATTGGCCGTGTGATTTCTCGAGAGTGTTTTTATGTCGTAGCTCTGAAACGCGTGTCGCTCTGTCCTGTCCCCTGTCTGTGTGAAAGGCACTCTCGGTTCGGAGGCTCCTATGTGGTGCAGGGACTGAAGTCCATCGGAGACAAAGACATCATCTATCACAAGGGCCTGCACAACGTGAGTGTCCCGACAGTGGGGAACCCCTTTTTGACCAAAGAGCCGTATGGATCTGTTGGGGGGGGGAAAAAACTGAAAGAAAGGATATCTGCAGGATTCAAACCCTTTTCTATGCCATTTGGCACCAAGCTGCACAGTTTAGTTCTGTGCTCGGGCCTGGTTGCGCTTAGCGAGTGTGTGATAGTGCTCACGAGGGTTTCCGGACTCCAGGCCTCGCAGTCCGGAGACCTGTACGTTCAAAAAAGCCGCACGTTTGAGAGAGGGGTGAAAGCGATCCACTCGGTTTAACTGGATCACTCGGTTTGGTCTTGCTGTAGCCCGACTCTGTTGGCGGTTTAGAGACGTGGAGACCTTGCCGGACCCTGCAGACTGCTAGGGCTGGAGCTGGGCAGCCCGCTCAGCAGTAACAGTGCCTCTCGTGTGCCGGCTTGCTGCCCACACGTGGGCGGCGCTTGGCCTGCCCTGCGCCAGGCTTTTGTAAATACGGCCTGTTGGGATACACAGGTCCCCCTGCGCCCGTGTTTTGAAACGATGATCCGTCGCCACGTGTGCCCTAAGGTTGCCCTCTCGGCCTTTGCCTGAGCTCACTGCCCGCCTCCCTGCCCCTCCTCCCGCAGTTCAAGAACTACAGCCACGACGCCGGCAAGGCGGCCCGCAGGGTGCCCAAGCGCCAGCAGCGGGCGCGGGACCCCGAGGGCGCCCGGCGGTCGGCCCTGAACGTGCGCCTCTTCCTGCGGGAGTTCTGCCTCGACTTCCTGGAGAACTGCTACAACCGCCTCATGTACCTGGTCAAGGTGAGGAGCCAGGGCGTCTGGAGAGGCAGGGCCGGGTCGCAGTGTTCGTAGGCCCTAGGCGCTTTCACGCCGAAATGTGCAAAAAGTGGGGTAAACGCCAATTGTATTACCGCGATTGACACAATGCACTTTAAACTATTGTGACGCTAAACCCCGAGATTGATGGAGCGAGTCGAGGGACCTTCACTTCGATACTTCTAGTGTCTAGAACAGCCGCTAGATAGCGTACAAGTATTGATTTGGAGCACCTAGAGTCGTGGTGTTTCGGCTCGTTTCTCGTGAGCCACTAGCGTTTCCCTCCTTCATAGGCCTCTGTGCCTGCAGTGCCTAATGGGAAATCCGGTACTGTGGAGAGGCGAGTGTGGGAATGCCGACTGCAGCGGCAGTGCAGAGCAGGAGGCCCGTGAGGCTTGCCCACTTGTCCGAGGGCTTCCAGCACCGTATGAGAGAGCTGCTCCAGCCCTCTGTGCACCGCTGAGCTGTGCTGTGCGCACTGTGGGCTTGCAGTGCGAGGGAGGGGCGGGTGGTGACATACGGGACACGCGCGTCTCCTGTGCTGCTGTAGGGATCACACCAGGAAAACGGTGTCGTTTGCCGAAATGATGCACCTTAGAAAAAAAGGCGGCTCCAGGTGCCTTAAAGGAAAGGATGTTAGGCATGGTTCAGTTTTGCTCTCTCACCCTCTTGCGCCCCCTGCAGGACGGGCTGATGCGGGAAAAGGCGCAGCAACACGATGAAACGTACTACCTGTGGGCGCTGGCCTTCTTCATGGGCTTCAACCGCGGGCACAACTTCCGCCCGGACCTGGTGTCCGAGACCATGTCCATCCGCACCTTCCACTTCATCGAGCGCAACCTCACCAACTACTACGAGATGATGCTGACCGACCGCAAGGAGGCCACGTCCTGGGCACGCAGGTCAGCCGGAGGGCTGGGGCCTAACAGGGAGCAGTCATTAGGACCAGCAGAAGGCAGCCTGTCTGCAGTGTGCTGGCCGGACACGACACTTCAGTATCTTCAACCTTTAATAGTTCTTGAATGCGAATCGTTTTAAGCAGTTTTGCTAAAAAGTTGGAGCTCGTTGCCCATGTGACCTGTTCCCCCAGGATGCACCTGGCCCTGAAGGCGTACCAGGAGCTGCTGATGACGGTGAACGAGATGGACCGCTCGCGCGACGAGGGCATCCGCCACAGCGCCTCGGTCATCAAGAGTAAGAGCCCGGCCGCTGGCTTCCCGCTGTCCCTCATCGATTCGAATCGCGAACGCTTTCAGTGGGCGGCGTGTTTGCAGTAATTTGGACGCTTGATACTGTCGAAGAAAAGTTTAGAAGTTGTCGCAGAAAACTCTTCTCTCAGGTTAGGTGTGGTCAAGCAGAGTCCTTTATTCATGCGCATGGGGAGGATATAACCGTGCAGGCCTGAGAGCAGCCTCTCATACAGATCTGTGAGTAACCTCTCCACCGAGATGATAAGTGCAATGAGTTTTATACAGCAAATTCACACAGGAAAACTCATTCTAAGTTTCCATATTATGAGTTGTTTTTCTCTCTACAAACATTTCTTTGTAATTGACCACTTTCTTCTTAAGAAGCAGTTTTACCTTGTATACAGACAAAAGGAAGTATATAAATAAAAGATGTGAAATGATCTAGACACTCTGCTGTTGTAGCGTTAATATCAAAAAGTCAAATAATATGCTTGCAATTGTTCTTTCATACTGTTGCTAGGTAAAAGGCATTTTTCAAAGCCAACTAGTCACTATCTTATACATTTTAAGAAAGGTAAATGCTAAAATTCTTCCTCAATACCCAGGAAAGAAAGAAATCATACATTTCCCCCCCGTTATAACTCCTAGTGAGCTGAGTAACGGTGTGCTTTTTTTCGATGATTCATTATTGATTTTGTTCTACCGGTCCTTCCTTGAATCTGTTCTAACTTTTACCCTGATCTGCTGGCTTGGCAACCTGAAATCTGAGAGGCAAGGACAGGCTGGGCAGCCTTGTGAAAATATGGCAGAAGGTCACTGGCGCTGATCTTCCAGCCCTCTCCTCCAACTGTCACTCACACGTTTTGCGTAAAGCAAAATCCATCTGTGACGATCCTTCACCCCGCCTTGTTTCATAACTTCCAGTTACTCCCATCAGAGCGCAGATACCGACTCCCCAGCTCCAAAACCAACAGATTCAAGTTCTCATTCACACCTGTAGCCGGATCGTTACTTGACACTTGACCTGCTGTGTAAATGTGTGAATATTGTTGTCCCTGTCGTTTTCTTCTTCTGTCCGTCTGCACACCAACACTGCTGCTGTAAAACAACTCCCCCCACCAGGGATAAAAGACATTCTCTCTCTCTACTTCCATAACGGTGCCAGAGCTTGATCTAGTTTGCAGCCCTCGTTGCTGATTGCTCAGCAGTGCTGCCCCTTATACTATGCAGCGAGTGTGAGACAGCAAAGCCTCCAGTGGTCTCTTCATCCTCCTCCAGCTCTGTTCCGGCTGGCAGCTTTAAGTCTCTCAGCTCAGTGCTGGAGTGGAGTGCCAGGCGACTGACTGTGCTGCTCTCAGGGCTTGGCCATGCCTGTGTTATCTGGAGCCCGATCTTCACACAGAGCGGCAGAAAATGGAGCTGGGGTGGCCCTGCCTCGCAGGATCGGATTTTTTTGGTCGAGTTGGAGCTCAGGCTCGGTTATAAATTTCTTCCAAATGAAATAGTTGTGTTGTCCCAGACAGCAGTGATGGCAATAAAGCCTCAAAGGGTCTCGACACCAGACAGTTTTTTTTCCCCTTGCTGTGTGTATGGAGCCCGAATAGTCTTCTTTCTCTCCGGCGCTGTGTTCAGGCAACATCTTCTACATGATGGAATACCGGGAGATCTTCCTGACGCTGCTGCGCAAGTTCGACGAGACCAAACAGCCGGGCTCCTTCCTGAAGGACCTGGTGGAGAGCACCCACCTGTTCCTGCGCATGCTGGAGCGCTTCTGCAAGGGCCGCCGGAACCTGGTGGTGCAGGTGGGCCGGAGGGGGTGGGGCAGGGGGTGGGGTTGGGTGTGATTAAGGGGTGGGGCTGGAGACGGGGTCATCGATAGGGCGGGGCATCTGCCTACCTTTGCTATGTAAGTGTTTCAGATGAAGCCAAAAAATAACTGCAGAAGAAGTAATAAATATATTACAGACTTCAACACTTCTACTACAGCATGGCTGCGTTACTGAACAAAACAGCCTGTCTGAGTGCAGGGTCTCAGCTAGAGCCACTGGCACTGTTCCCCACGTCATCGGGGCCCTCTGACAAGCAGCCATCCTACTGGCGCTCGAACCCTGAGTTTTCCCGGATCTGCAGGGTGTTTGCGTTTCTGATTGGCTGCTCTCTTCTTCTGCAGAAGAAGAAGGTGAAGAGGAGGAGGTCAAAGGGCAAGAAGAAAGCTGCTGTCTCAGTGCAGCGCTCCCCCGAAGCCCTGGAGGAGACGTGGCGGGTGGTGTCTGAGGAGATGCGAGCTGCCGGCTTCCAGGTCAGCATCAGGGGGCGGGGGCAGGGGCGGGGGGTGTCCGGTGCGGGCCGTCCATCCTGCCTGCACTGTGACTGACTGCACGCAGTGTGCTCTGCTCCGTTGGTCTTTGGCGGCATCGGATACACAGGCCATGCAGGAATGTGCCAGTTACTCGCTCGTCAGGAATACACTGCAGTGACGCACCCTGTCTGACACAGGCTGTTGAGACAATTGTCCAGCCAGACCTTGAGTGGTTCCCCCAGTGTGATTCGCGTTAAAAATTCACTGCATGTTGGCTAAATCCTAACTTATAAAAAAATTGCAGAAAAGCAATGGAATGGAAGCTTGCTAGAATCTAAGTGCAGGATTGACAAAATCTGCTGACTGTTCTGTTCCCTGGGGCTTCAAAGTTCGCTGTGAACCTCTTGCCTAAACTGCAGGTGGAGGCTTTCTGTGAATGTCTGATGGGGGTGTCTGGTAAGGTTTTCTTCCTGCGCCTGTGTTCCTGCAGTTGTCCGAGTCGCTGACGGAGAGAGCCGTGCCGTTCGATGTGGCCTCCGAGGTCCCGGTGGAGGAGCAGAGGGCGGACGCCCTGGTCAAGATCCAGGACTCCCTGCTGGCCCGGCAGGGGCCCGAGGCTCTGGCACTGCTCAGGGCCGCCAGGTCAGAGGTCACCGGAGTCGTGTCCGGTCCAGTTGGACTTGTCAGAAGCACAATTTTATTGTGCCAAATGCTGCCTGTCTTTCTCTGTCCCTCAGTCTCTTCCTCTCAGGTCCGGCCTGTCCTGTCCTGTCTGCCACTCTCTCCTCTCTCCCTCCTCTCTGGCCTGTTTTGTCTGCCCCTCTCTCCTCTCTCCTCTCTCCCTCCTCTCTGGCCTGGCCTGTCCTGTCCTGTCCTGTCTGCCCCTCTGTCCTCTCTGGCCTGTTCTGTCCTGTCCTGTCTGCCCCTCTGTCCTCTCTCCCTCCTCTCTGGCCTGTCCTGTCTGCCCCTGTGTCCTCTCTCCCTCCTCTCTGGCCTGTCCTGTCTGCCCCTGTGTCCTCTCTCCCTCCTCTCTGGCCTGTCCTGTCTGCCCCTGTGTCCTCTCTCCCTCCTCTCTGGCCTGTCCTGTCCTGTCCTGTCTGCCCCTCTGTCCTCTCTCTCCCTCCTCCCTGTCCTGTCCTGTCTGCCCCTCTGTCCTCTCTCCCTCCTCTCTGGCCTGTCCTGTCTGCCCCTCTGTCCTCTCTGGCCTGGCCTGTCTGCCATTGCTCTCTCTCGTGGTCTTTAACAGGGAGGTGTGGCCGGAGGGGGCAGTGTTTGGATCAACTGACGTGGAACCAGAGGAAGAGCTTCAGCTGCTGAATAAGATTCTGTTTGCCAGTCTACCTAGTAAGTGTCGTCCACGGGTACATCATCGGTCTCCAGAGGTGCACTGTACGGAGTCCAGGCTGTACAAGCCCTGAGTGGAATTGAAGCAGAACACCAGGGTCAACCCCCCTGGCATCTGTAAGGACCAAATAGCCAGGACCTCTGTATAATGTCTCATCCGTAGGCTGACGCCTCTTACAGAACAGTGTCCCCAGTCACCATGCTGTGTCCTTGGAGGAGGAACGTCTTTACCTCTAAGTCCACAGTCAAAGTAAAGGCTTAGTAGCCACTGAAAATGTAGGACTTCTTTAAGGACCAGAACAGGATTGGAATGGTCACATGAATGACCTCATGAGTTTAATTACCCAGGTTGATTAGGAGGCGACAGGGCGTCTCTCTCGGGGGAGTGGAGCCAGGTGTTCATGGGAAATCTTCAGCCAGCAGCCCCGCGCGCCTCCGTGCGGAGCTCAGCGACTTGACCCTCTGCCTTGTGCCCAACAGGACCGGCCCCTGCTGAGCCTGCCGAGGAGGAGGAGGAAGAGGAAGGGGGCGGAGAGGGCGAGGAAGAGGAGGAGCTGGAGTCCGTGCGCGTTTCAGAGACGGAGTTCAACTTCCTAGACTTTCTCAAGAGGTGAGCCTGGAGCACGGGGGTGAGGGAGGAGCTGCGAGGCCGGGACGGAATTTAAAGCCTCCATCCCGTCAGCACGGCCTGTGTTGTTGATTGATCGAGCCTCTCCTCCCCGTGATTGTTGCCGGAGGCGTTAGTGAGTTGCTGTGAATGAAAACGTGACGTTCCTGTGCCTGTTGGTGGGCCGCTGCCGTAGAATCAGAATGACTGTGTCTGTACTTTTGTCCTCGATCCCTCTCCGGTGTCAGGTGACACACCGAGCTGGTGAAGGGCGCGGATGCAAGTCAGGGGTTAGATCGCTGTAGGGAGAACCGATTTAGCCCTCTTCCAATGAGGCATCGGAGAGACAGATGGCAGGAGGAGACCCTTGAGGACTCCAGGCCCAAGGAGTGCCCCCGGCGCAAGTCTGGATCGGAGCCAGCGCTTCCTGCACTCCAGGAGGGGGCCAGACCTCGCCCTGAATTCTGTGATTCTTAGTGATGATGCAATGTAGGCCTCACTGAAGCTTGTCCTCCCTCGATTCAGTGCCAGTGAAGAGGAATGAAGCCATGAGCTGTGTGCAGCGCGATGCTTTTGAGTTCAGTGCCGATTAGGAAACTGCAGACGGCGATGGCGCAGGGGCCCCAGGTGGCTCTGTGAGCCAGTACATCAGATTAAAACACCTCAGACCGCGCTTTTCTCCTTGATTGTCTTCTGGATTCTATGTGCATTTCTCTTTTTCTTTTCCTGCACCGCTCTTTTCCAGTTAGAAGTCAGCCTAATTATATTACTGTTTTGTCCATCTGTGTGTGTATACTGTACGTGCCTCAGGGTTGGGGTTAGGCCTGCATAGAACTGGGAAAACAACATCAAGGCAACTTCGGACACTTCAGCTTGATGATTTCTTAAATGATACACACCTAAGTGAAGGTGGCTCAAAATTCAAGTGTGCAGCTGTACATCTGCCCATACAGATGAGCTCTGGTGGTGCAAGCTGTCTTGTGTTGAATCTGGTGGAACCTGAAAAGGGGCAAAGCGCTGTACAAGAGGACATTTCTGCGAACAGCACGGCGGTTTTCCAAACAGGACTGGACGCCTCTGGACTGTAACCTTTCTCGCGATCTGGGGGGGTCGCCCGACAGTGCTTTTCGGTGGGTTTGAAATTCAGGGGGGTCGCGAGCCCCAGCCCTGACTGCCGTCTTCCCCTCAGGTTCGCCAGCCCCAGCGTCCTCCAGCCCTACCTGCTGCTGTTGCGGAGCTACGCTCGGAACAGCCCCCACACCAACCACTGCGTCGTGCGCATGCTGCACCGCGTGGCCGTCGACCTCAAGATGGAGGCCCTGCTCTTCCAGCTCTCCGTCTTCTGCCTCTTCAACAAGATCCTGGGGGACCCCGCCGCGGCTGCCTACCAGGTTTGGGGGAGGAGGGGGGTGTCATGTAGTGAAGACACAGCTGTCCTGTGTCTGTAGCAGCGGGATGAGTGGAGGGCCTGTGCCCACAGCTGTCCTGTGTCTGTGTCTGTAGCAGCAGGATGAGTGGAGGGCCTGTGCCCACAGCTGTCCTGTGTGTGTGTCTGTAGCAGCAGGGTGAGTGGAGGGCCTGTGCCCACAGCTGTCCTGTGTCTGTGTCTGTAGCAGCAGGGTGAGTGGAGGGCCTGTGCCCACAGCTGTCCTGTGTCTGTAGCAGCAGGATGAGTGGAGGGCCTGTGCCCACAGCTGTCCTGTGTCTGTAGCAGCAGGATGAGTGGAGGGCCTGTGCCCACAGCTGTCCTGTGTCTGTAGCAGCAGGATGAGTGGAGGGCCTGTGCCCACAGCTGTCCTGTGTCTGTAGCAGCAGGATGAGTGGAGGGCCTGTGCCCACAGCTGTCCTGTGTCTGTAGCAGCAGGATGAGTGGAGGGCCTGTGCCCACAGCTGTCCTGTGTCTGTAGCAGCAGGGTGAGTGGAGGGCCTGTGCCCACAGCTGTCCTGTGTCTGTAGCAGCGGGGTGAGTGGAGGGCCTGTGCCCACAGCTGTCCTGTGTCTGTAGCAGCGGGGTGAGTGGAGGGCCTGTGCCCACAGCTGTCCTGTGTCTGTAGCAGCAGGATGAGTGGAGGGCCTGTGCCCACAGCTGTCCTGTGTGTGTGTCTGTAGCAGCAGGATGAGTGGAGGGCCTGTGCCCACAGCTGTCCTGTGTCTGTAGCAGCAGGATGAGTGGAGGGCCTGTGCCCACAGCTGTCCTGTGTCTGTAGCAGCAGGGTGAGTGGAGGGCCTGTGCCCACAGCTGTCCTGTGTCTGTAGCAGCAGGGTGAGTGGAGGGCCTGTGCCCACAGCTGTCCTGTGTCTGTAGCAGCGGGATGAGTGGAGGGCCTGTGCCCACAGCTGTCCTGTGTCTGTAGCAGCAGGGTGAGTGGAGGGCCTGTGCCCACAGCTGTCCTGTGTGTGTGTCTGTAGCAGTGGGATGAGTGGAGGGCCTGTGCCCACAGCTGTCCTGTGTCTGTAGCAGCAGGATGAGTGGAGGGCCTGTGCCCACAGCTGTCCTGTGTCTGTAGCAGCGGGATGAGTGGAGGGCCTGTGCCCACAGCTGTCCTGTGTCTGTAGCAGCGGGATGAGTGGAGGGCCTGTGCCCACAGCTGTCCTGTGTCTGTAGCAGCAGGGTGAGTGGAGGGCCTGTGCCCACAGCTGTCCTGTGTCTGTAGCAGCAGGATGAGTGGAGGGCCTGTGCCCACAGCTGTCCTGTGTCTGTAGCAGTGGGATGAGTGGAGGGCCTGTGCCCACAGCTGTCCTGTGTCTGTAGCAGCAGGGTGAGTGGAGGGCCTGTGCCCACAGCTGTCCTGTGTCTGTAGCAGTGGGATGAGTGGAGGGCCTGTGCCCACAGCTGTCCTGTGTCTGTAGCAGCAGGGTGAGTGGAGGGCCTGTGCCCACAGCTGTCCTGTGTCTGTAGCAGCAGGATGAGTGGAGGGCCTGTGCCCACAGCTGTCCTGTGTCTGTAGCAGCAGGGTGAGTGGAGGGCCTGTGCCCACAGCTGTCCTGTGTCTGTAGCAGCAGGGTGAGTGGAGGGCCTGTGCCCACAGCTGTCCTGTGTCTGTAGCAGCGGGATGAGTGGAGGGCCTGTGCCACACAGCTGTCCTGTGTCTGTAGCAGCAGGGTGAGTGGAGGGCCTGTGCCCACAGCTGTCCTGTGTGTGTGTCTGTAGCAGTGGGATGAGTGGAGGGCCTGTGCCCACAGCTGTCCTGTGTCTGTAGCAGCGGGATGAGTGGAGGGCCTGTGCCCACAGCTGTCCTGTGTCTGTAGCAGCGGGATGAGTGGAGGGCCTGTGCCCACAGCTGTCCTGTGTCTGTAGCAGCGGGATGAGTGGAGGGCCTGTGCCCACAGCTGTCCTGTGTCTGTAGCAGCGGGATGAGTGGAGGGCCTGTGCCCACAGCTGTCCTGTGTCTGTAGCAGCAGGGTGAGTGGAGGGCCTGTGCCCAGAGCTGTCCTGTGTCTGTAGCAGCAGGATGAGTGGAGGGCCTGTGCCCACAGCTGTCCTGTGTCTGTAGCAGTGGGATGAGTGGAGGGCCTGTGCCCACAGCTGTCCTGTGTCTGTAGCAGTGGGATGAGTGGAGGGCCTGTGCCCACAGCTGTCCTGTGTCTGTAGCAGCAGGATGAGTGGAGGGCCTGTGCCCACAGCTGTCCTGTGTCTGTAGCAGCAGGATGAGTGGAGGGCCTGTGCCCACAGCTGTCCTGTGTCTGTAGCAGTGGGATGAGTGGAGGGCCTGTGCCCACAGCTGTCCTGTGTCTGTAGCAGTGGGATGAGTGGAGGGCCTGTGCCCACAGCTGTCCTGTGTCTGTAGCAGCAGGATGAGTGGAGGGCCTGTGCCCACAGCTGTCCTGTGTGTGTGTTGCAGGAGCTGGTGACCTTCGCCAAGTTTGTGCTGAACAGGTTTTTCGCCCTGGCGGCGCGCAACAATAAAGCCTACATAGAGCTGCTGTTCTGGAAGAACGTGGGCGCTGTGCGGGAGATGACGGAGGGCTACACCAAGCCAGGAGAGGAAGACGGGTACGTTGTGACTCTGAGTGACTGTGGATCTAGGGAGTACACCTCCGGAGAGCAGCAGCAGTTCCCTGACTGCGACGTCATGGTCTACTTGACCGGTGAAAAACAAGGCCGGTCGCTCACACTCACTCAGTCTCTCCCGGTTTCTCAGGGGTAAGAAGCAATCAAAGTGGACTCCGGAGGAAGAGGAGGAACTGAGACAGCTTTACCTGGAGCACCAGGGCTGTGAGGGTGAGTCTGTCTGCCTGTGTCTCAGCCTCTCCCTCTCTCCTTATACACGGTTCAGTTTGTCATATACACAAGTGCAAAGAAAGGTTTATGTGTGCAAAAAAACCTCAGTGTGAGGCAGTGGTATTATTTGTTCAGTCCAACCTGAGCTCCTTTCTTCTGTCATTCCTCACGCCCTGCTTGAGTTTCTCTTGCAGCCTGTCTCTCTGCCATTTCCCCCACCTCTCTCTCACTCACTCCTGTCTCACTCTGCCTTCCCTCTCTCACTCACTCCTGTCTCACTCTGCCTTCCTTCCCTCTCTCACTCCTCTCACTCTGCTGTCTCCTCTGTCTCTCTCTCTCGCTCGCTCCTGTCTCACTCTGCTGTCTCGCTCTACCTTCCCTCTCTCTCTCACTCCTGTCTCACTCTGCTGTCTCCTCTGTCGCTCACTCCTGTCTCACTCTGCTGTCTCCTCTGTCTCTCTCTCTCGCTCGCTCCTGTCTCACTCTGCTGTCTCGCTCTACCTTCCCTCTCTCTCTCACTCCTGTCTCCTCTGTCTCTCTCTCACTCTCTCCTGTCTCACTCTGCTGTCTCACTCTACCTTCTCTCTCTCTCACTCCTGTCTCACTCTGCTGTCTCCTCTGTCTCTCTCTCGCTCACTCCTGTCTCACTCTGCTGTCTCCTCTGTCTCTCTCTCTCGCTCGCTCCTGTCTCACTCTGCTGTCTCGCTCTACCTTCCCTCTCTCTCTCACTCCTGTCTCACTCTGCTGTCTCCTCTGTCTCTCTCACTCGCTCACTCCTGTCTCACTCTACCTTCCCTCTCTCTCTCACTCCTGTCTCACTCTGCTATCTCCTCTCACTCTGTCACTTTCTCTCGCTCGCTCCTGTCTCACTCTGCCATCTCTCCCTCTCCCTCTCCCTCTCGCTCAGCTGCGGACCTGGTGGACACTCTGCTGCCCCTCCTCAGGAACCCGTCTCGGACTCGGCGGCAGGTGGTCAACCAGCTGGTGCTCCTGGGTCTGGTGGACAGTGTGAAGGACCTCAAGAAGGAGAGGTGAGGCTGTCCGGGCCCGGCGCCGGCCCCGCTGAGCAGCGCGCGCAGCCCCGCTCACCTGCCCCCCTCGCTCTCCCTGCAGGAGGGGCACGCGGATCGTCCTGTGGACGGAGGAGCAGGAGCTGGAGCTGCAGACTCTGTTCGAGGAGTTCAAGGACTCGGACGGTGCGTCTCCCCGCCTGCTGGCGTCTTCTGGTCAGATCGCAGCCCCTTGCCCAAAGAGGGGGGAGAGCGGGCTGCCGAAAGCCTCCTGTTTCTCCCCTGTGTCCGGAGGGTCCTGTCCCCGCGAGACCCTTTACTGGGTCTTACGGGATCATCGGAGCAGATGCTAAGCACAGCTGTGCTCTTGAAAGCACCATTGTTTGCTTCTCCCTTGGATAGGTTTTTGGGTTTTGCTTTGGGGTTAATTTAGAACTGTTAAAGCTGTGGCACCTGGAGCCCAGGTCTCAGCAACTTGGAGAAGGCCAGGCCTGGCCAGTACAGTACAGGTCAGTATGGGGACCAGCGGGCTGTTTCTTCTGGGTTGTGCTGTTGGTTCTCCAGCAGCAGGCGGTCTTCCCTCTCTGGAAGCCAGCAGGGTGATGAGGGAGCTGTGCTGTAGCACGCTCCATCTTTCAGACGTGACCTTAACCTGCCCTCCTGCCTCCACCTGAGACTCGACGGCTTTCAGAGCACATCTTCCACGAGCAGGGTTTAGAAAATCTGGCTTTCGGAAGCCCTGTAATCCGGGTTGGTGTCTGTGAGGAGGCTGTTGTATCCGCGTCTTGTGACGGCGCCGACGCCGCTGTGTTCCAGACATCCTGGGGAGCATCCTGAAGAAGCTGACGGCGCGGCGCTCGCGGGCCCGCGTGGTGGACAAGCTCCTGAGCCTGGGCCTGGTGTCGGACAGGAAGGAGCTGTACAAGAGGAGGCGCCGGAGAGCCGCGGGCAAGAGCTCGGGCATGGTGAGGTCACGCGCTCGTGCACACCTCCGCGCCAGCTCCCTGCTCCTGCCGGAGTTCTGGGAATCGGCACGGCTCCAGCCCGGAGTAGACAAGTTTGAAGAGAAAGACTTTCTGCCAGAATGTTTCTATTCCTTAATTGACACCGTTTATAAGGGCACAAAGGTGTGTGAGAGCACATCTCCTGCTCGCTGAGAATGTGCTTTTGTTGGCAATACAAGTGACCGCAAGGGTTGAACTGACGTCTCTTCTTCCAGATCAGACGGGAATCCCTCCACAGGGATTGCTCAGGTCCACCATGCCCACCGGCCAGACAGGGCTGAGGGCCCCGATCTGACCAGTCTGCTCACGGCGCTGTCTCTCTGCTCTCAGACCGAAGAGGAGTTTTTCTCCGACCTGGCTGGGGCTACGCAGGAGGAGCTATCGGAAGAAGAGGCGGAGGCTGAGGAAGAGGAGGAGGAGACGGAAGAGAGCGACGAGGAGGAAGAGGAGGAGGGGGAGAGGGACGGCGGGAGCAGGGCGGCGCAGAGCCATGGCGCGAGAGATGGTGGCCTGCAGGTGCTGGCGCGAGCCGCGCAGCAGGAGGGTGAGACGGCCGCTCCCCATCGCCACGTTCCCAGAGCACGAGGGGAGGGAGAAGAAGGCGTTTGTTCTGTGTGTTCTTAAAAAAAAAATACTCGCTGATCCAAGTAAAGTGTACAAACTGCTCTTGCTTTTTTACCGTTCTGGGGTTGCAAGCGATTTTGCGGTAGAAAGATTGGAACCTGGGGGCAGACAAGACCGTGCTGAATCCTCTCTGTGTGTGCAGGCTTGTCAGGACCCCTGCTGTGGCTGCAGAACTGCCTGAACAGAACAGCGGACGACCGTGAGGAAGACGGTGAGTCTCGTTAGCCTGAGTATACCGTGGCCATTCAGCGATGCTAACGTGCTTTGAGAGTGTGTTGCGCACTTGTCTTTGTTTCCAGAAGGCTTCCTCATGGTCTTATCGTGCAGTCCTGAGCCTTAGAGCCACAGAGCAGATCGTATTACTGTGCTTTACTGGTGAATAAGAATGGAAGCAGCTACACAAGAAAGCCGTGCTAAAATGGAGAACAAGACAGGCCCAGTCTGTGTAATCTGTGAGGGAAACTGTAGCAGGAGTGGGATAATTAATTCCTTTTATAGCGCTTTTCTGGGCACTGCACTTGAGCACTTTACAGGTAATGGGGAATCCCACTGCTACCACCAATGTGTAGCCCCACTTGGATGATGCAACAGCTAGGTGATTGGTTTGAGCTCCCCACACACCAGCTTCAGTGAGGAGGAGAGCAGAGCTGGGATAGTGCCATGCAGTCCGACTCGAGGGCATGTGGACCGTGAAGAGCACAGTCAGGATGCCCCCCCCCCTCTTCCCCAGTCCAGTGCATGATGCCAGTATCCCTCTTTCCCTCCCTGCTCCAGGACTGTCCCAGCCCGTGCCGCTGGTCCCTCTCACCGAGGAGAACGAGGACGCCATGGAAAACAGGAGCTTCCAGAAGCTGCTGCGCAAGCTGGGCATCCGCGCGCCCGCCAACGAGCAGGTAGGCCTGGACGGGGAGCCACATCGGCCAGTCGGAGAACAGGGGGAAACAGGAAGTACCAGACCGTGAGGCGTCAGTGATCAGTTGCCCCGTGACTAGGAAGAAATAAATCTTGAAACCGGGGATGAGGTCTTCTGGCTGGAGAAGAAGGAGAGGTTGGTAAAGTGATGTGAACGGGAATGGCTGTATGTGTGGTTCCAGAGTAAGCAGGCCTCATGCGTCAGCATATCATCAGAGTGTCCGGTCTCTGTGCAGCTGCTGGCTGGTGGCGACGGGCCTGCTGCAGTGGGTGAGGGTGGACAGACCTGACAGAAGGGTAATACTCTGTGCTGATGAGACGTTCTCCCCTCTCGTTGTCAGGAGTCGTTCTGGAGGATCCCAGCAAAGCTGAGCCCGGTCCAGTTGAGGGCTGCAGCTGCCTCCCTGTCCCGGGAAGAGGGGGCTCCTGGGGAGGAGGCAGGGGAGACAGAGAGCCTCGCGGAGGAGCAGCGGGACTCCGCCGATCACGAGCAGAGAGCCCAGGCCCTGCGCGCGCTGTTGCTCGCTCGCAAGAGGAAACACCACCTTGCTCACGACACAGGTGAGTCTCAGCCCCTCTATAGACAGAAGAGTGTTCCAGTGTGCAAAACCTCAGTCTCGGGGAGTCCTTTTCTAAGTTGGTATGAAAGAAGTCCTGTTTTAATTCGGCTGTACTGTATTTCCAGTCTGTGTGCACCAGTGAGGAATGTGGGACTTTGGGACCCCAGTAGAGACCTCCTGGATGTTGCAGGCTGATAGTTTCACTCTTGCCCTGTCTTTCAGATCCTCACTCCCCAGCAGAGTATGCAGAGCGAGTCCCGGAGGTCACCTCCGACAGCAGGAGCCCCAGGTGAGTGTCCGCCCTGCGGGGGGCCTGTTTGTGAGTGGGCTCCGAGTGGGGTAGAGTCGGGGTGGGTAGGTTCACTGTGTGCCTCCTGAAAGCTGACCCGTGGCTCTCTCCTCTCGCAGAGCCCTGCAGCAGGGAGACCACAGCAAGCTGCCTGCGAAGAGGAGCCGGGCTCTGGACAGCGACGAAGAGACAGGTACAGGAAAGTGCACAGCAGGAGCTGGTTGGGCTCTTAGTGGAGCTTGATGAGCCCGGGATCTTGTCCAGGTGGTTTCTGGGAGAAGCCAGGCTAGCCTGTTCTGTCTTGATTGCTTCTCTTCGTGTATTAGATCAGTTCAGTTCAGAAATGCTTATTTGCATGTATGCTTAATGTCTTTGTATTGGAGCATACATGCAAATAAACATTTCATTGCACTTGTGCATATGACAACAAACTGACATTGCACATCAGGAAGGCTTGTTCAACCTCTGATTGCAGTAGCTGCCCAGATCATGTTTCCTGCTTGTAGTTCAGGTTTGGGAACGCCGTGGGTCTTTCGGAATGTAGCGAACTGAAAAAGTCTCTCTGGAGAGCATGGCTGGTCGCCGGGTCCCGGCTCTAGGACACACGGGGAGCAGCGGTGTCTTGGGTGCCTCAGATCCCTCTCTGTCCCGTTTTGCAGAGGAGAACGGCGACGCCTCCGTGCCGATGGATGTGGGGGGCGGCGATCCCGATTCCGACCCCGAGGGGTGCGCGGCCCCGGCTAAGCGCCGCCGCCAGAGGGCTCTGATTGACGATGAAGACGAGGACTAGAGCTGAATCCCGGCGAACCAAAGATCAGCAACCCTTTTTTTCTTTAACACCGTTCCAACACGTGGGTCTCATCTCCACCCCCCTGGAACACCTAGACGGGGGGTTTCTCCTGGGCCGTTCTGGCCCCTGGCCCGTGTGGCTGCACCAGCCTGGGCTCCAGTCTCGGCTGCGGCTCTTGTCACAGAATTAACGTGTTTTTCTATCCTGTACTCTCAGTGTGAATGTCAAAGGTCGTATTTCTGTACTGTCACAGGAGAGTGGCACTGATGGTACTCGAATGTCTTGCTGTTGGTTTATTCTACCAGTGGCCGTGCTGTGTTCTCTGTACAGACTCCTCTGCCCTTATGGCGGTCTGTCCTCGCGCCGATTTCCTGCTGGAGCCTCTGGGCCGGCGCCGCTGTCGTCTGGGTTGGCGCTGCAGGTGCAGAAGATCAACCGCAGTGCAGTGACCCAGTAACCCGGTTACCTTGGTCCTTTGGCAACGGCTGGCGTCCCGTTTTTACAGTCTGCACTTTTTCTCCAAGGTCCCCTAATGGAGCCTGGAAGCGGGAGACAGCACCGCCCTGTGGTTGAAAACGGGTACGGCAGTGTGTTGCATACATGAATGTCGAAATGAGCTGGATTTGTTGGCTGCAGTGCTCCTGCCTTTAACGGACCTGCTGGCCTGGCAGGTGATTGGTTTGAGTTATCTTGACATCTTCATGACCATACAGGTCACAAGAAAAGCTCAGGCGCCCCTTGACCAGGATCTGTTCTCATCGCTGGGGCTACTCTCTTGTTCCTACTGTTGGCTGCAGAAGACCAAACGTGTCCTCCCAGAGACAGCTGTAATGAACTAATGTCCAAAACCCTGAAATCTTTCTCCTGCCGAAATCTTCGCAAGGTTGTGTGTGCAGCAGCTCTGTACCCAGTGCAGTCTGGGATAGAAAGCTTTAGACGGGAGTTTTTTTTTTTAGTGCATTTCTCATACTGTAGTTCTGGGGAAGAATGTCCTCATGGGATAGAGGTGTTGGGGAATCGAGTGAGTTCTCGGGTTCGCTGGCTTCATTCTGACGTGACTTTAAAAACACTGCTAGCATGAATAATATTTGAAGATATACCCCAGACGAGTGCCCTTGACCATGCGCAGGCCCTGTTGATGCACAGTTGCTCCCGGGCCTGTGCTACGTGGTTCCAGTCCAGTAAAGGCTCTCCTGCTGGGGTTCGAGTGACCCGTGATGGAGGGGGTGCATCAGAGCACTAGGCCCACCTCACACAGGATTCAGGGGCATTTTCAGTGCGACTGTGTTGCTCGTGATAATGAGTCAGGTGGTTTTAAATGTGACTGAAGTCCACTAGCTGATTTTTAGGGGTGGCATTTGTAAACTAGGTGATTCTTTACAGAAATAAAATTTCAATGGGTACTGTGGGTGCCTTGCTTTCATCTTTCACGAAAGGAAAGCACTCCTCTGACATCAGCCAGTGATTTCACCGCTGTGACTGTCTTCTACCAAATGTGTTGGCACTCCAGGAAGCTGCTGTAAGGCCACTGGCCGAGCCTGAAACCCTCAGTGGGAATGACTGAGCCCGCTGGCGTCTCTCTCTGCTGCCGTGAGAGGTGCAGGTCAGGATTGGACAGCCCCGCTGCTGGGAAGCCAGTCATGTGCAGCTGGTTAGGATGGAGACTCAGAAAATGAGTGACAAGGGCACCCCTCCTGTAGATGGGAGCGACTCTGTGCATTTCAGGCACGCAGTGGGCACCCGGCACACCCTGCTCACGAGCCGCCCTGCACTGATGGGCGTGCCTCCGGCTTACCCACTGTGATCCAGCGTGCCAGTGGCCCTCCTGCAGGGCCAGTACGGGGTCGTGAAGGCGACCGAGCTGCCTGCCTCTCACCCAAACAGCCTCTTCTCAGGCTGCAAAGGAACAAGTAAAGGTTTATTCCCTGCTGAAAAGAAACCCAATGTTTTTGCTGTGGAGCCCTTTTCAGGTGTGTGGGAAGCGTTAGAAGGCTCCACAGCCGAAACGTTGGGTTTCTTTTCTGCTCTTTTCAGCAGGGAATAAATCTTTACTTGTTCCCTTGCAGCCTGCGCACGCTGACGCAGCTCCCTGCTTGAACCTCTTCTCAGGATCCCTGCTGTGATGAACTCCTCTCGGTGCGACAGTGTTGCTTCGGGGTTAGAGGGGACCTCGGGCTTTCCGCTTGTTAGAGGCTTCTGAGCCACAGACCCCAAATCTCCCCCCCCACATTACCACAACCCCAGGCAACTGAGCCCTTAACTTCAGCCCTCTTAAAGAACGTTTCCATCAGTGAACTTTTATTCCTACAACGTTGGATTCGCGTCTCCCTCCGAAGCAGCGGGCCCGCTGACGCCAGCGTGGAGAGCTCTGGGAGAAGTGACTGGGCGGAGGTTCGAGGACCCAGTGAGCCCTCGTCCCAGGGGACGCTTCTACAGCCGTCTCGTTATTGTTCAGAGTTGACGTCGTGTACCAAAAACGAATAAAAAGAAGTTGGAAGACGAAGGCCGCGTGTGTGTCCTTTGTGTTGAATGTGTAAATCTGAGAGTTGCGGATGAAGAGCAGTGTCCCGCTCAACGGCGATCTCGGTTGCTGCTTCCACAGGGCGATGCGGTGAGGTGGTCGTGTTTGTTGCCAACAGAGGAGCAGGTGCACCCATATGCTTGTACCTGCGAAACAATGCTGAAATAATGGGGCTGTGCTTACACCTGGCTGTGGCCTTCAGCCGTGCTGAAAGGTGGGCAGGCACTTTTCTGTGTGGGGAGATTTATTCCAGCCCATCTGCCCATCCGTTTTCTATACCCGCTTCTTCCAATTCAGGGTTGCAGGGAAGCTGGAGGTTATCACAAGGCGGGGTACACCCTGGAAGGGATACCAGTCCTTCACAGGGCTCGCGCACTCACAGTGGGGCCGGTGTGAAATATCGGGGACTGTGGTTGTGGAAATCCACACAGCTGCAGGGAGGACATATAAACTCGACTCTACACAGCACCCCAAGTCTGGAATTGAGCCCAGGGCTCCAGTGCCATGAGGCAGGAATGCCCATCCCTGTGCTCCCGTGCCACCTTTGTCCCAGTCGAAGTGAGAAACTTCAGCACTGGCAACTTCTCCTGCTTGTGAATGGATGTGTGGGTTTGTTAACCGCAGGTGGAGCGTCTGCGTAGAAGAGCACTTGTGCAGCTTTGTAAATGTCTGTCCAAAGGCAAAATAGGAAAGGTCGCTCATCTCCTGCGGGTGTGAATAAGAAAGTGGGCTGGGCGGACAGTGTTCTTAGTCTGCCACCAGAGGGCGCACATTCCCCTCCCAATCAAAAATCCCGGTTTTTCGATCCGACTCGGCACAGTCCGGGATGGCCTTTCCCTTTCCTTTGAGCATAAGCATAATCTAGTTTGGGGGCTACAAGTGGAGAGGGTCAGCCAAAGGTCACAGGAAGTGAAAATGAAGTTCCTGGTTCAAGTCCCAGGAACTTCTTTTGATCTTTGGCCATGACCTTTAAGTCATGATCACCCTGTACAAGGTGCTTCATCATCCTCGTTCTCTCTCTTTCATATGAGACCTGGAACGGAGATCCTGCTGTCAGTAGCTCTGTATCAGTGTGTATGTGTGAGTAATTCACCTCTTAGTCACAGGCAGCCTGCTCTGTCTGTTAAATGGCAATTCAGAATAGGTAGTGAACCTCACCCTGTGTTTGCACTGTGCTCAGTGTTTATGTGGGTGTTGTCATAAACTGCTGGTTCCAGCGAGAGCACAGCTGGGCTGCGGTTTCTGGCTGTGTTCCTATCGGCCGTCTCTGGAGTACCCCGAGTGGAAGCTGTCCAGCTGGTCTGGTCAGGCTCTGAGGAAGGCTCTGGTCGGCCTTCCTCCTGGCTGCCGTTTCCTGGGGAGAACTGGGAATGTGTTCCAGATCCACCAGGGCGGCTGGGTCTTGGTCTCGGTCCGTGTGTCAGGGGGAGAGACCGGCGGGAAGATCCAGATGTTTCCCATCAGGGTCCACTCTCCCCTCTACCTTCCCCAGCTGTGGAGGGCTCTGCACATCTGGATTGCATTAAGTACTTCCTGCATGGGCTGCGCACCCCCCCTTCCCATGAGCCCCTGAGAGAAAGGGTGTGGGTGGGGGTGGGAGACGGGGGGACAGGGGGGAGATGTCAAAACATGATCACAGCCGGGGTCCTGCGAGATCTCCAGCAACACCCCGCTCTCTGGTCATGAAGAGTGCGAGAGAGAGGCAGGGATTCTCCGCAGACGTCCTGGCGCCTCGGACAGGGACAATCTTGTCCAATTCTCCACACGGACATGCGAACGCAATCCCGAACAGGCCAGGGGGAGCTTGAAGAGACTGGCACCCCCCTCTCCGCAAGAGCTGCAGATCACAGCTGTCCTTAGCTGGACACTCAGGTCTGGTGATGGAGTTCCCTCGGCTAAAACTGGGGTCACAGTCCAAAAGCTGTGGCGGGGGGACAGTCCTCTTGGGAGATGCATTTGCCTGCATTTGATTTGGCTGATCAGAGCGTTAAGGAGGGAAGGAAGGTTATTTCATTTGGCCAATCCTGCTTGCTTTTCTGCTAATCAAGCAAGTCAATCCCGGAGCCTCATTTCGCCATTTGATGAAGACTTGATGAAAACAGTATGGCTGGGTAGTTTGTTCCAGACACATACAACTCTTTGTGCAAAGTTGGGTCGAATCTTGTTTCATTGCCAAAATTGTACTAATCCTCCGATGTGATCTTTAGCTTCCTCTGCATTGCCAGTGCTCCTGTCGAAAGGGTCGGATTCTGACATGGAAAATGATGGGATTGCAGTAATATTGCTTAGACCGTGTCTGTACAGACTCACTCTGTGCAAGTGCTGCACATATACAAACGTCTCACCCCACAATATGAAGAGTCATTTTTATCTCTTAACTCCTGTTTATTGGTTTAGCTAGGAAATTTCCATTTTCTGGATCGGTTTTGGGGACCCCAGTGTAAATACTAGACCCCCCCCTCGTCCCTGGACGCTCTCCAGGTTTGCTTTGTGTTTTTCACATTTCTGTTTCCTGTACCCAAAGAACAAAAACACTGTGGAAAATCTAGTCCCTGCTCCCAGATAACTCAACAACAGTCTGGGCCTCTGGATTTTCCAATAACAGAAGCCTGCCCTTCACAGACACACACACACAGACAGACCGATAACGCACAAACCCACACGCTCGTGCAGACATCAGGGCGTGCGGCGAGACGTGTATCCGTGTCCGCGTGCGTGTTTCATGTGTGGGAGTCTGTGTGCGGATTCGGTAGGGCAGACCCGAGGGCAGAAGTGCGAAAGAGCAACAGCCCAGCGGACCGAGGCGGAGACCGCCATGGTCGAGCCCCATCCCCCAGACGGCTCGGAGGCCGCTCGTATCGCCGCGGCGCCCCCCCGGCGGAGGGAGCGAGGGAGGGGAGGCAGAGTCTGGATCGATTTGCGGGGGACAACACGACCCACAAGGCAGGGCCGGACACGCGGCTGGACCCTGGCGCCCCTCTCCGCCCCTGTGGACCCCTGTGCCCATGAGATGCAATTAGAGCGCAGAGGGAAACGCTGTAAAACTTCCAAAATAAGGAGGTTAGTGTCTGATTACCAATTAGGAAGCTTTGGGGCTTCTTATGTAATGTCTGGATTCGAGCAAAGAGAAGCTCTGTTCCTTTTAAACCCAGTAACCCCCCCTCCTGGCCAAATTCACCCCCCTTCCCCCCTCCTGGCCCAAACCTCATTAAGCTCGTTAATCCTATTGTTTGTTTTTGAATCCTCCAATTAGCAGCCGCCAGAGAGAGTCCGATCAAAGGTGACTGAAGAACACAACTCCATTGAGAGCAACTCCGGACTCGCTCTCTCCCTCTTTCCACAGGAGACGCATTTTTACACAAAGGGTGGCAGGGGTCTGGAACAAGATGTCTGGCCATTTTGTTGGTAAGGGCATCGACAACATGGCTGGGCAGCTTGATCCAGAACCCTGGACACTGGCACCTCTCCTCTGCTCTCTGCTCCAGAACACAAAAACACAAGATTTGTTCCAAAACAATGGGCCATTAAGCCTGCATTGCTTGTTCGAGAGTTTAGCAACCAAGTGAACTAAAATTTCATCTGTCAGCCACAAGAAATTACCCAGAAAATGAGCCCGAGGGCAGAAGTCTAAAATTCCATTTTTTTTTCTCTGTTTTAATTTGTATACTAATTCTATGATAGTCGCAGCCTGTCTGAAGAACAAGTGTACCATGTGACTTCTCTGATTAGTTCGATATGTTTCAGCAACCCTCCCTCCTACACCTGAGATATTCAGAAACAAGCCGCAAGAGGAATAGATTCATCATTTAACTGCCCGTATCTAACTTTTCAAAGGGCGTAGGGCTGGTGTGTATTTATGCGTTTAGCTTACACTTTTCAGAGTTGGCGTGCATGTTCTGCTTGTGCTACCAGGCGCGTAAACATTAACGTGCCTTCGGCCCCAGAGGTCTTCCAGAGATCCGGGAAATCTCTGGACCCATACTTCCGGGGCGGAATGGTACTACCTCGAGCGGGCGCTCCCGCTGGGACTCTGGCAGCGCTTGACTGAAAATCAGCCTTCGTGGCCCTGTGAAAGACTGAGGTGTCTGTGTGTAAACGTGTCGTCTAGTTGCGGTTCCTAGCCGAGGGAACACTGCCGGCAGGCGGGCGAGGGGGGTCTGTCCGTGGGCCGGACGACAGGGTGGGGACAATGGCAGCGGTCAGCGGCCAGCGGGCAGGCGGGATAAACCGTCTCTTTCCCAGGCAGACAATGAAGTCATTATCCCCGTCTCCCGGGGAGGGCCAGCTCAGCCGGGCCGTTGGGAACCAGTGCCGTCCAAAGAGCCTTTTAGGAATTTAGGAATCTCGCCAGTGCGTAAAAAAAAAAAAGACCCGACTACACCCATTTAATTGTACTCGCACAAAAAAATCCTGTACGATCACGAATTATACAACACTGGTAACAGTTCCTCGAATGCGCGACGTTACTGTTGCAAACAGGAACTGGTTTCAAAGTCTGGAGCTGCCGAGCGAAACGCGAAGCCTCGTCTTCCGTTTCCCCGAGTCCTGCAACGCGACTCCCTCCAGCTGAGGGGCCGGGTCTCCCCGTCTCCTCCTCCGGCACCCGGCGCTAACAGATGGTCTCTGGGCGGTGATGTCAAACGTTTTCAGCTGTTGGCTGCATCCAGCGAGAGAGAGAGAGAGGGAGAAACTGGAGCCGTTTTTTTTCAGTTTGAGAGAATCGCTGAGAAGCCCCAGGGCATCAAAATTCACAGACCAAGAGGGAGGGAGGCGGAGAGGAAAACGACCTGAGAACCATTTGCCCTCTTGCGTTTTTTTTTTCAAACCAGCAACGGCCTGCCGAGAAGAGTTTTTTTTTTTCAAATAACTAGCGAACGCGCAGCGATTTTCAAGTAAATATTTGGCCGTCGGAGAGCCCTTTCTCTGTCGTTTTGTCGTCCGCCGAAGTTGGAGAGAGAGAAAGAGGGGAGTGAAGTCGCAGACTCGCCTTGCTCGGAGAGAAACGGGACGGCGAAGGAAACGAAATCAGTTCCCGAGAGAGAAAACTGCTGAGACATTTCGGAGTTTCAACTGAAAAGTCTACGGATTTCCCCCGTTCGCGGGACTGGATTTGCAGGTATCATTAAGAGGTATTTTTAAAAATTCTTTATGCACTTTCATGTCTGTTTTTTTTTTAAATACACATCAAGGACGATCCTTTCCCGACTAGGAAGATTTCATGTTTAACAGCAGTGAGCGCTATTGAGGGTTTATCGATCTAGATCAGCTTCTATATCAGCTAACTACATCCAGAGGTAAAAAGATACACCGCGCTTGTATGTTTTAACGGAAACACAAGTTGTTAAGCGCACAGTTGTCGCTCGCAGTGTTGTCTAAATCGCCGCTGAGCAGCGAAGAGCTGTTGCAGAAAGTCGCTACGCGAGAGAGTTGCTGCTGTTGTAAAAAGTGCTTGAACACGATGCTCAGTGTTTGAACTCGCGCCCGTGCCATTGTGTGCCCACGATCTCGGCAGTCCTCGCGCAGGGGTAATCCCGAATTAATGGACTGATCCCATCATTGCCCTTAATTTACACATGAAGAGTCACGATCACTGGCTTGTCACTGCTACACCTCCCTAAGCTGGCCGGAACGGGACTGTCGTCTGACGTCTTCATTTTACCTATTTCAAATCCCTAATCCCGTGAATAGGTCTCTTTCAAATGTATTTCTCCCCCCTTGTCTGCAGCTGAACTGCGGTTCAGGGATCCGCAACACTTCAGGGCTGCGACCACAGGGCCATTAATCAAGACTGACGCCCCCCTTTTCTGACTTCTTTCAGTCCGGGCCGATTTGATTCACTCGATTGTGTGCATTTAAACAAGTTGATACAAACGGTGAGAGGCGTACGAGCGATTCTGCAATGAATTCGGAAATGTAAACAGGCCGACGGCTCTTAAAAATCAGCGATCTGAAAGAATCGGTCAGGAGAGCACCCCTCTTCCTCTCGGTGCCCCCAATCCCTGTCTGCTCCCTCCATGACGGGGGTGCCCCCGGATATGTGCACCCCACACTGGTGCAGTGTGGTTAGGGCCCTGGTCCCCATCAGGGGGTGCCTGTTGCCACACAGCTGCTGGGCAGCTCAGAACCTGGCTGGAAACCGGGGGGGCCTCTCTGGCTCATGTGGGTGCCAGGGGCTGATCGAACCAAGGGCTTCTCCGAGAGAGGCCGGGGTATCGGCTGAGACAACGGGGCAGCCAGTCCCCGCCTCCCACAATCCTTTGCAGCCGGAGGGCCAACTGGACATCGGCCCTCGGTGAAGATCGCTGCAGGACGCGGAGCCAGTCGGGAGCCACCGTGGCCCCCAGCGACCCTTCCACCCATCACCCCTGTAGATCCACTCGGGGGGTGGCGTTTCCTGGCGGGTCCTTAGAAAACGAAGAGCAAAGAGCATTCGCACTCCAGCACCCTGTCCTGGGGAATTAGCACCTGGTGGCGAAGCTGGAAAGAGCCGGTTCAGTCTGTATCAGCTGCGAAAGTGTTAATGAAAATAGGTTTTCCACGCGGGTGCGAGATTAGAATTAACAGTGACTGCAGCTGGTGCCCATCACTCAGATCAACACGTTTTTGTCTTCTTTGATGAGTATCTTTCCTTAAACTCTGTCCGGTCCGTGGTGCCGGTCTGGTCCGGGGTCCGTTCGCCTGTCGTGCTCGGCGCCGCACGCCGGCGTGAATCAGCGCCGAATAAACTCCCAGAGAGAACCGGGAGACAAGTGGTGTCGAAGGAGCAGATTTTAGCTAAATGAAGGACCGAGGTTTTCTGAGGGCGCTGAGGCTGTTGTCCGTGACGGTGATCCTCATGAATAAACGCTTCCTCAAGTGGGTTTAGCCCCTAGTCACCCACTTCCTATAACTCATGCAGCGTAATGGCAGTGGTCCCGGGTGCAAATCACATGGATGGAGTCTTACCATGTTCTTTCTAATAAATAATAGAAATGATGTTTACACTTCTTTCAAAGCGCTTTATAGATAACAAGGACTCCCCTCCACCACCTGGGTGATGCAACAGCAGTCAGAGTGAACCAGTACTCTCACCACACACCAGCTATTAGTGGGGAGGAGAACAGAGTGATGAAGCCAGTTCAGAGATGGGGGATTATTAGGAGGCCATGATTGGTAAGGGCCAATGGGATATTAGGCCAGGATGCCGGGGTTACACCCCTACTCTTTTTGAGAAACACCCTGGGGGTCTTAATGACCACAGAGAGTCAGGACCTCGGTTTTATGTCTCATCCAAAGGACGAGGCCTGTTTACAGTATAGTGTCCCCGTCACTATACTGGGGCATTAGGACCGACACAGACCGCAGGGTGAGCGCCCCCTGCTGGCCCCACTAACACCTCTTCCAGCAGCAGCCTCAGCTTTCCCAGGAGGTCTCTTATCCAGGTACTGGCCCGGCTCACACCTGCTGAGCTTCAGTGGGCTGCCAGCTGTGAGTTGCAGGGTGTTGTAGCTGCTGGCATCTCTCCTGGCACGGCCGATAGTGGCGAGCGGGGTTCTGAGACAGCATTGTGCCACGCCCCCTGTCGCAGCGCCTTGCAGTGGGGTGTCTGTCCCTGTGGTCGCGTCCGCAGACTGGCTGCCCACCGGCTGCCCTGTCCTCATCTGCTGTGGACAGGCAGCTCCAGCTCTTGTTGGAGCTTTGCGGTGTCTTGATCACCCTGTTAGAAGCCCTGTAAGGTCTGGATGCTGTCTGGCCTGTCTTGCTCATTCGGCTGCCAGAAGCTCGGCGATGCGTCGATCTTGCCTGGCTGTTTGTCGAGCAGGAAGCCTCAGATCCGTGGCTGGGCCGGCTCTTCCAGGTGCTCTGCCGATGCCGCGGGGCTGACTGGTGCTGGGGCATGTGCCACAGTCCCGCCTTGCGCCACGCTGACCTCGCTGTTCTGTGCTGGCAGGGGGTCCTGCCAGGCCGGGTCCCTGCTCGGCTTCTGGGGCCAGTGGCCCGTTCGAGCGGTAACTGGCGCTTGGCGCTGGGCCACAGTCCTGCCAAGCAGGGCGCAATGAACTTGGCGGCAGTATTGCCAAGTGGGGATTAGAAGACTGATAGACGGCAGCTTGCAGAAGCTAAAAGGGCAAAACCGCTCTCCTGTTGCAGATGGAGCACGCACATACACCAACACTGACACGACACACCCTCGCGTATATATGGACATGAGCACTGGTACAGCACACACACTGAGACACACATACTGTATATACACTGGTACAGCACACACACTCACAGACACACGTATATACACTGGTACAGCACACACACTCAGACACACATACTGTACATACACTGGTACAGCACACACACTCAGACACACATACTGTACATACACTGGTACAGCACACACACTCACAGACACACATATATACACTGGTACAGCACACACACTCAGACACACATACTGTACATACACTGGTACAGCACACACACTCACAGACACACATATATACACTGGTTCAGCACACACACTCAGACACACATACTGTATATACACTGGTACAGCACACACACTCAGACACACATACTGTATATACACTGGTACAGCACACACACTCACAGACACACATATATACACTGGTACAGCAAACGCACTCAGACACACATACTGTATATACACTGGTACAGCACACACACTCACAGACACGCATATATACACTGGTACAGCACACACACTCACAGACACGCATATATACAAGGTTTTTTATTTTTAATTTTTCTAAAAACGATCTATGTTTTTCACTTAAATATTAATGGTTTATAAGATCTTATTAAAGCTGAAAAAAGGTCTGACTTGTTTTGTCCTAAAATCAACAAAAGCTGAAATTTCAATAAGGGTGTGCAGACCTTTGATATACACTGTCACTGCACACACACATACTGTATATATACACTATCACTGCATACATACAGTATATATACACAGAGGCAATGCATACACAAGGAATGATGCTGTGCACATGCACGTTGTCCATCTTGCATTTGTTGTGAAGATGTCCTGTCTTACAGTATCGCACTGTACTTACCGCTGACATCTGTCGCAATGAGCTCGAGCAGCAGGCTGAAAGGATTCTTTTCCACACAGATGCCCAGCTGCTGCAGTGCAGCAGGGTTTGAACCGGAGAGCCCCCTGTGCCTCTGTGCAGGCTGCTGTGTGCACAGCTCACTCTGCTGCTGGGAGGACAAGGGGGTGGGGAGGGTTTCCAGCCTGCAGCCAGCATGTGCAGAGCTCAGAAATCGCGAACACGTTGTGCTGGTTGCACACGAGCACAGCCATCTCTGATCTCTTTTACATGAGTTATTATACCCTTCACTAATGGTTCCCATATTTTCTCCTATTTTTAGTTTTTTTTTTTTCCAGGCATTTTCAGGCCATAGAGATGATCAAATCGGCAAAATTCTCGGTTTGCTCAGGGCATCTGGGTGGGAGTGCTTGCTGTAGAGGTGTAATGATAGCTTATCCCTTCGTTCCAACATGACAAGGCGTCTCAAGTTACCCTGGTCTGCTCTGAGCAGATGGCTACACAGTGCTGTTCCTGGGAAAGTCTGGGGCCCTCGTCCTCCTGTTGTTCTCTGAAGGCGCCTTTTCAGTTTTCTCAGAAATGAAGAGCAGGCAGGCTTGGCATTCCACTGAGCTGGAGCTTCCTACCAGTTTTAACTTCGGTCTTAACGAACAGTAATCGCACCTTTGCTCAAAACAGACAGGCGTGCTGGAAAAGGAGTCCTTAACAAGGAATGGCTGGGAGGCTTGCGTTTCAAAACCTGACGTCCCCCCCCCCGTGTGGGAGAATCGTGGGGTCCAGTCAGTGATATCTGCTCTCGAGTTTTGCTCGCAGATTGGCGTTTATTTGTTGGAACACCTGCGTTGTAGCCGCTGTTTGAAATCGGGGAATATGCAGCCCTGCTTTCTCTCTAGCTGAGCTCAGTTGTTTGCTCTTTCCGTAGACGTGTTAGGACCTCAGATGTGCCAGAGCAATATTTGGATTAGGGTTTAGCAGGATAAGTAATCGATAGGAAGGGAGACATAGTGGATTGAGTTACCTGTGTTATGCGTTGTAAGACTACGGTCTTGAGTGAGAAATGACCTCTTTGAGAGCTGGGGTTGAGATTCAAGTTGTGTGAAGACCTCCTCCCTCCTCTCACCAGGTGGCTCAGTTACTGAGCACCGATCTGGCCCCGCCTGTGACTCCCACCGCCTGCAGATCTCCGCAGCCGGCCTCCGGTCCGTCATGCCGCGCGGGTAGCACTGGGTTTCACTCTGCGCGACACCTGGGCTCCATCCTCCATCGTGGCACAGCATGGCGGTGTGCGCCGAGCCCTGCGACCGCGCTCTCCTCTCCCGCGAGAGAGAGAATACGGAGGGGTGGGGCTCGGGATCCGAGATGGTTGGATCCCCGTTGATCCCTCACTGTTTTTTGGGGGCAGAGTGCTAGACAGGAAGTGACAGCCTGCAGAGAGGAAGCAAAGAGAAAAGATGTCATCTGTAGAGCCACAGGAAAGCGATCAGAAAGGAGAAGCGAGATCTGTAGATTCATCTGTCACCAGGACACTCTTATCCCACAGCACGGGGCTGCCCAGTCCTGATCGACCGGACTGTGCTGGTTAAATTCAATCCTTAACTGAGCTCATCAGACCCCCTTCAGTCATCATTAACTCCTAAAAAGATTCAGGAATTTAATGTGGTTAAGTGGTTTGTAGGATCTAATAATCTGCTGCTGCAATAGTGCACGAAAAGCAACAAACAAATGTAAAGATGAAGTTATGACGTCAGGTGAGGGTAATGGACTGAGAGCTCTGCAGAACTGACAGCAGACACTGGGGACCTGAGGCTCAGGCCTCGGCTTCCCTGGGATTCTGGGAATCTTCACATGTTGAACGCAACTCCTGCTGAAACACCCGCTGGACAAAAGCAGCATGCGGCTGTCGGCGTGTGGGCCTTCGAGCGCCCGGAGTGGGGGTGCAGGTGCCGCTTGTGGAGACGGACCGGTGCTGCAGCAACACGCTGTGGCTCTGATCGGCTCCTCCCCGGTTCTGGAATCCAGATTCCCTTTCAGACTCTCGCTTCCTTGCGCTCCTGTCTTGTCTGTCAAGTCGCTGCCGAGTGACTGGGATTACCGCTTATACTCCGCTAAGCCCTCCTTAACGGGCTCAACCCTCTGGGGTCTTAAGTGGGCGGATTCGGCAGCGATCAGGTCTAATTCCCCAGGCTCCGGCCGAACACGTGCGGCATCGCCGTGCGCGGATCTTTCCCAGCTGGCGGCTCTGTGTCCCTGTAGCCAGCCCGGGAGAGCTCTTCTCCTGGTGCTGTCGGCAGGGGGATTGGGAATGAGGATCTCACCGGCAGCACCTCAAGGCGTGGGGAGGGGCGGTATTACTGGTTAGGAAGCTGTGACCAGTCCCGGTGGGGTTCTGTCAATTGGGTCCTGTTCGGAGAACTCAGCTGGGTCATGATCCGGGCTCCAAGCGTAGCAATCCCAGCACTAAGGTCCAGACAGCGTTCTGGGTCGGTACCTCAGCAGGGTACCGTTACTAGACTCCCTGAAGGCCGACTGGTCGTGAGGAAGGCAGTGGCAGCTCGGTTTACTGGTCAGACTGGGAGCTGTGGTGTGTGAAGTTCTGGATCTGCACCCCAGTTTGCTGACCCCTGGCCAGCTGAGGATGATCACGTAGTCCGCAGGCTGGTTGTGTGCAACAGTCTGGGTTTGGCCAGCGTGCACTTTATTCCTGAAGCGCCCAGCACACTACATCTGGAAGCAGTGAGCTGACAGCTAGTCCAACTGAACAAAGCGGGCCGGGGCTGTGGAACTGTAGCCCGTTCCCCACAGGGCTCTGTCTGAGACGATTCAGTCATTGTGACTGGTAGCTGATCCGTCTCTTTCCTGTGACATTTTTCCGTGCTAATCCGTGATTTCCACAGTCTGTGTGGTCATGTGAAGCAGTGCCTTCGGCCACCAGCCTGTCCGAAAACTTTCCAAACGATACGGCCCTTGGTTGGTTTCGTCGAGCGTCTGTACGTGTTGCTCATCGATAGAGGGTATTTCAGAAGGACCCACTCAGTGGCTTGAATACCTCTTGAACCGGACCGAGGTGGTTCTGGTTCAGTGGGAGGGCGCTCACTCGGGCCCGTGCGTGTGGGTGGCGATGGTCTTGAAGACGGTGGCTCTCTGGGCGGGCCGGTGGAGGGCGCTGGCATGCTGTCGGCATGTGACTGGAAAAGCCCGGCTCTGTGCCACAGCGGCGGTCTCACTACGTCTCCAAGGGAGGGGGTGTAAGGCGCTTGTAGGATCTGGAGCTGAGAAAGGAGCCATTGTGATCCCTGAAAGGGCTCTCAGGAGGAGGGGAGCGGCCCTGCGGTGTAGGAGAGAGAGAAGCAGAGGCTCAGAAGACCTCCTGTGATACTCACCGGCTTTCCTCTGCCGTCCTCTTGCGAACAGGGCCGAGGCGTGGGAGTGAGGTCAGCCCTCGTCAGCAGACTGGGGAAGAACTAGGCTGCGGAGGTGACGCAGTCACTGGGCCTCTTTTTGAGCTGGCGTTCCAGCGCGATGTGTCAGCCTGAAAGGAGAAGTTTCTCCCACTCTGTCCCCGTGTCCCGGTTCCCTTTCTAGCCAGGTACAAGCAAGTCTAGCGAAACCCGCAGGACAGTGGCTACTTCCTCATCCTTCCGCCCCCTTTCTCCCCCTGTCAGACGCTCGTAACCTGTCACTCAGCAGTCTACATATTATTTTGATCAGGATTACAAAGACGTGCTTTTTGACGAGCAAAAAAAAGTTCAGCGTCAGCAACTTTTATAGGTATAAGACCAGCAGTGCTTCTAGTTAACAGTTAGGTTACAGATTTATATATATAAAGGCCTGTTAGTAATGCTCTGATTACAGTTATGCTATATATAAAGATAAAATCCCATCCTTCAATGGTCTCTCACCACCTCAGCACGCCCTCTGGGGCTGGTTTGTGCGAGGGATGCTGCATGTTTATCAAATACACTCTTTGTACCTGACCTGAACAAAACTGTCCTGAGCTCTGAGCAGTTTCAGGTTCACTTTAAAAAAAGTGTACAGGTTTCCTCAGCTCTGTGGGCCCTCTGGTCCAGCAGAGGCACTGTCGCCGTCCTGCAGCCTGATCTCGGGAGCGGAGCAGGGCTGGGCTGGGGAACCTGCGAGGAAGACCGGGTTCGTGCTGGGAGGGGGCTGTGGAACAGTAGGGGGCGCTCTTCCCTTCTGGTCCAGGACGTCCCAATCGGCATCCCAGTACAGCGCCCCAAGACACTGTGCTGTGAAAGAGACCGTTTCATCCGAGCAGTGCTGATTCAGCAGCCAGGTCCTCAGCGTGTTCAAAGTCCCATGGCACTGTGTGAGTGAGTAAGGGTGTCAGGTTCCACTCTGGTCTCGTACGTTCTGGCTTCCCTAAATCTGTACAATTTCTCAACTGCTCCAGTACCAGTACAACTCTAATTTTCCAAGAATCCGGTTAACTTACCAGCATGTCACAGGACTGTGGGAGAAAGCCCATGAGCATACAAACTCCACGCAGGTGGGCATCCCAGTTCCAGGAACGAACCCAGGGCCCGAGCGCTGTGAGACAGCCAAGCTGGCCACTGCACCACAGTGCTGCCCTCCTCTCTAACTGTCCCCCATAATCCAGCTGCTGCGGGGTCTCGCTCCTCCCCTGTCCTGCCGTGAGTCACCCAGTGGGGGGGTAAGGTGGGTCTCCCTCATGACGCTTGAAATGCTTCAGGATCCTTTGAGCTGAAAAGTGCGTCAGGAATACAGGGAATCATAATTGGAAGTTATCCCGAAATGTATGAATCTGTTCCGGTGTGGAAAACGGGATGCAGGGTGTCGGGTGTCCCCCTCTGCAGTGCAGCTGTTTGGGCGGGATCTGACTTGGCAAGTTCAGGCAGCGGCGAGGCAGACCCGAGTTTTAGTTTTGGGAACAGGATTCCGAGATTAAAGCCCCATTAGAAGTCCCAGACCCAGAGAACCGATCCACACGGGGCTGGAGGCATGAGCTGGGCCCCCATCCTGAGGAGGAGCGGACCGTGGGGTGTTGTCCCGCGTGCTAGGAGGGAATGAGATCATGTGGCGCCCAGGCGAGCGACTGGAGAGTAGCTGTGAGTAGGATGAGCAGAAGAGCACTAGAAAGACCTTCCGACTGCTTCTTCCACTTCAGGCAGCAAACCCCAGGGTTTCTTTTACAGATTCTGGAGACGCGCTGTCCCTCGTTAAGGTTTCACAGTGCCCTCTCCTGGATGGTCCTGCAGAGATGGAGACAGAGGTGAGCGTTAGCTAGCTGTGCCACTCCCTCTGAAGCTCTCTCTCGTGTCCGGTCCGTGCCCAGGGCAGACTGCGGACTTGGAGATGGTGTCCACTCCAGAGCCCAGGGCAGACTGCGGTCTTGGAGACAGTGCCCATACCCTTGCCCAGGGCAGACTGTGGTCTTGGAGACAGTGCCCATACCCTTGCCCAGGGCAGACTGCGGTCTTGGAGACAGTGCCCATACCCTTGCCCAGGGCAGACTGCGGTCTTGGAGACAGTGCCCATACCCTTGCCCAGGGCAGACTGCGGTCTTGGAGACAGTGCCCATACCCTTGCCCAGGGCAGACTGCGGTCTTGGAGACAGTGCCCATACCCTTGCCCAGGGCAGACTGCGGTCTTGGAGACAGTGCCCATACCCTTGCCCAGGGCAGACTGCGGTCTTGGAGACAGTGCCCATACCGGTGCCCAGGGCAGACTTGGCCTTGGTGTGAATGGGCTCCAGCAGCTAGGAGACGGAAAGCCTGCTGGTTCATAGAGGATCATCCATTATTTAGGCTGGGCAAGTAAATGCACGTAGATGATTGATGTAGACATAGAATCGATATCGGCTCTGTTAGGGAAAGTTTGATTCCGTTGTGGATTTCCCTGGGTTGATTTCACTTTATGTTGCCAGCTCCTTTCTAAACGCCCGTTCAGTTTCGGAAGAAGATGGCAAATCAGCAGCTGAGCTCCAGCCAGCTCCAAAATGGGGAAGACCAAGCACCCCACCACATCAGTGCTTTACCCGCGAACTGGTTAAGAGGGATAGAAGAGTAGAAGGACAGAAGTTTACAGGGATTAGGATACAATAAACTATACAATTGCAGTTTACAGTAGGATTGACAGCTTGTGTGAAAGTAACACAAGGAGATATGGTAGGATCGGAGTTAGGCAGCCAGTTGGGGAAACCCTAGTCAGCTCCGAGCCCACTGCTTCCCCAGCGCAGCTCGGCCTGGTACGCCGTTTCCAGGCGATTCCTTGTCGCGGTCCTCTAGGGAAATGGCCCAGGCTTGGGCGTGTGACCTCTGACCTCTGGCCTGCAGCCAGAACAGAGGCCTGTGCAGGGTGAGACCCGTGGGGAGAGCCTGGCACCCGTCCCCGTGGGCCCTCACCCTCTGAACTTGAACTTTATTGCCATATGGAACCGGTACCTGTACTGGTACAATGGAAACCTTACTTAGAGAAAGCCTCGCGATTGTTAAAACAAGTGTGAAAACACAAAGTTCATCAAGACAATATACACTCAAACAGTAGACAATGTACAAGTAAACAGGTAAACACTTTGAACGTAAACAATGCAGATGTGTAAACAATGACTGGAGATGTGCAATAAATAAGAGATCATAATGAGGTAGAGGGTGTAGGTGTGGTCCGAGGGGCCTGGATAAATGTGTTCGCCAGTCGCACTGCTTGAGGATAGAAGCTATCGAGCTGATGCTGCTGTTTCGGCCCGGAGGAGTGTCTGCAGCAGGTGTGTGTGCGTGCTGGTGCCAGCATGCTGACCGCTTTGTCGGCGGACTGGGGGAAAGGGGCTGGGGTGCACTGGGGCGAGGGCCGCCGGCTAGCCCAGTCTTGCTGGACGAGAAAGGACAGGAGCACTGCGTGAACCCGGGGCACAGCTCCACTGATGAGCTGGAGGCCAGTTTCGTCCCTGACGGGGCGCACGGCCAGGGCATGGCTCTGTGAGAGCAGTCCTTTGTGCCCCTGTGCGCAGTTTTTGGCAGGTCAGCTGCGCTTCCGAGGAGGTGTTAAAACACTGCTTCTGCAATCCCAGCCCTGAGGCCTGAGGACAGCCTGCGTCCTCTGGCCTTCGTTTCACCTGATCTCTTAATCGCTCCAGCTAACTGAACTGTTGGTCTGGATGAGACATGAGAAATGACCACTAACCTGGACCGTGAACTGGACACGTTACCCTCTTTAAGGAAGTCCATATTGTTTCCTGGAGCTGCTATGGTAACATTTATGTCCTCTGATTATACGCCATTATTCAGTCATCTGCTAAGAGGTGCTTAGAGAGATTGTTGGAAACGACAATTACAGCCGATTTCTGTCCTCCCAGTTTGTCAGCTTTAAGCCCACAGCAGGGTATTGCTGAAACCAAGGCCTGAACGCAGAGAGCAGTTTAGACATCAGCTGCAGAACAAGGCTCAGACGCCTCAGTAATGAAGCCGAACGTGGTTGAGTAAGGAGCAGCCCTTCCTGAAGGGGTGGGGTGGGGCTGGGGGCCTTTGGTGGAAAGAGTCCACTAAGAAGCCTGGCATTTCACTCCGCTCATGAGTAGTTCTGGTGTAGACACGTGTCTCTGTCTTCCTAGCATCAGTGAGGGTCCCAAAGTCATGGTCTCCTCTGTGTCCTCACTTTGTGCTTGGTGACGAAACATTTTTGAAATAACAAGCAGGCTCTAGCTTGCTTATTGACTTTCAGAGCCTCCAATCTCTTCCTGTGCCGTGTGAGCAAAGACTGAAGAGACCGAGTTCCTCCGGCCTGTCCCGTTCAGACTGCTCCGCCGCGTGTCCTTACGCTTGGTTTACGTACAGGTGGGAGAAAAAGGGTTGTGAAGCCTTTGGAAATGACTGTATTGCTGCATAACCTGAAGCAAACCGTTCATTCAAGACCTGCCCAAGCTATATGATTCCAAAGGCGTCTCAAACGTTTTGTCACCACTGTATGACTCTCTGGTCCTAGAGGTCGGCAAGCCAGGTGTGTGAGGTGCTGTTCTGTTTTCCTTCAGAGGACAAATCCTGTGTTTTGGCCTCTGCAGGGCTGACCAGCTGGGCCTGGAGTGCACCTCCTCAGGCTGTAGTGAGGCCCGAGGCTGGCGCTGGAGGCCCTGGGGGTCCCCGGCAGTGTACTGGGAGGTGTGGGGTGTTGAGGATTGGTGCCGGGGCCCTGCTGCGCTTGGAACTTTGTCTCGCTCTCCCTCCCTCGAGGTCTGCGACCCCCACGTGGACCCCAGCTCTCGGGGCCTGATGGGACGAAGGGCGTTAGTCTGGTGGTTTAGTGTGCTGGTTTGTTTACGTTCGTCCGACCAGACCGCGTCACTTCCTAGTTGGGGTTTCGAAATGTTTTTTTTTAATTACGTTCTGTTTATATAATACTTCTAAAATCCCGTGGCCGGCAGAGGAATCCTACTCCGTTGGGCCCCTGAGCAAGGCCCTTAACCCCAACTGCTCCAGGGGCGCCGTACAATGGCTGACCCTGCACTCTGACCCCCAGCTTCTCTCCCTGTCTGTGTGTCTCCTGGAGAGCAAGCTGGGGTATGTGAAAAGACAAATTTCTAATGCAAGAAACTATATATGGCCAATGAAGTGATCTTATCTAATCTTAAAATCTAAACTTTCTTGCCCCACAAAGCAGAAAAGCATTAACTGCTGTACGCGCTGTGTCTCGGTGGAGGTCCAGGTGTCCATCCTCCATGTTCCAGAGCTTGTGGGGTCTTTGCTCATACTGAGTGCGGGATGTGTGTGTTTGCGGAGCCCCGTTCTGTAATGGCGTACAGCAGCCTTCAATCTGGGGTCCCCCCTCCCCCAGTCAGAGCGCCTGCTCACACATGGCTGGTAGTGTTGGCCTGCGGCTGTGGTTTTCAATATCGCTCCTTTAGGAAGTAGTGTGTTTCTTATGTTGGACTTTTGCTCAAGCTGGGGGTCGGGATTGAAAAGGCCACTTTTTTAAAGGAAATTTTCCTCCCAAAAAATCTCAGTAGCAGCATGTTAGTTTGCAAGCCAGGAGAGATCTTGATCCTGTTCTTTCACACAGCTGGACTGATGCAATGCGGAGAGCTAGATACCAGGGGATCTCTTTTTCCGGGTGTAAAAGGGTGTGAATAGGAAAACAAAAGGCTTCGGATACCAGAGGAGTGTCTCCTTCACAGTGCTGCGTCGGCTTGTTCTTAATTCATCCACAGTTTTCTTAACTGTCTGTGAATTTACAAGCTCTCTGTGATTAGCCATTAGCCGCCCTGTTATCCTTTGTCTTTCATCGCAAGGATTGTTAATGGACTTTTCCAGGCTATTTTAGCAGCCTGGTTGAGGTCCAAATATCCGTTTCCCGTTGTCAATCCTGTTTTGCAGCCTCGATGTCCTTGCGTGCTCGGTGGAGCTAATCGCTCCGACAGGGAGGCCGGTACGACCTCTGAATCGCGACGCGTTCTTCCTGCTCCGCTTCCAGTCTAGGAGATCAGGGGAAACCGTGACCTGCAGCCGATGTCACTTCCTCCCTCCTGCAGCCCAGTTTCCTGTTTCGAGGGGGCAGAGGTCACAGGGGTTCCCGACGGCGCTCTGAGAGATCGGATGAGGGGGGTGTCTCCCTGCGGCGGGTGGAAGTCAGTCTGCTGCTTTTGTGTCTGTAGTCTGGCTGGTGAATTAATTAGCGAATGTTTTTAACGGAGACCTGGCTAGAACCTCCTTATAATCCCCATCTCTGAACTGGCTTCATCACTCTGTTCTCCTCCCCACTGATAGATGGTGTGTGGGTACTGGTGCACTATGGCTGCCGCCATATCATCCAGGTGGGGCTGCACACTGGTGGTGGTGGAGGGGTCCCCATTACCTGGAAAGCGCTTTGAGTGGAGTGTCCAGAAAAGTGCTAAATAGGTGTAAGCAATTATTATTATCATAGAACGTCTGTCAGAAAGATACACGCATTGATTCAAACATGAGTGCAAAGGTCCTTCAAAATCTGCCAGAAAATGAGCCAGAGTGCAGGGGAGCTTATTCCCAAGCAGAGCATCCTGTCTAGAGCAGAGGTCAGTACCCACATAGTAGAGTCGAGGAGTTTTCTGCCATATGCGCATGTACATTGGAATTCTTATTGGAGCTGATCTCTCGGGACATACACAGTACAGCAGACAACCACACACAATGCAGAGAGTGCATTACAAGCATAATAAATAAATCAGCCAGAACAATAAACGTGTTGTGGAGAACAATAAATATGTGGTAGTGGGGAAAAAAACATGACAGACCATGCAAGTGCCTAGTGCAGACATGCATTGCAGTTCGCTGTTAAGGATGCGTTCTGCAGCTGGGTAGAAACGTGCCGATCTTCCTCTCTGCTCCCAGGCGTCTGTGAGAGGGTGGCGGCTCAGATGGGGACGTGATGGTTTGAATGAGGCGCAGGCAGGTGAGATGCCGGACAGCTGAGCCGTGTCCTGACATGACTTTCCCTGCCTGCTGCTGGGACCTTAATGGGGGCCACTTGGTGGGTGTTCAGCGGGGTACCAACATGACCGAACAAGAAAAGGAAGCCTCAGCACGGCAGATCTGGTTACCCTGAAACTTGTGGGCACAGTGCCAGTCGTTGGCGGCCCTTGGCGTGAGAGAGCCCGTTAGCAGCTGGGGGGTAAACTTAGAGTCCAGCTGTCTCGGCCTCTCCCACCATTCGCCTCTGGAATCTCCCTTAATTACACACGCCCAAACGAGCAGCCGCAGCCCAGGGCAGGGTCTCCCCCTCTGTCTTCAGGAGCAAGTGTTTCCACTGGTTTTTTGCTCCATTTGTTCTTTATGAAACTTGCAATTTTTCCTTTGGTGGAAAGAGTCCACTAAGAAGCCTGGCATTTTACTCCGCTCGTGAGTAGTTCTGGTGAGACGCATGTCTTTGTCTTCCTAGGATCAGTGAGGGTCCCGAAGTCATGATCTGCTCTGTGTCCTCGCTTTGTGCTTGGTGCCGAAACATTTTTGAAATAACAAGCAGGCTCTAGCTTGCTTATTGACTTTCAGAGCCTCCAATCTCTTCCTGTGCCGTGTGAGCAAAGACTGAAGAGACCGAGTTCCTCCGGCCTGTCCCGTTCAGACTGCTCTGCTGCGTGTCCTTACGCTTGGTTTCCGTACAGGTGTGAGAAAAAGGGTTGTGAAGCCTTTGGAAATGACTGTATTGCTGCATAACCTGAAGCAAACCGTTCATTCAAGACCTGCCCAAGCTATATGATTCCAAAGGCGTCTCAAACGTTTTGTCACCACTGTATGACTCTCTGGTCCTAGAGGTCGGCAAGCCAGGTGTGTGAGGTGCTGTTCTGTTTTCCCTCAGAGGACAGATCCTGTGTTTTGGCCTCTGCAGGGCTGACCAGCTGGGCCTGGAGTGCACCTCCTCAGGCTGTAGCCCCTGAACGATGTTTCTCGTTGTCTTCGTTGTGTGGATGCGCTCCTCCTGTTCAGCTTCTGCGTGGTCTTCTCAGACACGCTCCCTACCTGGCAGGGGAGCACAGGCAACGTTTCCTCCAGGCGGGAGGGAGATGTCGGGGGGGGTTGAAAACTGGGCTACGTCCCCCTGTAGGGGGGGGGGCTCTTACTGAGCAGGGCATTCCTTTCAGCTGGTCCCCAATCTGTGAAGCAGCCCCACCCCCTCTCGCTGCAATGGCAGAGGTGCCCGCATCAGCTCTCTGACCACTCCTCCCACCACCCACCCAGCGCGACACGGCGTGGCCCCGTTTACCCAGCACACACTGCACTTGTGCCAACAGGAGGTCGTGGCCTGTCTGCAGAGCCTTTGTATGGTCCATAAAGGCTCCATTCTCCTGCCGCCAGCACAGCCGGCCATTGTGTCCGAGGAGAAGGTGGGGGGGGGGGTTCGAGTGCACTCTGCAGGCACGTCCGCCAAGTAGCACTCCAGGAGTCTCCGATTGGCCTGTCCCTTCCACAGCGCCTGTTGGATCCAGGCCCTCGTACGGGATACATGGGATAAAGAGATCCGCGGAAGGGAGAGAGAATGCTGTGCACATCCAGCTGACAAGTGGAAAACTAAATCAATATGCAGCTCTGCTAGCCTGTATCCAGCACATCTATGGTCACAATGTTTGGCATCGCTGTAGCATTGTAAATTATGAAAAACACATGGCCATAACTTTGTGTTCCGAGCACATCATGCACACTGAACACTGTGCTCCTCCTTTTCTGAGCAGCGATGGCTCAGAGATACTGTCCCACGTACTGGAGAGTAAATCATATCAGGCTTGTGTATAATTTCTGCCTAAGTGCCTCTCTGTCTAATGACTCCTTACAGCAGACTGCTGACACACTCATGCTTTGGATCCTACTGTGTGCTTTTATCGTCTTGCCTTCAGATGAGTGTTTCATATCCCCGTTTTAAAACAAATGACTCAATTTTCAGGTCCCAGGGCTGAGCAAACCAGACTTTTTTTTGTCCAAGGAGAGAGGGGTGAGACACAAGTGGCAGAGGACTCCTCGGAGAGAGAGAGAGAGAGGGAAAGAGAGAGCGAGCGCAGAATACTTTCCAATCTGCTCTCATTCTTTCCACCTCAAGTCATGTGCAAAACCTCCCCCTTCTCCCTCGCCGGGAGGGGTGGGTGAGGGCCCGAGGTCGGCTCGTTCTCCGCCGGCGTGCGGAATCGGATCAGGGCCGGCGTGGACGCCTTCCAGAAAGTGGGAGCTCCCACCCCTGCCTCTGTTTCCAATGAGCTTAAAGAGGGGGAGACCCCGTTTTCCCTTAAACTTGACCCTCCCAGAACAGAGGGAAAGCAGGATGCTTCTATTCGTCTTTGCCCTTTGGGAACATGAATCTAGGATTACGTGGGTGAGAAGCAGTGGAAGAAACACCGTGTTTCAGCTGTGCTGTCTCCAGTTGCGTCTTTACACACTGTACACTGACAGAGTTTCAGATTTTTAATCTGGATTCCTCCCGATCAGGGTGTGAACACGCTTTCCTGACTGGGATCCCTGTCTCTTGGGTAAGCCGGGGTCCTGCTCGTGAGGGTTGAAGAGGCCGTGGTTGTGTGTTCAGAGACATGCCAGTCCGATTCTCTGGCTGAAGTCCAGTCCGGGCTTTCTCAGCCACCCTCCTGCTCCTCCTGTCGCGATGGGCTCAGCAATCCTCTCTTCACCTGCTGCGCTACTAGTGAAGGACTAGAGACTTGAAGGACGTTAGAACAGTTACACACCAGAGGAGGCCAAACAGAACATCGAGCCTGCTTGGTAGTTAATCGACCCAAGAAGCTCATGCAGCTGTTCTTAAAAGAAACCCTCAGAAAGGTTTGAAGGCAATAACTTGAAAGTATTTTATCATCTTGAGCTGGCTGCGGGAACAGCTTCTTGTCTCCGACCCAGAATTGGAAAAACAAGCTTTTCCACAGCAATGCGGCAAACCAAAACTGGGCTACAGTTACATCTCTTCTGGGTCCGTATTTGAGCGACAGAACAGGTTACTGAATTTGACAGCCGTTTACTATGGAAAGCTTGGTCTGCGGTCCCCTGCGCTATCTGAGCAGGTGTGTGTCTGGCTCGCTGGCAGTGCCCTGACGGGTCTTCTGTCTGTGAAGCCCGGCCCTCCTCCACAGCTGCGCCCCCTGCTGGGCGTGACCAGCGGGGCATTTTGTATCCTCAGTGCGAGAGCTGCATGCTGCTGGAGAGTCTTCTGTAGAAACTGTGCAGGGATCTTCATAGGTGACGGGGACTGTGGGAATGAAACACACGAAATGCAACCCCCCTACACACCTGACACACACACACACACACTTGCATTCTGTTCTGGGGACCTGATGAGACTCATTCAGTGTTTTACTGCTCCAAACTCCACTCACACAATTCGTACAAGGTACAATAGGTCCATAACATGTTTTTGCCAATTTTAGTTTGAAGAGAAGATGCTGATTTCCACTGTGGACGGTCCGTCTTTGCATTGATGTTTTCTCAAAACTGGCGCCCGCAGTGGTGGGCTCAGCGCGTGCGCACACACACACACACACACACACGTCCTGTCTCTCGGAGTCGCACCTCCCTGAGTGGGTGAGCTGTGAGCCCCCTGGGGGAGGTGGGGGGGTCGGGTTCACCACCGCCCGCGGCTCTGCCAGATCTCTCCAGGAGCTGTTCAGGGCCCTGGGGCTGCTGCCTGGCACGGCCAGTGCCCATCTGAGCAGGGCCATTGGCAGAGAGCTCGGACTGGCATATAAAATAAGGCGGGAAAAGAAACTGCAAATCTTGCAAACATACTTTTTTTCCAGTCTGTGAAAGGGAGGTCCCCACAGAGCCTTGTGCCAGCACTGCTGGACCAGTCTGGTGATGGGCAGAGCCTGGCACGTCCTGTACTTGACATCAGGCTGTCCCTTTGCTATTGTCTCAAGTAGGACTGAGGAGCAGTGTTACTCCTGGAGAGGCAGTGAAGTATTGTTACACAGTCAGAAAAGATGCTACCAGCCCACCAGCCCTCGAAATCCCATCAGCTCAGCTGGCTGCAGTCCTGTGTTTCAGGGTGTAGCAGTGTGGGTGGCAGTGTGTGGCACGCACTGGGGGGTTCCCACTGCGCAGACTGAAGAGGTCACGCTGCCGAGTGAAACGGGAAACCTCTCGTCTCTCTCTCTCTGCAGACACAGGCGCGCGCCGATGGATACTTTCTCCTGACCGTCCAGTGCCTTCCTCCCCTGCTCTGAGCCCCCCTCAGCGATGACCTCCGACCCCTCTCACCTGGGCCCCGGCAGGGCGGGGCTGGGCGTGGTGGAAGTGGACGCCTGTGACCTGGAATTAGACCGGAAATACGAGGTCATCCCCGCTGTCATCTGCGCCATGTGCTGCCTGTTCGGCATCATCTACTGCTTCTTCGGTAAGACGAGCGTCCCTGCCGGGTGTGGTCTGCCCGTGTGATTAAGCTCGAATCAGCCTGGAGCGCAAGTCGTAAGCAAATGTGCTCAGCACCAGTCTGCAGAAAGGGGAGATTATAGCCTGCTTATTATGCATTACCCATTTTCAGTAATGCAGCTAATTTGATTTGATCCCTGAGGTTAAAGAAAGTCATCATAGCCTCTTTCTTCATGATCAATGCAGTGGTTTCATGGAGCCTGCTGTATCGCCAGTGCTGGTGTCTATAATGTTAATGTGGGCAGGAGTCCAAGTCTAGGACTATTGCTGACAACTGCTGGCACAGGACTGCAGAGCTAACTTTATCAGACCCACTTAAAAAGTCTGCCTGCTTACTTTATAGTTGATCCCAAGCCGCAGCCCAAAAGCCTACTAACACTCTGGTTCATGGACTGGTTTGCTTGAGCAGAGTGGTCAATTAGGCCAGGGGCTGGAAGCAGGGTACCAGAGAGAAAAGGACCACTTTTTACTCCTGTAAAATCAACACACTCTTGCGCTGTGGAGCTGAGTTCTTCTCTTGGAGACCTGATGTCTCCAGCTGCTCTCGGGGGAAAGCAGACTTCACAAACCCACGCTCAGCAGGGTTGTTGATAACCCAGGCAGGAACTTCCCTAAGGGCAGGAGGAAAAAACATCTGTCGAATACGATCCTGCATTTGCGAGCGTGGGTCATTTTTCAACAGAACAGCAGTGAGCTTGTAAGAAAGCTTACGTATGCTGCTTTTCACCCAAAATTGCAAGGGGGGTATTCTGTTACTGGAGTAGAGTCTCTGCTGCCACCTTGTGAGCAACATCCCTTACTGCACCCCCTTAGCTTCTAGGCAAGATTGTGGAATATTTAAGTAATAATAATAATTATAATAATAATAATAATTCCTTACACTTATATAGCACTTTTCTGGACACTCCACTCAAAGCGCTTTACAGGTAATGGGGATCCCCTACACCACCACCAGTGTGCAGCCCCACCTGGGTGATGCAATGGCAGCCATAGTGTGGCAGAACGCTCCCCACACACCAGCTCTCAGTGGAGAGGAGAACAGAGTGATGAAACCAGTTCATAGATGGGGATTATTAGGAGGCCATGATTGATAAAGGCCGATGGGAAATTTGGCCAGGACGCCGGGGTTACACCCCTACTCTTTTCGAGAAGAACCCTGGGATTTTTAATGACCACAGAGAATCAGGACCTCGGTTTTACGTCTCATCCGAAGGACAGCGCCTGTTTACAGTATAGTGTCCCCTTCACTATACTGGGGCATTAGGACCCACATGAGACGCAGGGTGAGCGCCCCCTGCTGGCCCCACTAACACCTCTTCCAGCAGCAACCTTAGTTTTTCCCAGGAGGTCTCTCATCCAGGTACTGACCAGGCTCACACCTGCTTAGCTTCAGTGGGGCTGCCTGTTGTGAGTTGCAGGGTGATATGGCTGCTAAGTAGAAGTGGGGAGCTGGGTCAGCCACAAAGGTTGCAAAAGAACAAGTGAAGGTTAATTCCATGCTGAAAGGAAAAGAAAAGGTGTGAAGGTTTCATAGATTGAACATTCTCTTTTCTTTTCCTTTTAGCATGGAATAGAACTTTACCTGAATATTTACATTTGTCTAGGCAAGATTTGTGTTAGAAAATGTATCTTCACATGCTCACCTATCTCCAGAATCTCACACGTGTTCCCTGTCCATCACTGAGTCCTGCTCTTGTTGGACCTCGGCTGCACCTCAGATCAGTAACCCCACCTCTGTTCTCGGTGTCCTCTCTGTTCAACACTGAAAAGGTTCAGTTCTTTCATTAGTAGGATATTCCTTGAAGTCCCAGAATGCACCTGGTTGCTCTTCTCTGGACTGATAGCACAGCCGCAATAACATTTGTTAGTTTACTGCTCAGTGAGAGAAATGTTCCATGGAATATTGCTTACTGATCTCTTGCAAGACACTGGTGTGACTTGATTGCACCAACCCTTGGGTCAGTCAGTTCATTGCTCAGGTCCCAGATGGACTGTGTATGTAGCAGTGTTCTAGATATATTATTGCTCAGGCCCCTGAGATACAGCTTGTGTGTCTGGCTGTGGGGGTCATTGTTCAGGCCCCTGAGAGAATGTGTGTATCTGTGTTTTGGTTCCTGATGGGTCGTTGCTCAGGCTCTGGAAAGACTGTGTGTGTATCTGTGTTTAGGTGCCTGATGGGTCATTGCTCAGACTCTGGACAGACTGTGTGTGTGTATCTGGGGGTGTGTGTGTGATGGGTCATTGCTCAGGCCCCTGGGTGGGGGTGTGTGTGTGTGTGTATTAAGGTGCCTGATGGGTCATTGCTCACGCTCTGGAGAGACTGTGTGTGTGTGTATCTGGGGGTGTGTGTGTGATGGGTCATTGCTCAGGCCTTTGAGAGACTTTGTATGTGGCAGTAGGGGTGTGTCTGATGTGTTATTGGTCAGGCCCCTGAGAGACTGTGTGGCTGATGGGTCATTGCTCAGGCCCCTGAGAAACTGTGTGTGTGTATCTGTGGGGGGTGGCTGATGGGTCATTGCTCAGGCCCCTGAGAAACTGTGTGTGTGTATCTGTGGGGGGTGGCTGATGGGTCATTGCTCAGGCCCCTGAGAGACCGTGCCCGAAAGCCCACAGAGGTGTGTCTGATGCGTGAATCTCTCTCCAGGGTACCGCTGCTTCAAGGCTGTGATGTTCCTGTCAGGGCTGATGTTCGGCTCCGTCATCATCTTCCTTCTGTGCCACAAGGAGAGGGTGCTGGACACCCAGCTGAGCGTGGAGGCCAGCGCGGGCATTGGCCTGGGCATCGGGGTGCTGTGCGGCCTGGTCACCATGCTGGTGCGCAGTGTGGGCCTCTTCATGACCGGCCTGCTGCTGGGGCTGCTGGTTGCTCTTGCCGCCCTAGTGGCGGCCAACCAGTTCTACAACCCGGGCACGGTGTGGGTCCCCCTGGGCACGCTGCTAGGGGCGGGCATGCTGTTCGCCGTGCTGACCCTGCAGTGGCAGAAGCTGTTCACCATGCTGTCGACCGCGGTGTTCGGGGCGGCCATCATGACGGTGTGCGTGGATTACTTCATCGAGATGCTGGCGCTGGTGGTCTACGTCTACGACCACGTGCGCCTGGTGGCCTCACCCCCCCTCTGCTGGTACAGCTGGGTCATCATGGGCGTCTGGCCGGCGCTGAGCATGCTGGGAGTGCTGGTGCAGTGGAAGCTGACAGCCGAGGGATTCTCTCACACAGAAGGTGATGAGTTTTATTGTTGTTGTTGCCTGTGTTGCTGGTTTTGCTTTTTCCTTATTTTGTCCCCTTCTGCCTGTGCTCTCAAGCGAGTTGGGGAGACTGGAGGGCAGATCCCTCCCATCCAGGCTCATCTTCATTTCAGCTTCATGGGCTGATTTCATAGGCCCAGATCGCCACTGGTCCTGGACGTGTGAACCTAAATTAACTGCTCTGGACTGAACCAGTCCCTGGTGTGGTTGTAGTCCAGTCTAGGACTTGTCCAGGATTGGTTATAATCAGGGTTTGTGAAAGTACTGCAATGCACCCCTTTCAGCATAGGAGCAGTATTGCCGCTGTTACTGCTAAGAGCTGCAGGCGTTCATACTCATTAATCAGGATTTTGGCAGATTGAATTAATTTTCATCTGAAAAGAAAAGCAAGGACTCCTTTGCACCTGCCTGAATGTTGAGTCTCTTTGCTGTGCCCCGAACAAGCGCACAGCTCCTTAATTGAAATGGCAGTGGCCCCCCTGAGAGCAGCAGGTGGTGTAGAGCCGGGGCCCTGGGTGCAGTTCCAGACCTGGGGTGCTGTCTGTGTGGAGTTTGCATGTTCTCCCCGTGTCCTTGTGGGTTTACTGCCACAGTTCATTGTCTTCTGGGAAAACTGGCCCTGGTGTGGGCATTGTGTGCCCGTGTCACCCCTGCAATGGACTGGTGTCCTGCCCAGGGTGTACCCCGCCTTGTGCCCGTTGCTTGCTGGGATAGGCTCCGGCTCCCCTACGACCCTGTCCCGGGGCAAGCGGTCAGAAAATGGACGACTGGTCCCCTTGTTGGCGTCGGGGGTGGCTCCCAGGGTGAGCTGGCGAGCCGGGAGTGACCGCTGTGCCCTGTGCCCTCTGTGCCCTCAGTCATCATCAGCCGGCGGCAGAAGCGCGTCCAGCTGATGAAGATCCGGCAGCGAGAGGCCAAGAGGCGGCAGCAGAGCGGGACACAGGAGGGCACCTACCGCCGCAAGCCCACGCCCGTCAGACGATACGCCGGGGACGTGCTGGCGCCGGTGAGGCCCTCCGTGCGTGTGAGTCACCACCGTTACGCGGGCGGGCGGGCGGCGCGGGCAGGCGAGGAGCGCGGGGCATTCCCGCCAGCCCGGGGTGGAGATCCAGCTCCCGGATTAGAGGCCTCTACGGGCCGACCCGGACCCGGGCATCAGATTTGAAGAGCGCCACGCAGCTGGCGGGTCAGGTCGGGTTTGATTTCCTGTGGCACCCATGGAGACCCCTACTCTGGTCACGAGCAGGTGATCCCTGCAGGGCTACCGCGAGCCCTAGCGATCAGTGCAGAACCAGTATCTGTGACACTCGGATCAGCCACCTGCACTCCGGGTTGGAAAGGTTTTGCGGAAGTGACAGAGGAGATGGGGATGAAGAGTCTGATTCATTGAATTGAAGACTGTCTCTTGATGGGCACGAGTTGTTTTAGGGTGGTGCAGACTGAGCTGGATGAGTGCAGCCGGGAGAGAAGCGCGCACTCACCCTGCCCTCTCCCTCTCACAGAGCTATCTCCAGAGCCTGCGGGACCGCCAGATGGGCACGGGCACCTCCCTCAGCAGCCTGGGCACCATCAACCACACCCTGGTGGACTTCGACTACGACACCGGCTCCACGGTGCCCCTGACCGCTACCACCCCCGTCGTGCAGGTGTGAGAAGGACCGGCGCTGCCCCCCGGACGAACACATGCCCCCCCCAGCCAGCCTTCCCTGCCTGACGCGTCTGCAGCCCCTGGGCTGGGAGCCACGTGTGAGAGGCCTGAGCGGCTTTGCACACTGGTTCTGCTGGAGAGCTGGTCTGCCCCTTGCTGCCCCAGCCGGGGCAGGGGAGGGTAGTGTAGCGAGCTGCTGGACTCGAGTGGGTACCTCCTCCGTGAGCAGATACACCTTGCTGTGTCCAGCGCTTTATGAACGTCAACGTATTTAAAAGGCGCTATATTGAATAAAGCCATATTGAGACCTCCTCGGAATGAGCTGCCCCTTGCCTCTGCTGTTTCCCTCCCGGCTGAGGGTGAGCCTGGGTACGAGTTGTGCAACGCCGAGCGCCTTCTGTCCACTGGGTCCGGCTCTGGACTGGACCTGCTCCCGGTTCAGAACGAGCCCTGCAGCCGCAGCTCCAGTACAGACTGTCTACCTTGAGAGCAGCGAGAAACAAGGTGCCTTCAGTCTGGTTTCACTCAGCCCATAAAGAGGTCGGGTGCGACTACTTAACCTAAGAAACGGACCCAGGATTTTGAGGGCTGGTTCCATGATCTAAAAACTCGCAGCTCTTTCAGTTCAAACGTTACTGCAGGGCTCCGTCTGTCAGAGAACACCTGTAACACTGCAGCCTTGTAGAGCCCAGTAAAAGCCACAGTCAGAGAGCTGAGGCTCTCCAGTCCTCCCAGGTGTGGGAGGTCTAATGAGTCTGTGCTGTATTGTACCGCTGAAGGTGATATAGCTGGGTAGAGCCTTCTTGGCACGTCTGCCTTCTCCAGAAAACACTTGAATCCTCAAGAGGACTGCCATCTCTTCCTCCCTCGTGCCCCATAACGCTGTAATAATCACACCTGTAGGTTAACTAAACTGAGGACTATTTCCTGGGTGTGGCCCGTATTGAATCGCACACCACTGTAGGTCAAAGACAAAGTGACGGCAGGCCGGCGGTGTGCTCTGGGAGACCAGTGGCTCACGGGAGACGGAATCAGCCCCAGCGGGTTATAGAGGCTGACACTGACAAGGGGCTGACCTGAGTGAAGAAAGGTGTGCCCCTGAAAGAATAAAACACAGCTTTATTGAGGCGCTCTCCCGGGACAGCTCAGACCGTCACCCTGGGAGGAAAGGGGACCCGGCCTGGGACGCTGGCAGCGTGAGCACAGGCCGAGGATGAAGGAAACGGGGCTCATCTGCTCCAGCCTGGACTGGGCTGGTGGGGGTCCTGCTGTCGTCTGTGGGCTTGGGGGGTTGGGGGTGCTGGGGTCCTGTAACATTGCCACTAGAACCAGTGCCTTGAAATGAAAAGGTTCACCTGAACCTCCGAGACAAGAAGCCGGTGCACAATCTGGATGAAGGAGAACTGTCACACGTTTGAGAGCAGAAGATTGTTTCAAATGAAGTTTGTGTATTTTATCAATGCGCTGTCTTCAGCACTCTGTGTAACAGATAAAGACTTTGTATTTGGGAAGGGTGGGGAGATCGGGGGGGAGTTCATGAAGTACTTATTTAATACTAATTTAAATTTTTGGTTCCCCTCGAATAGCAAGGTAACCTGTAACTAACGTTCAGTAGACGATTGCAGTGCTAATAATTCCCTCGCTGAAAAGAGGCATGTTGGAGCTTTTGTTTTTGTGTTTACGCTCTACCGAAACTCAAGGTTTTGTAAATGAGATGTACAGAAATGTGAATAGGAAAAGAGCTGATGAATGAATAGAATAAAATCTTGAGGCTTCATTGTTTCAGGAACAGAAAGGCCTCTTTCTTCCCCTCCGCAAGCTCGCCAGGCGTTGCCTAGCAACAGTTCCTGCCAGGCCTGGTGCTGACCGCGGGTCGCCAGGGGAACCCAGGCTGGGGCAGGTCAGCTCCTTCCCCTCCCGTGGCCAGGCCCAGCAGAACCGGACCTGCTGCGAGACTGCGCCTGGCTGCCGTTCTGTTAGGGCTGCCAGGGCTCTTTCTTTACTTCAGCGTGCTTTTCCATGAAGCTCAGAGCGTTTTTTTAGAATCAAGTTTCATTTCAATTTGCCAGCAGCCATATCACCCTGCAGCTCAAAACTGTCAACCCCACTGCAGCTCAGCAGCGTGAGCCTGGCCAGAACCTGGATGGGAGACCTCCTGGGAAAAACTAAGGTTGCTGCTGAAAGAGGTGTTAGTGGGGCCAGCAGGGGGCGCTCACCCTGCAGTCTGTGTGGGTCCTAATGCCCCGGTATAGTGACGGGAACACTTTACTAAAAAAAAGGTGCCGTCCTTCGCATGAGATGTAAAACTGTGGTCCTGACTCTCTGTGGTCATTAGAAATCTCAACCCATTTCATGAAAAGAGTAGTAGTCTTGCCCCGGTGTCCTGGCCAAATTTCCCCCTGGCATTTTTAAATTAAGCGCCTCCTAATAATCCTCATCTATGAACTGGCTTCATCACTCTGTTCTCTGTGTAAAGTGCTTTCTTGAGTCCAGCTCTGAAACAGCGTTCACATACCTGTAGAGAAAAGCCAAGTCATACAGTGGATTCCGAACACACGCTTTTTAAAAGTTTTTTTATTAGTTATATTATCAAAAGTGAAAAGGTCTGGTTTCCAGAGAAAACAAAAATCCTTACTTGGCAATTATCCAGTAACTGCTACCCTGGGATTGATGACATCATCGCCCATTTGCTACTGCCATCACAATGTACATTGATGACATCACTTGTCAATTACACAAAGTCTATGTACATCATAAGGTCACTTGATACAATGAGGAATAAGAAATGAATACTCCACAGGAGCTGCAGACGGTCTAAAGCGCTTTAGCCCGAGTCATGGAAAAGGAGAGTTTTATTAAGTTTTATTATTGCTATTAGCATTGATACTCATAAAACTAATAAATGGGATCATGACTTGAAGGAAACCCAGGACATGGAAACTTCAACATTAACTAGGCCAAAGAAAATCTGCAGCCAGTTGATGCTGTCAGGTGCTGAGAAAACTATTGCCTGGTTTTAACGAACGTGTGAAGCTAACGAGGCACCCATCCCTTCCCTGCGGTTCCTCAAAGCAAGGGGCAACAGCAGCTCTGGGCAACGTGAGGAATGGACAAGTCCTCATGGGTCACACACACCCCCACCCCACGACACAGCTCTACTGATAAGATCACTTTATTGGCCATACACAATTTCTTGTATTAGGAATTTGTCTTTTCACATAGCTTGCTCTCCAAGAGACACAGACAGGGAGAGAAACTTGGGTCAGAGCACAGGGTCAGTCATTTATACAGCATCCCTGGAGCAGCTGGGGTTAAGGGTCTTGCTCAGGGGCCCAACAGAGAAGGATTCCTCTGCCGGCCGCGGGATACGAACCGACAACCTTCCAGCCACAGGCGCAGATCCTTAGCCACAGAACCACCACACAACCCGTTTCTTCAACTTCAATTGGTAAATTCCAGTCGATACCACTATGTACCATTGGGTGGCAGTAGTTCCCTACTTCCCATTTAAAGACGCTTCTATTCGAGACATATTGGAGCACTACTGCTCTGGTGGAATTCTGTCACTTTTGGGTTGTGCTGATTTTAATTTATTTAATGTTTATGTGTAGTGCAACTTGAAATCTGCACCTTTTAAGCATCTAAACTGGTAACCATCATTGATTAAGTGAATAGTCGTAACTGGTCAGGCTAGGATGGTTTGGGGCCTTATCCCAACCTAATCTTATTTTAACACTATATAATGTGGGATGTGACTAATGGACAGCTGGGATTAGCACCATAGTTCCTGCTATGGTGTGCAAAGTGATAACCAGATCACCAGGTGTCTCTCTCTCTCTCTCCTTCAAGCCAGCCCAATCCCCAGCTGTGTGGAAGCACAGGGACACTGCTACTGTCCCTGTCCTGACTCTCTGCGGTTTGGGCATTGAAGATGCTACATACTTTTTAAGGAGGAAAAGGGCACTTAGCCCTAATGACCCATCAGATGATATACGTGCGATCAGAAATCGGTTCCAGATGTGTTCGTGACATAACCCCTTCTTGTTCCTGCGGCGATACGTTTTGTTAATGACACTACAATCCCAGATTGACAAGATGTGCATAAGCATGTCGAGGGGAATGAAGAGGGCGGTTCTCTTGGCACACTGCGCTGGCGTCTGATTTGTTCACGGCTGTTCTGGCCATCCCTGTGGCTGCGGCCGAGTAGACAAAGTTCTGCACCATGCACACTGTGTAGACGATGGGGGTGGGGTGGGGGGGTTACCGGTCTACTTGTGACACTGCATCCAGCGCTCCCTCTTGCTCTGTGGGTACCCCCGCTCGGCCCGGAGCTGCTCGTTCACGCGCCAGTACCGGTCCCCCTTGAAGAAGTAGATCTTGCCGTTGGTCCAGGTGAAGGCGGAGCCAGGGTGCGAGGGCACCCCGGTGAAGAGCTGGGAGATGGGTTTGGGGTACACGCTGAGGTCATTGTACACCAGCTCGTCCCACTGCCAGTAGCCGTCGCCCTGGAGCAAGAGGACGGGGGAGGAGTTCGAGTTATCACTGACACGTCCATACTGAAATCGGGAGTGCTGCGCGCCTCTCCCCCAGCAGGAGGAACTGGACCTCTTCACTCGACTACTTAAATACCTAAAAGGTACCAAGAACCTCGAGCTAAAGGACTTGCAAGGTCGGCACTGTAATGAGGGCCCATGCCCACAAGAAGGGTTCATCTGCAGGCGGGTGTCTGTGGTGCTGGAAACGGGAGGCGTGTTTATATAGGGTTGTGGGGGCTGGATGAAACTACGCAGCCAAATGCGGAAGCAGCTGTTCCCAGAACCTCATAGGAAATAACCAGATGAGATTGCTTGCCTGGGTTTGTGTTTAAGTTTAGAAACGTGATTTAACTTTTCAGAGTATGGCACACTCAGACCAGGTGAAGTTTTGGATGGTACTGGGAGCCAAGCAATTCGGCACTAACTGGGCCTCATGGGCTGAATGCCGCCCTCTCCTTTTTAATCTCATGGTCGGATTTGCTTTTGGATATTTTTCAATTCTATGGCTCTATTGAACTGCCCCACAGAGCACTGCCGGTGTCCCAGGCAGATCTGTAAACCAGGTTGACTCTCACCTTGAAGAAGAAGATCTTCTGGTTGACGTCCCAGTAGAGGGCAGCGTCGATGTTGGGGGGAATGCGAGTGAGAGGTTTTGGGTAGCCGTAGTCCAGGCGGAAGCCGGTGTATCTCCAGACCTTGTCCCCTGAAAGAAATGACGCAGGAGCAGAGATATATTTATGCAAAAAGATAATTCCTAATGCAAGAAATTGTAAAAGGGTTAATAAAGTAATGTTATAATGTTATATAAGGATATAGACACCACCAAGACATGAGACTTCTACAACTGGGAGGTCACCACTGGCTCTTGGGACCAGTTATTGTCTTAATCTCCTAAAAGCGCAACTTGCCGCTGCTGAGTGTTATTACCCATAATACCTTGGGTTCCCAAGACAGACACACGTCCGTTACTCCGGCTCAACAGATACGTACCTTTTAAGAAGTACGTCTTGTTGGTCCGCTGAGAGTGCACGGCAGCATCAAGGTTCCCTGGGAGGCTCTTCCACAGCAGGCTGATCTTCATGGGCCTGTTGTGTCCCAGGTCAGATACCGTCCACATGTACTGTCCGCTGAACGCATACGTCTTCCTGTAGGGCCCTGGAGCAGCAGGAGAGGGAGAGCCATTGATCAGGAATCTAATGCTGCTGAGATCACACCAGAGTACAGGGTTCGCAGACTGGGCCACTGCCGAGATCACACTGGAGGAAAGTGTGGAGGATCACGGGCAGAGGCTCTGCTGAGATACACCAGAGCACAGGGATCACAGACGGGGCCTCCGCTGAGATCAACCTGGAGCACAAGGATCACGGGCAGGGCGCTGTTGTAGGGGGACTGAGTGATGTCACACCTCAAAAATAAAGCTACAGCTCTGGTTTGAAAGCAGCACAAAGAGCACGAATGAATGCAGTGGGTTTCATTGTTTGTGCTGTTTGTAGGGGGGCCAACTCCACGGAGCTCAATCAGGCCGGTAACTGAACATCTGCTGAAAGGCCGGAATGGGCTCAAACAGGAATGTTTGAGAGTTGCTCAGCCTTTTCCGCGCACCATGGGGGGGTATGATGAAAGTAATACCACAGCGGAAACACAGGTGCTGGGCAGTGCCATTCTCAATCTCAAACCACATACCCAGCATGATGGCATCCAGATCAGCAGTGCAGGGGTCTGGCACGTCGCCCTGCTCATCCGGGACGACAGCGGGGGGCACCGAGGGGGCTGGCGCCTGAGGCTCGCTGGGCACGCTGGGCACGCTGGGCACACGCTTCCCTGGGACAGGGAGGGCAGTGAATTAGACGCAGAGAGCCACCATGCTTTACAAACGCGCATGGGCCAAAACTTTGGGCAACACTTCTGAAGCCTCGGCGGTCAGGCATCTGGGATCCATTTGTGTGAATTGAGTCATTTACCGAGGAATTTTCCTTTATCGTGAATAAAAGGTAACAGATTTGCCCAGAGGCTTTAGTTCTGACACCCTTCACCCCTCTACAGGGGCTTTTATCCTGCACTTTAGTGTAGAAGAGTTTAGACAAGCAGGAAACAGCGCAGAAGCAGAAAAGCCAGGGAGCTGGTGCTACAGGGTCGGGGTGGCGGTGAAAAAGGATGAGAGGGAGCACCCACAGATGGGCAGAGGCGGGATGCCACACTCTCAAGAGGGAGCACACAGAGACGGGCAGAGGCAGGGCGGCGTACTCTCAAAAGGGAGCACCCACAGACGGGCAGAGGCAGGGAGACGCGCTGTCGAGAAGGAGCACACAGAGACGGGCAGAGGCAGGGTGGCAAGTACTCACCGTACAGAGCCTGGATGGCACGGACATCGTCAGGGTGCAGCCGGAAGTTGGATTTGTACCCATTGTAGACGGGGCCCATGAGAGCACTGGGGTACTGCGAGTGACCCAGGCCCAGGGCGTGCCCAATCTCGTGGGCCGCGATGATGCGCAGGTTGGCGCCACGGGACGTCCCCTCGGTCCAGTACTCATCTTCATCGAAGTGGACGATGCCGGACTCTGGGACATCCGCGTGGGCGAGCACCCGTCCTGCAGAGACAGTATCATTACAGTGACACGGGCTCTTATGTGCCACTGCTGATGGGCCGGTTTACACTCAGCCAGCACTTCTAGTCGAGCTGACTTTGCATTATGTTGTGGCAACCTTACATTCACCCCCTGGTAAAGGGGTGTCAGTTTATTAATCTGCTGGGGCACATGTGAGGAAACCTCTGGGGGTCACTGTATTTTACAGGATAATCCAAAAATACCAAACCAAAAATTAATGATCACAACCAGAGTTTGTACAATCAACACTTTTGCTATTTTGGAGGGTTCTGTATTGAGAAAGAGAGAGGAGCTTGTTTGCCGAATGTACATGTAGACTGGGATTCGGATTCGTATTCGTATGTAATGCTGTTTTCTCAGGATGTACACACAATTTAACAAAATTAAGGATGTCCATGATTCGGCAACCAGAATCCTGACCAGGTCTAGTGCAAGTGATCACAGTACTCCTATCCTGGATTCTTTGCAGTGGCTTCCTGTCAGGTTTTGTGTCAACTTCAAAAAGCTCATGCACACCTGTAAGGCTCTCTGCATGGCTTGGCACCTCCATACCTGTCTGAGCTACTATCGTCCTACTCCCCACCTCACAACCTTCTCTCTTCTAATTCTGGTCCCCTGTCTGTTCCTCAAACCCATCTACACTCCGTGGATGACAGGGCCTTCTCCTGCTGCACCCCAAAGCTCTGGAAATCTATCCCCAAGGATATCAGAGAGTCACCTTTCCCCAGCTCTTTCAAATCCAGACTCAGAACCTTCTTCTTTAGAAGGGCCTGTCCTTAACTGGTTCTGTTATTTACACTTTTGCTACTATTTTATTCCGTACCCCCCATCTACTATCGCCTTTCATTGTGTATTTTCATTGTATATATCTTGTGTATTTTTTGCCTTTTTTTGTTGTCGTTCTGTAAAGCGCTTTGGGAAGCCACCTTTAAGGTCCCATACAAAAATAAAGTCTATTAGTAGTAGTACAATAGAAAACACCACACAATGTGCACATTACAAAGCAGTAAATAATAATTACAGTCACAGCCGCCCATCATGCACAACAACATACAACGGGTAGTACAGAGCAATAAACACACAGATGTGACACAGCTACACTGCGAACACGTGGCCTGCAGTTCTCAGCTTTTCCTCAGTTCTGCTGGGAATCTCCGGGACTCACCTGGCCCGTCGAAGGCCACGGAGCAGGCGTGGCTCCTCCTGTGGAAGGAGATCTTGATGTCGGCCCGCCCCCCCGTCACCTCCTGGAAGGTCAAGGGCGCCACCTCGCTCCAGTAGTGGAAGGCCGATTGGATGGCGGCTCTGGTCTCGGCCAGTCCCAGGTCAGGGGTGTGGTTGTGGATGCGGTAGGTCAGGTTCTTCTTGCGCCAGCGCCCTGCCGCCCAGAACGGACACTGTGACACCCGCCTGCTGCAGGTGAGCGCACAGTCATGGGGTCATGGTACCAATCACCATCACACCTAACCCAGCTGGACATACAGACCCTCTCCTACAGTCCTAGAAAAACACTGGGTCTACATTATCATCATAACAGATATTAATATATACATATACACGATAATCATTTTAACTACAGCAACTTCAGTCTGTACCTATTCACAGGGCTTTGAACTGGATCAATCTGATGGAAGCACCTAATGAAATGGGACAGCTGTGCCCCCACTCTGGAATTGAACCTACAACCCTCTTATTACAGGTCTAGAGACTTGACCACTTTGCCACACTGCAGCCAGCAGTAAGCTTGTGAGTACTGTGGTGGTGTATAAGTGTTTCAGGTCTTAATACAGGCAGAGGTTTAAAAGTCTAATTTATTCTAATTTATGGAAAGCCCGAAATGAAGATGGCTGGTCTATCCTTGCTGCCACTCGCTGTACACCTAACCCTCAGTTCCCAAACTTAATTTGTTCCTTGAAAGGTACACAATTGTAAAACGAAAAACAAATTCCCATTATTTTACATGTAAAACCTTCCATTTCATTCCCGAGTCCTAACATATCGCCCACTGGTATTAGAGCACTGAATCGTGGAAGCAGGCACACTATTGCTTAGTGATGACAATCACTCTGTTCCCTCTAATGCAGTAGTTTAGTTGTGGGTATTTCGATACTGAAGTGGGGTTCTGTCAGTGTGGCGGGCGAGTATCCCTGGCCCAGCATGTCCTGTATTGGGTCAGAACCACCCCCCCATGCTCATGCAGGTCAGCCCAACATGGGCCCGGCGCTCACCCAGCAGGCGGTATTTAAAGGTCTTCTGGTTGAAGGGGTCCTCGATCCCGCAGCGCGGCCGCCTCATCATGGCCAGAGTGGCCTTGTCTATCGTCCCGGTCACGGGCAGCTGAGTCACCCTCTGAAAGACCCTGCAGGGGCAGGAGGGGCACAGGAAAGTCAGACAGGGGCCTGCTGGCGGTGGAGAGACGTTATCTCTTCTCTCTCTAGCCCTCCGGCTCCGGTCTTCACAATCCTGCACTGGCAGGCTGCTGTTACTCAGGAGTCACTCTTATTTCGGACAGTTCTTGTGCTTGGGTCCTTCTGCTCATTGTTTGACAGGCATGTATCCATCTAATAATAATAATAATAATAATAATAATTATTATTATTATTATTATTATTATTAATAATATTATTACTACCATTATTACACACCTGAAGAAGGCTCTAAGGCTGAAACATTGTGTTTTCTTTCTTCTCTTTTCAGCAGAGAATAAACCTTTACTTGTTCTTTTGCAGCCTACGCATGCTGACGCAGCTGCCCACCTGAACTACTACTTATCATTATTATTATTATAATAAACTGCCTTTGACTTCTGAACTTATTAACAGAGAGTCCAGGTAATAACAGCTCCTGTGAGGCCAGTAATCAGCTCTGAGATAATCATGCACAAAGCCTCAAATACTTTAAAAAGCCCATTGAGGCAAATATTAATTTAAAGAACTGGACACACTAACTCTTCTTCTATCTGTCACCCACCCAAGCTGGTGGTCCTTAGCATCGAATCTGCCCTGTGTGGGGAGAGCCCACACTCCCCTGCCCGTGCAACAGCGCCGCCCTGCAGGACAGTGAGCACCGACGGGTGGTGCGGCACGTCTCTCACGGACATTACTGCCAGCTCGCCGGCACCCAGAGGGCACCAGGGGTCCCTGAATGACCCCCTGCCAGCCAACCCAGGCAGCGTTCAGCAAAGTGTGCGTCACTGTGGGGATTCCCTGATGGACAGGTCACTGGCGTTAGCACAGGGTCCAGGTGTGGAGTGGGTGGGGGCTCCCTAGTGGGCAGGCCTCACTCTCTGGGTGCGCTTTGCAGGCAGAGCTCTGATGCCCTGGAGCTCACAGCTTCGTTACCTGAGGGCCTCCTCTATCTCCTCCGGCTGGAAGCCCGAGGCCTGCGGGTCCAGAGGGGTGCTGAGGTAGCCGTACTGCTTCAGGTAGTCCTGCGGATTAACAGACAGACAGATAGACAGACAGAAAGCACGTGGCTTTAAAAGTAGCAGTAAATAACAGGCGTTCTTATTTTTTCTGATATAAACCTACAGGGGCCCCACCCCTCGATCCAGAAAGTGGCATATTCCTTGCAAGGCCCATGGGAGCCCACAGCTTGTCACAGAGGCAAAGGGAGCAAGAGAGGCCTGCAGCTCGGACAGGACGTCAGTCCATCACAGGGCTCACACACAGGCACACAGGCACAGACTGGAATCACTGGAAATTACAGACAGCAATAGGTGGACGCCGGGGATCAGAGAGAGTGGTAATTAAACCCAATTCGATGGATTTCAGGAGCATTAGAGCATAAGAGCTCAAACAAACGAGAGGAGGCCATTGGGCCCATCTTTGCTCATTTGGTTCGTTGAGCTAAATTAAGATTTCATCCAGCTGCGTCTTGAAGGAGCCCAGCACTTCTTCCCACTGCATCTTGGGCTGTGACCACTCTGCTGGGAAGCCTTTCCCAGACACCCACAACCCTTTGTGTAAAGACGTGTTTCCTATTCTAGCTCCTCAATAAATTACCTCCTAATTACCACTTGTGATGCTTCTAAATACCACTTGTCCTTCTCCTTCTATTGCCTCAGAATCTGAAGACCCTGGGGTGACCTTGTTTATTAAACCAAGGAGGTTTTCATACACTGGGATCAGATTTAGTCTATGTCTCCTGGACTGAAGGTGTTTAGGCCCCTACGTGTTGCGTGAGCTTGACATTCCCTGACTCTGTAAGGAGATGGAATTTCCTAAAACAGATCAGCTGCGCAGCAGCTGTGGGAGAGCCGGAGGAGAGGTCTATCCGCTATCGGAATTGTGAGCGTGAGTGTGTCCATTTTTCTGGCACACAAGTGCTGTGCATGTCAAGGCAAAAACAAAACTGGGCTTGTGCAGACAGGACTGTTATTAACGGCGGCAGGGAGGCCCCCTGGGAGCAGGTAGGAGACTTCTGGGTCAGCCCTGAGACACAAACAGCACGACACAACCACTTGTAAGCGAGCGCGGTTTCGAAAGACAGTTTCGGGAGGGAGGGTGGATCCCAATCTCTCCCACTTCTGCCCGCCTACGTGAGTAAGCCTCGCACCCAGGTCTTCCTCTCTCACACACCCCTCCCCCAACATTTACACCCTTGCAGCAGACCCCCCTGGCTCAATCCTCACAATACTGAGGAGGGAATAATCTCTACACAATTCATCCAGGACCACTAGACTCAAGAAGCTTCTATCCCACTACGTTGCTCATCCTCAACAGCTACTGCCGTGCCTCAGACTCAGAACACATCTGCACTAGGCACTTTCGCATGGGCATGGTCTACCATGTCTATTTTCTACTACATATCTATTGTTCCTGTTGTTATTATTTATTATGTTTGTAATGTACTGACCGCACTGTGTGATGTTGTCTGCTGTACTGTGTTTGTGTTTGAGATTTTCCAATGTACAGTACGCATACATTTGGCGGTAAACTCCTCTACTCTACCCATCGCTCTCTCTCGCCCCTTCATTAAGACCTAACCCATTCCCCAGATAATACTTTGCCAGCAGCAGCCAGCTCAGACCACAGCAGTGCAGTTTGTGTCTGGGTGCTGCGGTACATTTTTGGGGTGCACAGATCCATTCTACTGTACAGACATGGTGACTATTTGTGGCACAAATTGCAGAAATCGTAGGTTAGTGTCTTGGTCTGCCTTGAGCTGGATCAGATAGCATATAGTACCGTTTAAGGTCATGAAAAGACTCTCTTACAAAATAAACACTGATGTTTTGGTGGCCGGGCACTTCTTAGTCTTATCTTATAATGACACCACCTTTGTAATTCTTTGCAGAACAGCTATCAAAGTGACCAGTCTAGAGTACAAGCACTGTATGTGGGGGTTTGGGATACTAAAGGCAAGCCAAATGTTTGGTCGCATAATCTAGGCAGACGACAAGCCCAGAACAGAGCCCTCCTTAACAGGCTCGGTACTACTCTGCTCCGTGATGGGGCACAAACCTCGGTACTCCCATTAAAAGGCCTTTGGAGACACAGAAATGTAACCTGTATTTTTTTCTCATTAACAACAACAACAAAACAATTCTTCTTCTTTATATTACTGCAAAAATGTACTTCAACGGAAAACAAAGGTTTAAAAACGCCTTTAAAGATACAGCGTTAATAGTCAACCATACTTGGGGTACAGGAGATGGTGGCTTTCCCCCGTTGTTTTTGGGGGTCCCACAGAGAGACAGTTACCCTCTCCTCTACCGTTGAAAGCCCCAGACAATGCGGTCCGGTCGGTGCTCTTACCGTGGCCTCGGTGTACTCGTTTCTCCGGTCCATGACCGAGGACAGCGCCGACAGGGCGACGGTGGACAGCAGGAGCAGCGGGCGCAGGGAGAGCATTCTCGGGGTGTCCTCGGTGCGAGCAGGGGACTGTCGAGCAGGCTGTGTCCTCCTCCTCCAGCTGGCTTTGGCAGGGTCAGCCGAGAGCGGTCAGTACCGGCGCTTTCTGCACTCTCTGCGCAGGACGACCGCCGTTTCCAACCGAACAAGCAAAACCACGCTTTTCTGTGCACAAGAACAAGAAAAGAAAAACTACATACGTGCCGAGCGTTTTTCCTGGGGGCGTTTTGTTTATGTCGTGAGCCCGCTCCACACGTCCCTCTTCCCCTCGTCTCCGGGGTGCCCTGGTCCTGAAGCCGGGCTGTCTCCGGGAGTTTATACCGGCCCGGCGCTGTGACTCACAGCGCCAGCTCCAGCCCGCGGTGATCCACCCCAAAGGAATGCGGTCTGGAGCCGGTTCAAAAGGGAGGCTCTATAAACTAAACCCATCCTTCACCACAGTTCAGTCATTGCCTGCTTCCCCCACGGAGCCCTGCCTCGGCAGCAGTAAAACCGTGCCTGTCAGGATAATCTCAATACCCAGAATTTAAGGCGGGAAACAGATTCTTTTAGACCATCCGTTGGTCGCGTTACTCGATTTTTTGTCACTTCGGGTGAGTAACCTCTGAAAGTGAGTAAACTCTTCCTCGCTTTGGTTTATCGTACCCGATTTACGTCAATAAAAGTTAATCGACCCCCCAAAAATGTCCCATTTGTTGAGACGCGCTTTATTTTACCAAAAAAAAAAGTCGCAATAAAATGTCATTGCAACTAGTCTGCGGTTTGGAGAGTTGCTGACGTTCGGAGACCTTGAAAATCAATTAGAATTGTTTTGTATCCGCTTGAGGTTGTATAAAATGTACACAAGACTTGATTTAATCGGTTAAGGATGGTGTAAATGTCCCACACACGAATAGCCCAATAGTGTCCAAGCACCGTCACTCCTGGCCAGCGGACAAGGAAACGCGCGTCCTGCTTCTTAAGAACAGCAGGTATGATATGACACTGGGCCTGGTTCTCTGTCCATTTCCCCCACAATTAATGTCAGCTTTCTCTTTTTCTGGGGGCTGTGCACTGTGGTAGAAAGCCAGGTTGCTGCTGCAGCTGGTGGGGGTGCACCAGTAGGTGGTGCTCTTCCTTTAGACCAATGCTCCAGCATGGTGAATGGGGACAGTGTGCAGTAGGAGTGCCATCCTTCAGATGGGATATTGCACTGAGGTCCTGACTGCTTGGGCATTACACATCCCAGGGCGCTGTTTGTAAGAGAAAGGCCGCTTACCCTGGTGTCCTGGCTCAGTGCCACTCTGGCCTTGCCCAGTCCGGCCTCCCTGCACTTCCCCCACAACTCCCCTGGTGCAGCAGTTTCGCCCTCCTGCCCCTGACCCGCTGTGCAGTGTCGCCCAGGAGGGGGTGGATGAACTGGGCCCGTCCCGCGTCTATGTGAACCACTTTGGGGTCAGACTCTCTGCACTAATGCCAAGACGTAATTTATAAAACATGCAGGGAATGATAAGATGTGAAATTAATGTTCAAGGACTAAATCATAAGCCTCAGCTATAAAACAAACAGAGTAAACTGTGACCTCATGCTTTCTAAGTTTTATTCGCGCTGGAGAAGGGTCTTTTTTTTACCCGTCCCAGGGGCCCACTGTGCCGCAGAGCTCGGGAGGGCAGTACGGACGTGGTGGGTGTGTGTCCGGCCTCGGCTCCGACAACCAGACCACAGCGAGGTCCAGCCAGCGGGGCCACACCCAGAGCCCGCGGGGCCCGGACTCGCTCTGCCCATCCCCCCCGGGGAACCAGAGAGGAGGCTTCAAAACAATCGAACTGCAGCCTTTGTGTGGAGAGAAAGCAGGCAGGAGCCGACTGGCCTCAGAGCGTTCTCTCGGCTGCTGTACGAGTCCATGCTCCTCTCTGTCCCCCTGCTTGTCGCCTCTCCAGGAGCCTTCCACTGTCCTCGTCACTGTGATCGCCGTTGCGAAGATTATACAGTGCCTTGCGAAAGTATTCGGCCCCCTTGAACTTTTCAACCTTTTGCCACATTTCAGGCTTCAAACATAAAGATATACATTTTTTATTTTATGTGAAGAATCACCAACAAGTGGGACACAATTGTGAAGTGGAACGAAATCTATTGGATTTTTGAAACTTTTTTAACTAATAAAAAAATGAAAAGTGGGGCGTGCAAAATTATTCGGCCCCTTTACTTTCAGTGCAGCAAACTCACTCCAGAAGTTCAGCGAGGATCTCTGAATGATCCAATGTTGTCCTAAATGACTGATGGTGATAAATAGAATCCACCTGTGTGTAATCAAGTCTCTGTATAAATGCACCTGCTCTGTGATAGTCTCAAGGTTCTGTTGAAAGCGCAGAGAGCATCATGAAGACCAAGGAACACACCAGGCAGGTCCGTAATACTGTTGTGGAGAAGTTTAAAGCCGGATTTGGATACAAAAAGATTTCCCAAGCTTCAAACATCCCAAGGAGCACTGTGCAAGCGATCATCTTGAAATGGAAGGAGTATCAGACCACTGCAAATCTACCAAGACCTGGCCGTCCCTCTAAACTTTCAGCTCAGACAAGGAGAAGACTGATCAGAGATGCAGCCAAGAGGCCCATGATCACTCTGGATGAACTGCAGAGAACTACAGCTGAGGTGGGAGAGTCTGTCCATAGGACAACAATCAGTCTTACACTGCACAAATCTGGCCTTTATGGAAGACTGGCAAGAAGAAAGCCATTTCTCAAAGATATCCATAAAAAGTCTCGTCTAAAGTTTGCCACAAGCCACCTGGGAGACACCCCAAACATGTGGAAGAAGGTGCTCTGGTCAGATGAAACCAAAATCGAACTTTTTGGCCACAATGCAAAACGATATGTTTGGCGTAAAAGCAACACAGCTCATCACCCTCAACACACCATCCCCACTGTCAAACATGGTGGTGGCAGCATCATGGTTTGGGCCTGCTTTTCTTCAGCAGGGACAGGGAAGATGGTTAAAATTGAGGGGAAGATGGATGCAGCCAAATACAGGACCATTCTGGATGAAAACCTGTTGGAGTCTGCAAAAGACCTGAAACTGGGACGGAGATTCATCTTCCAACAAGACAATGATCCCAAACATACAGCAAAATCTACAAAGGAATGGTTCACAAATAAACGTATCCAGGTGTTTGAATGGCCAAGTCAAAGTCCAGACCTGAATCCAATCGAGAATCTGTGGAAAGAGCTGAAAACTGCTGTTCACAAACGCTCTCCATCCAACCTCACTGAGCTCGAGCTGTTTTGCAAGGAAGAATGGGCAAGAATTTCAGTCTCTCGATGTGCAAAACTGATAGAGACATACCCCAAGCGACTTGCAGCTGTAATCGCAGCAAAAGGTGGCTCTACAAAGTATTAACGCAAGGGGGCCGAATAATTTTGCACGCCCCACTTTTCATTTTTTTATTAGTTAAAAAAGTTTCAAAAATCCAATAGATTTCGTTCCACTTCACAATTGTGTCCCACTTGTTGGTGATTCTTCACATAAAATAAAAAATGTATATCTTTATGTTTGAAGCCTGAAATGTGGCAAAAGGTTGAAAAGTTCAAGGGGGCCGAATACTTTCGCAAGGCACTGTAAACTACGGGTCTGGACAGCCCTCAGTCCCAGCAGTGCCTGAAGCTCCAGGAGGCTCACAGACAGTACCAATATGTATTTTCTAATCATAAATTTAGAATCCACCGTTATTTTTCCTCTTCTGCACCCATCAATTTGGAATCGCGAACCGTGACTCATCCTGACTCACTGCTGCGGCCCCCTCATTGCAGAGACAGACGCCAACCGCCATGTGTCCAACCTGCCGTGTCAAGCCCACCGCTGGACACCGCTGCCTTCTGCACCTCCTGCAGGCTGAGAGCGGTAACTACAGGGCCTCCGGACCGCCAGCCAGTCAAAGGACCGGCAGAGCTCTGTCGCAGGTTCGGGCTGCTCCTGTGGGTTTCTCTTTGCAGGTGATGTACCCTTGCTTTGCTCTCCCATCATCCACCTCATAATCTGTCACATCTACCCCTCTTTCACCATGGTTTCACTGAGCGTGCTCACCTTTATGTTGGGTTTGCTGCAGCACCTCGCAGTACTCGTTTACAGGAGTAGGGCCGTGGCTTTTCTAGTTATTTCTGCAAGGTAGAGTTCCCAAACTGATCTCCAAACCAGCCCATTAATTACGAGGCATGTTCTACTACCTTCACACCTCAGCCCTACAGACCCTTTGTTTCACATCACTCAGAAACGTGTGTGTGCACGCTCAGAAAGAACGCACAGGCTACTGTCATTGTCCTATAATATAAAGGCATAACTACATAACTACATAACTGCATAAATGCAGCAGTTTTGCAAATCACATTACGAGAAGATTCCTTTAAAAACAGGTAAATGAGGCTCCAGGACTGATTTCCTTCAAGCGGTCGGACCAGGTGCCTGTAGAGTGACCTGTCCCTCCCGTGTCCTGTCCCGCTGTGCCTGTGTCCTGGTGCTGAATGCCCCGTCCTGATGTCCGGACCTCGTTCCAGTTCTTGAACAGCACGCGAGGCCACGAGGCTGCCAGCGCGATGGCAGTTAATGACAGGCTGCAATCTGCAGGAGGCCCAAACCATTGGTGTCGTGTAACAAATACCGGGGCAGGGGAGGCACTGCAGCCTATAGTTTTCTCCGAGGAAAAACACAGGCTCCTCCAAGCCTCTGCACCAGGGCCTTTCCCCTCTCGTGGCAAGCGACCTCGAACGCCCCCCGAGACGGGCTCTGCCAGGGGGCGTGACCTAGCCGAGCTGAGGACTCGGAGGTCTCAGGGTGGCAGAGTAACGTGAGTAACGTATGATCAAACTGCTGGGAGAATCTACCTTTCTCCAGGCTTGTGCAGAAGCAACTCGCTGTATCTTACTGTGCGCTATAATTGGTGGCTTGCTGGTGCGTTTTGATAAAATCACGCCTGTTTACGGCTGTCCCTCATGGCACTGGCACCCTTTAGAAGGCCACCCAAGCTTCCTTCTTGCCAGTTTCGATACCAGCCTAGTGTTTGGAGTGCGGACGGAGCTGTCAGAGTGATGTTTTATGGTTTCCCGATTGGTAAATGTCTATAATGACCCACCACAGCTTGGGAGCTAATGACAGTGTTTTGATACCTGTAAGAGCTGAAATCAGAGAGCGGTCCTGGAGGAGAGGACAAATTCTTTTCGTTGTTGTTGTTGTTGTTCTGAAAGCTGGCTGCTGGGATTTTCAGCTGACAGAAGCTAAAGTGAAGCAGCAAGCCATCTTTAAGTCTGAATTTGATACAACCCTGATCGCAGTGCAGCACGATCACCTAGCACTTGTTTCATAATGCCTCAGTGCGATAAAGAAAAGCTTTATTTATCTCTTGGAATCTTTGCACAAAACCACAGCTTTGTTTGTGCACAGATCCATGTCCCAAATACAGTTATTGCATGTGAAGAGACTTCTTTTTGACATGCTGTAGCAGTTACAGCTCTCTTTGCAGTTTGTTAGGTCTGATCCCTGTAACATCCCTCCTGCCTCCAGCTAGTGGACCTTGGTCTCTCTCACACAGTGCTTTGTCTCAAAATGCTAGCCAAACACCTACATACATAACCTAGTCTGTTGCAATCAGCGAGAGTCTGCACTGCTCCAGTGACGTCACAGGCCTGCCCACATCCTTAATCATTATTAACACCCCGGGAGGTCATCACAACAGTCTTAAAGGGCATCCCACGTGTCCCAGGATCTCCCTGACCAGTGCAGAAGATGTAAGCGCCCTGGCCAGGACGTCGTCCCGGAAAAGAAAACCGACGTCTCCTGGGCCTGCGGTATCCTGTCTGGTCGGTCCGGCCTGCCAGGACGCTACACCCCGGAGCGCACCCCCGCAGGACACACCTCACACCTTCCCAAGCCATCAGACTTTCCAGTCGACAGCCTCGCTGCCTCCCTCCACTGCTAAGCAGAGCGGCAATAAAGCTGACTTGCCCCAGTGACACTGCTTGCTGGGCATGAAGGCGAGAACCACAAGTTTATCTCCTCACCAGAAGCCACACACAGATTCACTTAGCAGCTGTATATACTGACCAGCTTCAAGAATCCTAACGGATTAATGAGCTTCAGGTATTCTGCATGCCAGTCGGTCACTGAGAGATTCCTTAATGCCATCTCCAGTCTCTTGTATTTTGTCTTCCGGGTGGTTTTCAGTTTAGATTAATGTTTTCCAAATAATTTCTAATAGTTTCTAAAATTAAGCATTACAGGGCAGTGTGCTGGGAAGCCCAAATAGCTAATAAGTGACAGGAACAAATACAGCTGCTTCCTCCAGTGTGAGCAAACAATGTGATTTCTTTCAGTTTTGCAATTCATGAAGTGCTTGAAAATCTTGGATTGCTTCCCCATCAACAAAATCACATAAAGCCTTTGACTTGTTTTGATTTTGGAACAGGATTTATACATGAGATTAGAAATGATAACGGCCCCCCTGGCAGTGAGACACACCACACCTACGCTTGAGGACACGTCTCTCTCCGTCAGTAACTGTGTGCCAAGACAGGGACACGGACTGTTCCTTTGGCACCCGGGGTGGATCCAGAGTTGCGCATCTAAGAGGTTCCCCCTCTGAAATGTGTTGTGTGAAAGAAAACAAAGTCAGCCAAAAGCCTCTCAACCCTCCGTCCAGAAAGATGCGACCTTACGCAAGCATAGTGCACTCTGCTTTTCAGCGTGGGGTGCAAAGGGGTTGTCATGATACATGCATGGTTAATGCAAAGGCTTGGCAGCTCCTGCAGCCTTTTAGATGCACTGAATGGCTATTGTCTGTTGTTTAGCCTGTCATCCCAGGACATTTGGTGATACAGCCTATGCACCTTCAGCAGTGGTGTCTTTAACTCCCTGAGATAGATGGAGATGATGCTCCCTTCGTGAACATGCTGTTTAGAACAGAGCCAATCAAAAGGCCCTTTTTCAGCTGCGCCCCCAGTGAAAGAGCTGTAGGGCCTAGTGACAGCGTGGCACTCCCCTCCCTGCCCGCTGACAGTCACAGCTGGCCAGTGGGTGAACACCAGCCCAGACAAAGGCTGCCATTGTGCGAGGGGGGCGCTTTGGTGTTGGAGAAGAGCTGGGACAGCTGCTGCAGTGTGGCAGAGGGCACTGTTGCAGCGTGGGCACTGCCACTGCCCCTTAATTGATAGTGTTGAAAACCCTGGCCAGGAAGCCCTGCGCCACTTCACAGGATCCTTCAGCAATCCAGCAGAGCAGTGGGAGACACAGCTGGGCAGGACATCTGCAGGCCTCTGTGGCACATGAAGGAATTGGCCTTATTACTAATTAAACCTGTCATCAAGAGCCATGAAGCCATCTACACAGAGTTTATTGATCACAGAGCAGAGCTATTTCCTTGTCTTGAGAGTCCTGGCCTTTTTCAGTTTGAGGGAGCAGACCTCCTGGACACAGACTGGACACTGCCCTGGGCTGATCACCCTGCCTGACCTGGCCCTGATCCTGACCATGACCTGCCTAACAGCCCTCGTCTTGGGCGACGGACCAGTCACCTGCGATCGGACTTTCATCTGGTGTTTTTTGTTGGCATGGAAATATCATGATCCCCCACTGTCTTTTGCCAGCCCCCACTCTGGATCCCCAGTTTGCCCACTTCCCCCCAAAAGGGAAGATTGTTTTCCTGTGCCACCCTTCTGCGCTCAGCTTGATACACTGCTGATCCGGAAACAGGAATATCTGGAGTGGAAGAGTGGAAAATCCCAGCTGGAAACTGAGATGAGAGATCGGCCTGCTTCGGCCCTCGCAGGTCTCGCTGTGAGGCTGATAGCTACTTGTCTTGTCATAATAGAGGGATTGTGCCAGCTGAGGTGAGAAAAGGGTAGCTTGTGCCTATGCCAGCCCCACATTCCCATAAACATGCCAGTTAACAAATCACTGTCATTAGAGAAGACAGGCCAGGATATGTGCTGGCACCAGTTGTTGTGCCTGAGGCTGTGGGCTGACTGCAGGGGTGTGCAGCAAGATTGACAGGTTTGGCACTTTACACCACACGCAGACACTACACACAGACACACCACACACACACAGACACACTACACACACACAGACTACACACACACACACCCACACTACACACAGACATACTACACACACCACACACACAGACATGTACACACACACAGACACACCACACACACACAGACACACACCCACACTACACACAGACATACTACACACACACAGACACCACACACACAGACATGTACACACTACACACATAGACACACCACACACACAAACACACCTAACACACACACAGACACACAACACACCACACACACGGACACCACACACACACGTACACACTACACACATAAACACACCACACACACAGACACACTACACACAAACACGCACACACCACACACACACAGACACCACACACACACGTACACACTACACACATAGACACACCACACACACACCACACGCACTCATCACACACACATGCACACACTACACACACACAGATCACACACGCATGCACACACCTCACACACAGACACACTACCCACACATGCGCTACTCACACATACACACACGCACACATTCACTCACGCACAGGCACATGCCACACACACGCATACCACACATTACACCCAACCACATATGCACAGGCACATGCACACTACACATGCACACTACACACGCATGCACATACGCTACACATGTGCATGCACACACACACACTACACATGCACAGGTGCACACACGCACACACAGGTTCATACACACGCACGCACAGGCGTACACACACTGCACCTCACCCTTTGGATGTTAGTTGCTAATTGATCCAACAATCACATCTGTTTCCTGAAAGAAGTCTGGCTATCGGCTTCAATAACGTGCCAGGTTTGATACTGTATTTCCAGATTCCCACTGCTCTTTGGAAAAAGAAGTCTCTCCTGTTTCTTCCATGTTATTTATGGTTTGTGTTTTACTGTTCATACTGTAGTTCAGAAAAGTCTAGGAGACAACGTACCTCAACAGTAAATCCATGGTTACAGATTGGATAGAAATACATTCTGGTTAGCTGCCTCAGTTTCCGAGCTTGACAGTGTACAGCTGGTCTACTGGGAAGTCAGCTGAGATCAGATAACGTAAACCTTCCATAATGCCGTCAATTCCCAGGCCAAGAACAAATTAGTCAGAAAACAAATGAGTTCCCAGCCTAATTCTCCCCCTCTCTCCCTCGTGAATCAGGGCTGTGAACCCCTGAGATGAGTACTCGCACACTCACACAGGGGGTGTGGGAAGGTTTCAGCTCCATCAGTCCAGCAACGGCTCGGAGTGTTCCCAAACTCCTGTGCAGGAAGATAAGCACTTGAAATGGGCCAGGACTCACGCTCCTGAAAGTGAGACGCGAGGCAGAGGAGGAGCCGACTGCAGTGATGTCAACGACATGCAGAGGAGCTTTTGCCAGGAAACGTTGCCAGTTGAAACCTAGCAGGTCATCCAGTTACATCAGATGAGTCCCCTAACCTTGGATGGCTGCCAGTATTGTCTTTGAAAAACTCTGGACAAATGTCCTCCCCCACTTACACCTTTTGTGCACATCAGTCACCACGACAACCCCATCACACTTAGCAACGTAGGTTTAGACAGGAAAGAGAGACTGAGGGCGCTCACTCCTTCCTGTTGTAAAGCACTGAGGACCTCCACTGCTCTCCACACCATCTGGGCTCTCGGTTTCCACATCTGCAGCTGGCTTTTGGGCTCCTTCCCCTCTGCTGCTGTCGGTAGCAGCACAGCCTTTTCGTTTGCCTTTACTTCAGAGTCCTTTCTGCTCGCATGAATTCTGCTTTGCGGTAGAATGGTCAAGGTTCGTGGAGTCTCATTCACTCTGCTGCTGGAGCTGGGCATTCTTCTCCAGTTTCAGATGAAGATTACATCAGCCCCCAGCGAAAGCATCAGTTGAAATAAATCATCACCTTCATTACCATAATAATTATTGCACTTGTATAGGCATTTTTCCCAGCAGTGCACCTGACATATTACACCACCATATGACACAGGACAGTGCGGCCCTCGCAGACTGAGTATGGGGTAGGAGACCAGTTTTGGAGGTAGGAGACATTTGTTCCAGGGTAGGACAGCCTGAATTGGGCTGCGTCTTATGTTTTTCAGAACATGAGCGAAAAAAACAACTCACTTCTACAATATGAATGGGGCTAATTGCAAAATTGAAAATAAGCAGATTTCAAATCCCTTTAAGGCAACAGCTAAGGGGATCCCCAGTTCACCCTAATGTCTGGGTGGCCACTATCCAGATCTGGATCTGTGACTGCGACAGGACTCATGACACACTTCAGGCAACAACATGAAAGTTTCTGAATAATTCATGTGTTAAAATGAATGTTTAGGTTGCTGGGTAACAGGGTAAAAATCAGTTGTGCAGTACCCTATTTTTTTAAACTTGAAAATCCCAGTCTGTTATCTACATGTGTGCCTTGCATGTCATGAATTTTGAAATCGAGGGGGGGGGGGGGAGACCATCAGTAATACAAAAACAAACCTAATAAATTATCTGAAAGCAGGGAAACAACTGTGCCCCAGTTTCTCGTGACTCACGAGCCTTTCGAGTGCAGCGTGAAGCGTTCCGAGTCCAGAGATCGGCAGGACGGCACTCGTTAGTGAGCAGGCTGTCTTGGCAGAAACATTTCATTATTTGGGGGACTCATCCGAGGGGGAATTCTGGAACCGTCAGGAGCACAGAAGATCCCCTCTTGACACAGATCCAGCTGCTGGTGAACTGTAACTTCATGTCGACAGGAAGCCAGGCACTTTCCTGCCCGTGCCAGATTGCTGAGCACGGATACGTGGCTGGCAACATGTACCTCAGCAGTAGGCGCAATTCAGTTAGTCCTTCAATGAAAAACACCACAGAACAGCAGTGACACAATACATGCAATGCAGTTGTCAAACTATACCACTCATTCACCTTGGCACAAGATTTTGAACACCCCGTGTGTTCACTGGACAGCACCTTGGGCAATGTGAGTCCTGGGCGAGTGTGAGCATCATCTGGAGTCCCTGTGCATTGCCGGCTGTACAGGAGCCTGTCGGACTGCTGATCGAGAGGGTTCCTGTGCTGGCTGGGAGCCATCAGGCTTGCCGTATCCTGAGTTCTCCCTCTACTCCCCCACCGCAGAGCGGTGCTGGAGTTGGGGAATGTGCTCGTGGAGCAGATAGCAGCACCCTGACTCACCCAAACACACAGACCACAACACACAAAACACAACCGTAAACAGCCCACCTGCGAACTGAGCTCGCTGAGCTGTTCTCTTCACAATAAGATATGATACGGCATCTTTAATCGTGAATATGCAAAACAAACCCACCAAACACCTCCCTCACAAAGCTCTCGTCAACCAGCTACACTGTTTGCTGGCAGAATCAGGGCCTGCATTTCTGCCAGAAAACCATTTTGTCCTACTTAAAAGGTCCTGGATCAAAACATCTGCAATGCATTTGCGAAACAGGAGCAAAAACTGCAAGCCTTTCCAAAAAGATAAATCTTCGCATCTGCTTAAGTGTGGGTGAAGAATTATGACTAAGACCAGGCCGGTTGCCCTTCTTTTTCATAGTCATCAGGAAGGCTCTTAAGCACTAAAAGCTGGGACAGGACTATTTTAAAAAGGCAGGTGTTGTATAAAGCACATTATGATGCTTTTTAATGTCTTCATTTTAAATGCACTCTGGCCTGCTTCCCGGCCTCATTAATCCACCAGAATGAACCACCCTGAGCCCTTAGATCTGCTGTCCAGTGGGTGTTAAAGGTCATGCCTGGGAGGCTCCTCTGGTTGCCTAGAAGCTAAAGTCTCTAAGTACAGTAATGCTTTTATAAAGTGTTTCAGACTCCAAGTTAATCATGTAATTCTAATGGTAATGTAAAACCATCTACTGATTAAAAGCTGAAAACAGCAGAAGGAGATGTTGTCGATCTATCCCAGGGAACTACCATGACTTGTGCCAGGTGCAGACTGCTGGACCTGAGCTTCCTTCCTTCAAAACCTTTGCATCACCTCAAACACAGGTCAGTTGAAAGTGGATTCTGTCTGGAGGACAAGATGTGGTGGGCAGATACAATGTATCATGTGTCATTTTGTATACCAGGTCTGGCGTGGACACCTGTACAGGAGGAATTCGCCAGGTCAGGCGTGGACACCTGTACAGGAGGAATTCACCAGCTATGGCATGGACACCAGGTCTGGCGTGGACAGGTGGACAGGCGTGGACTGGCGTGGACACCTGTACAGGAGGAATTCATCAGGTCAGGCGTGGACACCTGTACAGGAGGAATTCACCAGCTATGGCATGGACACCAGGTCTGGCATGGACAGGTGGACAGGCGTGGACTGTGTGGACGGTGGACTGGCGTGGACACCTGTACAGGAGGAATTCACCAGCTATGGCGTGGACACCAGGTCTGGCATGGACACCTGTACAGAAGGAATTCGCCAGATCAGACACGGGCACCTGTACAGGAAGAACTTGTCAGATGAGGTGTGGACACCTTGTGCAGGAAGAATTCACCAGGTCAGATGTGGAAAGTGGATCAATTGCTGTACAGGGGGACGGCAGTCTTGATGTACAAATAGCATTGAGCATTTCCATCTGGCTTCACCCTGGATACGGTAATACAATAATAATAAGTCAACTTCAGGCAAGATCTGCCTGCACACACGAATCACAGCTGTGTCCATTTTATCTGCAGTGCATTTCCCTGACAAAGGAGTCGACTCAGGGGTGAGGAAGACACTGAGGTTTGCTCATAACACAACTTCCTTCCCCCCAGCTGTGGGCACGGACAGCCAGCTGTTCAGGATTTCAGAATAAAATTAGTCAACCCTGTGGACGGATGTGTTTATTTTAATCACCGATATGTGGAAAAAAAAGACATCGCATGTGACCTATTTCTGGAACCGAACCCCGATGCATCGTCTAAAGACCACATTCATTGGGTCAGTCATTGGCTGAAGAGGCACAAGTTCATATGTCCCCCCAAAGCCCTTGGTTGGCCATCTCTGGCCTTCGAGGGGCACAGGGCCCCTTGACTTCCCTCCAGCCCTGACCTTCACTCCATTAATTCCACTAATCACCTCTATTGTTTATGCACTGATTGGAAGGGTGGCAGCATGGTACCAATTTTATTCTCCTTCCTCCGTCTCCAGCCATGGAAACAATGATCCTGGTGGTTTTCCAGTAGGGATTCAGAGCAGTATGGAACAAAGAGACTAACACGTTATACTAAAGGACGGTTTCAGGACTGTGTGCCGATTACTGCATTGTTAAGTCTCTGATCAGTAACAGCATTAAATATGTATCTTTTACTGGCACCTAGTGGTTGAAGGTGGGAGTGCATGAGGAGATCACAGAAGCATGCAGGCCATTGGTAACAGGAGCTAACTTGAGCCCCTGACAACATGAAGTAATATATTTCAGATAATTTAGTATAAGAGCCCAATGCAGCTGAACACATAGCATCCACATCTTACATCTTCTAAAGAAAACAGGATTTGTGCTTCAGAAAGAAAAAAATGCCAGCAATAGTATACTGATAGTAAGTAAATAGTAAGAAGCCATTTCAGATTATTCCAACAATTCAATTTCACTCACTTCCGCTGAAACGGAAGCCAAATCGTTACTCCAAAAAAATGGTCCTTGGACTTAGGCTCCCTGTGCTCTGCTTGGGAAACCCATTTCGTCATCCTCGCAAGGGGAATCTGGTGCAAGCTGGGAGCTTGAGAGGGCTGTGCGTCCAGCAACAGCTGAGTAATGCGTCGCAGGTGCTGAACAGGCCACAGCTCTGCCGGACTCACGCTTCAGACTCCGCTCACAGCAGCAGTGCGGGAGTCTCCCGACAGGAGGGACTGTGGATGAGCCGAGATCCCCGGGAGAGCCCGATGGCTTGATGGATGTCCCTCCTGAGCGGCTGAGGGAGTAACCGGACGCAAGACTAAACGACCACAGCGTACCCCATTTTTCTTTAAAAAAAGACCGCGCTGACTTTATTGACAGTCTTAACGCCACCCCAACCCCAACCCCTATCCATGGCATTCACTGCACCAACATAAAAATACATACAGGCACCCAAGAAACATTTGACCGTTTTCTGCACATCATCAACACTGTAACACCACACACAGCTAGGGAGGTTCCCTGAAGAAGAAACATCCCTTCTGGAGAGAACCCGACACGTGTGCGAAGGCAGGTGTTAAAATAAAGTTAATAAAACCTCAGCGAAGCTGCATGAAAGAGCTACAGGACCATGCGACTTTTTTTCACTCCCGAAAAAAGGCAGAACAGTTACTGATGGTGAGGAGGATAAAACACAGAAACAGTGCAAGAGCAAATAATAACAGCGACTTGTCCTTTAGAAGACAGCAGCTCTCAGAGTACTCCCTGACATCACCAAGACAAGACTCACACTCAGACTTTGGTGCTGCATCTTGTACTAACAGGTGAAACACAGGGAGGCTGGGAGCAATCTGTTCAGATTAATACACTGAGTCATTGTTGACAAGAACTAAGAACAAGATCTTTAACCCTTTAGAGAGAGAGAGAGAGAAGGGGATCAATCAGTTTGATCGACTCCCAAAGGAAAGAAAAGAACCTATTGACTGTACAACAGTGGGACAGTTTCATCACACAAAGCTCTGGTCTCAAAATGATCCCTTCTAGTTTCAATCAAAATCAAATCTTTTATCCGATCTAATTAACGTTTTGCCCCCAGTCACCCAGGGCACAGGAACACCCTTGGCTGTTCCAATTTGCAATTTATATTCTGGAAAACTGGCACATCCAACCACCTGTAATGACCAATTAACAGCAGTGACATCATCCATGTCCTTCTGTGAGCAACTGTGGATTGCCCCCAGCTCACACACGCTCATATTAATAAGTCACCTGAAAACAAGCTTGAGAAGGTGGATAACTATACTAAAATGTAAAATCTGAATTGTGCAGAGTTGATAAATACTTAAGTAGCGGTCATTTAACTTGAATACTTGTTTGTAGAGATCTAAAGAAACACCCAGAGCTGGACACTACCAAATGGACCTGTGTTAAAAGGCAGAGGATAGAGACATGGTATGCACACCCAAACCACAACTTACCTCCTAGGTCATTCAGAGAGTCACTCAGGCCAGTGGTGACAAGCAAAGGGCCCAGGAACAGGTTAGTAACAGGCTTGGGTTGTGCAAGCACAAATTTCTTACAACATGTTTACAGATGTCTCACTGCTGAAAGTGAGGGTCTGTGCAAAATACCGCTCCATGTTCAGTTTGTACAGGTGTGGCTCATGCATGAATTAAGCAAATATCATTCCAGCATACTTAGGGTTGTGTCTAAAAATTCTGGACAGACCTGGGTGCCCACAGTTATGACCAACATGACTGCAAGAGTGGACCTTTGTGTCCACTACCTACACATTAGGAATGCAATTAAGAAATGGAGCAAACTACTGTACTATTTTCACAAGACATGTTTTAGAAGCAGCAGGGAACCCTGTTTGGTTGTACTGCATTGCTCTATTAACTCCAATGCATCAGCCATCTTCTGCTTTTGATTTATGTTGCGCCGTCTATTTACTTTCTACTTTCAAACATTTGGTTTAGGGGCTGCTGGAAATATCTTGGTCTGCAAAATGACCAGCTGGCAGGACACTCACCTCTCTGTGGCAACGGCCAACATTACATCGGCGACTACCCATCCAGCCGCTGCTTTAATGGGCAAAACGTCCCACTGTAAAAGGTTAAGGTTATTCTGAGGGCAAAATAAATTTTGCCTTTCTTAGAAATAAAAGAAATATAAAAGCAATGTGATCTGAAACAAAAGAACTTCATTAAGTTTAAAAACTAAGTAAAAATACTAAAAATGTTTTTCCACAATACACAATGCGTCAGTAAATAACTTTGACCACTAAAACTGCCTCAGAGCGGTTTGAACAAACCAATAGAGAAGGGAGAAAAATTCATGCCAATAAGGCCAATAAAAAAATATTCTCTCTCTCACAGCATGGTTGACCTGGGACACCCTTCCCTGCTCCAGTGGGGGTGACGGCCCAACAGGTTTTACAGGGGTATCAGTTTCTTAAGAAACCTTCTGGCACCAGTCAACAGCTGCTCTTCGAACTCGGCTTGGGAACACTGGACTGATGACAACGCAGGTCTAGGTTCTTTATAGCCATAGGTTTAAGAGCACCCTGCTGGACTGTGAAATGATAATTTCATTACTTAAATTATTCCATGACCTGCTAAACTAACTGAAGTGCTTTTGTCCCATGTCTTGAGAAACATGCATTATGAAGGATAATCTACAACACCCACTGATTTGTGCCTCTCCTGGGAGACAGGCATGGCCGCCCCTTGTCATACGAGTCAGGAGAAGCTACCGTACAGCTGGGAAGTGTGGCCTGGGGTCTGGCTGCCTGGCACTGAATATTTCTCCACGCTGAGCTGCACCCAGGAGAAATTATCAAGGGAAAACCCTTCGTTCTTCTCGCTGCTCTCCAGTCGCTAATATATTCTGTTGGTCAACAATGGTCTGGGCGCTGCACTACTAGCAAGCACCCCTGGACGTGCTCCTGAAGTGAACATTTGAGGAAAAGTCAGCCTGAGGTCCACTGCAGATAGCGCTCCCATTTCCCAGCTCGCAGCCATGGTGATCTTGCACGCTCACCCGGTTGCACGGGCGACGTATCCCATGACCCCCGTCAGGTGCACGCAACATCAGAGCAAAGCCCTCCTCTGGGGAGAAGACAGGGGTCCAGCAGGTCAGCCTGGGCCCTGCGGTCACGGCCTGCAGGACTGGGGTTGGTCTCGGATGAGAAAGGAGCATCTGCCACCACAGCTGGGGCTCTGCGGGTCACAGCTCGAGAGCCGTGGCTTGACGCAAGTCACTGTTCCAATGTTCGAAGCCTGTTGTATGTACATGCTGCAGTACAAAACTTTAAAGCAGTAGATGCTCCGGGTGGATCGGCATCTTATGAAGCACAGGGGCAAATCTACAGGCACAATCAAGGGTTATAATGGGTGCTTATATTTCTGCCAGTACTGTAAACTCCCCCCCTCCCCCCCCCAAAACTGCCCCTCCCCCCACAAACACCATCCCTTTCCCTTTGAGAGACAGGCCTCCCTACGAATCACGCTCCAGCTCCCGCAGCTCCGCCTCCAGGCCCTGGGCCCGCCTCAGCTTCTCCAGCTGCTCCTTGGTTGGCTGCTTGATCTCTCCCGAGTCCAGTTTCTGCTGCAGCTCCTCCACCTGGCGCAGTTTCTTCCTGAGATTTTTGATCTTCTTGGCTTTCTCAGAGGCCGCGGCTGCTGTCTGAGCCCCCTCAGGCTGGGCCGGGGGGGTGCTGTTCTGCTGGGGCGCACTGTCCCCGCCCCCCCCGCCCCCGCTGATTTCGATTTTCTCCACCGCAGCACCCAGAGCCTCCACCGGGGGGCAGCCTTCTTCCCCACTCCCCTTGTCCTGCTGCTGCTTGCGCTTCTCCTTGCGTTTGAGGTTGCGTTTGGCCGTCTTGGAGAGCCCAGCTGCGCACTCGCTCTCCCCCCTCGCTGGCACCCCCTGCTGCTGCCGAGCCTGAGCGGCGTCCTCCGGACTCATGCCAGGGGGCAGGTCCGGCTTGCTCTTGAAGAACTTGACGTATTTGTTCTCGTAGCTACAGGGGGTGAGGGATGGACCAGAAGGAGAGAGAGAGGGAAAGGAGGAGAGAGAGAGGTTGAGTGTCGGTCAAAGGCAACCGGTTAAAGCAACATGAGCTCTTTCTTTTTCACAGAGCACAGGTTCACAACTCCAGTCCTCGAGGGACAGAATACAGCAGGTTTTCTAGATCTTTGTAAATGATCAATGAATAATGACCTTTGAAAGGGGCTGAATTGATCCCATTAAAAATATAAAGAACAGGCCTGCCTAGCCTGTTTGGTAGTTAATTGATCGCAAGATCTCATCCAGCCCTTTCCTGAAAGAAGTCACGGTATTGGCTGGGTAGCTTGTTCCCTGCTCCCACTGCCCTTTGTGTAAAGTAGTGCATCCTGTTCTTGGTTATTACAGTCCTGGTTGGGCCAGAGCATGGGTGCAACAGTCAGGCTTAGGGGTGAGCGGTATACCGGTAGAATTATGTGCCATGATATGGATCTGGCTATACCGTTCATACCGTTAGAGAATGGATTTTTATGTTTGCATAGATTGTGCCGCCAGCATTGTCGCAAAACGGTGTTTGGAAATGTTTACTATTGACTGGTCATAATTTAAAACTCTGCCGTATTTCAGGTCCAATTATATAATTCATCTTGCTGATATTCGGAAATCTGATCAGATTTATTGAGCTTCGGTGGTTCAGACATCCAGTTTATGACGCATCTGAGGTCATTGCAGCACATAAAAACGCGCGGGCGTCCTCTTCCCCTTTTCAGTGAAAACAAACGCTCGTGCTCGGCGTGCCCGTCTGCAAACACAAACACGCGGAGACGTGGAGAGGCAGGGAACAAGCGACGAGATTGCTGAAAAGGAGGGTGTCCTGTCACAGATCTGCACTGCTGACAAGCTCGTCTTTCTGGCACGTAACCTGAAGTGTGTGGAACGCCCGCTCTTTTTCACATTTTTACACTAAGCAACCATTTGTTATTACTTTAACGCTTGAATATTTTTTAACTTATTTTTGTAATTTTAGTGTTTTACAAGAAGTATTACATATTTAAGTTTATAAGAATTTTATTTGAAGTGTTACATATTTACTTATTTAATTCATGTTCATAAGTTTATTGTATTGTTTCAGTTCTGCAAAAAAAAAAATTCTTAAAATGTTCGACTTCTACTTCAGTTTAATGCGAAAAATAGAACCACACAGTAGCTAACCAACAGTTAATAATAACCTAATACTTAACTCCAGGCAATAAAATCTTACTATCCAAGTTTTGTGCTCCTTTTAAAGCATGTTCTATTGAAATTATGAGAAACTTTTCTATATTGCGATATACATCGTTACCATCCAAAAATAAAATTATACCGTGGTATACATTTTAGGCCATATTGCTGAGCCCCAGTCAGGGTTTTGGACTTGTAACTGTATGGCTGTGGGATCACATCCACTGTGAGTCACTGCTACTGTGCCCTTGAGCAAGATACTTCACCTGAACAGCTTCAGCAAAATAATCAGCCGCACAAATGGGTGCAAACGTAAGTCATGTAATGTGAAGGTGGTGCCGTGGCTCTGTGGCTGAGGATCTGTGCCTGTGGCTGGAAGGTTACCGGTTCATATCCTGGGGCCGGCAGAGGAATCCTACTCCGTTGGGCCCCTGAGCAAGGCCCTTAACCCCAGCTGCTCCAGGGGTGCTGTATAAATGGCTGACCCTGTGCTCTGACCCCAAGCTTCTCTCCTGTGTGTCTCATGGAGAGCAAGCTGAGGTATGTGAAAAGACACATTCCTAATGCAAACAAATTGAATATGGCCGATAAAGTGATCTTATCTGATGGCATCAGCCAAATAAATGAGAAATTATCATCCTTAAACAGCTGCTGCTAAAAGCCTGCGCAGGTATCATTTGAATCGTGAAAGAAAAAAGAACCCACCAGCAAATTCAACTGAAATCCACTTGTTAGTGTAGCGAAGGTGAGACAAACAGGAAATTAAGGAGGAGTTAATGTACACCACATTCACTATATTTTTGGGTGTAGTAATTCGGGTTTAGTTAAGAATACTCACACAGGGAACCCTGGGAGTTACTGCCAGGCGTTTTGGAAACAGAGGGAAGCTTCATTCCCCCAGTCCAGTAATCAACCCCTTCGTACAGTGTGGAACGAAGTTCAATTAACAGAGAAGAGATGGCACTGGCAGACAAGGGCAGATTAACAAACCACCTTTGCCACTTGCTAAATTAGAGGAATAAGCAGGCTTCCAACACAGAGTTCCAAAATATTGCCTCCGCAGCTTCACATTAATATTGCAGATTAATCACCTTACAGTTCTATATAGCGCTTTTCTGGACACTCCACTTAAAGTGCTTTGTAGGTAATGGGAACAGAGTGATGAAGCCAATTTATAAATGGGGATTATTAGAAGACCATAATTGGTAAGGGCCAATGGGAAACTTGGCCAGGACACCAGGGTTACACCCCTACTCTTTTCAAGAAACGCCCTGGGATTTTTAATGACCACAGAGAGTCAGGACCTCGGTTTTGTCTCATCCGAAGGATGGAGCCTGTTTACAGTATAGTGTCCCCGTCACTATACTGGGGCATTAGGACCCACACAGACCGCAAGGTGAGCGCCCCCTGCTGGCCCCACTAACACCTCTTCCAGCAGCAACCTGAGTTTTCCCAGGAGGTCTCCCATCCGGGTACTGACCAGGCTCACACCTGCTGGGCTCCAGTGGGCTGCCAGTCGTGCGCTGCATTGCGATATAGCAGCTGGCGAGATTACATTCGTGCACTTTGTCCATGCAGCCCGTTGGCACTGGGCGTCTACTCACACTGGCACCTCCTCTTGGGGCACATAGCCATCCTTCACCCGGCGTGGTTTCCTCCAGGTGCCATCCGGGCGCTGGGTGGCCGCAATGTACTTCCCTGGCCCAGAGAGAGGGAGGGGGAGGCAGTCAGCGCAGCACTGCGGAGCACCACAACCCAGCACAGCCGTCTCTCCCCAGCGGCTCGGCAGCGTCGAAGCCCCCGCACGTCGGACCTGCTGATGCTTTGCGTCACGGTTATGGCTTGGGATGGAGTCACACCCCCTTGGTTAAACGTGCACTCAAATAAAAACTGGTCCCGCCCTCCCACACAAAGCAAGCACGTTTCCTCCTTTTCATGACGGACAAACTCCTGCTTAGTTCAGGGTCTCGGCCCCCTTACAGAGGAAATCGGCTCTGTCCAGCAGCCCAGCTGGATTTGGAAACGAAAGTGCCGTCTGCACAGTGTAATAGTTTTGGGGAGACACGTGTGTGCAAGCCACCATTAAACGTTTGACAGTGCCTCGCATTCTGAACTCTGAATGTTGTTCACTCTCCACTGCAGGAACACAAACCCTTTCAATAATTAGCTGATTATTTTCTCACCATCTAAGCGGTATTAGGTTTTTGCAGTTCTGTAAATAAGACGTCCCGAACGCCTAAGGGGTAAATCAGGTTATAAATATTTACCACTCAACCAGTAGATGTCGTGTGAGAGTATAGCCACTCTGTTACTGTAGTTTACTTCTCATAACGGTGCTTGTTGCACTACCAATGGAAATAAATGTTAAAAAAGATACATCACAATAGCTGTAGGCTAAAAGGCAGAGAGCTAAATTGCTTCAGACACGATAACCGTGTGTCCAAGACACAAACGGCCCTACGTTAATTTATTAAGATGTCGTACTCATTTACTGTCAACGATCAATTTCGGATTTACGATGTGAACTTAAAAAGAGCTTCTAAGTGTTAAGAATCAAAACAAACCAACCGCCTTAAACAGCAAATATCACAGCATCTTCGTTTATGATAGAAGTGCGCTCTTCTCCCACCATATCTAGCTACAAATCTCATTTTCGGGGGCTTATTTTTATAACCTTCTTTAAAGAAACGCTTAGGAACCACAGTTTCAATCGGTTCTTAATACAAGTCTCTTGCGTCTCAGTCTCCTGTCCTCACTTCACGCCAACCGATCCTTCCCCTTTGAGTAAGTTGTCTAGCGCGGTCTGCGGCTGTCCGTGTGACTTTGTTTTTAAACAAAGAGGAAAACAGTCAGGGAATGCCAAAACGTCTAGGACGGAGTCAGTACTTCACTCGATCTCCACGGCCAGAGACAGCTACAATGAAAGAACCGACACTTACCAGATTCATCTGTCACATAGGGGGTCGCCATCTTGTAAACTAATGTACTTCCGGCAAGGGGGCGGAAGCGGCGGTGTATAAGTACAGGTCTGGATGCGCGAGGTACCAAAGGTGAGTTTTCGCGTGTTTTCTGCTTTTGTGATTACTGCTAGGCTGTTGTCTTATTTAAGCGAAGGAAATAAATGCACCCCTCCCCCGTTCCTTGTCTTGGAGAAGATGGCAAGGCTGCTAATAATAATCTTCGCCCAATATATCCACTGAGTGTTGAAAAATGTGGACAATACTATAACGGGACTTTCGCGAAGACAACATGGTCACTGCAGTACCTGGTTTGGGGTTGGTCAGGCTTGGTACTTCTATTCCACTACAGGTCTTTGCTCCAATTAATTCTTAATTTTCAAAGTGATTTAAAGCACCTGGGTTTGTTGAGCAATTAAGAAACAATTCAGTATTTTTAGCAAGTCTGTATTAGCAGGGGATGGAATTCCTTTGACCATACCTGGCCTAGAGTTACCACCCATGGACATGTTAATGACAGTGTGGTGGTGTAGGTCGGCACATTCTCACTCTTTAAGGAAGTTGTAGCAACACTTGTTGATAATGGACAGGTTTTCCCCTTTACTGTATCTGTGTTGTCATGATAGGAGGCTTTTCCCCTCAACCATATTTCTAGATACATTTTCCTATATTAACAGAATAAATGCTGTTGATTTGTACTCCTAAATGATGATCACGTGTTGGGAAGGAGTAGCTTCTATGACATACAATAGTCACACAGAATGCGAAACTACATGCCTGAGTCTGCACAGGGGGACAGACATGACTGTTCCAATGCCAGTGGTCTGGAGTTTTGACTCTGCAGGTCTCCACCTCTGTACCATAGACAAACTAGTCCCCGTTTAGTATAGTGGTCTTCAATTTGTAGCTAAAGGTCGTGTTAATCTGAGCTAATTAAAAAGAAGTCGTTGAGAGGCCAGCAGGAATGAAGACTAGGCGTAGAGGCCTGTGTTCGAGATCATGCTGTCCTCTTTGGATTACACAGCGCCGCCACAGGGGCCTCGAGCCTGACCACACCATTTTTAAATGGAGTTTATAATGTAAATTTGGGGGGGTGACAATGGCCAACTCCAGTCAGCCTCAGCTGTCAGTAATTTGTAATCAATCCTGTTGTCATTTCCTCACCTAGAACATACAAAATCCTGTACATGCAGTAATTCCCTCCTCTCTCTCACATACATTTCCAGCTCTACAGATGCCCCATGGCCACTCCTCATCTGCAGATCTTCGATCCTCCTCGTCCTGTTAATCCAAATTTACTGTGACTAAAACTCTCAATGAATAATTAATAATTCCTTACACTTATAAAGCGCTTTACAGGTAATGGGGACTCCCCTCCACCACCACCAGTGTGCAGCCCCACCTGGGTGATGCAACAGCAGCCATAGTGCACCAGTACCTCACCACACACCAGCTCTCAGTGGGGAGGAGAGCAGAGTGATGAAGCCAGTTCAGAGATGGGGATTATTAGGAGGCCATGATTGATAAAGGCCAATGGGAAATGTGGCCAGGATGCCGGGGTTACACCCCTACTGTTTTCGAGAAACGCCCTGGGATTTTTAATGACCACAGAGAGTCAGGACCTCGGTTTTACGTCTCATCCGAAGGACGGCGCTTATTTACAGTATAGTGTCCCCGTCACTATACTGGGGCATTAGGACCTACTTGGACCGCAGGGTGAGCGCCCCCTGCTGGCCCCACTAACACCTCTTCCAGCAGCAACCTGAGTTTTCCCAGGAGGTCTCCCATCCAGGAACTGACCAGGCTCACACCTGCTGAGCTTCAGTGGGCTGCCAGTTGTGAGTTGCAGAGTGATATGGCTGCTGGCTATAAATAAACATTCAGTACTTTAATTTTTGGGTTTGTTATGCCTTTAACAGCCTCTAACAGAGCGGACTGGGTTCACAGATGAGCTTTAGCTCTGTGTCAAACGCTGGTCTTCGAATCTCCTTTTCAGTTCTACTCAGATTGATCGCCTTTACAGAACGTAGAGGCCTCCAGCAGGAATGGCAATATGGAATATGGGAGTGTCCTATACTGAAATAAGTCAAAGGACAGAGAGAATGGGCTTCTGACTGCCAATTGTCTTGACAATACCCCCAAACGAAGACATTTCCCAAAAGAAAACTGCATGAAGTTTGAAAGAAGCAAGCCTCTGGAGAGAACAGGGCCTTTGTTCTGTCTCTCTGAAAGTCCGCAGTTTCCCACCCTCCCTAGGAGATGGAGAAGTTGGGTTCGCCTGCCTCAGCATCAGCATCAGGTTTTGTTCCACCCGAGCCCTTAACAGTGGAGCTAATTATTTCACCACAGCAATGTACCATCTCTCTCTCTCTAACCTGGCTCCAAAGTGATTTAGTGGTAACCACTTTTAATGAAGTTAGTCATTTGATTGCCAAAGACCTTAAGAAACATCCTCTATGTGTCAAGGGAACCAATTTTATTTAACTAACATGCAAGGTTAAAAACTGAAAACTGAGACCCTTCAGGATTTGAGTCTGCCTCTCATGACTTAGCTTTCCATTATCTGGCTCTGGGCAACAGTTTTTACGTGCGAGTAAGCATCAGCGTGCCTTCGTGTCCATGGGATGCAGTCCGTCGCTGAAGGAGAGAGCCCGTGTGGCTGTCTGCCACCCAGAGCGAAGGTCAGCATGGCTCATCTGTCACTAAAAGCCACATCTTGCTGTTGGGAAGAAGTCCAGATTAACAGCCTCCTAAATGAAGAGGCATTAGACAAGAAGATGTTGCACTTCTACATACCACCGCAAAAGATGGCAGGACACTGATGGGGAAAAAAATCTTTATTCTTCACAGAGGAAAATCACACCAGGAAAAACACGATTCAGTTACATTCGTTCTTGTGCGTCAGACTGAGATGAAACAGGTGGAGGGGTAGAACTGTTCATTCACAGATTTTGTACCCAGTGTTGTGAAGGCACCTTGGAACGGTGAGACACTGTCTCTCTTGCCACTCAAATGTAAGACCTCTTAAACCTCTTAAGCATCATAAAAAGGAAAGCAAGCCGTTTTAGGAAAATCACAGATTTAACAGCACTTAGGCTCTTATTTCTTTGTAATAATTTACACTTGTTGGACAAAAAGGGTCCACATTCTTCATCTTTAAGACACTTGGGTCTGATTGTTTTAGATCGTATGCTGTATACAGAATAAAAGATACAACATGTCTCTTCTGTTGCTGAAATATTATTTAAATCAGATACGAGCAAACACTGATCACATGAAATGTATATATACCAGTTTGGGAGTCTCAGTCTGGACCCAGTTTTGATAGCATAAATCAGTTTTCAGGGTCTATTCTGTCTGTAAATTCATTCAGAAAAAGTGCAATCCCAGCACGGTTCCTGGAAAGCACTTTCAGCCTGGATAGATACACAATGGTCATGCCACTCAAATAACGAGACCTAAGTAATCAAGTTGTCGCCTAACTAAAGCTAGAAGGAACTACAGCCTTACAGGATGTTCATTCAAACCTCACTGACTATGGTCAACATCAGTTGTTTTTAAGCTATCCTGCATTCTGTAAAAAACAAGAGTTTGTTATTACTTGTCAGTATCTTTTTGTAATCTGGGTTGAACGAGCCTCCGTTTGACCCTGAAAACAACCAGCCTGGAAAGTTGTGGGTTTGAATCCTAGGTGATGCACTATGCCGTTGTACCCTGGACCAAGGTACCTCACCTGTACTGTTTCAGTAAGATAACCAGTTGTAAAAACGAGAGAACCTTTAAATCGCTTTGGATGGAAGCGCCAGTCAGATGAACTGGTAGGATTAGTAAAGGGGCAGTGCATGTCTCACCGACACCACTTGCAGCCCAGGGTTTAACGAGTCTCAGTTTCCACTCTCCGAATGGATCTGCTGCCGGGCCAACAATTTTCTTACACAATCATTGTGTACTTTGGTTTACCCTTAGGCTTAAATTGAAGGTTGGCACAAAAGCAACACTTAAAAAAAAAAACCTCTTTGTTATACTTGAACGTGAGTAGATTGTGAGCATGTTTCACTGGGTCACCCTTCGCTCCGATGTTCGCCATCAGCGTGGTGGGTGACTGAATACCTCTTCGTTCTGAAATGGACCCACGCACCCTCACACGTCCCCTGAAGAGTGACCGTCCTCACACACGCCCTCCTTTTTCGCTATTTGAACCGAAGCTTCTCTGTGGCTGTCTGTTCATAACACGTACGACAATGTGCCAATCTGACCCTGCTCGGTTTGTGTAGTTTGAAAACAAACCAGTTTATAAACTCAGAACACTTACAGACCAGAGACTGTCCAGTCGCACAGGAAAACGATTTTTAAAAATGGTAAGGGAACACTAAAGCCATAATGGCTTTTAGAAGCTTTGAGAAGAACAGATTCAAACTGCAGCCAATTATCCTCAGAAACTACACTGATATTTTCAACTTTCAAATTAGTTTTGTGCAAAATGACTTTGTAATCAATACCTTAAGTATCTTCTGTTTGCAAAGCTCAATAAGCGGACAATCCTGAAGTGTTCTAATGGGTGTCTGTTACTTTTTAAACTTAAATTACTCTCTGAAACAGTGCAGCTGGAGTACAACAAGCATGTAGATTCCCTGTATCCAAAACATTGGTATTTACCAATTTATTAACTAAAACAAATGCAGTGATACCTCTTCTAAACTAATTGATGTATTTGTGCTAACAGGATGCTAATTAAGATGTGCTAGTAAACTCGTCAAGTTAAGAGATGACATTCAACATCTCGAACTACTGCTGCTGTGAGCCATCCTGCCTTGTCAGGCTACAAGTTCTTCTCTTTCTGGGTCAGGCTGTCGGCGCGTTCTTACAGAGAGCGTGCTGGGACAGGTTCTGGGTCAGTTCGTTGGCCCATTCTCACAAAGAGCACTTTTGGATGGGTTCCGGGTCAGGCTGTTGGCCCGTTCTCACAGAATGCGCTCTGGGATGGGTTCTGGGCCAGGATGTCGGCCCCTTCTCACAGAGAGCGCTCTGGGATGGGTTCTGGGGCAGATTGTCGGTCATTGTTACAGAGAGCGCTTTGGGATGGGTTCTGGGTCAGGCTGTCGGCCCATTTTCACAGAAAGCGCTCTGGGACGGGTTCTGGGCCAGGTTGTCGGCCCGTTCTCACAGAGAGCGCTCTGGGACGGGTTCTGGGTCAGACTGTCGGCCCGTTCTCACAGAGAGCGCTCTGGGACGGGTTCTGGGTCAGGCTGTCGGCCCGTTCTCACAGAGAGCGCTCTGGGACGGGTTCTGGGTCAGGCTGTCGGCCCGTTCTCACAGAGAGCGCTCTGGGACGGGTTCTGGGGCAGATTGTCGGTCATTGTTACAGAGAGCGCTCTGGGACGGGTTCTGGGTCAGGCTGTAGGCCCGTTCTCACAGAGAGCGCTCTGGGACGGGTTCAGGGTCAGGCTGTCGGCCCATTCTCACAGAGAGCGCTATGGGACGGGTTCTGGGTCAGGATGTGGACCCATTCTAACAGAGAGCACTCTGGGATTGGTTCTGGGCCAGGCTGACGGCCCGTTCTCACAGAGAATGCTCTGGGACAGGTTCAGGGTCAGGATGTGGACCCGTTCTCACAGAGAGCGCTCTGGGATGGATTCTGGGTCAGGATATGGACCCGTTCTCACAGAGAGTGCTCTGGGATGGATTCTGGGTCAGTTCGTTGGCCAGTTCTTACAGAGAGTGCTCTGGGATGGGTTCTGGGTCAGTTCGTTGGCCCATTCTTACAGAGAGCGCTCTGGGACGGGTTCATGAGCTGGTGTTCTGTCCTGAGGATACAAGGCTGGGTGTTATTGCGGGGCTAGTCTGTCCTGCTCTGGTCCTCACTCACCCTGACCCGGACCCGGTGCCAAGCGTTGCTTAGGACTCCCCGGAGGTTCCAGATGGGCGCCACCGTGTCCGGCTGCACGTTGTAGCTGCTGTCCACTGCTTTGCACACGATCTCCAGCTCCCGGGCGCCCGGGGGCAGCGGGGCTCTCAGCTCCCACAGTGTCCAGGCCCAGGAGCGGTTAGGCGGCGCGGGCGCGGCTCCTCCCTCCTCTCCGTGCTGCAGCCTGGCCACGTTCCACGTCCTTCCGCCGTCCAGAGAGACGTCCACCCGCACCACCTCCCTCCCGCCGCCGCTCCAGGCGTAGCCCTGCACGGTCACAGTGCCCTGGCCTGCCCCCAGGACGACGCCCTCCTGGGGCACGGTGATGGCCGACTGCACGGGCAGCTCCTGGATGGCTGGGGCCGTCTTGAAGTCCACCGTGTCCCAGTCGGTCCCAGGAGAGAAGCCCTTGTAGTCGTTCTGCTGCCAGTGGCTCTGGCTCTCCTCCTCGCTCACCACGATTTTGCCCAGCCACTTCACGTTGCGCGCCCCGACCACTCCTGGCACTACCACGCGCAGCGGGTACCCGTGATCGGCGGGCAGGTCCTCCCCGTTCATCTCGTAGGCCAAGAGGACATCGCCCTCCTCGCTGACCGCCTTGCCCAACAGGATGGACGCCCCGTAAGGGGTCCCTGTGGGGTCCACATCCAGACCTTCGAACTGCACGTGCCGAGCGCTGGACCCGGGGAGGTAACCCGCGTACACCAGGACGTCCCTGAGCCGGGCACCCCCCCATGTGGCATTACTGATGGCGCTGATGCCCCAGTTCAGACCCTTCACCTGCTTCACCCGGTTCATGTCGGAGCGGCGGTTGCCCGCGCACTGCAGCGTGGCGGTCACGGTGTGCTTCGGGAACTTGGTCCTGATCTCCTCCAGGGACAGACAGACCGGGCCCCGTGGCAGGCCGTGGATCTCGAGGCGGTAGGCGTGGGGGTCGACCCGGGGCACCGGGAGGTGGTTCCGCTTGAAGAAGAAGGCCGAGGGGGTGATGAAGTTCTCGGAGAGGATCTCCGAGGGCGGTTCAGCGTTGAACGGCTTCTGGCTGTTGACCCTCAAGGCCGGGTGCCTGGGAGGATCGCTGGAGTAGGGATCCGCAGAAGTCGCCCCTTCCTCCTTACAGTCTCCAGGACACAGCTCCCCCACCTTGTACTCTGCCAGGATCTCCAGCACGTGCTCCTGATTGTGGACGGCATACAGGGCCCAGAAGGGCTCTAGGGCGCCCCCCGCAGCCAGCATGATCTTGTCGCCCCCTGGGTGCACCGCCACAAAGTCGGTAATGTCGTAAACGCTCCCATTGTAGGTCACCCACACGCCGTCCTCCAGCGTCCTGTGCTTGGTCACGTCGTCCTGCGTGTAAACGGGATAGGCCAATTCTGGAGGGCCAGTCGGCGAGCTCCCTGTGGGCCTGGCAGGGTCATCCGCTTGCTCTACCTGGAGCGCAGAGAGACAAGAGTCAGGCTTCGCAGACAAGGACTCAGACAAGAGATGGAGCAGAGGGGGAAGCTGTTAACCCCGCCCCTGGTGAAATCCCTATCCGGGGAAGGTACTAAAATACCACATTTCCTTGTGTATTACCCATTCACACATTGTGTCCCCAGCATGCCACTCCATTTAAAGGAAGAGGGCATAAGCATCCTGGAAGCGGATCTACAGCAGTGGTTCCCCAGCCTTGGTCCTGCAGGGCCAGTATCTGCTGGTTTTTAGTCCTGCTCTGACCGATGTCTCCACTGCTAATTGATGACTTGGGTACATTTTTTTTTTTAGTTCAAGTGGGTAGCTGCGTCAGCATGTGTAGGCTGCAAAGGAACAAGTAATAGGTTGATTCCATGCTAAAAAGAGAAAAGAGAAGAGAGAAAACACAACGTTTCGGCCGTGGAGCCTTCTTCAGGTCACACACCTGAAGAAGGCTCCACGGCCTAAACTTTGTGTTTTCTTTCTTCTCTTTTCAGCATGGAATCAACCTATTACTTGTTCCTTTACATTTTATTTAGTTTTGACGTCTAGAAAAAGACCCAGGAGTACAAGCAGGCCATCAAGCTACATGCAGCTCAGGCACAAGCTCAGGCCTGAGGTCACAGCAGGCAGGAAACACGTGGAGGTGTCACGAAGGAGATCTTACGCCTGACCGAAAGTCAATGCAGTTTGGTGTAACTTGGCATAGTGGTAAGAAGTGTCACCGTAGTGCGGCTCCAAGTGCTGTCGCCTCACTGCTCTTGGGTCCTGGGTTCGGTTGTGGGTTCACAGTCTTCTGTGTGGAGTCTGCATGTTCCTCCTCCACACGTGTGGGTCTTCTCCAGGGGCCTCCTTGTCACGGCGGTATAAACGAGCCCAGTTCCCCCCCTTCCTCTCACCTGTCTGTGGTACAGCCCATACGCCAGCATGCCGCCAGTCCCCGCCAGCAGCCCGGCCACGGTGAGCTTCCAGTGAGGGGGCCTGGCCCGCCGGCCCGCTGAGCTCTTCCCACCATCGCTGCTGTGCCAGCGGCCGTGCACGCCACCCACACACACCGCCTGCAACCTGCAACAGCACAGGGCCCAGCGTCAAAGGGATGCGCAGGACTCTCACCGGCCAGGGGTCGTGTGGGCAAATTTGGGAATTCTCTCTCCAGTTCCTCTGCTAGTCTTGGATCCATTGAATCCTAATTTGCAGAGGCGTGATCTTCAGCAACAAGACCCGCGCAGGGAGGATTAAATGATCGCCTTTTATTTTTCTTGCAATGGACTGGTGAGCGTACTGCCACGCCCTGGCTGCTGTCACATCATCCAGGTGGTGGAGGGGAGTCCCCATTACCTGTGATGAGCTTTGAGTGGAGTGTCCAGAAAAGTGCTATACAAGTATGATGATGATGATGATAATAATAATAATAATAGCTTACACTTATATAGCACTTTTCTGGACACTCCACTCAAAGCGCTTTACAGGTAATGGGGACTCCCCTCCACCACCAGTGTGCAGTGTCCACCTGGGTGATGCGACGGCAGCCATAGTGCACACAGTAGGTTTACAGTACCAGCAGTGGGAAGGAGAACAGACCCAGGACCCAAGAGAAGTGAAGCCAATTCAGAGATGGGGATTATTAGAAGACCATGACTGATAAGGGCCAATGGGAAATTTGGCCAGGACGCCGGGGTTACACCCCTACTCTTTTCAAGAAACACCCTGGTATTTTTAATGACCACAGAGAGTCAGGACCTCAGTTTTATGTCTCATCCGAAGGACGGCACCTGTTTACAGTAAAGTGTCCCTGTCACTATACTGGGGCATTAGGACCCACATGGACTGCGGGATGAGCGCCCCCTGTTGGCCACACTAACATCTCTTCCAGCAGCAGCCTTAGTTTTTCCCAGGAGGTCTCCCATCCAGGTACTGACCAGGCTCACACCTGCTGGGCTTCAGTTGGCTGCCACTTGTAAGTTGCAGAGTGATATGTCTGCTGGCAAGTATAAGCAATTATCATTACTGTTTTTCCTCTGTTATTCCACCACGCCATGTGTGACTGCCTATTCCTCAGCACTCCACACACCATTTTTTTTAACTTACTCAACGAGTACTAATGTTTATTAGAATAAAACTCTTCCAGCCCGGTTTCCAGGCCAAGGGTGTAGCTGAACTCTCTGCAACCCATGCCACCCCTACTCCTCCTCCTTCAACAGAGGAATTTCATTTAAATTGAATTTTCTAGCGTTAAATAAACATACAAATCTCAACTGTTGGTACATAGAGGCAACATTCGGGGTGCAGCACAGGTTACACTGCAAAATTCTCCCTCGATGGGCTCCAGAACACTGCGCAACAGTAATTTTGTTCCCCTGTACCTTGCTTGTAGACAGTTTTAGAAATCTTTTCAAAAGATACTTATACTTGAAGAAAAATCAAGTATAACTGGATTATTGTAGCTTTTTACTAGATATTGTGAAAATATCCTAAATAAACTTGCTGAGTATGAAAGACTATTTAGTCTGCTGCAGCACAGGCCAGGTATCTAAAATCCTCAGATCATACTAGGCTTTCATCAGGATCCTTTAAGCTCTTTGCAAAGGCTAGTCTAAGCCATGTAGTCACTCTTGGCATTAAGTAGGTAAGATTTCTTTTCTTTCTCTTTAACATGTTAAAATGCCAATGCAATTAAAATTAAGTGAATTTGGTATTAGAAAATTAAAGTAGTATGAACAGTGGTCTCAAAAATTCACCCGGAATCTCTTGTATTCTGCCTTGTTTCTTCATTGCTGTTACAGAGCCATCTCTGGAATTTAAATTTGGGGTTTGCATGCAGGTTTCAAAAGCCAGGCATTTTAAGAGCTTGTTTGAATAGGAGAGTGGTGCACACAAACAGTACTAATATGGCCAAGCCTACAAATCCAAAGACAAATAGAGAGGCAGACATTACCTGCCTGTGCTGCAGGGCTGTGAGATAAGGGTGAGTGTACTCTTCTGCTTTCCACAGCACATTGACCTCTGCTGCTGTGCCTGGCAGACATTCAGTTTACCCCAGAAAGAAACATGACACCTACAGTTGCTGCTGTGCTGACAAAAAAAAGTTTTTATATCATTTCACCATGCTGCTAGAAGCCTGAATCCTACAGCCTGGAGTCTAATCTTTCGACAGCTCTTTCTCCTAGTCAGAATGCCCAAGAACTTTTCATTAAACAAATGTGAGCCAAAATGCTGCAGTCTCTGGAGAGGAACCAGAGACAGCGGTCCTCCTGTGAAACTTGAACACAGGAATCAAATAACAGTCCAGAGCATGTGCCCTGGGGCAGGAGTGAAGCTCTTGATGAAGGCAGGGGGACTTCAGGTATTCAGCAAACACATAAAAGTTAGCATCCTTCTCTGGAGAAATGCTCGAAGGGACATTTAACATCTGCAATGGGAATGCTTCATTGCAAAGACACCGCAATGCCCCCTGGCACTGTAGCGGGGCTCTGGCTTCATACTCTCTGTCTAGAGGAACACTGCCCCCTACTGGTCCTCCAACTCACAGCAATCTGGTTTTCTGTTCATGTACTGACGCGCTTTTTGACATCCTGTCTCAATTAAGTTCAGACATTGGTCGTCGCCACCAACAGGGCCGTCCACCCCCAGACCTCCAGCCAGCAGCCAATCCCAAGGTTTTTCCCAGCTGAACTCTTGACTCTTGATTAGGAAAACCCTGACTTGGTTAAATCGAACTTCTGAAGGTTACTCAAAAGAAACGTACCTGTGTGTCCTGGAGAGGCAGCCCCTGAGCAGGCCCTGGCAGTGTCGGAGATACAGCATCGCCGCTTCACCCTGCCAGAGGCACAGAGACAGAGTCAGAAAGAGCTCACCAGGCCTCCCATTGCTCCTGGGTTTTTTATAGAGGGGTTCCCAGCCCTGGTCCCGGGTCCTGGTTACCCCACACCTGCAGGGCTTTATTTCATCCAAGCTCTTTAATTTCACTCAATCCAAACTTCATTAAACCCTCAGGTTTGCCAGTTTTTGTTTCTCCCCAGCTTACGAGTCGGAGTCCTAATGAGGTTCAGTCTTTAAAAAAGCACCAGCCCCCCTGGTTCGGAGCCAAGAACAAAGCGAGTTCACGTCAATAATGTCATTCGGGTCAACTAGGAGCTTGGTTATACATCTGAGAACTTGGCTGCGGTTGTGACCGTCGCAGTTCCGCACGGGGTCGTGCCTTCCGCCACCTGTTTCGTCCCGCAACACCTGGGGCGCGAACCCAGGTCTCCGGCGTAACGCAACAGGGAACCAGCCGCATGAGCTAAAGGAGACCTCCCCCAGCCCAGGCAGCTGAGGTCCCTGCTACGCGCAGGGAGGGCGGTGACATCACCGTATCTGAACTAGCTCCGCTACACAGCGACCGCCAGCAGGTGTGGGGGTCCCCAGGGCAGGGACCCCAAGATTCACTGAATGCTTGTGCACAGGTCAGAGCATACCTGGAAACTGGGGGGAAACGGGGATTCAGCTTGTACCATGAGAAATAAGTGACGTTTAGCAAATGTCTTTTACTCAGCTCAACTGATCACCCAAATAACCTTTTTTTCCCCTCCGGCTGCAGAGTGACCGTGCTCAAGTCTGCGAGCACGCGTCTTCTTCTGCGATTGCCTGCTTGGATTGAACACCCCTCACCCCGCGCGCCGCAGAGAGCCGGCCGCCTCATGCTGGAGGGCAGATTGGCGTGGAGATTAGTACCTTTGCTCGGGCTGGAACAGGTAGACACCCCTTGGTAAAGGGAGGGGGTGGTGTAAGAAGGCCAGATTCTAAAAAGCTTATATACATTTTTTTTAATTGCATGATTACATCAGATTTAGCACCGGCGCGGTTTCAGACAGGACTTCTCCTCCGAGAAACAGATGCACAGGCTGCACTGGGGGAAGTGAGAACCTGGAACAGCCCAGATGCTTCTCTTTCTTCCTCTGAAGGCGGCGAACTCTGCAGGTGGCAGGCATGACCCTCATCGCAGCCAGAGGCAAGCATCTGATTGAACGAGCTCAGCCTGTAGGAGCTGCGACGCAGAACCCCATTACTGTGCTGCCCTCTCCTGAAGGAAACCGTGCGCTGAAGACGTTTTGACATAATGCTTAATTAAAACCTAGTTCACACAGTTACAACATGACTTTGTTTTCTTGGAAGAGGACCTTCGTGAAAAGAAAAATGACTGCCTGCCTGGTACCTTCTGATACGTCTGCCAGGGGAACAGTGGCCATCAGGACACTCCCAATCCCTGTGGATTTCACATCATCCCCGACGCTAGATGGGCCTGGGATACTGCCTCCCACGAAGGGGCACAGCCCGGATCTGAACCCGGGCAGGCAAGGGGAGGGAGTGTGGTTGTGATCACAAGGCAGCAATGAGTGAAGTGGACACTTTTTCCTTTTGTTTTATTTTAAACAAATGAAATGTGAGTTATGTGGTTACTAAGTTAAAGCTCACAGGGATCCACTAATCTTTTAACATATAGAATCATTATCTCCCTCTGTTTGCTCACTCAGCACATAGGGGTTGTCGGCTTTATAGCCTAACAACCCCTTACACTGACAGCACAAACCTTAAAGCCAACTGTGTGACCAATCAGGAAGCAGCTAAAACATCAAAACAACCACTTGCAGGCCAAAGGTTGCCAGCAGACTTCAGAATGACAATACAACTCCAGTTCCAGCCAGTAGCTTCCAGGATGCATTTCAATATTTTGTACAAATAACAATTCATATGAACAGTTGTAACCAAAATAACGCTTAACTGCAGTGAAGACAGGCAAATGTCTCCTTCATTCCAAACTGGAGCCGAAAAATAACCAAACTCCAGCTGAAAAGTCTGAATATATTTGTTGTTTTGCATGTTTTCAGTAGTCAGAAATGCCACATGATCTGTAGTTTATGGAATATTAACCAAAGCACACTGACATTAAAATGTGAACCCACACGAAAATAGAGATTGTTCTGTTGTCCCACAGTATTTCCATGCCTACAGTAAAAGTATCATGGCAGCAAACTCTAAAGAATGCATGGGCCCTCTGTGTTTGTTCCTCCTGTTTTATGCTAGGTATTTTGCCACAATTGTATTATGGCCTCCTGCTGAATGAGTTCAGCTTGATCCCCTCTCTACAGTTACTCATTACACCTGCAGTTTCTCAAGGTGGTTGTAGTGTACTGGAGCTGCATGAATCTTTCCAGACTTGGAACGTGAACTGGGCTGTTTTGAAACAAGCAGAGCTTCTGTGATTTCCAACATTGGTCAGAACTGAATTCACAGACAGCCATGAAGAAAATGTGGATTTTGTCCAGCTAATCCACAAGATGGTTCAGATATACACTTCAGCTTCAGGTGGATGCTGCACATTGGTGGTGGTGGAGGGGAGTCCCCATTACCTGTAAAGTGCTTTGAGTGGAGTCTCCAGAAAAGCACTATATAAGTGTAAGCAATTATTATTATTATAACCAAATGCATGAATTATCAAAGGTGTTGGAATTTCTAAAAAGCAGGGCATTCACACTGTCGTTTTCAAGAATAAAATCAGCTTTAAAGACCAGAAACCCAGTTGAAGGAGTTAAAAACACATCTGAAAGCAGAAGGTAAAAAGGAAGGAAAGGTAATGTGTACTTTTATTGCATGTTTTGGGTTTGGGCTGTATCCTACATTTTTGTATAACTTATCTCGTTCACACTGTGCTGATCTCCTGTAATGCAACAATGTTGTTGAAATGAAGCCACCTTGTCTGATAAAGAAAATGATTTTTTTCCCTGCTATTCCAGAACCATTTTAATCCGGATTACTGTCAGGGTTTCCCGTTACCGAATCCGGCAAATGCGTTCCTGCAGATTACATTGTTGTGCCTTTATAATACACTCTTTCAGAACCGCCGAGAGCTCAGCATTCAGACGGAGTCTCAACCCTTCGGGCTTCAGGGTAATATTAAACCGGTTCATAGCTCAGGTTAATAGCTGACAGATTAGGTACAGAGGACAGACAAACTCCGCAACTTTTGGTGGCCCGTGTTATCTGCAGCTCCCTAATTAACTACACTATTTTATGACCACACTGCCACAATGTGATAAGGCAAGAGCTGCCGGAGAAGGAGACGGGGCACCACCGCGTCTCCAGAGCAACGCCAGGACCTGCGTTTAGCACAACGACTCCTGGTCTACAAGGGCAAACACCCTTCGTGACTGCCGGGATGTGGGTATTTTACGTCTTGTTAAAGAGTGGCGTTAAACTCGTCCTTGCCCCGATGATCTGTGTTTTAACAGTTGTTAACTCTTCTGCGCAGCCGCCTCATCTCCCTTAAGCAAGGGCTGTAAACGGGAGCGCAGCAGGGCGCAGACGAGCCGCCCTCAGTCACCCGAGATAGAATCGTGTTATCTGCACCGCACCGGAGGAGCGGCGCAGCGCCTGCGTTTCAAGATCACCTGGAACTGAAGGGCATGTAGCGTTTATTGGGGGTGGGAAGTCAAACTGGGCAGAAGCCGAATGGACCAGCGAGTCCGAGCCCGAATCGCCGTTTAAAAGAGGCGTCACGGAACCACGCCTCGATTTTCGGCGAAGTCTCAAGCAGAACCCTAGCTAAACCGGTTTCCTTCAATGGGGACATCCGCGTCATGACCACAATAACCACGACCACGATGACGTGTGTGTTGTTATTTGCCTGTCGCGACACTGCATTATATAATCTTCCTCGCGGTGCTAGTCAGGGGCGATCACTTTTAACACCACGAGGTCCTGGGTTTAAAAAAAAAAAGACGACGGGGAAGACTGGCTGTTGGCGTGTCTTGTCAGAGCCCTCCTCGGAGTTTATACACGAGTGCTAATGTTTGTCAGATTAACGCTCTCTCAGCCCTGTTTCCAGGGCGAGTGAGACCTCCTGCCAAATGACAAAGCGCGCCGCGTGTGCCGCCCCATACGCCTCCTTCAACAGAGGATTTTCATTCCATTTAAACAGCTTTTCCCAGCGTTATACAGACACGTCCGGATCTCCGTTGTCCCCAAATCGTATTCCCTCTCTCTGCGGGTAAGAATCTGCACTGACAGGACATGACCCTCCCCCTTTCACTATTCTCTGTCAATAAGAGCGGCGGCAATGCAGAGTTGTTACCTGCAAATGCCCAATTCGTCTTTATCGGGTCGAAGACGAGCCGCAGTCGCTCACCTCGGCCTTCTGCCGCTTCTAGAAGTTTGTCTTCTGGAAAGCCCACAGGCAGCGCCACAGAGCGCGTCCTGCGAAGGGTGCATTCCGCGCTGAAGGGGCCCACCGCCAGCCTGGTCTCCGAGCCCATTAACTCCTGCGCCCCCACGCCCGCCGCTCGGCTCGCACACTCTCTCTCCGCCCACGTCATCACACACAGGCGGAGACAGGCAGGGCCCATCTCGCCGGCTGGGCTGATCCGGCAGTGCAATTCAACGCGCTGGCGCCTGGACCCGAATCGGTTATCCGTGCGGTTCTGGCGGCCGGATTCCTGCAGGTCCGGCATGGGCCGCCCCAGGGCCCGCACTCCCACGGCTCTCCGTTGTCGCTCCGTGCTGGAGGGAATTAGTCAGTGATTGCTCTGTCGTAACGCCCCCGCTTCACACACACACCAGCACAGTCGCTGTGGATTATTGTCTTTGAACCGCTAAACGCGGCTTTTACCACGCCGCGATGGCAGTTTAGTCATTTCACGAATACGGGTCGACGAATTAGGGCCTCGTTCTTTTCCACCCTACCTCCATCTCCAGGGCCTGATCGTTATTATTTGGTGGAATCCTGAAAGTAAATCGAGACAACCCCAGCAACGATCTACTGCGGTTTCCAATATTTTAAAGCGATCGTTCTGCAATTAAATCCTAAATAAGTAGTTTTTTTTCTTTCGGGCGCGAGTCATTCTTTTCATTTATGTGTTGAAAGTATCATTTCTGTCATATTAATATTCACCGATGTAAGATGTCAGCGACTTAATAAAGGCATCACGTAGGAATCAACTGAGCCAAGGCGTTAAGGAAGCTGGGATGCTTTCTGTGTCGCACTCTGTTCGAATAGCAAAACTCTGCTTATAATTAACGTCTTGTTAACATGCATCCATATGAAACTATTCACTGGTTTGTCTTGTCTGATTTATAAATATCCCGTGCTGCAGGAGCCCATCTGACGAAGACGAGCCTTCTTCACCGGCCGGCTCAGTGTCGATCAGGTAGGAGGTTGAGGGTCTGTCAAACCGGAAACGAGATTTCACAGAGCCGCGAGCTGGAGTGCGGGCCGCTGATTGGAGGACGTGCAATACTTCTCCACGAGGGCACCTAGGAAGGCAATACCGCCTTTCCACATCCACGAATTTCTACCCCACGCGCGTTTGCATTCCTGTGCTTGTGGGGACTTCCACTCAGAGGGCACTCCACGCAGGGTGAATAGGGGCCAGAAACAAATTTGCCAAGCGCGCAGTCTTCTCGTGCGCTAAACAGACCTGAGATCTTGAACGCTGCAGATTCACGCTCTGAAGTTGGTATCGCCGGTCCTGACTGATCGACATCAGCTGAGAGAGATGCCAATCATGATCCACGTCTTTCAGTGTAATTACAGTGTTTCTTATGGGGGGTAAATGAAATGTATTCAGTACCGTTTTAGGAAGAAAGCATATATGTTTTTTTTTCCAGTTTATTAAAATGTTATAATCAGTTTTGTTTTGTACACTTTGGCTTGAGTGCATTGTGCTGTATCCCCTGAAAGAGAGGGGTGAGAGTGGGACTGGGATCGCATGGCTGTTTGCTGGGGATGAAGCGCAGTGGAAGCCTGTTTTGGCTCCAGGACTCAAGGGTTGGCTGTGCTGACCCCCCTCCCTGAGTGCAGAACGGGGGGACGTGCCACAGCTGTGCAGACCGGACCGCAGGGAGACAGTAGTAAGTCAGCCTGGAGTCCATTGGCTACACGTCATTTCTTTTGGTTAATAATAATAAAAACTTTATTTTATCTAGCGCCTTTAAAGGTGGCTTCTCAAAGCGCTTTACAGGATGACAACAACAATAAATAAGAAGAATACACAAGATAAGACACAATTACAATATATAGAGGAGACCATGGATGGTGGTACTAAGAAAAGCAGAGGGGTGAAGAATGGAACCAGTTCAGTAAAGGCTTTTCTGAAGAAGAAGGTTTTGAGTCTGGAGTTGAAGGAGTTTAGAGAAGGCAACTCTCTGATATCCTTGGTCAGAAAGTTCCAGAGCTTGGGGGTGTAACAGGAGAAGGCCCTGTCACCCATACAATAAACCCACCCATAAACCGAGGTGGCGCAATCCCAAAGACCCTGTCTCTCCCCCGGCCCAGAGGGCAGCATTGCTAGCTGCGGGGAATGGTTATCGTTTCAGCTCCACAAAGTGGTCGGGGAAGAAATGGCTGTTTGTAACTCCGGGACCACGTGCTCTGCAGGACATGAATCTCAGGCGACCTGAAGGAGTTTGGAAGAGATTCTTCCGACGGTGATTCATTGCCAGACAGGCGGGGTCTGCGCGACGCACGCCGTTCCCTGCCAAGACTGAGCGCAGATGTCTAAGAGTGTGAGAGAGCCGTCGGACGGGAGGTTCGCTGCAGCAGAGACACGCAGGCTGTTTCACGGGGAGCGCTGTGCTGCTTGTCCCCTGCAGCACCTCCGCACTCGAGGCCCGGGGGGCGGCTGCTCGACCAGCCCCAGACTGGGTGCCGGTTTCACCTGTGTTTGTGTACGTTTTTGCAGACCTGCCTGAAAACATGCAGGATATTTTTGAGTACCTTAAATAGCTTAAATAGCTGTCCCTGCTGAGGTTCAGTATGTGGTCCCCATGGGGCTTACCGAGACAGAGTTACTGAAAGGGGAGCCAGACGTGACGGGGGTGTGGCACCCCGACATTAACTCATATTTGGACGTTATGGGATAAACTTCACGGGCCCAGGTTTCCATCCATCCGTGTCCCAGCTGCTTTAACCAATTGTGGGTTGTGGCCAGCAACAGGCCCAGGGCAGGTGATGAAAGTTCCATGAGCAAAAGCAGACAGTAGTAACGTTTTTAGCAACTCGTAGGAAAACAAGGGCAGCTGCCGAAGGAAGGCATTTTTTATTTGTAAATACTTGCAAAATGACTGCGCTGAATTTAAATATAAATCCATAGCTGATACTGGCCCCTCCCCCCTTTCTGGTTTAACCTATGTGGCCTACCATACATTCCTCATGCGTTTGACTCACAGCTGATGTGGTTAGCTTTTAAATAGAGATCTACACTGTCCTCTGGTGGCGAAATGTGAAAACTGCACCCATTTCTACCTGTTCACCTCTAGGTCTTCTACTTGTGTTCTGAAATGCACTGGTGGGTAATCGACAGGAACTGGCTATTGCATCTGCAGCTACTGACACCACTAACAGGAATTCACTATTTCTAAAAAAGCCGCACTGAAGACACAGAACTGTGAGCCGCATGCAGAACACAAAGGACTGGTCACTGTTGGACTGAGGACATTGCAGAACGTGACCCTGCAGGGACAGGCAGCCTAGGAACAGCCAAAGAGAGTTCACAAAAGAATCCTTAGGGGCCTTCATCCCTCTGGGCATTAATTAAGACTAATGATGCCAACCAGGGTTTGATCATTAGGCTGCATGTCCAATTAGCATGTATTCATTCCAGGGACTGCAGGCTGTGTTTGTACCCAGGGAGAAAGAGCCAGGCAGTGGCCTGGAGATGGGCAGAAAGAGAATCAGGGCTGCGGGTTTCATTTAAGCAGCCTTAAGAACCACAGCAAAGGGCTCCTGCTTTAAAGCAGAACAGGTCCAAGACAAGCCCCAGTTAGACCCAGGACAGGCCCAGGTCCATTGAAAGGGTCTGACTGGATGCCCCGACAGGCAGGTTATATGGACACCAACTCTGATTGTTTAATATTTTGCAACACGTTCTATCCTTAAACATCTCAAAACTCCTTAAATGTTGCACCAGAAGCCCTACCTGGGAGACGCACAGAGGCCATTCTGCACCAGCGGCCCCACCTGGGAGACGCACAGCGGCCGTTCTGCACCAGCAGACTGGGGGAGGAGGGTGAAACTGCTTCACCAGCTGGATTAAGGGGGAATGTTAGGAGGTCCAGACTGTACAGCCCAGAGTGGAGCTGAGCCAGGACTCCCCACTCTGAGGGAAAATGCTGAAACCCGGAGCCGGATTAATCTGTGGGAATAATGAAACTGTCTCTGGATCGGGAAGCGCAGACAGCTTTCAGGGCCAGGGAGACTCTGAAACATCCCAGGAACCCTCAAAAACAGCGTTCTCCACCTCATTCTCAAGACCGGCCCATGAAAAATGTTCCTATAGAAAGATTCTCACATTGTGTTTGTAGCACTGTGCTTGTACCAGTACCAATACTGTGTCCTCAGGGCTTTATCTGATCCTGTTCCAGGTCACCCAGATGCCAGTCACCTCCACCTGGTACAAAACCCAACACACGTCACCCTGAACACAGCCTTTAATAACGTAACTGAACACCAAGTCTATAACAATGGACCAATGTTTCAAAAGAAACATACATCCGAAACATTATAAAATCCAAAATGTCTGTACTGCATATTTCTGTAAAGCGTCTAAAATGGTGGTTTATTTAGTCATCAGATAAGTTTAATTGTCTCAGGAACATCAAGGTGCAAGTGACCCGCAGCAACAGGGGCACCTCGTCAAACATGACAATTGGCGGTTTCTGTGCGAATTCATGTATCGGCATCTCTGCTTTTAAATAATTGCAACGTGTTAGTTCACAGTATAGGAAGAATGGAGACGCACAAAATAAATCTTTCAAATTCGATTAGACTGGGTATAAAGTGTGCAATCCTTTTGTCCGGTACAACTCCCCCCCCCAAAAAAAAAACAACCGATCTCGTCTGTCTGCAAAGACGCCGCCGTGGCAGTCTCTGTGCGCGCTCCCGACTCAGAGGAGAAGGGGGGGGGGCGTCTGTTTTGTGAATATGTAAAGAGGCACGGGCGACTGGGGAATTCTCGAGAAGCGATTGGCTGACGTGCGTGGAAGGGCCGTGGCTTGGTGAACGGCGATTGGTTCCCGGCTGAAGCCGAGGTCCCGAGCGTTCTGGAAACCGCCTTGTGAGCGCGCACGGAGGCAGGGGTGGGAGGGGGGCGACGGGTTAAGAAGCAGCTCGGAAGTGACGCGCCCGTCCGCCGGCTGAGCGGAGACAGAGAGACAGACGGATTGACTGACGGAGAGGTCTGCGACGGAGGGCGACAGCGAGAAGCCGCCGATCATCTCCAAACTTACATTTCGGAGCGTCTGGAGCGCCAGTGGCTGGTATTGTGCAAGAAAAGAGTGCCGGGGAAGGACAAAAAAAAACCACTGTCCCTGAAGGTAAAGGTTTTCAATGCGCGTTCATCGGGAACCCTAGCGGTTAGTGGATGTGGGTTTGTTACCTGCGCTGATCGGGGTTGACCGCAGCATCGTAAAGGCTTACCGGCGGCCGAAGGGAGCTGGGGTCGCCCCGGCTTGAGCCGGAGCTCGGAGATCCACGGGGGGGAGCTGGATTTTGGGTGCAAGCTAGCTCTTCCTTTCCACAAAAAAAAAGGCTTCTTGAAGCCAAGACATCTGACTGCGCCGTGATGTAACTTAGCGACCGCTGCGAGACGGGCGCCGGCAGCTACGCATCCCCTCGCTGCGCGGATCCGTCTCCCCGTGCGCACGCCGCGCTGAAACCCCGCAGTTGGTCTGTTTTCGCTCGCTTTCCCGCAGTGTAATCTGTTTGATGGCGGGGACTGCGGCCCCGGGTCGCCCCCCGTCCGCCTGCGGGCAGGCTGGGCTGTAACAAAGAGCCGCCGGCGCGGACTGGGGTCGCTCCGAGACGCTGTTTTTGTGGGGTTTCAGTTCCAGGTTTGTGCTGTGGGGGGTGACCCTCCCGACACCCTGGGTCCTGGTTCAGCTTGGTGGGGTGGGTTCTACGCTCGGCAGCTTTCGCGGTTTCACACAACGCCCCCGAAGTCCGTGGAGAACTTGCTCAGAAGTGGCCACGTTTGAGGATCGTGCCCCCTGTGCTGAAACACCGCCGCCGCGGTGCCGATCGGCCGCGCAGCGCCGGCCCGCCGGGCCCTGGCGGGGTCAGCCCGGTTCTGGGTGTTCAGACTGAGCCGGACCGCGGGAGAGGCTTAGCCGTCGCCCCTAAACCTGGAACTGGAGGTCTTGAACCCTTGCTAGACTGGGTTTGCCCGTCTGCTTTCAAGTTAACAGCGTCGAAATCGGCTTGCAAAAACGTAGCCTCCTCCGGCAGGGACGGAGAGCGCTTTGGTCTCGGCAGGAGTCTTCGTCCCCAGTGGTGTAGACTTTTTTTTTTTTCATTTACGGTATGGCTGGGAGGAAAGTCACGTTGTCCTCAGTGCTGTACTGTCCTGTTCCTGTATGAGGGAACAAAAAAGTTGTGGCTTCCCCTAGCTATCAGTTCGTAAGCATTTACAGCTTTGTTAAACTAACCCCACCGAATAACACCGCTCCGTGAGCCCCCGCTCATCCTCGCGTCTCCTGCCTGGTCTCTCAGTTCTCTCTTTTGGGAGATTCTCACGGCTCCCTGTGTGTAATAACACCTAGGAATGCGGTCAGCTGTAGTTAACCACACTGACAACTTCCCACAGGCTGTAAGTTGTCAAAGTCATAACTGAAGCCCAGCGACATCACCGAGTCGCAACCAGGGAGCTGTCTGGAGGTTTCTGAGGCAGCATCCGAGATTGTCTCAGGACCTGCTGAGGCTGAACACTTAAACAGTGTGCAGGGGACTACTGACAACCTCCCTGTCTATCCTACGTTTTAAAGCGTGTTTCCTGGGTCGCTGACAAGTGCAGTTTGATCCCTATAGCCCTGAGCATTGATTCATTGTGGTGGCGATTTGATTTCTAGCAACTTAATTCACTTCCTGTTTCTTATGTTCTGTTCTTGCTCCTGTGACGGTCGGATCCTTTGCAGTTGTGGTAATCCTGGCACTGCAGCTCTTCACATGTATGCTTGATCCTGACTTAAAACCACAGCTCAGCCCTCAGTCCTTGACGGTCTCAGTCCAGTAGGTTTTGGGGGGTGAACACTCAAAATTGGAGGGCACAAGGGACTGGAGTTGTCTTAACTTCCAGGTTTAGTCACTTTTCAGAGACAAGTGAACTATAACCAGTGCTGGGTTTGGGGTGACTCTTGTTCCTCAAAACCTTGGTTGGCAGGGGTTCTGTTGGACCTGTGGGACTGCAGATGTCATGAGACCCTAAAAGGCCTGCTGGGATGTGGCCATTGTGCTCGAAGTTTGGGGTGCTAGATGGGTTCGGTCCACAGTGTAGCTGGACTCCAGGTGCTCTTGGCGCTGGGCTGGGCTGTATCTGCCTCTCGGAGCTCGGATTTGTGAGCTGAGCAAGTGGAGGTGCTTTTTGGAATAGAAGTATTGGCAGCTTTCTGCCTGTGACCTGCGACCTGACTTAAGTGCTTTTAAAGACGGTCTTCCTGCCGCTGAGATAGCAGCGAGTTATACAACGAGCCAGATGACAGCGAGACTGTGGACCTGGACAAGGTGAGATTTAATTGCTGCCGTGTGAGCTCTGTAAAAAGGCTCAGCAGGGTCTGAGGTGTAGAATCGCACTCCTCTCTCGCCCCTGGCTCACCGCAGGCCCGCTGTCACCCTGTTTTTCTGAACTGCGCCCCTGATCGATCTGACTGTTTTAAGCCGGCGTGCACTCTCGCCCTCCAGTGTGGCTTGCTCGCTCTCCCCTGTAGCCCTGCACACCTGCCAGGGTCAGAGGTGTGGGTGGGGTGGTCCTGGCCTGCCCAGACCGTGACTTCACCGCCTGGTCGAAATCCTGAATCGGCCTTTAACTTGCCGAGCCTCTCTGAAGCCCAGTTTAAGTTCTCTGTGATTCAGCCCCGTCTTTGGTGCATCATGGGAAAGCACCGTTAGTCACGTCAGCTCGAATGAAATTGATTATTTGCCGTGTTCCGACAGTCGGTTCGTCCTCCGACGTTGTGCGTTGCGATAGTTGTGGTCCCTGGATGGGGCTGGCCTTTTTTGGGTTCTTTCCCATGCAGTCTGTGAATTATGGAGACTGGATGGCAGTGAGCTGAGCTGCCTGCTTGATTAGACCCTTAATATATTTCCCGATTCAGCCTCTGCTTTCAGAAGCCCGGCTGTAGGTGTGTTTCTGGCAAACCTAACAAACAGAATCGTTCCTCATCAGGAAGTCACTGCCTTATTTCTGCCGCCGCGGTACCCTAGCGGGTGACCTGTAATGAGTAGTCTGGCCTCTGCGGTGCTGCCTTGTTCGGAGGAGGGCAGAGCTGGAAGATGGCAGGTAATCGCTGACCCCACCCTGTTTCTTGGACTCTGAAAATCATCTGACAGGGGTGGAAACGGGCGGGCACAGGTCAGTTACACTCCGTGATGAAGGCCTGTGGAATGGACCAGTGAAGCCCATGCTGTTGAAAATTTGTGTCCACTGCAGGAGTTTCCACTGACTCACTGCAGGACCAGAGACTGCTGGTTCTTGCACTCTTTTTTTTTGCCTTGCATGTTTGTTTGCCTGTTACTACGTAAACCCGTTGTACTGTTAATTTTGGCTGGGGCCCTGCTAGCTCTGTGCCCGGCAGCCAGCCGCGCCTGTTTTACTGTGACGGATATCCGTGTACGGGTCGGGGTTTGGCGCTGTCCTTCCACGCTGGTGGATGTCTGGCGGTGTGTGTGTGTGTAAACTGCTACTCTGAAGTCAAATGCACCTTTGCTAATCCGATCACCCCCGCAGGTGGAATTTGCTCTGCAGATTAGCTGAAATAGGAATATCGCCAGCAGTGTAAATTTGCGTAGTGCATTGTTGGTCCTTGGCAAACTTTGAAATGTCAGAAACGGCGATTCAGTCTGGTGGGATGTCTTCGTGTCCTGCACACACCTGGGGGGGGAGACCTAGTGCAGCAGGTTTGGCCCATTGCCTTCAGCCCCTTAGCTGAGGAAGACGAGTCAATCCGGAGCTCTGGGTCTGGGCTGTCCCTGGCCCGGCTGCTGTCGGGTGAGCTGGCTAGGTCTGCCTGAGCTCCACACGGCCTCCAGCTTTCATCCCGTTGGCCACCTTGGCGGCGCCACTGAGCTTCCGGGCCGATCAGCTGGCGCGTTTGTCTCCGGGGCTGCCGAGTCCTGTACGAGACGGACCGGGACGAAGTGGGGGAGTGCAGGGATGATCGAGACAGCGGGTCTTGCTCGGAGCCCTCTGAGCTCGTACCACCTGGTCTCCCTCGAGTTTCCCCCCCTTAATTCAATTGTGGGAGCAGTTTCTTGCTCCTGCCTGTGAGCCGCCGGTGCACAGAGGCTGCCGTGTCGCCCAGGTGGGGCTGCGCTTAGGGGGGGATGCGACATGTGGACCGTTTCGGTATCCTGCAGGATGGAAAAACACTATAGATATTTTTTTATGAATGCGTTTCAAAAACCGACCAGCCAGGGCTTCTAAACCGTGTCTCGAGCACACTCCTGGGATTTATAGACCAGTACTTCATTATAACAGCTCCTCGGAGGAGAACAGGGCTGCGTGTGTTAAAAAAAGAGAGATGAGTGTGCCGTGACTGAAAACGGGCTCACAAGCTGCGCTTTGTTTGCCGAGCAGCTGTTTGCGATGGGTTTTAGTTTCTACAGATGTTCGAAGCGCACCAGCGAAGTTTGACATGTCCCCGCTGTTCCCATCTGCGCACACTTCCTGGCGCTCGTGTGTAAGGGAGGAATTTGTGGTTTCAATCAGTCGAGCCCTTCTAATAGTTGAAACCTTTTTTTTTTTATAGCGCCCAACCGCCACCAGTCCGAGCAGGTCTGCCTTTCGGAACTCATCTGAACGCCTCTTGTGTTCAGTTGTACAGTAGCTGCCAGCTGTATGACGTTGTTCCAGTGTCAGAAGTGCATAAGACCACGAGGTTACAGATGAGGAGGCCGCTCGCTCCAGCTGGCTCCTTCAGGAGTTAGTAGCTGATTGATCCGATGATCTTGAAGGGGAACTGGGAGTCCGAGCTTCGATAACGCAGCTGCAGAGCCTGTTCTAGACTCCCACAGCCCTTTGTGTAAAAAGGCCCTCCTTGGTTTTCAGCGCACTTCCTCGTAGCTTTCTTTGGAGGGGTTCCTGGGTGACGTGGCGCTGAAAAGCTCTGCTTCCGGTTCGCTGGCCGGTGAAGGACTACAGTCTTGACGATCCTGGGGGGGGTTGTTTTACAGCAGCAGTGTTGGTGTACAGACGGACAGGGACAACAATATTCACACATTCACACAGCAGGTCAAGTGTCAAGTAACGATCCGGCTACAGGTGTGAATGAGAACTTGAATCTGTTGGTTTTGGAGCTGGGGAGTCGGTATCTGCGGTCTGATGGGAGTATTATTAAACAAGGGGAGGGTGGCCAGTGGTGGTCTGGGTGATGGTGAGGGAGAGAGTTTTTGCCACAGGGACTCGTATTCGTGCTGTCCTCTCGGGACGTGCACCGTACAGTAGACAACACTTTCACGCAGGGTGCACAGTGCATTAGAAAATGGGGGGGAATAATGACCATTTTCCAGTAGATGTCGAGTGAGCGTTCTTGACTTCAGCCTTTGCTGGCTGCCCGCGATCGCGGTCAGGAGCCCGGTTCCTGTGTGCGCTCCCGTTTGCGCCCCCTGCAGGATGGGGGGGGGGGGGGGCGCGCGCCAGTGAAGGCGCTGGCCGCTCAGCCCTGCAGCGGGCAGGAAGGGGCCGCCAGCCGAGCCGCCCTGTTCTAAGATCCGTGAACCCATAGGTCTCACAGCTGTGGGTCTCGGCACGCCTGGCCTTCACCTTTGAGCGCTGGGATGTCATGAAGGCGGCTGGTGCCGGTCGTGTTTTGGCGCGACGCCAGGTCGGGGCGTGTCCCGGGCGCGGCGGTGGTGTGCCGCACGCCGGGTGACGTGCGCGGAGGACCGGGCGTGTTTGCACGGCTGCAGTTTGCCTTTCCCCGAGCCGGCGCGGCTGGAGGACGGGGATGGGTGGTCAGGGAGCCGCGAAGTCGGCCTATTTGCTGACGGGGAGCTGCCCAGGATCTGGCTCTCCTGACGCAAGCAGCTCTTGCAGAGAGAGAAAGAGAGAGAGAGAGAGAGAGACGGGTCACTGCTTGTGCATCAGCTGAGTGCATGCCTCTGGGGAAAAACGCCAACACAGCAAGTCCTGGCTCTCAACTCTTTAAAAAAAAAAAGTTTAAGATTGTGGCAATTTCTGAGCCGGGAGAAGCATGTACTTCAAGTATCAAACAGAATATTTTTGCAAATTCCTTCATGAGTGCATTTGACATCGGCTCAATTATTTAAACGAAGATTAGATGTTTCTCCTTGGTCTGGTGATATTCCCAAGCTAATGCACTTTGACCCCTGGTGTCAAGGAGGCAGAAAATGCCCTAACTGATAAAGTAGAGTCCCCAGGCTCTTCCTGGGGATAGAGGAAGTCCGGTTCCGCAAAGCGGAGCGCCGCTGACACTCCCGGCTCAAGCACAGAGCTGGCCGGCACTCGGACAGGGCTCGGCCGCCGTGATCCTGTAGAGCAGGGGTTCCCAATCCTGCCCCTGTTTCTGGGGTCACCCCCGCCAGCTCAGTCCTCAATTTCAACAATGACATCATAGGTTTAATTTTTTTTGTTTTATTGTTCCTAAGCATGTAGGAATTGGCCTTTTCCCTCTGGTGTTGGGTAAGTACCTCAAGAACACCAACCTTTGAGCAGGAATAAAGCTGCTATAAAGGCCCAGCAGCCTGTGATCTGGGGAAAGGGGTTCCCTGAAGTCAGGAGCTCAGCTGCAGTGGGAACCAGCAGCTGGGGGGGGGTTCCCGGGACTGGGAGTACTGGTTTTCCTGCCCTCTGGGCCTGCGTGTGCTGCCTCCGTTAGCCAGGGTTAACGGCGAATGTAGCCTGGAGTGACTGAACACCTGGGCAGCTTCCCCTGGTTTCAGCTCAGTGTGTTACAAGGCCCCAGTCTCCTAAGCTTGCACAGCTCGGTGCTTTTTCCCCAGTTGGATCCGGCCGTGTACCAGTTTGAATCCTGTCGGACGCTGTTGGAACTCTGGCTGTGTGCGGTGTTGGGAATGCCTGAAGTGTTTTCCCACTCCGTCTGGCTATCGTCCTGCTTCTTTTTTGGGGGTGGGGGGGTTGACATGACAGGCCACCGTAAAATGGGGTCATTCGGAAAGAGCGCTTGGAACCGGTTTGCAATGGATCTCGTCCGCTTCTCGCAGTTCGAAAGCGGTCGGGCGACACGTTCCTGGGAGGTGTGGGGTCTGGGGGGAGCAGGGCTGAGCTGGTGCTGACAGCCTTGTTTCCTGCTTCCTGCCGAAACGGACGCAGGGGACTGGAATGGAAGGTGTTTCTCCAGGATATGCTGAAGTAACATCGGTCCTGCATGTGGGGGTACTTGGCGTAGGTGGATCTGTGGCTGGAAGGTTGCAGGTTCACCACTGGGCCCCTGAGCAAGGCCCTTAACCCCACTGCTCCAGGGGTGCTGTATAAACAGCTGACCCTGCGCTCTGACCCCCAGCTTCTCTCCCTGTTTGCGTGTCTCATGGAGAGCAAGCTGGGGTCTGAGAAAAGACACATTCCCAATACAAGAAAGTTTATATGGCCAAAAAAGGGACCTTGTCTTAGGTGCAGGAGAAGTGTTGCTGAGTGGGATTGTGTGGCTTGGCTCTGTCCTTGCTGCTCTCCCCACGGCTGGTCAGTCAGACCCGAGAGGAATCCGACATTTTCTCTTTCACCAAGACTCGCCCTCCCCCCCCTGCTCGCTGTGCAGGATGGGCCGTGTCCGTGTTGCGTCCCCCCGTAACGTCAACCTCCGGTCGCAGCTTCAGTTCAGTAAACTGGATTTCCGAAGACCGAGAGGAGCCGGCGTGAATGTTATTTATTATTCATCGTTGCCTTCTGAGGTGGAATGCGTTTCGTGCCGCGGGGCTGGTGTCTGCCGTAGCCCTCGCGTACCGAAACGGGTCAGGGGTGCTGGTACCCCCATCATCCTCCTCCCGCTCTCGTTCCTGGGAAGAACACTCGTAGGTGTCCTCCATTTTCAAACCGAACGCAGACTTACTATAATGCCCAATCACTAGGCAGTGCCGCTGCAGAGGAAAGGAGTCGGACTCGTCCCAGAGAGCTGTAGCGCCGTCTGTGTGACGGATCCATGCTGTGGTTCAGGGCGGTTGTTTCTGATCCATCCAGCGTGCTTGAAGCCCATTAACGAAGGGAGGAAAGAGCAGGATTCTGGTTCTTGGGAACCACTCTCTTAAAACCACGCCGCTGGTGTGTCCGAGTGCTTCCTTATTGTTTCCCAAGATCTGGTCTGAGCGCAGTCCATTACTGGGGTTCCGAAAAGCATCGAGAGAGCCAAACCTGGAGGCCGTGCTGCCTCAGTTTGGTGGGAAATTCAGTTCGGTGTTTTTGCTTAACAGTTTCAGCCTGGTTGTTGGTACAAAGTTGCGAAATGACTCACTTTTTTGATTGCCTGAGGGGCTACATTTTAGACCTTCCACCAGATTGCTCTTACTTTGTGTGTTTTCTGGAGTCAGTGGTGGCTGCAGTGGGTATTGGATTGAGCCCAGAAACAAAAGTTGTCGGGTGGCGTGACTAATGGAAATATGCTTTTAATTTTTGATCAGCGTTTCGGCAGAAAGCCTGTGCAGAGGAAATGGCTTTAAACAGCCGATTTACTGTGAGGTTCTCATGGTCTGGCTCGAGAAGTGCCCTGACTTCTGGTTTTAAGAGCTTTTCCCAGTCCTTTGATAGCTTTCTGGTCTCGTTACATTAACAGGCACATTTCCCTTTAAGAGAAGCTGGTTCCAATAACTCCCTGGATGTTTGAGAAGGAGAGACGAGCATTAACGTACTAATCCTCCTGCCCTCTCCGTCTCGCTCCCGGTCCGTGGCGCTCCTGCCTCCTGTGCGTCGCGCCGTCTTGGGCAGGAGACGATTTCTAAGCCGCACCCCCCCCCCTTCTGCGTTTTTTAATTTTGGTCTGTGTCTTGCAGAGGACAGCGACCGAGCTACCGGGAGCGAAGACCATGTGCGCCACACCAGGCAGGACTGCGGCTCGTTAACGTCCCGATCCTGGAATCCCTTCGGAGCTTCCCCGGATGTTTGGAATGTGAGCTGCCGCTGGTTGGCGTCCCGTGGGAGAGAGAGAGAGAGTGGAGACGCTCGCTCGTCGGGGGGGAGTGCTGGAGTCCAGTCAGAAGAAAGTCTGTGGCGAAGACTGAAAAGGATACGTTGCCGTTTTTATTTATTACCCTTTTCTCTTGCTCGAAAGGAAATCGGAATCCCAGGTGGGAGAAAGTGGCTTGTGACTGACCCCTCATCGCCTTAAGCTTCAGGTCACAACCCAAGGGCAAAGGCTTGGAGGTTCTTTGGAATTACCAGCCTCTCCTGGTCACGTTGAAGTTTTGGATCACGGGATGGCCAAGAAAAACAGTCAGAAGGGTGAGTTTCCTGAAGGTGTTAATCTTCCAGGAGCTGTCTTTTCGAAGGGGGTGCGCGTGGGGTTGTGCAGGTCAGGGATCCAGGAGGGCTCCTGTATTTGCTGGCTTCCTCTGGCTGTTTAACGCTGCAGCCCCTGATGAGTTGGGAGAAGTTGGTGGGTTGGTCCAGTTGAGTTGATTGAGGTGGGAAAACCTGTAAATGGTGTCCCTCCAGAACAGTAGCTGAACTTCTATAAATGGAGAGTGAAGTCCTCTGCTAGGCGTGTTGATTTAACAGAACCTGTGCAGTCTGCAGGATGCCTGCACTCAAGGGGTGGATTATCAAACTGCAGCACCAGTGTTCTGATCTTTCCCATGGTCCTCCCTTGCCTTTGGGTGCTTAACTGGCACAGAAGAGACTTCTTCTGGGAGTATAGCAGAGTCCTGTTCTCTGGGCTTTGATTGAATTTGTGGCTTGACCCACCTGACCTCTAGCACAGTTTCCATTGAAACAGAAGAGCACAATCCAGCAGCGAGCCAGCATTTCATGACCGGCACAGATTTTAATAGAAACTCTGCCATGGGTCCAGGGGGCAGCAGTCCCACAGGTTTGACAGGCAACTTAAGCTCCTTGGTGGCCAATGGCTTGGAGGCAGTTGTGAAGATCAGTTCAGTTCTGGAGTGCTCTGCAAGTGTGTGGCCATTTCTGACTTGGGACAGTATTTTTTGCTTTTTTTGCCATCGTCAACAGTTGGGTGCAAGGACTGAATTTCCTCCCGCACCTGGTGTGTTGAGCTGAATCGGCCTAGTTCGTGTCCAGCCTGGGTGCGGTTTAGCGTTGTCAGGCTATTGTAGACCCTGTAAGGGGAAAACGCTCTTCTCGTGTATCGGAGTGAGGGGGTTGGTCCGTCTCGGTGTGGGTGACGGCTGTAAGACCCGGATACTGAGCGATCCTGGGAAGAATGGGCAGCCTTGTGGCCGGTGTCCCCCGCAGCCGGCAGCATGGTTACGTAAACGGATTTGGCAGCTCTGCTTGTCCGCCAAGACGCCACCCGCCGCTGAGGCCTGGAGACCTGGTCTTCTCCCGGCCCTAATTTATTCCTTACCTCGCTCCGTGGCCCAAATGACCACAGACGACAGAAAAACACACCGCTGCCACGCAGGGTGCTTTATTTTCCGTGCGGAGCGGGCTTCTCCGGGAGGAGAACCTCAGAGTGTGGATTGCATCTGGGAAGGACTTTGTCCCCGGATCCGGATTTTCTTCAGCTCTGCAAACAGTGTGCTCTCTAGCCTTTCTTTCAATTCTAGCATATTCTGAAAGTGGAAAGATAATCCTCTGGATCTTGGGCTGGGTTTTATGCTTGGCAGATCTTCCTCGGTGTCCTTGTCATTAATCCAGAGCTGGCAGTGCTGCTCATAATTTCAGCTGCAGTTCAGTTGTACTCTGAAAATTAGGTTTGCAGACTTCTTTCCACGCGGCACTCTGTGATTCATCTGACGACGGAGGGGCTTTGCAGAACAGATACAGTATGTAATAGTTGCTCTGCCTCTCTTGGCAGTGTTGCGAGTTATTTTGGCTGGCCCAGTAACTCGCAGTAGGCTGTCAGCTCTTGAGAGGTTTGGCGCCAGCTACCAGGAGCTACCTGCTTCCAGTGCAGCTTCGCTTGATTGGAATGACATTCGTGTCATCCCGCAGAGCCCGCGGAATACAGATCTCGGGAGATGAATAACTGAAGAAACGCCAGCTGTACCCGGAGCGCTAGTCGATGCCCTTTTGAGAACAAAAGTGAAAGTTGGACACTTTCCAGTTTGCCCTTGCTTCATGCCCGTCCCTAGGTCACCTAGCTGTTCTTGATTTCTAATGAGCTGCGGGTCGGCTTGACTTCTTGTTGAGGCCCTGTCCTCGGATGTCCTAAGAGGCTTAATGCAGGCCCTCTTCAGGGAATCAGGCGGGGCCCAGATCAATCCTGATGAAGCACTGTTCACGGTCATGTCCGATGGAATTCGTTGTTCCTCCATTGTAGTTGTTTTTGGTGGAATAGCTGTTTGGCGAAGTCGGTAACGTACTGTATTCCAACTAGAACTTACGGAGGTTCTCTTCAGTACAATATCCCCAGGAGCTGCAGGTCCTCGGCCATTCATCTTCCAGGTCATGTAACGACTTCAGTGTCCCTTGCTGGCGGGAGGAACCCCTTGTACGTTCTCCTGATCGCCCTCTCCGCTTGGAGCCGGGTGGTGCCGGAGGCTGATGTGACCAAGCGCAGGTCCTGCGCAGGCACGGTGCAGGGTGGGGTCCACACCTCTCCAGCTCCTGGAACGATTCCTTTTCCAAGCTTCCCTACCACGTCCTAACTCTGCTGTCATCCAGGAGATCGGCCAGTGCTGACAATCTGGAACACGGATGCTGGGATACACGCCGCAGGTGTGCACCTGGTACCTTTCAAGAGTAATTCCGCTCTTTACCACGTGAGCGAAAAGCAGTACTTGGGTGCAGTTTAAGTTGATTTGGTTGCTTCTGCTGCCAGAAAAACTTGTGCTAGTCCGATCTGCAGTATTTGTCCTCGTATTTCTTCCGTGTCGTTCAAAAATGTCTGTGCGTGCCTCTGTCTCTTTACTGCCTCTGAGCTCAATGTTCATTTAATCCGGAGTCTCGGGCAGCTCTCTTCCTCCTCACCTGGACGTGACTTTGACCCAGTTTTTTCTTGCACAGAGGAGCCACTGTCCTGAAGCTCCCCACAGTGTTGGGCTGGACGGAGTTAGTCATTCTGTGGTCTTCACCACCCTTTTAACTCGGTTCTTCTCATGTTCCTGCCCTGAGTTTCCTAGCTGCAGTTGCTCGCTCTGAGTCGGCTGGCAAAGCGAAGGCGCGTGGGTACGTGTGTACTGTGCTGTTTCTAAAGGTATTAAAGCCTTCCAGGCAGGGGCCAGTCCCTTCCTAACCACACCGAGAGATTAAGAAGTGTAATCTAATCTCCCCTCACCGCAGGCACACGGAACAGGATCTTGCTTCCCGGTCTTGTTCCTGTTTCTGCAGCCCTGCTGGATGTCGAGCTCCATGTACTGTGTGCTTCTCTTTCTGCGCTGAAGTGCGTGACACAGAGGAGGGCGGCAGCGGAAGGCCTCCGCTTCCCAAGCCGTGCCTTTGCCCTGCGGACGTTCACTGTTCTCGCGCCAGCGGCCAGCAGGGAAGCTCGGGGAACCCGGGCCAGCGGCGTATCCGCAGGGGTTTGCAGAAACAAACGTCCTGTGGGTGATCGGTCAGGTCCGTTTCAGTTTCCCAGTGCCGTTCGTTTCGGTTTTCGAGTCCTGCGGATGTGGAATCCAGCAGGTTGTTGGACTGCTTCTCCATCCGGGGCTCAGTCCGGGCAGCCGGATGCTGCCATCGCTGACGTAGGGAGCAGTGGAGGATGAGGAAGATGTGGGTGTGCCACCACGAGGAGGGTCCGTCCGGATTGTTTGGGTTAAACTGGTCCCAGATCTCCACCAGCGGTTTGTGAGAAGTCTGCGTGAGGTTGATATGGCTGGTTTGAGGTATTAAAAAGATTGGCAGCGGACAAAAGCCTTGATCGCACAAATTCTTTTTCGGGTCTTCGCACCTATATTTCTGTAGGATCAAGAGGGTCTGAATTTCCTTTTGCAAAGGCTGACCTGGGGATGGGACCGAGACGGGTGTTACGTGAGCCTTTCGGGCTCTGTGCCCTGGGCGATCTTTCAGAATGTGTAGCCTCTCCTGCAGTGCATCGTTCACGTCCGGTCGATCGGTGTCAGGGACCGAAGGCTGGCGGGTTTCAAGCCCTGAAGCGGGTCATCAGACCTGCGGGAGTCTTGTTCACGCTGCAGGCGACCTGTCTGCTCGTGGAAATGTTTACAGGGCTCCTCTCACCGAGGCCCGACGGAAGGAGACTCTGCTCCTGTGGTCTGGGAGGTTTTTTTGTGTAGTTTTGGGTTTTCTTTCTTCCAGCCAGTTGGTACGGAGTTGCGAAACCCCCTTCCCTATAAAAGCCAGCGAGTGCAGTGCCATGGTTCTCTGCCTGTGTACCAGGCTTTGCTTGGGCTTGTGCTTTGCATGTCAAATTGCTCCCAGAGCCCCGATTGCAAAGGCTGATGGGCCAGAGCTCCGATTCGGTCCACCGAGCTGTTTCTCTCTCGCCGCTCCCTGCTCCCCATTTCCTTGTTACCCTTTAGATAAGAACGAACTTTTTAAAGCGACTATCAGGTCGAGCCGGTCGAGATACGGCCTACTTCCTCAATTCTTCTCCCTGCCGTGAGTTCCACCACCCCTTTCGTGGAAGGACACGTGTGTGTGTGTATGTGTGTGGGGGGGGTGCCCTGTCAGTGTCCCGCAGTGCTTTACTTGAGCAAGACTTGACCCACGTGCCCTCTTTATCGCAAGAGCTCGGACTCGGGCCTGTGTTCTGCACCAGTTGGATGTTTGTGAGGTATCTCAGAGTGTCATCCCTCTCTTCTGTTGACTGCCCGTCAAACCTCTAAGACCAGATTTTCCCTCTTTGCCTCCGTTTCATCAGACAAAAACGTTTCGGAGAACGTGGGCAGCAGGCATCCTCTGCTTTGGACCTGGGGTACCCAATTAGCGGCCCCTGCCCACGGGTCCGGTGCCCTTCAAGACAGGCGTCCTCGCTTGTGCACTTGGGTCCGGAGGTGCCAGTCCAGGGTCGTCCCGCAGTGGGAGTCGAGGTGGCTGTCCTGTACTGGACTCCTGCTCCTGCCCGGCCTCGTCTTGCCTCCTGTGGTGCCAGCTGCTCTCTGGGGAAGAGCTGCCCTGCCTGCAAATGGCGTCTTGACTGCTGGTGCTGGGCTTGAAGGCTGTTGTCCGCTCATTCATGAGCGGCCATCGGCGCGCGGGTCCCAGAGGGCTGCGTCGTGCTCCCTGTGCAGCCCGTTACCTTGTGTGCTCTAGACCGGGAGGCTTTGCATCTTAATCTACTGAAATGATTGCGAAAGAAAAACTTGGCTTTTCTGTTCTGCCAGTGGCCAAGTCCATCTTCCCTTCTTTGCCGTCGAACACGGAGACGGATGGCTTTTAGTAGGCCTCTCTTCCTGCGGAGGTTATTGTCTGGGGTCGTGAACTAGGTCAGAGTTCAACACCTCGGCATCACCTCATCCAGCCTCCTGGCGCCCTGCTTGCAGACAGTAGGATGAATCCTGACCAGGTACTCCCAGCAGCCTCCAGCACTGGTGAGAGAGCTAGAGGGAGCCCCGATCTCTGCTCTAGTCCAGCTGGACGCCCTCATCAGGTTCGCCAGGAGCCGAGTTCGCCAATGTCTCCGGTTTAAGAGCCGGGTAACCCTGAAGGGCTGAGGTTGAGAAGGCTGCTCCGTGTCCATCTTGAGTTGGTGTAGCAGGTCTGGGGAGTAGAAATGAACCCGACGTCCTTTCCCTGTGCCAGGGGCTCGGCCAGAGGCGTACCGGGCTTGGCGTTAGCCTGGGCATGTACATGACGGCTCTGCCAGCGGTGTGAACCTTGTACACGCTTTTCCTGCAGGAGATGCAATATGTTATAAGGTGGACATTTAGAACTGGATTGGTTAACTCTGCTCGACACAAGGGTTACGATGTAACTTTATACTGTTAAATAGGAATGTGTGCTGCAAACCTAAGTAACCAATTCTATTAAAAGAACAAGTAATGGGTTGATTCCGCGCTGAAAAAAAGGGAGAAAGAAAACAACGTTTCGGCCGTGAAGCCCTTCCTCGGGTGTGAGGGATTGCTCGCACCTGAAGAAGGCTTCACGGTCGAAATGTTTTTTCTTTCTCCCTTTTTTTCAGCGCGGAATCAACCCATTACTTGTTCCTTTGCAGCCTACGCATGCTGACGCAGCTCCCGAACCTGAACTGTGTTAAAAGAAGTTATGTTTAGCAAATAAGGAATTAGGAAGATGTGTGTGTGATTCTGGACCACTGCCAATTTTGTAAGCACAGGGAAGCGCGATCGATAACAAAACAATTTCAGGCCTGCTCTAGTTGAAGTACTTTGAGGAAAAATACACCGAGCACCTCCGTTTCGCTCCCACGCGTGTGAAATAAAAACTTTTTAACTTCCGAGACGGACTCCTGACTCTTTTAAGGGGAAGGGGGAAGAGCTTCTCCAGCAGCGGGCTTGACCAGCCTGGCTCACCGCAGTGTGTGCCTGCTGCCTGTCGTCGACCAGAGGGCCAACAGCCGCCTGTCCCGTTTTTATCTCCGCAGACACCTCGGGCGTGGTGTTCGACACCCACTCCAAGATGGTCATGTCGCAGGGCGGCACTTTTGAGAAGATGAAGGAGAAGGTAAGGGGGGGGGGGGTGGTACCGGTGTGCGAAGGGCAGCGCAGGACACTCCAGGGTTAGGGGCACTGCCTCTGCAGGCCTCGGCAAGGCACCATAGCGGGCTTTCCAGCAGTGTAAAAATCACTTTTTTTTTTTAGTCAGTAGTCGAGTAGACAAAAGTGTTGTGGTCAGAAGATATTAATGGTCACCCCTAATGCAGGTGCCAGCTTTGTTTTCACATTCCACCGTGCTGAAGAGTTCTGTCCCACAGGTCTTCAAAATCTTAATTCCTGGTACCGATATTTAGTCACATGGCATTATGGGACACAGAACTGCTGGCAGTCGCTGGATCTGAGTTTCAGGTCAGTTTTCTTGTGTTGAACTGCCTTTCAATACACAGATAAAGATTATTTTATCTGGGGGGGGGATTAAAATATTAATTTATCCAGTTCCCCCTGTAGTCCCACTCCCGGTAAAGTAATATCCTGTAGTCTCCTTGTCCTTTCACTTCTGTTGAAGTGAAACTGAAAGGCACTGTTCACATGGAGGGAACGCCCTTGCAGCCGGAGCGCTCGAGAGCCGTCCCGGCGAGACGCGAGCTGCCAAGTGCTGAACTGGTTTTGGAACAGGAGTCGGCACTCCTGCTGTGACGCACTGAGCTCTCGGAGAATTGGGCGCTGCAGCCACGAGCCACGCGATTGACGCCGCTCAACCGATCTGCATTTTTTTGCAACTGTTTTGTACATTTGCACTCCTCGCCCCCGCCACCCAGAGCGGAGTCACGCCCGTACCGGCGGCAGTCTCTTCCAGGACCCCGGGGTGGGGTCGCCCCGCCCGCGGCTGGTCTTCGGGAGACCGGGCGAGGCGTGCACCCAGGCTCACGTGCACCCCTCTGCCTTTCAGATCAACGCCGTGCGGGCCGTCGTCCCCAACAAGAGCAATAACGAGATCGTCCTGGTGCTGCAGCACTTCGAGAACTCGGTGGACCGCACGGTGCAGGCCTTCGTGGAAGGTAACCCGCCTCTCTGCCCCTCTCGTCTGCGGGGTGGCGTGGGACTTTGCCGGCTTGCCAGGCAGGAGAGACCCGAGCGTACGGATAACGTTAAAGGCCGAATGAATAACCCTCCACCCGTTTTCAAACTGCCGCATGCGATGCGGGGTCGTGGGGGAGCCGGAGCCTATCCCAGCAAGCAGCGGTGCACGCCAGGGTACACCCTAGACGGGACGCCACACGCACACGGCGGGGCCAGTTGTCCCAGAATTCAGTTAACCTACCAGCTTGTCTTTGGACAACCGGAGCACCCAAATGCAGGGAGAACATGTTAACTCCCCACCGATAGCACCCCAGGAATTGAAGCCAGGGCCCCAGTTTTGCGATCCAGCCATGCTGACCCCTGTGCCACCTTGCCATCTCAAAGAACGATTTCGGGGGAAATTTAAATGTATTACTGCGTGCCCGTTTTTAGTTTTAAAACAACATATATGCCAAGTCCCAGTTTTGATGGGTTTCTGGATATGCACCTGTGCTGTGTCCGTCTCGAGAGGCACCCGGGCCTGTAGCCAGCGCGAGGCGTCGGCAGAGCAGACGTGACACCCAGGGTTCTGCCGGTACCTCTGTAGCGGGCCGTCTGCCCGAGGTCCTCGACTTCATAGTGGAATTACAGGTGCAGAAATCCTTGGTGATTTCAGGTGGATCACGACGTGCGGAGGCAGTGCAGGATATGGAGAATTTGCTTTGTTTTCCTGGGAGGTCCACTTCACCTAATCAGATCAGCACCATTGCTGTTGGCCTGGTCCGTAATTTCCATGTACTTTTACCTAGATTTTTGTGGCTGTGGAAGTAATATTGCTTTTGGGTCCCTCGGGGTTCTCCCAAAGAATGTGCAGGACAGCTGAGCCCCGGTTGCCGCTGGCTGAGGGGGGCACAAGCCGAGGCAGCCCTGTTTTGTAGTGTCAGAAATGGCATGAAAGCACAGGGCTCTTTTCTTGCTCCTCCCTTCTGGTCTCCCTGCAAAAGCGTTAAGGTAGCTGTTGAGCCCTGGCTTGGCACAGTCGGCACGGGCTTCCCGAGCTCTCGCCTCTGGTGCTGGAAGCACTCCTGGACTCGGAGCAGCTTTCAGCCCTGCGTGCTGCAGCACACGTTACCTGAGGCCTCTTTAACCAGCGGGCGGCTCTGACCTCTCCGGGCGTAGTTCTGATCCGCAGCTCCCTGGAACGGTGCGCGGTGGAATTCGCACACTGCTGTTCCTTGTGGCCTGGGGCTATGTTGATTTAAAAAATGTAAAACCGTGCGTCGTAGTTATTTGGGGAACGGGGAAATCGGAGCCCTGCGCTGTTGCGATGCCTCTGTGATGACCTCATACGCGGGCGGTATCGCTCTTGGAAGTGAAGACGGAGCACGCCACACACAGCGCTTGGAAGCACCATCAGAACCTTGGCGTTTTTGCTAGATGAAGTTCAGGTTCCGACCAGCCCTTGTAGTGCGGTCTATTTAAATGACCTTTTCAATGCTCCACCTCTGACAAGAGGCATTTTTGAAGCTGTCTCCAGGGGCGGGGAGATGTGGCTCTTCCTCTCCGCCTGCGTCAAGGCCAGGAATCGGAGTGGCAGCTGACAGACGTCATCGCGGGTGCCTCTGTGTCAGACGAGCGCGGGAAGTGGAGGCATGTGTAAACAAGGCTCCTTGACAGCATTGGTGACTCAGCTACTTACCCGTCATTGCCAGAGGTCACACTGGGTCTTCGGTAGGGCTGCAACAAATGAACATTTTGATCATAGATTATTCAGGCAGATATTACACCGATTTCATTGGCTTAGCTGCAACTTATGGGTTGTCAATGAGAGAGGCTGTGACAATGTTTGGCATTGTTCAGCAGCATTATACCTTTATTCCATAAAATAATGAGAAATGCAAAATTTTGAAAAAGTATCAACTTAACATTAACATCTTCTTACTGCACTGTCTTTCACTCTTAATTTTTTTTAACTCTTAAAGTTTTTTTGTGCAAAAATAAAATTCAAGATTGTTCAGAGTTAAATATAAAAAAAATAAAACCGGATTCAAATAAGTCACTTGAAATCCGACTGTGAACTGGAACAGCAGCAAGTAAATGTTTCGATGGACTGTAGGATTTGCGAATCTGAGCCGCGGTGATGAACACTGATCAATAATAAACATGTAGATGATCTCTCTCTCGGCTGCAGTATCATTTAACTGGGTAAACACTAGTCTATTCTGATCGTGTTTTTATTTCACGAGATGAGCTTCTGTATACATAACGGTAGTTCACAAGACGAGCTATGAACAGGTGTACAGGACAAGCTATTTGTTTTTAGGCTGAGCACTTTGACGTAACCCAATCCGTGTAACACTACGACAGGGTGAGCTGCTGGTTGTTATTCACAGATTCATATCCGATAGGATGACCAGCTTTATCTCTCTTCTTGTGCAGTTCTTTGAAGAGACTCCTATCCTCATGGTGAGGGTTCAGCAAACCGAAAATATGCAGCAGTAGCATTGAACTGCAATTCTGCTAACTTGAGGCTAACGGACAAACCAGTGTGTGTAGTATTTCGCCATTGCTAAATCCTTCTAATTATTCAGAACGCTATTCTCATGACTTGTATAATTTGACAGGATACGGTGATCTTCAGGGATGTTGGTAAGGGTAGCAGGACTGGGTAGCTCAGTTTGTCGGAATACCACCCACGCCACGAACGCCATGCATTTGTAAATTAAATACAACTCCACACCTAGTTGCTTAGTAATGAAAAGTTTGCGATTTGAGTTTGCCAGTAGTAACCCTTTTGCACAAATGTTGATTGCTAACCAGGCTATCGGTTTTCTATTCTGCGGTTACCCCAGTTCTGTGACTAACCTGGTGTGTTCTCGTCCACACCTGGATGTTTCCTTTCCGGATGCTCAAGCATGCATGTCATGGAATGCTAAATCAACCGTGCATATTCTGCAGGCTACTGTTTATTCTTGTTTTAAGAAAATGTTCCCGCCCTTTGCTTCTTTTGGAACTTTCCGCCATTTTTTCTTCAGCCCGTTCTCTAGTCACGACGCTGTAGCAGCATTGCCGTCCTCTTCAGGTCACGTCATTAACTCGCTGGAGGTGGGAGGCCCGTTTGAAAATGTAAACGAAACATCAACAATGGAAATATTTGTTGACAAAATTGACTAGGGCTGAAACAATTATTCCTCGGTCTTTTGCACTAAAATATATTGTGAAAGTACAGTGTTTGAGTTTATACTACACCTTCCCTGCGTGATGGGTGTTTAATCTTGGTGTGTGGCTCACAACAGGAGGGGGGAAGAGCTGCAGTCCTCTGTCGGGACTCGCGGAGGCGCTGTGCGGACAGGCCGAGAGGGGGCGTGATGGGGGTTTTGAAATATTGAAAGCGGAAAGTGTAGTGGTTTCCAGTCCCGTTTGTTGAGCAGAGCTCGGCGCCCTCACTGGAGGCTTGCTTGAGAGCCGGTGCTCGTCACCAGTAGAAGGGTCCCTGGCTCGGCTGTGCTGGAAGGAGGTGAGGGGATAAAGAGGGGAGTGCTTTCTCACTGTGAGCCCATTTCCTGTCCTGCCAACGTGCTCAAAGCCCAAAGCGGTGTCCGCGCTCCGAACTTGAAATGGCCCTTCAGTCAGGGTTCAGATACACTTTTCATTTCGAGTGACGTGTGGGATGTTTCAGGTTTCTTTTTTTTTTTTTAGATGGTCTTAACCATGCTTAGATGTGATAATTAAAGGTTGCAGTTCTTGCGTTTGTTGCAGTGTTGAGCTCCGGTAGCCAGACTTGAGGGATGTGTGGATTTCCTTTTGAATATTTCATGCGTGCTTTTTTTTTGTTTCGCTCTTTCCTTCAGGCTATGCTGTGGAAATCCTGAAGGAATGGAATGTCACTGGGAAAAAGAAGGTAAATGCCTTAAAACGGGATTTGGCAGGATCAACTGATTTTTCACTTGGGGGAAGGGGGTTGGGCTCCGAGACAATTCTGCCCCAAAGATGGGGTGCAGCTATCCTCATCCGTCCCCTGTAATTCACCTACTGTGCATTTTGCTCGCCCCGTCTTGAGCAGCGGACGGCCGAGCACCCACACCTGTTCTGAGAAGGGGGGTGGAGGCACCCATGAGTGCTCAGACGGTAGTCACGTGACAGTACAGCATGCCAGCTGACACTAGTGTGGGGGAGGAGACCTGCACTAATGACTGCTTGTTTGGGGGGTCCAAGCCTCCAGTCCTCTCTCCAAGGGCACGAGCAAGCCCACTGACGCCAACCAGCTCTGCTCTTCTGCCTCTGACATGTGCAAAGGATCTGTGAATTAATACGCAGCCTCCTATAATGAGAGCGTTTTACAGGTGTCCTTGCGCAACAGTGCGTCAATAAAGCTCCAGCAGCTGCACCAGATCTGTATCCAGGTCTTGGCAGAGAACGTGCAGGACTCACTTAGTCCTCCCCTCTGCACTGATGTCAGGCCGAGGCCTCTGACAGTCCTGCACACACTACAGATTGCTGTCAGCTGGAATTAGGAAAAGACTGTAGGACAGCCCCTCACTCAAGCCTTGTTTGGCTTCTGTTCACTGTCCCGATGAAGAACAATACAATGGCTCTTATATCGCAGAGGAAATTCAATTTAGGAACATTTAGCTAAGAAAACAAGAGGAGATGCTTCTTATTCTTATCCAGCGGTTCAGACTCCTGGTCCTCTCCTCCTCTGTCCCATCTGGATATTGTTTCCAACTCAAAAATTATTAACTTTTCTTTATAGTCGTCCCTGGTTTCAGCAGTGCTGCTGGCAAGACCTTCAGCAAACAGAGCTCTGGTCAGTCTGTCCCCAGCTTGTTTAACGAGCTGCTGCTGTTTTATACCCCCTCTAAACAACCCGCAATAGGTAACCGATTAATAGTGCGCAGTCCTCTGGACATTCTCTGCTCGGACATTTCCCTGATCGGGATGAAGTCTGCTTGGGCTCGAACTCCAGAATTCCTCCCCTGAATGAGGACTTTTCTGAAAGCCAGCACTACTTTTGTCTCACCGGAAGCTGAGAAGGGTGAAGCCCTTTGTGCAGATGGGTCAGCTGAGGGTTTAGTTCTCCGGGGGAGTTCAGAGCTCACACAACAGGAATTGGGACCAGCCAAGGAATCTGTAACCACGCACTGAGGTTCACCCGAGGAGCAGGAGGCGTCTTGGAATTCTGAGCCTTTCTGTCCGTTTCAGCCCAAGAAGAAGAAAAAACCCAAGCCCCAGGCCGAGAGCAGCGCCGGGCCCGGGCTGGGGGACCCCTCGCAGCCCCCCGACACGCCCACCGACAAAGACGGGCTGAACGGCTTCCACGCCAACGGCTCGGCGCTGGACGGCGACTCGGCGGACTCCCTGAGCGAGCAGATGGACTCGGTCTCGCTGGACACGGCCGAGCTGGACTCGGAACCGGCTACCCCGGACCTCTCCGACACTACAGGTGAGGCGGCGTTCCTGTCTGACCCGTCGGGTCACGGGCCGGCGAGATCCACCCGCCCAGTAGACTAAAGCCAGCTGCCGGGAGACGCAGTAGGTCAAGAGCAGTTGGGAGCTGATTTCCGATTTGCTGCTATGCAGCTTGATGACTGGGTTCGAGGCTCCAAGCGAATCCTGATATTTGCTTGCCGCTGTAAGTGGAAGAATCCCCAGGGAGAAGTTCTAGCTTCCTGCGAGCTGAGGCCGTTTGAACTCGGACGGCAGGCGGGGTGGATCGCGAGTCGTGCGATGAGGAGGGAGTGGTGGGGGTTCCTCTCGAAGTCCGGTGCTGCGGAGGAGTGGTCCACGCCGCTTCCCTCGGGAGACGGTGGCAGACCGGTCTGCCTCTGCTGTTCCCAGGGGATCCCCACTGGATCGTCATCGAGAGGGTTGTGAAATCCTTGGTGCTGTTTCCGGGGCAGCTTTTGGGGTTGGTCAGCCCGCCAGGCAGAGAACTTGTCTATCCAGATTCAGGCAAAAAAAGCAGCTGTCTGCTTTCTAGTTGTCAGGGTAACTTGAAGTTTGTGTTTTTTTGGCTGGTGGAGGAAGAGAGATCTTGACCAGCCCTCCTGGCCCTGGGGGGTCCAGTTCCCACACGGTTCTCCTTCTCGATGTGTCGGAGTAGCAGAGTTGAGCCTCCTTGCAGCTGGTGTTCACTGTTTGCAATACTGAACGTTACTGCATGTACGCCTTCAGTGGGAGATTGCTGGAAAAGGCCTGTTGGGGGTTCAGAAACAAAAGCCAGGCAGTTACAAATTGCCATAAAAGCCCTGTAATAATGAATTAGCAATTAGAACACAACTCTAAACCTTGACTCCTTCTCCAAAGCAGCAGAGCAAGCAGCGAGTCCTCCTTGTCTGGGTATCTGCAGGACTGTCACGCTGGCTCGCCCCCACTTCCTTCCTGTACTTCTCTCTCCAACACGACTGCTGTACCCAGTTTCTGGCTCTGCAGTTCTGCCGATTGACCGAGCATCTAGCTCCCCGTTTTTCACGGCTCCTACAGGGTCACGGATAGGGGCGAGGGGCTCCCCGTGAGCTTTTATCTCCTCTTACCGCTGGGTCGTTGCGAGGTCAGGTGAGCCCTTTCTGTGCCTCACCAGGACTGAACGGCTCTCCCGCAGGGACGGAAGTGGATGATGGCAAGGCCAGAGCCGATGCCCACGTGCCCCGGGCGCACCATCTCCCCAGAGGCCCGGCTGGCAAGCCCCGGTCCCGGCCCGGCTCCCAGCCGTCGTCGGCACTCTCGCTGGCGCTGCCGGAGGACGGCCAGCACCCCTCGGCCACCAGCAAGCGGATCGGTAAGTGAGCCGCCGCCTGCTGGCCCATCTTTCCGACAGCTGCTTCTCCGTGGCCGCGGGGTCCAGGCCACGTCGCGGGTAGCGAGGAAACTGCCAGCGCAGCGCAGCGGAAACTGCACGAGTCAGACTGGCCCAGGCTGCATTCGCTGAATTGGTCGGTGTGTCTTCTGTTACTGGCTCAGAGTGCGAGGCGCTAGGGGGATCAGGCAGGAGGAAGCAATGAGGAGAGCTGAACTGCCCTGCCCACATGGGTCACTTTTAGTTCTGAGCTTAACGGATATCTCTGCTCCTCCTTCCTGAGCGTCGAGGCCTGCCACAGGTCACGCGGCGTTCAGCACCAGTCCCCTGCAGGCTGCTGGTCGGCCTGCTTTCGGCAAGAGAAGCAGAAAAGCAGTGGCGTCCGCTAACAGGAAGTGAAAGGTGTACGGTATATAAACTGCTTCATTAACACCGAGTAGCTTTGTCTCTCGGTACCTCGGTTTGCGTTGAGCAAGTTCTCGGCGTCACTGGATGTATCATGAGTCAGTGTTTATTGTGGCGTGCCACAGTCCAAAGAGAAAAAGTAAACAAATGGAATAAGCAAATGAATTCAAAGTCGGGGAAAGTTTTGAGTCCTGTTCTCCCTCCTCCTCCCCCCTTCAGCTTTCTCTAGCACGGGAGGATTATGCCATAAATGAGTGACTATATGGTAATTCCCTGCCCACCCCAATAAAGCAATGAGAAACGTAGGGGAATAATTAACCTGGGAAAAGATCCCTTCCCTAAGAAACTCGGGGTGTGTTTCTGGATATGGTCAAGTCCTGTGCCCGGCCATACCAATGCTCCTGCTGGCTTGATGGAGCAGTGAAATACTGTCTCTTCCATGTCATTATGTTCTGAGCAGCTGACTGAGAGTGTTGGGCTAATCTAGCTCCAGTGCTCGCCTGTAGCTCTCGGAGCGATGGAGGCCATGGGTGAGGGCTTGGTCCTGGACCTACAATCCTCTGTGCACAGGAGAGCACACACCTGCTCTTCATCTTTCTCCTGATTCAGATGCCCTGAGCTCCTAGATTCAAGATCAGCTCCTTTTAGCTTTCGATTGTAATCCCCAGAACGTACCTGGTCCCTCTCATCAGGCCTGATGAGAATCAAAATTCTGAAAAACGATGAAAGCTGAAGTAATCAAAAGGTTCGCTTTTGCCAGAATCCTAAATGAAAACACAGGACTGGTGTTCTGTCCCTGCTTTAGATACTGTGCTTTTATTGGCTGTTAATTAGCAATAAGGAGACAGGATTCCCTGCCGCTAATCCGTGCGTTTTCTCCCGTGTCCCTCAGCGTCCAACATAGACAAGTCTGTCAAGGACCTGCAGCGCTGCACAGCCTCACTCACACGATACAGAGTGGTGGTCAAGGAGGAGATGGACTCCTCTATCAAGAAAATGAAGCAGACCTTCGCAGAGCTCCAGAGCTGGTCAGTGTGCCGTGCCAGCCCCTGTACTGCCACAGAGCACGGTTTTTAAAGGCTCTCTTGTTGGTAGGCCCCTGTGACTCATCGAGCAGGCCAGCAGGATCTTGTGAGGATTTTATTTGGCTCAGGTTTTTAATCACTTGATTGATCCAATTTCCTTTAACTGGAGTTAAAGGAAATCCTTCCTGTTTTTATTGCCTTGGGGAAACGAGCATGTACCGATGGAATTAAAATGTCTGTGTTGATTCCTCTCCTATTGTGAGCCAAGTAAATCCTGACCCTCCTAAAATCGGTCTTCAGTGTCCCTTATTTGTAATGGGGACTAAATCGGAAGCAATTAAGTCCTGAAATCTCCATTCTTCATACTGTTTAATTCATCTGCCATGTTTAAATATTCCCTACTGATTTAAGAGTTGCTAATTCTGCTCACCCTCGGCACCCTTCCACAAGCATGTGGGAGCTGTTGACTGCGCTGTCGTGTTCCGCATCTCTTCACATTGCGAGTCCACAGTGCAAACGGCAGACCTGCTGGCCACTTGGGCACACTCACACTGCATGCCAGGGAGGTCCCTGGGCATGCCTTCCAATTGCCAGCCCAAGGGCACCTGTGGACAACAGAGTCCAGCCTGCACTCTGAGGGTCGGATTTAAAGCCGTGTGACTTTCAGAGTCCAGTCTCTAGCTTGAGATAATGCCAGTGTCCCAGTGGGCATTCCTGCTGTTTGAAACGATACGTTGCTGCTCCACGTCGCGTGGTGGGTCTCTGAGGTCTAACAGCGTCTCCTCTGCACCCTGCAGCCTGATGGACCGGGAGGTGGCCCTGTTGGCAGAAATGGACAAGGTCAAAGCAGAAGCCAGTGAGTATGAACCGTTCTGTGACACTGTCCCAGCTGAGTGTCTCCACACTGCGCCCCCTCTCCTAGTTCTGCTGCACGCTTGAAGTCCACCACAAGCCTGGGCTTTTTCAGCTCAAGAACAACGATTTCTTCTTGCTCATTCTTTCCCCTGACATTTGCGGTTGGAGGAGCGTTTGATTAGTCAAGGTTTAGTTGCATCTGTGATTGTTTCGGAGATGTTAGCCCACGTAGTAATTTTACAGGATATCTCCTTAAACTAAAATGCACCACTTCAGAAATGTCTTAAAACCCTTTTGACCTTATAAACTTTTATCTAAACACTTAAATTCAGCCTCTGGCTTTCCCTTAACTGCGGTGCAGAGTTACATTTTGATTCAGAGAACTAGATTTCAGCCCAAGAAATGCCGAAGTTCTCTTCGTTTCCTCACTGTGTTATACACATGATATATGACCCTCCTCTGCCGAAATCTCTCGTGTGGCTGAGAGACTATGCCACTTCAGACATCCGTGGAATACGTCGGTCTAGCAAACGCCTTTGCAGGTCTGGTGAACACGGGTTCTGAAGTGTGGTCTGCTTTCATCAATGCTGGCTGAGGGTCGTTCTGTCTTCTGCGCTGTGTCCAAGCTGTTCTGTTGTCCTTGATTTCAGACATGACCTAAAACGGGCAGAATAGTTACGAAAACGGCTCTTACTGGAAGCCAGCCTGCTGACCTTGGAGAATAGGCCTCGTTTTATATGGATGCACAAGACCTTGGGGAAAATCTTTGTTCCAAATAGATTATCCTGGGATGAATGAAGTGCTGCTGTTGTGCTCTGGGTTTCTCCCTGGTGCCTGGCCTGTTCTGTGGCGGGTGTGTCCGAGAGGATGGTGCTTGTCTCAGGTGTCAGGGCTGTGAATGAGCTCTTTGTGCACAGAGGCAGCACACTATTCCCCGAGAGTCAAGAGCCAAGCATTCCTCTGGCCAGGCCGGGCACACCTACCCTCCCCCTCTCCGTCTGGATGAGAAATCTCTTTATTTCCTTAGACATGCTGCTTTGTCCTGACCTGGAATGATTTCGGCTTTAGTCTGCGTTCATTTCTTCTAACTGCTCCAGTGTGGGTCATTCATTTACTCAACTGGTAGATTAGAATGTCTTCCCGATTTTTAAATGCCCCTCACCCACCTCGGTGCTCTTTTCTGAACTTTAGCTTTAAAGAAATGCCATCATCTCGGAGAGCAAAGCATTAAGCAGAATTGTTTTTTCGTCCTGCTTGAAAGTCTCAAGCTCTTACTCTGATTTACCATTCCAGTGATGTAAATGCTTTCATCATTATTTGATCTGTAGTAGTTTGCAGTTTAGAGATGTTGTGCATGTTTGGACATCATTTGCTTTAATTCTTTAACATCTGTTGATGCACAAGGTTTCCACATCTAGTGAGAAGGTTAGTTATTTATGGAGTAAGCTCATTAAGCTGCTTCTTGCCTGGCTGGTCAGTTTGTTCCCACTATGCACAGCCCTCAATGTGAGGACTTAACTTCCTGCACGCAGCTGCTCTCCACTGCGGTCCTTGACGCAGTTCTGGGCTGACTTCCAGTGCCATCAGGATTGGAAACCCTTGGAGAATCTCTGTTCAAGATCGAGCTGCGTTTTGGTCCAGGAGTCGCCCTGGTGGTCCCTGCAGTGGGAGTGCGGTGGTTTTCCTGACGGGGGGGCGCTCTGTGTTGCAGTGGCGATCCTGGATGGCAGGCAGAAGAAAGCCGAGATGCTGAGGCGGCTGACGGACCAGGCGGGCTCCATGTCCGAGGAGCAGCTGAGCGAGCTGCGTGCCGACATCAAGGTGAGTGTGGCTGCATGCCCTCTGCCCCTGGGCAGGTTGGCAACAGTGTGTGAGAGTGAGTGTGGACATTCCACCCCTTTCCCAATTCTGCAGATCTTCCGGCAATCGTTTGCTTTTGCAGAGAGCTTGGTGGCATAAAAGAGAGTGAGATTGAAAATAGGTTTCGTTGATCTTTTGCGGATTCTGCTCTCCGTGGTGGAGGTGTACGTACAAGACTATCTGCTCTGATAAGTGTTGGAGGGACGCAGACTCGAGGATGGTCTTCGGTGTGAGATCCAGCAAGATGTGATTCTGAGCAAACGCAGAGAGCTACAGATACCTTAGATGGGCACTGCTCCAGCCTCCAGTGTACAAGAACAGGCCTTGTGACGAGAGACAAGCTTGCTAAGAGATTAGAGCAGGAGGTGAAGGCAGAAATTGGAGTCTGGAAATCCAGAGCTGTCACTGGAGATAACGCCACCCCAACCCTTTCCCCCGCAGCACTTTGTGAGCGAGCGCAAGTACGATGAAGACCTGGGCCGCGCGTTGAAGTTCACCTACGAGCTGGAGCCGGCCAAGAAGAACATCATGTCCTTCGGATCAGGTACGCCCCCTGCAGGCTGGGCTCTTGGGGTTCTTGTTGCCTTTTCTCCCAATCTTCTCCCTTCTTTTGGAATTACTTTTTGGGGCAGATACCTTGGGGGAGGAGCTAAAGTTGTATCTAAATGCATGAGGCTCCTGTGTGATGCCACACCATGGCTGGAGCCCGAGTTGATCTGGGACAGCCCAGTCAGTGGTTCTCTCCTTCAGAAACGCCACTTGTATTTTCTTAATTACATCTGTTTCCTCTCAATTTCTGTTCTTTATCTGGAAACCTGGTTACCCAGGGCCCTCACTGCAGCATATGACTAGACAGAGATTTAATTTGTCCATCTTGCAGACTTGGTGTCCTATTAAAATAGTTTGTAGCTGTAACAATACACTGCTTTTACATGAGGTATGATTGCAGACAAGAGAACGCCACACAACCTTTCCTGGCCAGTTGAGGAGTTAATCACATCCAGACGGTTCCTTTGAGAAGCCGGGATATTAGCTTGGAAGACCTTTTTATGCACAGAAGAACCAGAGCATTTGTTTAAAGCAATAGGTCCTCATTGTTGACCTGTCTGGCCGCCGAGTGCGTCGGTGAAAGTCTTCCCCCTCTGCCGTCTGTCTGCAGTGTACCATCCTCAGACGGGGTACTCCAGCCGCTCCCGCTGCAGCTCAGCCTCCTCCTCGCTCACTGGCCCCGGGACCCCTGAGGGACCGCCCCCACCCCTCCCCCAGGCTTCGGGGTACGGCCCCCGAGAGTCCGGGGCTCGCCCCGCTCCGGCCCACAGACAGGTGAGAGCGCTGACCCGGCTGATCCTCCGCACAGACGCCCCCTGCTCTCCGAGTTGAATGTGGACACGGCCAAGCCTTCAGCCTGTCGACTGAGCCCAGCCCTTGGCCTCAAAGGGAAAAGGATCAGGTGGCAGCCTGTAGTCAAAGGATCGATTGTTTCGGCGCTGGGCTGTCATTTCCCTGCTCTGACTGCGTTTCCCCAAGAAGAAAGGAGTTTGTGCTGGGACAGAGAAGTCAGAAAGTAGACTGCAGGTGGAAATTTGGAGTCTGCTCTCCCTCCCTCAACCCTGAGCTGTGGTCCCTCTGGGATGGAGGAGATCAAGATTCAGATTTTTTGGAAGGTAGTCCTACTGGCCACACACAATTTGAGAAATGTAGTAAAATTCCATTCCCATCTTTCTCTATCTGCAGGTATCTCAAGGGTGGGACAAGAAGTGACACTGTATTTATTCGTTGGCAGATCTCAAATTATCCTAATTGAGATCTGCATTCTGCCACACAATTGCAGCTCTTCTGTGAGAAAAGATGAGATTTAATGGAACCTTCCTGCTGTGCTGGTCCATAACAAGGATTCTCCTTTTCCCACAGGGCTATCAAGGCAATCGCAGGCCAGGCCATGGCTACCAGCCTGGAGGACAGCAGCAGTCCAACAGTGCCTCCCACCCAGACCGCAACCCCAACCGGACCAGCCATCGTTACCCCGGCAACCGAGGCCAAGGGGCTGCCCCTCCCACCTCCTCTTCCTCCCTGCCCTCCACCAACGGCTCCGCCCAGTCCCTGCCCCCTCACCAGGACCGGCCCACCCCCAACGGGCTGCCCCAGCGCCCCCCCCGGACACACTGCCCCTGACACGCCCCTCTCCCCGGGACTGGAGGAAAGCACCTCCGCCTGACCAAGTTCCAGAACAACTCCAGTTTACATCCTCCGAGCTGTAGTGTCGCCTTCGGTCCTCCCGCCCCGCCTCCCTCTCCCTGCTCCTCTGCCGCTGCTCCTGCTCCCTCCTGTCAGGAGAGCCGTCACGGTTGTGCCAGTCGCTGCTCTTCACGCGGTCCGGTGCCCTCCCCCCACCTGCTGGCGTTGGGTGGGAACTGGCATGAAGTCACCCAGCATTAGAATCCTTCACTGCAGACTGGCTTTAGCTCTGTGAGTGTTTGTATAGGTGCACATTTGAAAGGCCACCTAATGGGGGGGGGAGGTTTTACATTTTTACTCAAGCTTTGCTTTGCCTTGTCTGTCACTTCCTCTCCCTACATGACCCAGTGGGATGGAGTTTTTTCCCATCAGTCCAGTTAGATGGCCAAGTTGAATTTTTTGCCTCTCACTAAGCTAGTATCTGCAGTGCGCGTCGGTAACCTTTACCTCCCTTATTTATTTTGCTTTTCTACGTCACGGGGCTTTCAAACTCTTTTCCTATAGAACCACCATGCTTGCGTGTTTTGAGTCCTAACCTCTGCCGTTCAGTGACTCTGGTTGTTTGTGCAGGATTGCCACTGGAATTTGGGGGGGCTGCCTGCGGCCCTGCAGGACTGGAGTTTCACCCCCTGTGTCGAAGCTTTGCAAAGCACCTGAATGAATTGAAGGGGGTCTCAGTCGGAGTGCGTCTATGCTGGGAGTCTCCATGTCCTCCACAGGAATGTTCATCTAGACGAGCAGGCACTCGCCATTGCATCGTTCCTGTTTGCCTTGCCTCATCAAGCTTTAGCTAAAATAATTGTTGCCTTTTACGGGCGTGTGCGATCACCCTCGGGAGAGATGTCTGTTTGAGCGCCATGGGCTTTAGGTACACCCTGCAGTCTTCTTGGAAGATGTTCGGCTCTTCAGTTGGAGAGGCATGCATGGGCCAGGTTTCCCGACAAGCAGGCGATGGGGTCACCATGGCCTCCGAAAGCCCGACCGTGAGCTACTGCTTTATTTGGCCGAAAGGCCAACTTGACGAGAACAGTTCTAATCCCAAAACTGAAGTTCCCTGTTCTTGATGGGAGTCAGGGTTTGTGATGAAGATTGGTTTTGTTCTTTGGAAATGCCTGACTGTTCTAGTGTGGGAAAGGTGAATGAAGATAATACCACACTATGTAGAGCATGCTTTTGAAGCAGTGATCCTCTGCAGGACAGGGTGAACTTTACCTCACCATGATTATCCTGTTTACGCTGCTTGGCTTAAAATGCTATCGATTTGTGTTACAGTCTGGTGTTACAAGGTTGAAGAGCAAAGCGTCTGTCACACTGGATGTGGAGCCATCTCAAATATTTGGGGGGGTGGGGGGAGATGATGGGGAAATTGCACAGAAATAGCTTATGTTTAGTAGAGGTCAGTGATCTTTATTTTGAACTTGAACAACTGAATGCAGATATTCAGCTTTTTTAGAATGTAGCAGCAGTGTTAGATTTTATGTTAGAAATGTTAGTTTCAGTTGAATCATTCTACAATTAGTGTGTAGTGTCACAGCGGTAGTTTAGCTGTGCATCTTTAAGGCAGTTGCAAGGATCTGTGTGCATGCATCTGCTATTCAGTTATTCTTAAAGCTAGTTTTGCAGATATGGTTATTTGCCAGTCAGTGTTTCTCTGCATTGTTGCTCATTCTTACATTCTGTAACGGCTGAATTCTTCTTGGCTTGGCACTAGTTAGGATTAACAAAAGTCGGAGTAGGAAATAACTTAGTCATCGTACATCCCTTCTTAGCCTAACATTCAGGAGTCCACTCCATTTATTTGTACCACAGACTTCACGTTAGATTTTTTTTTTTGTCTGCTCTTAAGGGCTCGACCTGTTCTCTGAGGTGCAAGGTGTCATTTTTAATTAGATGCCAAGCTGAGTGCTGTTTTTGAGCTGGATTGATCAGTGATCAGCAAACTGGCCTCATTCTTAAGCAATATATAATGGAAAAATAGGGTAATAAGTACTGCTGAGCCTGTGCGCTTGTGTTTAGGATGCCTTTGCCTTCCAAGAGATGTTTGCACAGTTGCATCCTCACTGCCTCCATCTTTTCTTGGCTCTGCGGCCAGTAGCCTTATCCTTCTTCCCTCGCTGCCTCCGATCTCTCGTCTGTGGCAGAATGTGTACGTCTAGACTGCGAGCTGCTCTGGCAAGTTTGAATCCTTGCTACTTCGCCTTCAATTTTCACAATTCATGCTCATGGCAGGAGTTTTCCCAGCTTTGTTCAATACAGACAGGTTTTGATGAAATGGAAATCACTTGTAAAATCCCTTTTGGCTGAAAGTTAAAACAATCTCCCCATCCCCCCCACTATAAAACTCACTACACTTGAAATTGCTAAAACCATGTAGGAGCTAAATGTGTTTTTTTGGGGGGAGCATTTCAAAACTGCATGATTGGCCACCGATGCAGGATTGGCTAACTGCAGCTCGTTCTCCTACTGGCCTTGCGGATGTGTGTGTGGATGCCCTCGCCCGGGAGGTTCTGAAAGTGTCCTGCTGTACATGCCTCTGGCCTCCTCTACGCCTGCTAGGAATCGGAACCCTTTTCCCTCTTCTCTATGCATCTGAGACAGCTCTAAAAATAGAAGTGCCTTCTGTCATCTCCCTAGATCCTTACATTCCTCCCCCTCATCCCCAAAACTACGGACCAAAGACACCCTCTCTTCCACTATGGCTCCAGCACACCAGCCCTGGACACCATCCGTTCACAGACCAGAGTGGCCATGCTCTCCTCGACTCTTCTCATTACTGTTATCAACTATTAATATTAAAATTGTTAGCAAATGTATTCTGGTGCTTCCCGACTCATCTTTTCTGTACGTGGTGAAAAGCTGTAGAAGACTGGATGCATGATTCAGTTAAAAGGGCGTAGCAGTTTGCTGTTCATCCTGTGTCAGAACAAAGGTTTGTAAGAAAGGGGTTCACAAATCTGTGAGAGAGATAAATATATATATACAGTTGGAAAAAGTTAAAAATAAGTTGACTGCAACCATAATTGTGAGCATTTCTGGTGTAGTGGGTTTACTAGTTAGTGTCAAATACACTGCTGAAATCCTCCAGGTCAATTCGTTCTAAAATGGGGATGTGGTACCAAGACCAATAGTGGAATAATTTTTTGAGTGTTATGAGACATCCAGGAAATCTGCAAATCATGTAGCATGTTTCATTTTATATGGTCTTAATGCTTGTGCTTTGGCACTAAGCAATGTTAAGGAAAATTTACTATTGCTAAAATACATTCAAAAGGGTTTTTGGTACATGGATAAAATGGTAGTAAGGTCCAAATCAGTCTGAAGGTTAAAAAGTGTGGAAATGTCCCTGGGGCACTAATGTGACATTACCAAGTGAGAAGTAAAACTAAATGTTTTAATGGGCTTAGAGTAATGGATTTTAAATGATTAAATTTACCAAATGCAAAATCTCAAGTTTTACTAGATATATAAGCCTTCCACAGCCTTGCAAGGTATTGCAACTATTAAACCCCACCAACTGAGGTGCTATCACAAACACTCCCGTCCTTAAAGAACTAACCTGGCTTATGCCAACACGGCTGAAGTCATATTACCTCTTGCTATGACATGTTTCCAGTGCTGTCTTTACAGTCACGCTGCTAGCTGTATGACCAGGCCAGCACTGGTGCTTAAGTGTAGATCCTTTTGTCTTGCATCTGTACTGAAGCAGGAAAAAGTTTGCCTCTTACCATTTTCACATGTTAACAGTACTGTTGGCTGCAACAGAGGTGAATCACAGACATGCAGATGAGCCATAACCACTTGCTTCAGCTGCCTGGGGCTACAAGGATAGTCCTCATAGAAGACGGCGAGAGAGGGGCTCCACCCCTTCATGGCTCTAGGTCCCAGACTCGGACCACTCACCACACCCAAGATCAAAGCATAACGTGCTGGGCTGAAATCCAACAACATTCTAGTTTTATGAAAGATGTATGAGCCTCTGTCGCCATACTCTAAAACATCCCAGGCTTTTTGCCGATCTGGTTCCAAACGTATTATTTTTCCACCCTGAATTGATAAAGTAAGCAAAACAATTGTATTCTCTACCTGGTAGTGCAAGACATTATCCTGGTGGAGGTGTGCCAACTTTTTTTGTGTACATGGAAATGTAAAAGTCAGTCCAAACGCAGTTGCTTAATTTATTGTGCAGAGGTAGGAAGGCTGTCAGATGGCAGTGTAGGACATTAGGCAGAATATTATACTCAAAATGGGGAAAACATTCTGATGGGTTCTATTTTCATCAGCTCCTGCAGGCAGAAAGGCACAACCTGTAAGTCAGTGGTGTTTTTCTGCTCTTATGAAATATCTTTTACAGCAAAAGACAAGCTTCACAGAAATTTTTGTATTTCAAAGGAGTTTAGTCCGCCTTCCTCTACAAATAAAACCATTAAAAAAAATGAATCTGGGTGTCATACAAAACAAAAGGTTGAGCTCTGCTCCACTAACACTCAAGGAAACCAGAACACAAAAGCTTTAGGATACCGAGATGTAGGCTGTTTTATAAGACGGCTGTAAATACATGAAGCCTTCTTTCCACTGGTGCTAGAGCTGCCCATACACTCCCAGGAGTCCTTTAAGAGTCATTTTTCTAGTGTCTGGGGTCAATTACTGGGAAGCAGAAGCACAAAGTGGTATAAACGAAGTCCACTGGTCCACCTTTTCTTGTGCTCCAGTGCAGCTGCACACAGCCTCGTCCATCATCACAAGGTTAGTCTCACTGCTGGTTCATCTTGGCTGCCTCTGCTTTAATAAGAGCGATCAGCTCCTGGTTAATGAGGAAGACGAAACGCAGACCTGCAATCTGAGAGGAAGAGAGAAAAGGTAAAGGTTTTCCCAAGGCTGCCATTACTGTCCTGGCCAGGAAGAGGAAAGAACAAATTCACGCGGCTGTTCGTAGCATTTTAATGATCTGCAAGCTACTGTGTCAAAAACTGGTCGTTAATATTTCCAAATTCAATCAGACCTTGCAGATCGATCTTTTACCTTCCCCATTTGTTCCTTTGCCTTCAGTCACTGACCCTCTCTTTTCCCCACCCATAACCCTCACTTTGTCTGCATCCAGAACATGCCAACATCAGCCAGGTTGACCATTAGCACAACGGTATCCAGCTCAGGCAGCACACAGCTGCTACATGGCTATGCGACACCGCGCATCAGTCACACGCAAATTACGGAGGGCCAGAGTCCCCCAAGCCAGTATCTCCCCAGCTCTCTGTCCTTACCTCCACCACGGAGTTGTTGTTGAGCTTCCACTTGTTCCCCGAGAGGACAGGTCTGCCATCAATGTAGATGGGTCGGCGGCCCTCGTTGGCGATGAAGAAGTCCCCGTTGTTCTTCAGCTTAATGATCCCTGCGGGAAGAGGCAAGCTGTCAGCCTAGCTGGCCCTTAGTTTCCTCTCCTCCTGGATAGCCATTGCCATCGTCAGGCACCCCGAGTGAAAACCGGGGCCCTAGAATCCCCACAATTTATTTGCACTCAGAAACAGAATCAGTAACATGAAGTAGGTTTTAAGAGATTTTGCTTATATATATATACACACACACACATGTTGACTCTGTTCTTGCTCATTGTGGAGAGCTTCAGATCAGTTCTTCCTGATCTCTCATCAGTAGATGCTTCAGCCAGGTGGATGGAAATGTCGTGGGCCTAGAGGAATGACTTTGTGCGAACCACAGATTAGGCTGGCTAAAACTGCTCTTTGCAAAGTAAGCGCTGACCTGGAGCATTAACCCAGTCAGAGGGCAAAGTTCTCTGTACCACCTGGTTCACAAACAATCTAATCTTACCTTCTGGTGCTGTTGTTATGATGACCAAACAAGATACAAATCAATGCCGAGATAACAAGCTCGGATTTACAGTGTGCAAGGAAGGGAGCTGCCTGACATGCCAACTGGTATTCAGAAAATCTTATCGTGCAGCATTCCCCTCCGGACATTAGTTTCTGGGGAAAAGGAGAAGTTACTTAAAGCACCTGCCAGCTTGCAGGGCAGCCATGGAGAGCAGTAGCTTCCCTCCAAGCAATGACTCTCCTGTTAAGAGTCCTTCACAGTTTTACACGCTGTGAGCCCTACAGTGCCTATCAGACAGGATGTGCACACAGCCCAGGAGAACGGTTAATTGAGCATCACAATCATCAGGTGACACTGATTTTTGATGCAACTTTTAAGCAGATGTTAAAAGGAAATAACCAGCTTCCTGTTTGTTAGTTTACGGGTTCAAAACATTTTATCCACTGTGCTGGAAGAGCAGGGATTTTTACATTTCTGACACATCCTCTACAGAACTGGTTTACAACAAGGAACTGATTTGTTTGAAGGGAAAGCAGATGGGTGTCATGCTGTTTGCCTGAAGGTAAAACCTTCAGATCAGCTTGTAAAGTTCCCATAAACTATATTGTACCATAGAAAAACCTGAAAAACAAATGTCAAGCTAAGCAGACGATATTTCTTATTAATATCACCGCATTTTGTGGTTTCAGTGTTAAAATAGACCAATGGCTTTACACACATACAGATAAAGCAGCTCATAGAAGTGACAATTTATCACTATTTCAGAATATTATAACCTCTGCAGCATAGGACAACTAATTTACTCATCAGTCACCGGCAAAGTCAACCCAGAGCACTTAGTCAAAACAAACAGTGGATCATAAGTAGTTCAGGTGGGTAGCTGTGTCAGCATGCGTAGGCTGCAAAGGAACAACTAATAGGTTTATTTCATGCTGAAAAAAAGAAGAAAGAACACAACGTTTCGGCCGTGGAGCCTCCTTCAGGTGTGAAGAACACACCTGAAGAAGGCTCCACGGCCGAAACGTTGAGTTCTCATTGTATACGTTGTATTCTTTCTTCTTTTTTTTCTGTTCCTCTGCAGTGGATCATAAACCACATTACGCATATGGAAACTACTTATGTGTTTAAAACTGAGAATAACAACTGCATCTTTACCAAAAGGGTGATAGGAGTGTGGACCAAGATGCCCAGCTATGTTGTTGAAGCTGATACTCCACTTTCTTTCAACAACAGCTGATGAAATCCTTGGATAAATTAGCTACTACCAAACAAAACAGACAGGCCAAATGGCCTCCTCTTGTTTGTCTTTTGTATTTTTTTTCTTAGACTCTTGGGTACAGTAAACCTATTTTTATTTTATTAACTAGCACACCTGGTAGACCTAGTCTGATGTCATTATTCTGTCGTGCAGGGCAGCAGATGTTCACGCAAGTAGGGGGACACGCTGCTGTGTGCTGGTCTCAAATCACTGCTTCCATGTTTTTACAGTAAATTCAGGTGTTACGTTTAACCCAGGGGTAACAAGCCAGTTCCAGTTGACGTGTTGCATCTGCTGTAGCTGAACTTCTCAATGTGGTGACAGACAGGGCTGGAAGCCCAGGAAGGAGTGGGGGCACAAGAATCTCCTCTGCTGACATCACAGCACACCTCACACACCAAGCGTTTACTGTACTTACTTTGGGACTCAGAACTTTGAAGTGTGCTGTGCTTAACGGTGCATATATCTTTACCGTTACTGCACAAACGTCACAAACGCTGGACAACAGACTGTAGTCACAAAGTCGTGTTAACATCTCTGAAACTCCTGGTCAGTTCCCCCTGCCTGTCATGATTATCTGTTGTGAAAAGCTTTATTTTCGTAAGAAAAGGAGAGGGATTGAAACAGGCGTGCAGAAGACTGACATACCTTGTTTCCGGGATATCTTCCAGGCTGGGCCCTCCAGGGACAGGTCCACGTCGATCTGCTTGTCCTTGGTGGCTCGGCCCAGGGTGATCTGCAAGGGCAGACAGGAGCAGTGAGAAGTTGCCAGGTGCTGATCATGTAGGCTCACAGCCTTGACAAGCTTCCACAGCACACATGCGGATCTCTAGCACAGCCCGTTGTGAAGTGCTGTGGCTGCAGAACGCATGGACACACAGTGAAGAGCACAGGCCTTGAATTAAAGACAGGTTGTGCTGAAGGTAAGTGATGCAGGGGTCTACACCCTGGTTTGGGGGAGAGACAGGTTTTTCATCCCTCCTTTGCTCAGTGTGACTACACCATACTTTTGCTGACCAGGAATGTTCAGGGTCTCCATGTTCCTCATTTTTAACGCTATAAAAAAATAAAATCTGCAGGACAGGCCTATCAATTTTGAAACGGGAATTATGATGATCTGATAAGACAAACCATGCTAACCAGAGTAAGCTATTAGTTTTCAGTATAAGGGATTGTTGGCTTCAGTTCTAGAAAAGCAATGGAGCTGCTAAAAAAATACAGCAGTGATCAATACAACCCTAAATCTGAGCATAAGTTACCTCTCGAGACCTCATCAGGTAGCGTACCATCCTCCCACGCAGAGCTGCCAGCGTCTGGTTGTCAAAGTCTGGAGAGTTCATCCCTGCAAGCATTGAAAGATAGAGCTGCGGTTCTCCAGCTGAGGAAATCACACATGTGTGAACAGCAGGGGCGAATGGAAATTCTACGGCTTTTCATTGAAATCTGCACAGCAAACAATGCTGCCGGGAGTGTTTACACTGACAGGGATGGTTATCCCTCAGAGCCCAACTCTCAGCTGCAGGAGCAAGGAAAGCTTTGCGTTCAAATTGCGAGCTGCCTGAGGGCTTAAAACCAGAGTTGCAGAAGATATCCCACTCGAGCTTCAAGCGGACGTGCAGGAGCTCCAGTGACAGAGGTGTATTTTCACGTTTAGAAACCCTTTGAATCTGACATGCACAAGGTGAAAAGGTGCACAAGAGGCAAAAGAATCTTCATTCCACTCAAGCAGCAGTTTTGCACAGTGTTGCATGCTGGGAGAGGCTACGGGGCAGCAGGGGTTTGTACTCCTAGCCCGCTAGAGTGAGAAAAAGGGCAGCGGTGGCGCTGAGTGGCGCAGGGGGCTCACCGGTGATACTGTCCACCAGCACCTGCCAGCGCGGCAGCTCCTGCTCCAGCTGCCGGATCTCCCTCTTCTGGTGCCGGTCGGCAATCATCAGCTCTGGAACCGGAGACAGAAGAGAGTCAGGCTCCGTAAACACAGCAGCGGCTCAAGGGCAGATCAAAGCACGCATGCCTCCAACGCAGTTCTGTAAGGAGAAGCTGTAGCATCCCAGATCAGATTTCACAACCAGGAGCCGGGCCGTTCATCCCGTTGTTATTATTATTACAAAGCTGCATCGGCAGCTGTAAATGGGATTAAAAGCTCCCCTGACAGGCCCTATAACAGAAATTAAAAAATTCAACCCACTGTTGCGAGGTTATGCAAGCTGTGCTTACCGTGCTCCAAGACCTCATCTCTGCTCTCCCTGAGGAAAGAGGAAGAGAGTCAAGGTCAGTTCACACAGCACTGTGGAAATCAGTCCCAATAGGCCCACCTGCTAGTTGAGACTAGATTGTAAAGAGAACAACCTGGTTCTGTAAGAAAGGGAGTATAATCTGAGTATCACTCAGTTCTGGAGTAGACACTAGAACCAGAGTTCACTTTAAAGTGCCCTGGGTTCCCCTGGCATGAACTGCAGCATGTAAAAACACAATTTTATTAAAGTGCGTCATTTAAATAACACAAACGTTAATCAGTGTGTATTTGTTTAAGAGCTTACACATGCATGTTTCTGCAGCAATCCTGTCACACCCCATTTTAAACACCTGCTCCAGGTGTGACCGGTATAATGAGGCAGAGAACAAGACCTGGCTCACTGTACATGCACTTTGCCAGATAACCCAGGCACACAAAACTTCACTCTTAAATTAGTCCTTTTCCAAAACTATGACAAAGCCCTTCTGGCAAACACTTCGAATGACTTGATGTGTATAAATTAAAATGGATAAAGTTGACAAAGCAAAAGGACTGTGCATTAAAATTGACCTGCTTGACACAATCCTAGAGCGAATATGGGTTCATTAAGGGTTTTGCTCCATTGAACACCGTGCACAAGACTGTGTGCAAGATCAACCTGCTCAACTCTGGTGATCTTACTTCAGTTTGGCATCATCGACGAGCTGCTCCGCATCAGAGAAGTTGAGCACTTGATCTCCTTTTGGGAGGGGCTGAACTGTAACAACAACATTACCGTTTTAAGAGAAAACAAACAGATTTCACCTCCTATAAAAACTTAAGGTAAATATCCGTAAAATTTAGACACGCATTGAGCAACCATTCTTTGTTATCAACTGCATAGAAGAACATTTAAAACTAAGGATAGGTAGCACTTCTGTCATCAGGGATTTGTGGGAGTATGGAACAAGCTATTTATTTGAATCATTTAAGCTGATTTCTTTCAAGATGTGATACTTGCATCAATTGACTACTAGCTACCAAATGGGCTAGATGGTAATTAACACAAGAGGTCAGTGAGAGAACAAATTAAAACCACTCTTAACATCTTGAAAAGCGAAAAGATGTTTATACAGTGCGTTAAAGCAATGTGTGCATTGAGACCATTCGGCCTTTGGCAAAATCGAGTGCTTGAAGTTTTTACGATGCCACTTATCTCTGTCTTGTACTCTTTGACAAGTGTCTCAGAGAGTTTCTGGACATCTGTGAATCCTGTCACACCATCACCTGCGGTGCACAGAAACCACCTGCCAGTTCTATTCCACCTTGGAAATCTTAAAGCGTCTTCCAAGCCGTCCACTCACCGGTCTGATCCTCCAGCAGGTAGTACTGCTTGAGCAGCTGCCAGTGCACCATCAGGCTCTTGGCTGTGCGCGAGGGATAGAAGACGCCAGGGTGTTTACTCAGCAGCTCCTGAAACACCTCCAGCTTGGGCTGACTGGTCTGCAACACGAGCACAGGAGATCATTAGTCCTGGACTGGTGAAGTACCGCTCCACAAGTCAAGCTGTACTCAAGCCGGGTGTCACTTACGGATTTGAGCCACGTGAACCCAACCCCACTCACCGAGGGGATTTTGGCCAGCAGAGCCTCTTCCGCCCGGCTGAACAGTGCTTTGCTCTGGATGGCGGCGATGGCCTCGGGGTGCAGCTGGCGCATGGCCTGCCAGGCCAATCTGGAGAGAGAGAACCCGTGAGACTGAAGAGCAGAGAGGACAACAGGGCAGAGGCAGGATGACGGGTAGGGAAGAGGCCGAGAGACAGAAGGAAGGCACAGGCGAAGGAAGAAGAGTGAGGGATGGAGAGATTTAGAAAGAAATGATCTAGGGAGCAGGACAGGCATGAAGGAGAGAAAAGACAAATGAGATAGAAAAAGGCCAGGGACAAATCAAGACAGACAAGGACAGATATGAGCACAATAAATCACTGAAGTGTATCCTTAAGGGAAAGGGCTGGAGAAATGCTGCATACAATTAAATGTTAAAAATACCAACATTAGGAAGCAATCCATTTCAATTATACTTATCAAGTAACAGTAAGGCAAGAAAAGGACTCTAAATGTCAATGCAATTAATAATGCATCAGTGTGGGAAGTGTGAAGATAAAGGTCTGTCTCTGGCTTCCAGAGCTGAGATCTGGGTTGTGACTGAACTTCCTGTTTAAGCCTGACCCAGGTAATACACATCAGTACATCAAACTGATGGTGGCAGAGTAAATACAGCTGTGATTCCAGCTAGACAAATTTGTGGCAGCTTGTAAACACCCTAAATGGATCAAACTGCTATGCAGTGAAGAGGGCCAGGGAAAACAGTATTTCCAAGATTATCAAGCAGCTCTTACTTGGAGATGACAGGGTCGTACAGCAGAGCATACCACCGCTCCTGAATCTCCCTCAGGGTGAACCGGCAGCTGAACTTCACCCCCAGGTGAACAGCAGTCAGGTCTGTTGTCTGAAACCACACACAATGTGCAGCCTATGATACACATCACTCACTGATATATATGCCTCTTTTCACAGTCTAGGAACTCTTCGCAATACAAATCCAGCACAGGGAAACAAACACAAGCAGGACAGTTTTCATAGCCAATGAAAAGCTAAAGCTACTGCAAAAAAAGCTGACTGTTTGTCCCTAAAAAAGATAAGGCATTTTTGAGAAATCATTCCAAGAGACAGTGGCGCTTGCAGTAACAATTGTGGAGTCAGAGTTTGGAAATCTGTGGTCCGGCACATGCAGATTCCATACTGAGTGTCCACGACGTACACTGGTGTCAGCATAGGTCTCTTTTGGTTAAGCTTTCACCAGCACCCCAGTGTGTGTCTATATCACATTTGTTACACCACACAAAAAGTATTAGTGTTAATAGGATGTTTAAGTGCACTTAGGTGTTTGTATAGTGTACTGTACAACAGAAGCAACCATGCCGAGTTTGTCCACACTAATTTGTACAGAATATCACCATAGTGATCTGCAAGTCTCTATAGTGCATATCCAAAGCTTATCGGCTCGTATTGTGTATACATTGCTTAGCAGCATATCTGTATCACGGTCTGTATGCTGCACAGAAGTGTTTACACAGCATGTTGACAGTGTATATCAGTGAGACCGTGTTTACAGCATGTAGCACAGTGTCAGTGTCAGTGTCAGTGTCAGTGTCAGTGTCAGTGTCAGTGTCAGTGTCAGTGTCAGTGTCAGTGTCAGTGTCAGTGTCAGTGTCAGTCTGACCTGCAGCACTGCGTTGATGAGCAGCAGGTCATCAGTGGGTTTCCAGCGCCCCAGGTCTTTGGTGATCTGCAGTGGCTGTTTGCTCTTCTTCACCCTCTTGGTGATGGGAGTAGGTGCAGCCACAGTGGTCAGAGGGGCCACCGGCGTGCTGCTGGACTTTGACACCTTCATGGTAAGAGAGGAGTCAGACAGGGACCTGGACTATCTGATGTACAGCGAAGCGAGCTTCCTCTATTTCTGAAGCCAGCCAACTCTTCCCTGGAAGAACCACCACCTCAGAGCTCCCCAGCACACAGTGGACAGTACTGCAGCTTGAACAGTGAGCAGGCAAACTTCAGGCTACAAGGCCTATGCCGTATCCTGACAAGAGCTTTATATCAGAACATTAGCTAGAGTCCTTAACGAAGGTTTAATAGCAAATTTTAGATCTACAGCAAAAAAAACAAACAGAAAGTGCTGTTTTCTTTTTACTATAACTGCATGTTTCCTGCAGTCGATTCCCCCGCAAGACCTGATTTACACTCGCATGCTGTTGCTGATCTCCCAGGATAACTGCACTCCACACTATCAGTGTAACAGGTGACAGGAAACTGTGGTTTACCTCACACTCACACTTAGCTCCGGTCGCCTGTGCCATTCCACAGCAGCATAAACTCAAATGTGCGTGTGTTATCTTAAATCAGAATTGAAATGACTATGTAATACACATGCATAGCTCTCCAATAGCTTAACAGCATGAGCTCACTAATTTTGAAAAGCCTAACACACATTCAGAAACAGACCCCGTCTGAAGCAGCGTGTCTATTTCTAGCTCTTGCACATGATTGTACTCTGAGCCTCAGTGTGGTGCCACCTCCACGTCTCCATGTCTGTTACCTTCTTCTTCTCATTGGAAGAGGGCTCACTGCCAGAGCAGCGCGCCGGCTCTATCACTGGGGGGCCCTTCACCCGACTGGACGATTTGGCCAGGCTGCTCTCCACCAGTTCGTCATCAAACTTCTTACGTTTTATAGACCTTGAGAGAAGGAAGGGAATCCCTTAGTGCCTTAAGAGATCTGCAGGTTTGTACATGTGGAAGACATCCTTAATGCAAATAAGACTTCTTTGTTCTTTTTCATCCACCTCAAACATGAGTGATTTCAGGGATATACATCCCTCTGGAGTAACAGTCCTTAACCTTACTGCAGCCTGCACCCTCTTGGTTCTCAAAAATATGTTCTCACACCCCTGATCAAAAATCAGTGGGGCAGTCCTCTAAACTTAAGACATAAAATAACTAAAGAATGAAAATGATAATTACATTTATTTTAACTTTGCAGTAAAACTAAGAATACATTAAAAACTCCATACTTTTTAAAAATAAAACAAAGTAGTTGTCTTTACATGCCAATGCTTAATTTGTTTTTTTTGATGATTTACCTCCTAAAAAAACCCAGGGGGTGTGTGCATCCCAGGTTAAAAACCACTGCACTAGAGCTTCACACAAAATAACATATTTCAACAGTTAATGATCACTCATTCAACACTTAACTTTACAAGTGTGTAAACAACGGCTGGGCAACACTTTACTACTGATGCAGCATTTTCTAAAAACTTTTGGTTAACAGCATTGCCAACACACGAAAAACAGTGCATCTTGGAACTAGGGATTACAATGCAACAATGCTAGAACATGACCTTTAGTGCAACGTGGCAATTGCATCTTCCTCTTCAGAATGATTTCACCAGAACTCATAGAGCTGAGCTTGTTTTTGTAGCTGAAGTTGCCACAGGACGAGATGTGTGTGACCAAACGTGTTAACCGCTTGCGTGTCAGAGATGGAGAAAGAGTCTGAGAAGGTTAGACAAACCTTTTTGTGAGAACTTCCGTTAACGGGACATGGCTATCTCTTTTGGACATGTCTGTGGGACTGTGCATACAACTGCCTTTGACTGTTTAAAGACAGCGGGTAGGAGTCGCGCTGACCTGGACGAGCGAGCGAGTTTCGGACTCCTCCTCTGCTGGAGGCCCAGCTCATGGCAGGAGTCTCTCCCCAAGTGTTTTTACTACATGAGTCAGTCCGTGTGGGTTTCAGGCTCATCTTAATGAGCCCTGTCCTTTGCATCCTCCCCTGCTGTAAGCCTAATTAGTACAAAGCGTGAGCAAGAAGTGAAGTGTGTGCAGACGCAGGAAGAAAATGAAATCATCTTTTTAAAAGACTGTGTGCAGATAATGAAGGAAATGCAAGATGTTTTTAGCCTAAAGCAGACAGAATCACCAGAGCTCTTCCAATAACTTTACATCAATGTCAAGGAGTATTAAACAGTCACAACAGAACTTGTAGAACTTGTCCTTATGTGGGTTTCTGTTGTGATGTTTTTTATAAAGAGATCATAAGCCATAAGAATAAAAATCAAGCAGCACGTTCTGATTTTTCTCTAGAGAACAATTAAAATCATCAGTGTGCTTTTGCGTTAAAAAATCAGTAAATCAGTAAAAGCCACATGATTTCCTTTTTTTTTTTAGTTTTAACTACGGTCTCCTTCAAAACGCAAAGCACAAAAAGGGAGAATTCTGGAAATTATAATAGCTTTCCTCACCTCCGGTGTTCTAAAGCTAAAAGGTTGAATAGCTTACATTCTAGCTAAGTTCTCAACTGGCTAATGAACTCATTACTGCAACAAGCTAGACTCCTTTTCGGGGCTTAAACAGGAAACAACTGCAAGACACCCAGCCTGCTGGTCTGTAGCCTCAAGGCCCAATAAAGGGGAAGACTTCTGTATAAGTCTTCTACACTGTATGCACCTATACAATGTTTTGGACTATAAGTAGTTCCAATAGGAACACTCCAGAGTCTCTTTCTGAAGTAGGAATTAACAGGTACAGGCCTGCAACTTCTCACAAAAAACAAAATTATTTTATGTTACCTCATTGTAAGAATTATTAAATTAACTGTTAAAGAACACTTTTTAACCAGGTAGCAAATAAGTTGAATGGGTAATGTATCACACATCAATTCAACATATCTTCAATTTTATAGTTATAGCACAAGCATGAGCCAATAATGAGATAAACTACATGAAAGGAGGTAAATCTATTATAAAAGCAAGAACCCCCCTCTGTTCTTCAATGTAAATAGTGTAGTGCAGGAGCAGTCACCTTCCTGAAATCCAGTGTGAATCATTCACGACAGCCAGGCGTTTATCATTATGTTAAAGAACGACAGGTGGTCAAATCCTGCATTGAGGAAGGACTGAAAGGTTTAATCCTGGTGCTGTGAATGTGAGCGCAGAACTGCGGGCAGGAGAGAACAGAACACACGAGTGTGCCCACAGTACTGGAGTCAGGAGGGAACTGAACGCACAAGTGTGCCCACAGTACTGGAGTCAGGAGGGAACTGAACGCACAAGTGTGCCCACAGTACTGGAGCCAGGAGGGAACTGAACGCACAAGTGTGCCCACAGTACTGGGGTCAGGAGGGAACTGAACGCACGAGTGTCCCACAGTATTGGGGCCAGGAGAGATTTGAACGCACGAGTGTGCCCACAGAACCGCGGGCAGGAGGGAACTGAACGCACAAGTGTGCCCACAGAACCGCGGGCAGGAGGGAACTGAACGCACAAGTGTGCCCACAGAACTGCAGGCAGGAGGGAACTGAACGCACAAGTGTGCCCGCAGTACCGCAGGCAGGAGTGAACTGAACTCATGACTGTGTGCGTGACTGGGCTGACTCAGTAAGCCAGGGTGTGGTGGGCTGACCTGGACGAGCTGCGTCGTTTGGGCACTCCTCCAGAGAAGGCCTGGGCAGCAGTTCTCTTCGTGTCCTTCCCCAAGGCCAGATCCTCATCCTCGGAGCGACTCTGCACCGCAGCACACCCCGCTGATCCTGGCACTACGCTCGCACCCTGTAGATCTACACACCACACATTAAGGTTAATTAAATACCACTCTTGCAAATCTATTCAGCTGCAAGCTTTTCACTGGTTTGACTAATTGACAAAGAATTTAACTATATTATAATATACCTGTAACAGAGACCAGCAGTGGTATGGACTGCAGGCAGCAGTATTTGGACTGCTGCTATTTGATGCCAATAAGAGTATCTTAATTTATTTTGTTTTTTATTGTTTACCTAATTACCTTGCCATAAACTATAGAAGAAAACAACTTCCAATGAGGAGAAGCAGTCTTATTACATTATAAACATCCAGGCTTGTGAATACATCTCTCTTAATATTGCTCTCGACTTCAGGACAGTTTTGCCAACAAATACTACTTACTCGTTAACTCTGCATGCAGGTCACGTGGGAATATTTCTGCACTGAAATGTCTGCTGCACAACCTGCATTTATTCACTGGTACATCGCATTACATTAGTCATTACAGTGACTAGTGAACAGGAAGGGACGCTTCACGTCACAATTTGTGGGAACTCGAATGCGAGTTTGCGACAACACAGCGACATACGGTACTTTCACAAAGTTCACACTTTTGTGCTTAATTAAAAATGTAATTTTTTTTCCTATAATGTCAATGAATTTGTTTTGTTACTGAGATTGAATAACCAGCCTGATCAATTGGGACTGCAGTTAACCTTTAATAAGGGGATTCATTATTAATTAGCTGCTAACTGAACAAACAACAGGAGACACAGAGACACAGTCCTGCATGACAGGAGTTGAGAATGACCTATTATTTTTATTATTACTAAGTCTGCCACATCCAGATGTTTGTAAGGCTGGAGTCATTCCAAGTCATTCCCTACAGACATGCTTTTCCAGATCCTGACACAACAGGAGAGTGAGATACTGGTGCTGTTGCACCACACTGGACTAACAGCAGGCAGACAGCAGCCTGGAAGGTCACCCCCTTGAAGAACGCACAGTGATATCTTCATAATTAAGACACGACACAGACATTGCAGCTTCTTCCAAAGGCAATGGACCTAACAAGTGTAAATAACACACTGTGCTGCACTTAGCGATGTGCATCTCTTCTAAGAGCGGGATACAGGAAATGCTGTAAAAGACACCTGTTCATCAAGAGACTTCCAGAGTTAATCCAGTCATCATCATCAAAGTAACTTCTTAAAGCACTTAACAGTAAGAAAAAAGGTCAACAAGGAGAAGATATAACAAAATGAGCAAAACTAAAAACAAGGTTTTAGAATGCAGAGGAAGATATAAGAGGCAGACATAAAACTAATGAAGTAAAAGCCTTTCCAAAAAAGAAGGTTTTGAGTTTTGATTTGAAGGTGACTCTCTGATGTCCTTGGGGATAGAATTTGAGAGCTTTGAGGCATTTGAGAGAAGGCCCTGTCACCTATAGAGTGTAGACAAGCTTGGGGGATAAACAGCAGACCAGAGTCAGACAAACAAAGGTTTGCAAGGTGCGAAGAAGGAAAACAGCAGCTTAGACAGGCACTGAGGTGTGGAGCCATGCAGAGCCTTCTAGGTGAGCATGACGATTTTAAAGTCAACACAGAACCTGACAGGATTCCAGGACAGGAGTAAGGAGACCACTTGCATGCGACCTGGCCAAGATCACCACAGGTGAAGAACCTCTCTTTCAGCCCAGTCACTCCAGTGAGGTTTCTGATGGGACTTACCCGGCTCCATAGCCTGCGCTCAGTCCCTCTGCTTCAATCAGCCTGCCTGCTCATTTGCTCCTCAGGGATCAGTCCGCCTGCCTGTAAACTAGCGTTCGCCCCCTGCTGAAAGGAAGGGGAGGCACACAACAATCACTTACCCTGCCAGAATCAATCCACGCGATGTCAGCGTGGTGGTTCAATATCCTTTAGTGTTTAACAAACAATACTTAAAAAACGAAAGAGAAGCAAAGTTTTTTTTTACAAAAATAATGTCATGTTTGAATAAAACACAAAGATTTATTTTAATGTAGCCAGGTTTAAAAAATGAACGTGAATTAGTCTATAAACCGAGACTAGTATTTTTACATGAACACTTCTATTCTGCATAAAATGAGAAAGCACAGCATTTCACTTCTCTGTTTTAAGAATAATTTTCATATTTAAAGTATGTATTTTCATCTATATCCACCTCTGAAACTTTGGTTGCAAGATGTTGTTTACAAAAGCACAGGTATCTTACCCGACCTCGGAATCTCTATCCGCTTCCTGCCAAATTACTCTTCTAGCTCCCGTTTTGAAACTCAGGCCAAAAAGTAATACATTAAACGTGTCCACCTCTTTTACACATAATCCATTTTTTATAATTGCACTGTAGGATAAAGTAAAACTACCGTAAAAGGAACAATACAAATATCACCGCTCCTAGACACAAACACTTCCCGGGTCATACGGAAATGACGTTTTGGGTCATCCCTGAAGTCATGTGACATTGTTCGTTGTAGTGGCGGAAATAGGGAGCAAAAACTTGGAGATGTTGCCTCAGTTTAATGTATGATTATTATTGCACTGTAATTGTTGTTTATTCCTTCTATTCCTTTTGTTAAACAAAAGTAGATAGCCTGTAAGCAACAATCTCTGGACTTTGGTTCGTCTAAATGATATCAGCAAAATCTCGATGTCTTTTTCTCTGTTCGACAATGTTTTGTATTTGTTGCAATTAATTACGTCAATGAGAAACGTTTATCTTGGCTAAACGGGGCAAATTATAGTTTTTATATCATCGGAGGACAGAACAGAAGCTGGTCAAGAAGAAAATAATGATCAGATTAATTGGCGTCTTTAAATTGCCCTGTAAATTAGTGTGCACATGAAGGACTGGTGGGTTCGGCTCCAGTTTACCACGTCTTTACTTATTGTTTGACAAAAACTTTATACCTCAATGTATACCAATCTAAAAATTAGTAAACACTCTAACATAGCATAAAATATCTACGAAGTTAAACACATTCTTAAAAGGGTGAGTGTCCGTTTTCAATCATTTCACTGTGCAAGTGGTTGCTGGTGCTGAAATTGCACGATGAAAGACTGCCACTTGCTGTAGTCCGTATCTATTTTCCCTGTCCTGGCCCTGAAACTGCGATAGTCCAGTTCTCCGCAGAAGCTCGAGGGAATATGTGTTTTTCCTCCTCAGCACCTGTAAACGGGGTGTTTTGTGCACTTTTATGTTTTCATTGTTTACTTTTTTTAATTTAAAGCACTTTGAGAAGTCACGTTTAAAGGTGCTTTATAAAATAATGTTGTTATTATTATTATTATTATTATTATTATTCAGTTCTTTTAGCATGAATATCATGTCAGTCATGTCTGGACTGGATATCAGAGAAGTTACTGTGTATGTTTTTAATGTGAGTACCTCAGTACTTGCAAAAGCAGGGTCTGTGCTCTGCAGGATCTGAGGGTTCTGACCACCCCCCTGTGAGGGCTGTGTGAGTCTGAGAGCTGAGATTCACCAACCTTGAGCACAGCTGAGGAAATGGGGTGCATTCGAACATGCACCAGAAATTGTATTTCCTAGACCTGCTAAACAAATCTGTTTCCCAACCCAGTTTTATTCAGTGGTATAGAGCCATTGTCAAGAGCATTCTCACGGCTTCTATAACTGTTCAGTCATGCATCTGTCCCTTCTGGAGGAAAACTGCAACACATTTTCTGCTGTGCAGAGAGAGTGAGCAGCTGCCATGTGCCATCTGTTGAAGGTCTGTATAAACTCAGACTAAGGAAGTGAGCAAAAAAGACTGTCCATGCCTTCTCTCATTCAGGACAACCCCTCTGGGTCCACATTTGCCTCCGGGAGACGCTACCAAAACCAAAACTGCTCAACAACTGAATGGCTAATTCCTCATGGCCCTCACTCTGCTTCACCAGAACACGTGCATACGGATGTAGTGTGTTTATAACTGTGGACCTGTGTATGTTCTTTGTGTGGAGTGAATATGTATTATTGATTGTTTCCATGTTTTTGCACCAAACTGCCAGATTAAATTCCTTATATATGTAATTTACTTGGCAAATGAAGTGATAACTGATTTGAAAACCCTCAAAGGGCACCGACAAAAGTCTACCCAACAGTGAAACACAACCCAGAGGACACAAGTGGAAAATAAAGAAGTGATATCTTAAACTGAGAACAATGCCTTTACACAAAAGGTGGTGGGAGTCTGGAAAGAGCTAGCTGGATTTGTTTGTGGTGGCTGCTAGCCTGGCTTGTTTTAAGAAACGGCTGGACGAGATCCTCTGATCAGTTAGTTAGTTAATGCCAATAATCCACAGCGCAATTCTAGAACCGCTTCCTGTTAGAAGCGTATTGTGGGCTACCACAAAGGCTATTGTGATGTGTAGCGCTATTGGCCAGCGCCCCTGCGGTCACACTTGTCTGCGGAACACCTGCCTGCCAGTTTTCGAACGATCCCCACCTACTGGACCCGAAAACAAAGAGACAAATGATTGTTTTGATGGTCACTGGCCTGTCTCCCGAGCCTCGCTCAAACCCGCTGACGCACAGATTCGCTCCGCAGTTCTCCGGTGGCGCGCAGAAAGGATGACACGGAACGGTTGACAAGTTAAAACATTCAAGGAGGCCGTGTGAGTATGACGTCTCTCTTTCCTCTGCGCAGCAGATTGCTATGCCTTGGAGGTGCGAATGATTTATGATTGAACAAGCTCTCATTTCGCAGAACGACCTTCACTTTAAAATATCTACACCTGGTGAGAGTGCGGTGTTAAAGCGCTGAACAGCCGACGGAAAGACCCTAATCCGTTCTGGAAAGAGCGGCTGAACTACAGTAGTTGAATCGATAGTCACAAAGCAGTTTTGAAATACAGTTCTTCTGTATCTTCGTTTTCAAACTCAAACGTGTTTTGTTCTTCATTCACAAGCATAATCGTCCCCCGAACTTGATTTCCTAAGGATTTCTATATCACAGAGCCGCTGTTATCTACGATTTGCGAAGTAAATAGGCTACTATTCAATGAGCATCGTATTCTAAACTAAGACTCCTTTTACTTTGGCTCCAAACTGAAAACGACAAGAAACACGAAGCGTGGTGTGTTTTTAATGTGCGTCAATACAACTGTTATCTCCAATTTGGGTGAGAACTGGACAACAACAACAACAACAACAACAAAAACAACAACAAAAAACAAAGTTAAAAAAGATTCCTTAACATTTGCCTTACAATTAGCATCGAATTAATGGATTTAATATATTTTCAGTGAATGATTCAACTCTAGATGAAGGTGAAATCGTGGAACCCTAAAACTGTATTAAAATAGATTAAACTTGGTTTTGTAGAGGGATCGGTTTGTAACTGAAAAGCGGAGTGGGACACCAGTGGTTTGGAATCTCCTGCCCTCTCTCTTTCCAGATCCTAGTGGAGATGTCCTGGAGCGACACGTTCTTCCCGGCCAACCCCAGGCGCCGCGAGGAGGTCGTCCGCTTAAGCCGGGAGCTGCTCACCCTGATGGAGGGAAACTTCAGGGCCACCAGCTGGCTGGCGGGGCTCCTGAACCAGGAGCTCAAGATCTCCGTCGATCAGCACAAGAGCGTCAAGGAGAACTGCGAGGCGCTTATCGCCGCCATCGCCGGCATCCAGAGCGAGGTGGCCAGGATTGACGAGCGGCTGAGGGACAAACTGGAACCCGCGCTCTACCGCAGGCTTCACAATCTGACCGTTCCCATTTCCGAGCGCGTCAAGGTGGCGAGCAAGGTTTTCAGCAGCGCGTTCGGGATCCTGAGGACTGGCGCGGCCGCCGTCCCGCTGATCAGCAAGGGGGCGGTGCTCAGCCGGATGGTGGCCAGCCTGGGCCGGATCGGCAGCAGTGTTGTGTCCACGGTGGCCCTGGGCGTGCTGGGGCTGGGCGTGGACATGCTCGTCAGCGCCATCCTGGGAGCCGTGGAGCGAGACAACCTGGAGCGAGTCATCCAAGAGTATAGGGAGGCGCTGGCGGATTTCAGACCTGCCTCGGAACAGTATCAGGCTAACATCACGGACGTCATAGCAACGGTCAAAGCCATGCAGGGGTAACAACTAGTACTACAGAGGAGGGGTACCTAGCATTTGGCACCTGACCCAAAGTTGTTGCCCTCAACCCCTCTTCCCAAGATAAGTTGGCTTTCACTTGTGCAGACACATCCCTCTATTTGAGTTATCTCTGCTCTTTATGACTAAAACCTTATTTTAGGACTTTCTTTGCTTAAATCCAGTTTAATTTACTGCATAACAATTCTTAATTTAAGTGTGGTAATTCTGTTTTTTTATTTTTACAGATTTATTACATCATAATTAGATAGTGTGTGTTTTAGACGATTGGATCTAAGATGATTTTTAATGTTTTAAAAATGAACTCCCAAAGTTTACTGAACTTGAACTTTATTGCCATATGTAACCGGTACCTGTACTGGTACAATGGAATTCTTACTTACAGAAAGCCTCTCGATTGTTAAAACAAGTGTGAAAACACAAAGTTCATCAAGACAATATACACACAAACAGTAGACAATGTACAAGTAAACAAGTAAACAGTGTGAATGTAAACAATGCAGATGTGTAAACAATGACTGGAGATGTGCAATAAATAAGAAATCATAATGAGGTAGAGGGTGATAGTGTGGTCCGAGGGGCCTGGATAAATGTGTTCGCCAGTCGCACTGCTTGTGGGTAGAAGCTATTGAAGAATCTGGTGGTCAGTGTCCGTATGCTCTTGTATCTCTTGCCTGAGGGCAGTGGGGTGAAGAGCTCATGCCCGGGGTTGTGACTGTCCTCTGTGATGGCCAGAATTCTACCACGGCAGCAGTCCTCAAAGAGCTGTTTAATCTGGGTGAGACCACAGCCGATGATCTTCTGGGCCATATTGACCATTCTCTACTGTAAGGTGAAGTTTGGGGCAGGAGAACCAGATTTGTGATGCACAGGTCTCTGAAACTCTCCTGTATAGCACATCGCACAGAGGCCTGTCTCATTTTAACTTCTCCAGCTCTGGGGAAATCCGTCTTCCAGGCGTGGGCTGAAATGTTTGTCAGTCTTCCCTGTGAAATGCGTTTGAAATTTGCCTTTTGCAGTCACAAGCAGTTCTTCTGTTTTTCAGGAGCAGTAATGTGGAATGTGGGCTCTGCTGAAGCTGTAAAATTGTATCTGCTTCAAATTAATTGGGGAAGAATTACTGCTTAATCTTGTCCTTAATCTTGTCTGCAATTAATCATTTCATCATTCTGCAAATTGCTAAGCCTTTCAGACTACAAATGCTAGATTGCTTTAGAAACATAGTCTAAAGGTTCCTGTCTGGCTCCATAGCTCCACAAAGCACTTTCAGACTTGAAAGGGTTTGCAATTTCAGTTAATGCATAAGTGATTCATTATAGTTTAGGCCAAAATGATGTAATTCATTTTTTTGGTATTGGGGACAACAGTGTACTAGAATCTTAATATAATAATAATGAAACAAAAACAATATTGACATGTCACAATTCCTAATGTAGTTTAGTTTTCGATATTGCTTTTGCAGCTTTTCAAATTCTCTTTTGACCTTTCTGCTAATGCATGCACTGCTCCAGATCTCATCCCAGTCCAGGTGACCAGGTCATCACTGGCTCTGGTCCTTAAAAGGAGTCTGACAGATCATACTAGCAAAAAACATGAAGCAAACCAAATGTTTTTATTTGCCATCTGAGAATTACATTAATACATTATTAATACATGTAATAATGCTACTAATTTGTAAATGAGGATGTGGTTAAAAGGCTATTAAGCAGAATCACATGATTTCAGAGCGCTGTGTCTTCACTCTGATAAACAGGACATCCCATTGTCCTCTATCAGTACATTCTCCTGCCTTGGTAACCAATGACAGTGCATAACCAGCGGACAATTGGAGCCTAATGCTCTCACTTTTGTCACTTCATATGACAATAACACAATAACAGAAACTGTTCAAGTATAGGGAGCTGTGTCAGCATGCGCAGGCTGCAAAGGAACAAGTAAAGGTTTTTTTCCACACTGAAAAGAGAAAAAGGAAACACAACGTATCGGCTGTGGAGCCGTTGCAGGCGTGAACACACCCGAAGAAGGCTCCACAGCCGAAAGGTTGTGTTTCTTTTCTTCTCTTTTCAGCAGGGAATAAACCTTTACTTGTTCCATTACAGGAATTGTTATGCTGTGTTTTTTATTGTACTAATAGCTGGTATTTCTGGAATGAAAAATGACCAGCGGAATATACTGATACACATTCACCGCATGTGCTCTGTGGGCACACAGAGGCCAACACAGGAAGAAATAAAAGAGATCTGGGAACTTTTGGAAGGAATGGCAATCTCTGCGTGGAGAGATAGGAATTCCTGTAGCAGGGGTTCTCCTCCCTGGTTCCGGGGGTCCGATAACATGAGTCCAGGAACAGAGGGAGACAGAGCTGGGAGCTCTGATCCCTTTGACCTCTGAACGTTGGAACTTTCAGATTATATGGGAATGTGCTCCTATCCTTCAGCTGCACATGGGCAGCCCACTTCCTTGACTGGTTTGACTGGCGCCTCCTGGGCCACACCTGCCCTCAGCCAGTAGTTACTAAGTTTATGTTTGGCGTGTCGGCTGAGGTTTTTCATGTCAATGACTTCCTCATGTTTCCTCTTACGTTAAGACAGTTCCTCTCTTGCCTTTTAATGTTGTTTGCTGTTTGCTTGCGCGTCCGGCACAGCTACACTCTGCCAAAGAGTTTGTCAGATTGTTCCATGTTGTTGTTGTTAAAAGTAAGAGCAGTGTGATTCACAGTCAAATCATGAGCTTATTAATGTGTCCTTTATTAATTGTGTCATTTGCTTTAGGCAGATTGGACCCCAGCATATACAGGATTTAGAACCACATGGATTCACACAAAGTCTTCTTTCTTATATCTGTCTTTCTGATTGCTAAAAGCTGATTGCTAAATGGCAACAAATGGAACAGCTATTACACACAGACTTTATATACTGGGAGGTAAAAACAGGATGCACACACACCTCTGACTGATAATAAATAATAATGTACCAATAGAACTCAGCCCCCCCCTAGTAATAGGTCCCCACCCCCTGCCTCTTAGCCCCCTCAACCACGGTGATCCGGGATAAAGAGCTCGTGACACGCGGATGTCACCATGGCCACCAGAGCGATGAACTCCTGGAAGTCGATCTCCAGGTCTCCATTCTGATCCAGATCTGTGAACAGCTGGTCCAGCGTGTCCGGCTCCTGGATTTTCTGACGAGGCAGAGGAAGAGAGCGGGGGTTCGGAGAGTGCTGGGGAAAGAGGGGGGGCTGTGGTGCAGCAGCGATAATTCGAGAGAGAATGATGGAGAAAGGGGCATGTGTGAGAAAAGGCTGCAGGAGAGAGTGAGGGAGGTCAAGAGAGAGACTGAGGCTGGGGAGGTGGAGGCTTGTTTGTCAGATGCTGGGATAAGGCAGTACAATATTTGGGGTCTCGCCCCCCCCCACACCTGGTCCCGGCCCCCCCCAGCCCCCCCCCACATAGGCCCCGCCTTACCAGAATGAAGTGAGACATCTCATTGTTAATCAGCTCCTTTAGCTCCGCCTTCTTCAGCTTGCGCTTGTGCCCCGAGTACTTGTGGAAGACCTTGATGATGGAGACCATGGAGTTCTCCAGCTCAGACATGTTTCTCTGCTACAGACAGACAGAACAGGAGGTCACAGAACAGCAACAGGACTCGCTCCTGAGGTTCAAAAGTGAGCGTAGGCCAACGGGAGGCTGTGAAATCGACTGTGCCAGTTTATGTGAGCATGAAGAACACGCTGTTCTGGACTCTATGAAAATCAACCTGCCCTTGGTCTCTGTTGCTGCAAAACAACGTATTTGCGGAAATCAAATGCACTTACTTCGTTTGCCATGAAGAAACAGCACGTGGATCTTCTGCTTTTGCGTTCTCGTAGAAACACAGAGAAGCTCCCAGTGAACATAGGCTTTTCACTTCCCTGCAGAAACTATAAAACAGCCACAGTTACACGTATTCAAGATAGAGGAAGAAAACCGGAGTCCTAAATGTTCATGTCCTGCTCCTATACTGCATATCTTGCCCCAGATAGCTGATTCCAAGAAGAAGGCAGAGAGACAGCCGAGCCTGGGGTGGGTAGAGTAATTGGAGAGGAGCAGCTCCCTTCCTCAACCAGACCAGGGATTGAACGCTGGGAGGGACAGTTCTTTAAAGCAGCCAGTCCAGCCTGTCTTGCCACATTATCTTAACCTTTACCACGTTATCAATCTTATCAATAACACTGAGATCACCGCTGACAGGAATGATTGTATTACAGAGTAAATAACCCCATCACTATGGATTTAATCATTCAAAGAGAAATCAGCTCACAAAACGTGCCTACAAAGTCCAGGTTTGTACCTTTAGAGCGATTCACCACAAAACCTCTTCTCCTCTGAAAGCTCCTTCTTTGCTGTCAGGCAGCCATACGCGCTTCACACGACAGTCAATACTCAGTACACTCAGGTTATGCACAGGCAGCCTCCCTGACTCTCCTGTCAGTATCGCAGGAAATCCTTCTCTGTGTTCCACAAGGCCATGAGCCAGACAGCAATCATTACTAAAGACGCAGCAATGCCCAGAGCTAAATCTAAATCAAGTCGGCAGCAACACCATTCTGAACCACAGCAGCAGTAACAACAAAAGCAACAATATTGCTAATGACAAGTAATAGGTTTATTCCATGCTGAAAAAAAAGAAGAAAAAACACAACGTTTTCGGCCGTGGAGCATTCTTCAGGTGTGAGCAGACGGCTCCACGGCCGAAACATTGTGTTTTCTTTCTTCTTTTTTTTCAGCATGGAATAAACCTATTACTTGTTCCTTTGCAGCCTACGCATGCTGATACAGCAATCCACCTGAACTACATATGGCTAATGAGGCCGACCGTGATGATGATATATGTGATTCATAAGTTTCTATTTGCAATTGCAATCAACACCATCTTCATCATCATGGTGATGAATTTACAGGTCCCCTCCCAGGACTTTACCTTTGTGCTGGAGATCCTCTTTCCTCCTGCCCTCTCAGTTCATTCTCTCCACCGAGGGACCTGCCGTCCTCTGAAGGCTCTGGTGAAGTATCTGTCCAAACTGTCACGGACTCGCTGACTCACGCTCTTCCAGAAAGGCTCCACCTCGGCTGAATCGGTGGGTCCACTCCTCTGAGCCAGCACGGAGCCTTCCTGCCTCCTGAGAAGACCACACCTCAACTCAGTGGTCAGGCTTTTAAAGCACTAATGGGCAGGGCGATGGCTGAGGCAGCTGTGGCTGGGCTCTTAGGAGCAGGAGAGCAGACAGGCAGGGGCAGAAAGCTCTGCTCTAATGAGCTTAGTCATTCCCAGACCACATGCAGACCGGAGATGGAAGATGAAGTTACAGGCAATAATTCATTATTGAAAGCCTGTGATGTTTTCAGCAGTTGTTCACTAAGATGTCACATGCCACAAATGCTGTCTTTTCTTTTTACATTGGGAAAATATGAAAACAAATTAATAGTTCCTGGTAATAATAATTATCTCTGTTCCTCCATTTCCTGTTCTCAGAAACAGCATGATCTCACCAGCTTTTGTAAATAACATCTGCAGAACCCCTCTCTGCTTCATTATTGACAATTGCCTGATGCTTTTATCCGAAGCAAGTTACATCTGCATCCATTCAGACAGCTGGGCTTGAGCCCATGAGCCTCTACACCAGAGCCCTCTCCACTCCTCCACACTGCCTCCAGTCCCTGTTCTCTCCTGATCTCTCCGAGCATTTCATTTCACAGCTAGAATTTCTAAACTGCACGCAGACCAGGTCAAACATTTTATAATAATAATAAACTTTATTTTATATAGCACCTTTCTTCTCAAAGCACTTTACAGAACAAAACAAATACACATTATAAACACAATGAAAATACACAATGAGAGGAGACAGTAGATAGGTTTACTGAATACAGTAGGAGCAAAGGGATAACCAGTTAAGTAAAAGCCCTTCTAAAAGAGAAGGTTTTGACTTTACATTTGAAGTGTTTTAGGGAAGGTGACCTTCTGCTCTCCTTAGGGATAGAGTTCCAGAGGTCTGGGGTATAACAGGAGAAGGCCCTGTCACCCATAGAGTGTAGATGGACTTGTGGACAGACAGGAGACCCGAATGAGGAGAGCGAAGGTTGTGAGGTGGGGAGTATGGTGAAAGTAGCTCAGACAGATACTGAGGTGCCAAGCCATGCAGAGCCTTATAGGTGAGCATGAGGATTTTGAAGTCGACACGAAACCTGACAAAAGCCAGTGCAAGGACTCCAGGATAGGAGTAATATGATCACTTGCACTAGACCTGGGCAGGATTCTGGACATACTGGAGTTTTAGTAAGTAATCCAAGCCAGAAGGAGTTTAAACCTGGGGACCTGGCATTGGCAATGTTTCTGGTTAGTCATGCCAGTGAAGACTGGTCAATTATTTAAATGCAAATAAGTATGTGTATTCTGTGTGTATGGGAGATTAAATTGATGGGAGTTGTGTTCTAATCGTTATATCATTTTCCTCACATTTCCAAGGTGGCTAAGGGAAGAGAGTGATGAGTCAATACAAATTGAAAAAAGAGAACAGTGTCTCTGCGCAGCTTGCGTACACATCTCCCCACCAACAAGCCTGCCAAAGTGATGGGAAAAATGCAGGGTCATTAAAACGTACTATAGTTGCATCATCTTCGTTTAAAGCGATCAGTCTCCGCTTTCTTCACAACCTGATTGGCTGAAGGGCCTTCCATTATGACGTAATCGTCCTTCATTGTGACTGCACCGTGACGTCAGTGACCATGGCCATAGAATGAGATAGCGGTGTTTTAAGGCCAGTCGGTGGGAATGAGATGCCGAAGCAAGACAAATCAAAAGCTAAGGTATTTTTTCATTGTTTTTAATTAATGTTCCTAGTAGTTATTGATTTTTTTAATATGCCGCTGTCAGAGTCTTACAGTAGTAGCAAAGTCAAACATAAAAAACAATACGATGCCCGACTTTTATTGTCATTTTGTTTTCACAAATATGCGTTTCCAGTGGTTCCTAAAGTGTTTATAACCCACGAAACATTTTCGCTTATGGTGGAGAGGACGGGTCTTTCCCCTCGGTACACATTCGCTGTATTTCTTTTTTTCTTAGGGAACAAACTAAAAAAAAACTTTTTAAGAAGTAAAAATTATCATTGTTTTTAATAATGGCGAAGCAAAGACGTTCATTGAAGTACAATGTAAAATATTTCTGCACCGCCAGTTGTTGATGGCAGTTGATCAGTCTAAATCAGTTTTAAAGTCGTTTAAAATACGAATAATTAGACTTTCCGAGTCTCTCGTTGACTGGTACTTCGTTGCTGCTGAATGTAGTTCTCGACAAACAGACGGTACGTCCTCTGAGGGCGGAGGAAATGGGTGTCGGTCAGACCAGGTTGATAAAGTAAAGGTTTATTCCACGCTGAAAAGAAAAGAGGCGCAGCGTGTCGGTTGCAGAGCCCTCTTGACACCTGAAGAAGCTCCTTGCTCGACCAGGTTCATGAGCGTGACGCGTGTTCCCCCCCAGGGCAGCCCGTTCACCGCCTACGCTCTGCAGGGGCGCTCGCTAGACCAGCCCCTGGGCACCAAGCTCCCGGCTCTGCCAGGCTGCCAGAGCACGCTGTACAGGGGGACCCTCTGCGAGAAGGTGAGTCCCGCGAGCCGCTGGAGGACCCCCGGACCTGCGCGGTTCTGGGGGCTCGCTCCGATGCTGCAAAGCGCCGCGCGCGAGACCGAGCCGGGAGGTGGACGGTGAAAACATGCCATCAAAAATATCAGAAGAAAAAAACCTCTGCCAGCAGCTAAATCACCCTGCAACTCACCACTGGCAGCCCCACTTAATCTCAGCAGGTGTGAGCCTGGTCAGTTCCTGGATGGGAGACCTCCTGGGAAAAACTAAGGCTGCTGCTGAAAGAGGTGTTAGTGGGGCCAGCAGGGGGCGCTCACCCTGCGGTCTGTGTGGGTCCTAATGCCCCAGTACTGTGATGGAGACACTATACTGTAAAAAGTCGCGAATGAGATGTAAAACCAAGGCCCTGACTCTGTGGCCATTAAATACCCCAGGGTGATTATTAAAAATAGTAGGGGAGTTTATATAGTAGTAGTAGCCGGCGTCCTGGCTAAATTTCCCCCTGGCCCTTACCAATCACGGCCTCCTAATAATCCCCATCTCTGAACTGGCTTCATCACTCTGCTCTCCTCCCCACTGAGAGCTGGTGTCCCCATTACCTGTAAAGCGCTCTGACTGGAGTGTCCAGAAAAGTGCTATACAAGCATCAGGAATAATTATTATGATCCCTGCCCTGGCAGGGATGTTTCTGACTGCACCCATGTCACCTCCACCCCCCCTGCCTGTGCTGAGCTGATCCCTGTCCAAACAGTCAATGTGCTGTTCTGCTCACTGCCTACCCAGATTTAAAAATAAATGCCAGTGAATAATAAGACATTTTATGTTGCAACGGTACAAGTCAGCAGCCTGAAACCGCAGAAGAAGAGCTGCAGGTAAGGGGGCTGTTCAACGGGTCTGTGTGTCACACGACACCGTGTTTGTTTCTCAGTTGACGGTACCGTCCAGCGGCTTCACCCTCACCGATCCCCATGGGCACCTGCTGAAGTCCCATTACAACAGCCTGTACGATCCCAACCTCCGGCAGTATTACTACCGCAAGGACATGCTGGAACGGCTGAAGAAGGGAGGATTCATCACGGAGAACAATAAAGTAAGGGCCGCCCTGGCGTGACAGGGCTTCAGGGAGGGCAGGACAGCCCAGGTGGCTCACTAGGCTGGGCTGTAGGGGGCTCTGTGTACTGCACTGGAAACCTGGCGGTGTTTCTGGTACAGCTGTGCCCACTTCCTGGAGCTTCACCTGCTCTTCTGCTTCCCTGCATTTCTGCACGCAGCTCTGTGGCAGACGAACGCGCTGCTCTTTTAGCAAGCGGCCCGGATCTCAAGTTAATATGAGTGAGATAGAAACTGGGCAACACAGGCAGACCCGGCTGCCCAGAGAGGACAGGCTGTGCTCCCACTGCCAGCGGGGAGAGACAGAGACAGAGGTGCACTTCCTACTGCACTGTGACAGATATTCTGGGATTAGACAAACATTCTTCCCCCAAATATACACAGCTAATCCCAGAATTCCCACACCTGCCAGAATCACAACGGGTCCCAATCCTACTGGGAGAGGGAGAACTCAGTTGAACTGGGAGCCCAGTAGGAGATCTCCTGTCACAGCCTGAGGAACAGTGTCTGTCTCCCAGTAATGCTCCATATGTCTATATGTAAATATTTTATGATTGTTTCTTTATTGTTAATGTAAAATTGATTTTTTGTGTTTTATGTTAATTGTATTTGTTTTGCTTTGGCAACACTGATTTTACCAAGTGGTCATGTCAGTAAAGCACCTTGAATTGAATTGAATAAAGCCCCAAATCTCCAGTTTGACAAGCTGGAAAAAAATGTTAAATGAACTGTCCAGTGTGGCGACTCATGAGGGATAGTTCATACATTTCCAAATACAAGATGAACAACTGGAGCTCTCAGTGCTGACAGAATGACAGGTGGACAGCATTTCTGCAGTAAGCATCAATGAACAGGCTGGTCTGTTTCACATGTGATTATTCATCTGCAATCTTCATATGTGAACATTGCTTTTCATGTACTGTATCAATGCTTTATGCAGGGAAAGTGCAGTTTACTCTTAGAATAATGCCACACGCCTGCAGACAGGTGAACGCACCTGGCTGGGGGGGGTTAAGGCTTGTAGCTGCACGCATTGACCAGGGATTATTTTAATCATGATGGATTTTTCTTATCATGGAATCGAAAAATGCGGAAAGGAAAAAAGAGAGACACAGCATTTCAGCTGTGGCGCATTTCCAAGTGTGGAAAAGACGCCACAGGTTTCTTCTCATGTTTGTTTCCCAGGTTATTTGCTCGCTGAAGGACTTCAACGAGTACAGGCAGTATCTCATGAGTGTGAAGCTGGATTATGAGAGAAATCACAAAAAAGAGCAGGTGAGCAGCAGTCCAGGCGAGGGGCTTTTAGGACTCTTTGGATATGTGTAGCGGAGGTTTGAGGGGTCTAGCAACACTGCTGTCGCCTGCGTGGTTCGGTCTATTGGCACGTCGGCAGATCTCTGAAAGCAGGCGCAGTGTCTGAAGGGGACCCGCCCCGTTTCTGTCTGCAGAAGGCTCTGATGAGGAGGCTCCAGGAGCCGGACGTGCTTCCCGAGGGCGTCTGCCTGGAGGACGTGAGGGAGTGGCTGCTGGAGGAAGGCAGGAAGAGCCTCTGGCAGCAAGACAGGAGCTGGAGGAAGAAGTAAGAACACAAGATCGCAGGGGCTCAGCCTTCCATTGACTTCAGCAGCACGAGGGACGGCACATGTGTGTTGGGTGGCCATATGGCTCTGTGCCCACTAGGACAGTGGGACCAGGCAGGATTTTAAACCGACTCTTAAATTAGAAGGAGCTAATTTTGTCAATTCAGCATTATGCCTTTGCCGAGATGTAAATCAGTGCTTGCTTAATGCCTTAAACGCGTAACACTGATCAGCTGTTCTCTGTAAGACCTGCAGGGTAGTATCATTTTAGATGATGGCTCCCTACTTTGTTGAGTGGCCCGCATCAGTGATAAAAAGGAAAATGTTCCAGGTTTCTAGATATCATGAATCCAAGGTAGGCAGCAAGGTGGCGCAGTGGTGAGCATAGCTGCCTTGCAGTGCTGGGGTCCTCGGGTTCGGTTGCTGGGGTGCTGTCTGTGGGGAGTTTGTATGTTCTCCTCTTGATTGTGTGGGTTTCCTCCAGGTGCTCCAGTTTCTTCCCACAGTCCACAGACATGCTGGCAGGTTAATTGGCTGCTGGGAAAACTGGCCCCCGGGGCGAGCGCGTATGTGTCCGCCGCTGTCTGACCTGCGATGGACTGGTCAGTGTCCAGTTCAGGGTGTACCCCACGTTGCACCTGGAGCTTGGCGGGATCGGCTCCGGCTCTTCAACTAGGAATTGGAAGAAGCCGTTAGAAAGTGAATGAATAATTTGAGGCTGACCCTTAAAATCCGGTCGGCAGCGGCGGAGTGTGATCTGTTGGGCGAGCGACCCCTAACCGAAGCCCGTTGTGCCGCACTGTAAGGGACCTGGCGGAGGTGCAGGAGAGACAGGCGAGGCAGGTCAGAGACAGGGCTAGGAGCCGGGCAGAGGAGGAGGACCAGAAGGAGGTGGAGCCGCGCCCGAGCCTGGGACGGTGCGGGAGTCCGCAGGAGGAGGCAGACAGATACAGGGAGCTGGTAGGAAACATAGGAGATAAATAGGTCAGGGGCGGGACACACGTGGACATGGGTGTGGAGTCGTTTTTCCAACTTCCCGCTTCCCTTTAAACCATAACTAAGCATCTGTTATCTTGGGATCTGTGTCGCCTCATGGAAACAGTCTGCACTGCTTCTGTGAGATGAGACGCTTTGTACAAACTGTTCAAACTGTGAGCACAGCCGCTGTGATTTGTAAGGGCAGAAAACGGAAAACCCTAATGTAATGTTGTAATGTTTCTTTATTGGCCCTATACAATTTCTTGCATTAGGAATTCATCTTTTCGCATACCCCAGCTTTTTCTCCATGGAGACACAGACACACAGACAGGGAGAGAAGCTTGGGGTCAGAGCACAGGGTCTGCCATTGTACAGCGCCCCTGGAGCAGCTGGGGTTAAGGGCCTTGCTCAGGGGCCCAACAGAGTAGGATTCCTCTGCCGGCCGGGGGATATGAACCAGCAACCTTCCAGCTACAGGCGCAGATCCTGAGCCACAGAGCCACCGCTCCGCCACCCTGGAAAAGTCCTCTTATTCTCGTGCAGGAGAGCCGCACGCGAGGTCATCTCCTTGTCCTGTTACCGGAGCTCTGACCGATCTCATTAAACGAGCTCTTAATTACGGCTGTGTCCGAGTCTTCAGGGACTGCGGAGTTCAAGCTCCCTCTAGTACCTGCACTGCTGTGACTCTCCAGGACAGCGGAGCGCTGGGCTGGAGGTGGACAGTATGGGTACAGTCAGATTAAACCTAGAAACGTGTGTTATGGCAGATAAGCATTGTGCAGGTGCAGTGCTTTGTTAGCGTGCCTGTTTGTAGGTTTGTAGATATAGTTCTTTATATAGAACAAGTGAAGGTTTATTCCATGCTAAAAAAGAAGAAAAGAAAGACAACGTTTCGGCTGTAGAGCCTTCCCCGGGTGTCAACAAGTAAAACTTTACTCGTTCCTTTGCAGCCAGCGCATGCTGACGCGGCTCCCTGCTTGAACTAGTTCTTTACATAGTGTCTGAGCTGGCGGCGGTGAAAGGGTGGGTTTCTCTGATCATTTCCCACCCTTGTCACCAGGAGTGGAAGCTGAAGGAGAGGGCGCTGCTGGAGAGGATCGAGGAGGACGTGAAGAGTGAGGTTTCCAGGCGGCAGCTCCTGAGAGAGGCCGTGGATGGGCGAGCCAGGAAGGTATATATTCCTTAAGCCCTGGCCGTGGACATGTGTGTGTTTATCAAAGAAGGATGTGAACTACTGAACTTTTAAACATGCTGCAATGCCGTCTGCAACACTATGCTGTTCCAGGCTGACCAATCAGAGAACTGCATCCTCTTCCCCTTGTATTGTTATTGGTTCTGTGCCTATAGAACTCGAAGCAAGCCATGTGATTGGCTGAGAGAGGTTCCAGCCTTTTGTAGACTGGTGCACCTTCCCAGACTCTTGTGTGAATTAGCTTTTCGCCCTTAGTAGTCTGAATAAAGGTCAAGGTTTTAGAGTGGAGAATGTTGTTCTTTCTCTTATCAGTATAATAAAATGTATTTGTTTAAACGGGCTTTTTTTCCCAATATGGCATTTAACACAGATTGCAGATGTTAGTAATCAGGATGATTTATGGGGTTCAACACCGTCTCTGGTATTTATTATTGCAGAATATTGGCAGTTTCATTGACTTGTAGATGACAGTAATTCAAGACTAAAAGCTTAGAAATACCAGTATGCCTTGAAATACTAATGTAGCATTAATCTAGCAACAAAATAAGACCTCTTTCAACAAGAGATTTTGGTTATGTATGAAGTTATGCTATTGTGAAAAATAATGAAGGAAATTATTTGTTTTTATAGCATTAGCAGAAACAAAGATTTACCATTTTGACTTGAAATATTTCTGTATTAAAATGGAGATTATTTTGGAGTTGGATGTTGAATTAATGAGTACAGACGGTTTTGTGAGGTGTTTCACTTTGGCACAATAAAAACACAATAGCCTGTATAAAGTTAACAACTTATTCTTCTCTCCTCTCTCTCAGAGGCAGGAGCTCTTTGAAAAGAAGGTTGCTCTCCATGAGCAGATGCTGAGAGAGGTCATAAGTGAAAGAGAAGAATTTGAAAAATCAATAGCAGGAAGATTTGAGAAGCAAAAAATAATATCTGAAATAAACCCAAACTTGAAACCAGGTAAGATAATTGGGTGTTTTAACATTTTTTTGCATCGTTTTAAAAATCTCCCTTTTTTGCATACAGTATAGTCAGACATATCCAACTGACGCAGTTTTTATGTAGTTTCTGATACGCAGTAGGATCTTTAACACTCTGCAGCAGATGTGAAACTGTCACAGTTTCCCTGGGGAGTAAAATTGGTGAAACACTCATTCGTTAGTATTTGCTGGACAGGCCCTTATGAAGGTTGGCAGTGTGTTATCTGTAGACAGCAGTGAATTTATCATGCAGGTATTGATCACTTCCTGCAGTTTTGGGCGATTCCTGTGGTTTTATCAGGGCTACACTTGTGCTGTCCTTCACCAGCCCCTGTGTGGCTACTCAGATTCCCTGTCATGGGGGTACGGAGCCCCCACAGCCCAGCATGGCAAAGCATGGTGAAGGCGTGGCAGTGCTCTAGGTCTTTGTGAAGGGTTATCATCATGAACAGAAGCACGGAGAACAGTTTGTCCCCAAATGAGTGAACTGTAGTTATAATTGTAAAAGTGTAACAGTAATCTTGTGCAGCTGCGTGCTTTTTTCGTACAAAACGTGTCTGTGGTATCACACAGGAAACATTTCCTGTTCACCTCTGATCACTCTGTTTTCTAGCCCCTCCCAAGAGTGCTAAGCCGGAAGTTGTCAGAGCTGCCCCCAGGGGGCGCAACTGGACTAGACTCTGCAGAGGTGGGTTCTAGCTGCAGAGGCAAGGCAAAGTCTTGGGTCTTGTTTTAAAAGAAGTTAAATGTTCCAGAATGCACTGTATCGCACACTTTGGCGTTCCTGGTAGGTTTTAATGTTTGGTCACTGTGAAAGTGCCCGATGAAAGAGAACTTTTAAATGGTGAATACTTGTCCAGTTTGTCGGCCATGTGTCCACAGTCAGTTCCCCCCTGTATATTTTTTTTTTTTATTTCGGAGTTTTGGAGTCGCAGACTCTCATGCATGTGTGTTCCTGCATGTACCTGTATATTCCTTCCGGCAATAGCTCTTTCAATTTCATAGTTCAAAAATGGTTAAAAAAAGATAATGAGGGCATCCAGCAGCAGTGAGGTCGAGGTGCGGTTCCTGTTGGGTTGACAGGACTGTGGAACCTGTCCGCAGGCCAGCGCGCCGGGTGCCCCAAAGACCGCTGCACCTCCCGGCCCCCGAGCAGCCCCCCTCCGCGTCCGGACGAGGCTCCGGCCCATCTCCGTCAGGCAGGCGAGAAGATCGGCCACAGCAGGACGACAGTTGTAAGTGAGCCTGCGAGCGCTGGGGCGTCGTTCTCCCCTCCCCGTCTCTTCTTGGAATTGCAGCAGCGGGATCAGGGATCAGGGGCGCAGAAATCGGGGCTCAGCTGTGCTCCGGGTCTGGCCAGCGAGCCGGCAGCTGCTGCTGTTTCTTTAGCCGATCAGGTTTGGGTGGGAGCTGATGATTGAGGCCGACATCTCTGTGTCCAAGAAGCCATCTGCAGGATCAGCTTGTCATCCCGGCATTTGAGAAAAAATAAACATCAAGAAGGTTCCCACCAGAAGTTTTCTGGCTCATTTCATTACATCCCAGAGATATTTATTGTTGGATTCCTGATTACTGCATTCCATACATTCGTTCTTCTTGAAATGAGTGCTTTGTGTGTCTTGCCTACAAAAGCACGTGGTGTTTTTATGTCAGAAGGTGACGAGGAAGGATGAGGAGGTGACAGACAGCCGGGAAGCATCCTTTCTGCATATCAGCACGTCAGGTGAGCCGCGCCGTCCTGGAAAGGAATCACACAGTGTTGTTGTGCACTGGTGAGGCTTCATTAAAAATCACTAAAGATCATGTCGATGTGTATAGTGCCGTTCTGACGTTCTCCTGCTTTTCATGGGAGGATTCAACAGAGGTTTAAAAGCATCGCCGGTGGAGTTCCAGTGTTGTGTTTGGTATGTTAAATCCTGGTCAGGGAAAAGCACTGTGTCTACACAAGCGCCCAGATCAGTTTTGTCATTGGCGAGCACCGGGGATGTAACGCTCACCTGGAATGAACGGACACGGTGCTACTCCAGAGTCCAGATTAGGACGCTCTGGTTCAGCCCACCCTTCTGTTTCTCTGCTGGTGGTGGAATTCTGATCATGAAACGCCTCTTTCTGGGCAGTGACGTCGGAGTCGTCTTCGGTGTCCGAGGGAGGCTTGAACGCGGGCTCGGTGCGCCAGCCCTCTGTCGTCCACCAGCTCTCCGACACGTGAGTCCTAACTGCTGTCCGCAGGGGCTGAGAAGAGTGTGTGGCAGGGCTGAACTGAACTGCGACCTAAAATTGGACCCAGAATTTGAACTCTGAACATGACTGTTTTTAGTCCCTGAACATGTTGGTTGTTGTTTTTTCGATGTCGCGTTTCGTAAGCAACTCTAGATCTCCAACATCTGAGTAGACAAAAACTTGTAAAGGTGGCAGCAGCTTCATTGTCCACTGCACACTGGTGCCAGAGCTGCTGATGCTGTTGACATACTGATGCTATTCTAACACTAACACTAGATGTTACACTGACACTGTTGTGCCTCAAGCATATTGTGGTTCTGGTGCAGGAAGTTTATGTTCTGCAATAAGAACACACAAGAAACTGTACTTGAATTATTTTTGATATAGTATTTATACAATAAAGCTCGTAAAAAAATTCAATCTGGAGGAATTACGATCCCTGACAGACATATGGCTGCATCCTAGTAGGAGGATGTTGTTGTGCATGTAACCAAACCCATTTATTTTGTATGTTTGCAGACATGGAGGCATTGAAGAAACCCTTTATGGAACAGTGAGTTGTCTTTTTTTCTTATTGAAAGTGGTTTTTATTTAAAGTCTCGAAGTGGCTCCCACAGTGGCAATAATGTTTATGAAGCACAGCATCAGCCAGAACCGATCATTTCTAAGCCACCTTCTGTATCGTTAAACAACAGAGGATAAACTGATTTGATCACCTTTCATTTAAAGGTAAATTCAGCAAGAACATCTAGATTCTATTGATAATGTCTTCTGTTTCTTACCTAAGATCTCTAAGGAAATCGGAGTACTGAAACTGAAATATAATGAGACATCTAAGGTGTGGTGTGCAATTGTCAGTGTAGTTTAGCAGCCAAGGCTTCGAGGTTGTTTTGTGGCATTCTTGTTAATACACCAGTGCACAGCTGATTTTCTGAAGTATGCTTTAAATAGTTTGATATTTTCAGGAGAGACCATCCTGTGTACTTTACTGTAGAGAAATCTGTGATATTCCAGCTGTAGGAATGCAAAATCGTAGTGTATCGTGTGTCTCATTACTTGTTAAAAGATGGAAGAATTACGCTCGATGGACCAGGTGGCACAGCTGGGTTCACTCCATTCATTCTTCTGTCGTTTGTCTTCCACGTCCGTTCAGAAAAGCCTCATGCCAGAAGCTGGGGAAGAGGTATCTGCTGATGATTCCCTCTTGGCCAGGTCAGAGGCTGGTGGGGCTGGCGGGGCAGGAGTGATGGAGAATGGGGCCCTGCTTTGCTTAAAGGAGATTCTGGGAAGCTCTCGGTCTTGCATCATGGCGAAGGTGGAGAGCGTGGTGTCGCAAGCTCTTGAGCAGGCTGTGACCCTCGGCTCAGATGCCCGCAGCGAGGCCGAGCAAGAGGCAATGCTAGCCTGCCCAGGACGGGTGATCAGCCATCCCAAAGCGAACGTCCTGTCCTCCGAAATCGTGGACACCATCCTTGACCACGTGAACTCGGCACTCCTAAGGGACAGGCTCACGGAGTCGGCGAGGGGGCTAGTGAGGAGCTCTCTTACCTCCCTGGCCTCCGCTCAGGATGCTGACGGCTTTGACCCATCGGACTCCCGGGCCATCAGCGACGTTTCCGAGAAGCTGGATCCTTTCCTATCTGACGTGGGAGAATCTGCTTGCAAGCTGCTGGGCGGACAGAGGGATGGCTTGCAGCCTGTGGCGTCCTCAGAGGGCGAAGCAGAGGACATGGAGTCGGCGTTGGGAGACTTTGCAGCAGAGATTATCAGTGTCATCCTGAATGGGGTTAAAAGTGAGTCTGGCGGGGGAGCAGCCCCAGATTCACCTTGGAGATTCAGGATAGGGTCCCTGAAGGCAAATCAGGTGGCTATTAGCATTGTGTCTGCAGTGCTGGACAACTTAGAAAGCACTTTACTTGCCAAAAACATCCATCTTATTTGTCCACCCAAAACAGAGAGGAGTGATCCTATAAGTGCTGAATGTGAACACTGGCCAAATGAATCCGTCCAGTCAGGAGATACCGGTGAGTGCGTGCTTGTGCGCTCTGAGACTGAGAGACTTCAAGAGGAAGCAGACTGCTTTGCCGAACAACTTCCAGCTGGTTTCGAGCCCAGCGCAGCGGTGACAACGTACAGTCCTCTGAAAGATTTTCTGCTACCTGTGCAAATTGTTTCCAACCCTGAGACACAACACCCAGGAACCTGGGTATCCACTTCAAACCTTGACCTGATCACCACTGACCTTGTTCGTGTTCTGTGTGCAATGGGTCCTACTGATGCAACGGTGCCACATATTTCACATGCCAGTGTTGCAGAAGCAGAGCTCAGTTCTCCTGGAAGTGAAGGCAATACTTTCGAGCCAATCTGTGTGCCAGTAAGGGAAAGGTCCAGTTTGGAGACTGCTGCTTGGAGAAAGTCATCTGAGCACAAAGACCCTACAGTTGCGTCTGGAGTAACTCGAGGCATCTTAGGATTGTCCAGACACAACATTATTGAACAAGCGGAACATGTAGTTGTGGATATTATCAAAAGCGCAATAGACCAGTTAACCCCTGCAGGGCCTGGGTTTCCAACAACGGCCAAGTCACCCAGTCAAGCCAGAATCAACACCTCGCTCTCCAATTCTCTGGCACAGCAACCTATGCTCAGTGCAGTGGCCTCTGATGTTGTTGACACGGTCATTTGTAAAGTTGAGCAGGCTCTGTCTTCAACAGAGTCTAACTTATTTCAGGGTGATGCCAGTATAAAGGATTCTGAAAGTGGGGGTGTCCAGCACCAATCTACAGTGTGGAAGACTCCGTCTGAAGTAGCCTTTGCAGCATCACATATCAACACCCTCTGTGATGATATCACGATGAGTGTCGTGGAGAAGCTGCAGGATCTAATGCCTTGTCAGACTGAGCCCTTGTCATACTCATCTTCCGAAGCTTCGACCTCTGCAAGCTCATTGACTGCAGGTGAGCCTGACACAGTGGCACAGGGTTCTCAGCAGCAAGAGTCAGGAATAAACACTTATGCTAAGAAGATTGTGAGTGCAATTCTGTGCACGGTCAAGGGTGAGTTAGAAGGAAAAGAACAGGAATTGGCAGAAACCAGTCTCTCAGGTTTTCAGAAAGAGGAATTGACCCTGAACAGCTTTGCAAAGAAAGTTGTAGGTGCTATCCTAGACACGGTCCAGAATGAGAAAGATAGTCAAGCTCTGCACAAAACAGCGAACACTTGCTCTGAAGAATGGATACTCTACTCTGAAATGGCATCTTCAGTGTTGGACAATTTAGAATTTGTAGAGTGTGACGGTGGCACGTCAGGGACAAAGCTCAGTGCCACTGGTAGCCATAGCAGTGTACTTACCTTGACTTGCTTAAAAAAATCGAGTGATCTTGCAGCCTCAAAGAATGAATTTAGAGAAACTCAAAACATATTAATACCATCCAGATCCACCATTATCAGGCAAGCAGAACAAGCAGTCCTGGAAATTATTGAAAAGGCAGTAGATCAATTAATTCTCTCAATACCTACTGTTCCAACTATGACTACATCTTCCAGCCAAACCAGAATATCCATGAAATCGCCCTCAGACTCTCTGCTCAGCCTGGTGGCCTCTGATGTCGTTGACACTGTTCTTGGGAAGATTGAGTCCTCCACTTCCTCCTCTGCCACCAGTCTTAAAGACTCTGACAGCGCAGGTCAGCTGCCCAGCCCTGCTGTGCGGACTGTTGAGTCGAATACAGTCTTCACTCCATCAAAGATCTACATGATCGCCACAGACATTGTCAGGAGTGTCACAGAGAAGCTGCAGCAGCTAAAATCTCTCAGCATTCAGACCTTTTCTGAATCCTCCCAAGAATCCCTGAGCTCTGTTAGCTCAGTGGTCACAGATGGGCTTCCTTCAGCTCCAGTGGACACTCAGCAGGCAGAGACAGAGCTGAAGAGTTATGCCAGAGAGGCTGTGAGTGCTGTACTGCTGACAGTCCAGAGGGAGCTGGACAGAGAGATTCCCCAGGGAAAGACAGGAGTCAGTCCTTCTGCCGAAAGCCTGCTTGTGTCTCAAGTTGTTTCCTCAGTCTTGGAGCAGATAACAAACAGAACATCAGATGACAATACATCACAACCAGAAACTAGTTCTATTGTCATTGAACATAAATCTTTTGAGCCACTTAGTCTACCAATTAGGGAAGAAAACCCTGGTTTTCAGAGTATGGTTTCAGTAAAGTCCAGTGAAGAATTGGCCCCTCAAGTCACGCCTGAAGAAAGCCGAGACATTTTAAGATCTGGTTCAATTATCTCCAGACAAGCAGAGCAGACAGTCCTGGATGTTATTGAAAAGATAGTAGATCAACTAAATCTCTCAATACCTACTGTTCCAGCTATGACTACATCTTCCAGCCAAACCAAAATCTCCATGAAATCGCCCTCAGACTCTCTGCTCAGCCTGGTGGCCTCCGATGTCGTTGACACTGTTCTTAGGAAGATTGAGTCCTCCACTTCCTCCTCTGCCACCAGTCTTAAAGACTCTGACAGCGCAGGTCAGCTGCCCAGCCCTGCTGTGCGGACTTTTGAGTCGAATACAGTCTTCACTCCATCAAAGATCTACACGATCGCCACAGACATTGTCAGGAGTGTCACAGAGAAGCTGCAGCAACTAAAATCTCTCAGCATTCAGACCTTTTCTGAATCCTCCCCAGAATCCCTGAGCTCTGTTAGCTCAGTGGTCAGAGATGGGCTTCCTTCAGCTCCAGTGGACACTCAGCAGGCAGAGACAGAGCTGAAGAGTTATGCCAGAGAGGCTGTGAGTGCTGTACTGCTGACAGTCCAGAGGGAGCTGGACAGAGAGATTCCCCAGGGAAAGACAGGAGTCAGTCCTTCTGCAGAAAGCCTGCTTGTGTCTCAGGTTGTTTCCTCAGTCTTGGAGCAGATAACAAACAGAACATCAGATGACAATACATCACAACCAGAAACTAGTTCTATTGTCAATGAACATAAATCTTTTGAGCCACTTAGTCTACCAATTAGGGAAGAAAACCCTGGTTTTCAGAGTATGGTTTCAGTAAAGTCCAGTGAAGAATTGGCCCCTCAAGTCACGCCTGAAGAAAGCCGAGACATTTTAAGATCTGGTTCAATTATCTCCAGACAAGCAGAGCAGACAGTCTTGGATGTTATTGAAAAGATAGTAGATCAACTAAATCTCTCAATACCTACTGTTCCAGCTATGTCTACATCTTCCAGCCAAACCAGAATCTCCATGAAATCGCCCTCAGACTCTCTGCTCAGCCTGGTGGCCTCCGATGTCGTTGACACTGTTCTTAGGAAGATTGAGTCCTCCACTTCCTCCTCTGCCACCAGTCTTAAAGACTCTGACAGCGCAGGTCAGCTGCCCAGCCCTGCTGTGCGGACTGTTGAGTCGAATACAGTCTTCACTCCATCAAAGATCTACACGATCGCCACAGACATTGTCAGGAGTGTCACAGAGAAGCTGCAGCAACTAAAATCTCTCAGCATTCAGACCTTTTCTGAATCCTCCCCAGAATCCCTGAGCTCTGTTAGCTCAGTGGTCAGAGATGGGCTTCCTTCAGCTCCAGTGGACACTCAGCAGGCAGAGACAGAGCTGAAGAGTTATGCCAGAGAGGCTGTGAGTGCTGTACTGCTGACAGTCCAGAGGGAGCTGGACAGAGAGATTCCCCAGGGAAAGACAGGAGTCAGTCCTTCTGCAGAAAGCCTGCTTGTGTCTCAGGTTGTTTCCTCAGTCTTGGAGCAGATAACAAACAGAACATCAGATGACAATACATCACAACCAGAAACTAGTTCTATTGTCAATGAACATAAATCTTTTGAGCCACTTCGTCTACCAATTAGGGAAGAAAACCCTGGTTTTCGGAGTGTTGTTTCAGTAAAGTCCAGTGAAGAATTGGCCCCTCGAGTCGCGCCTGAAGAAAGCCGAGACATTTTAAGATCTAGTTCAATTATTTCCAGACGAGCAGAGCAGACAGTCCTGGATGTTATTGAAAAGATAGTAGATCAACTAAATCTCTCAATACCTACTGTTCCAGCTATGATTACATCTTCCAGCCAAACCAGAATCTCCATGAAATCGCCCTCAGACTCTCTGCTCAGCCTGGTGGCCTCTGATGTCGTTGACACTGTTCTTGGGAAGATTGAGTCCTCCACTTCCTCCTCTGCCACCAGTCTTAAAGACTCTGACAGCGCAGGTCAGCTGCCCAGCCCTGCTGTGCGGACTGTTGAGTCGAATACAGTCTTCACTCCATCAAAGATCTACACGATCGCCACAGACATTGTCAGGAGTGTCACAGAGAAGCTGCAGCAACTAAAATCTCTCAGCATTCAGACCTTTTCTGAATCCTCCCCAGAATCCCTGAGCTCTGTTAGCTCAGTGGTCAGAGATGGGCTTCCTTCAGCTCCAGTGGACACTCAGCAGGCAGAGACAGAGCTGAAGAGTTATGCCAGAGAGGCTGTGAGTGCTGTACTGCTGACAGTCCAGAGGGAGCTGGACAGAGAGATTCCCCAGGGAAAGACAGGAGTCAGTCCTTCTGCAGAAAGCCTGCTTGTGTCTCAGGTTGTTTCCTCAGTCTTGGAGCAGATAACAAACAGAACATCAGATGACAATACATCACAACCAGAAACTAGTTCTGTTGTCAATGAACATAAATCTTTTGAGCCACTTAGTCTACCAATTAGGGAAGAAAACCCTGGTTTCCAGAGTATGGTTTCAGTAAAGTCCAGTGAAGAATTGGCCCCTCAAGTCACGCCTGAAGAAAGCCGAGACATTTTAAGATCTGGTTCAATTATCTCCAGACAAGCAGAGCAGACAGTCTTGGATGTTATTGAAAAGATAGTAGATCAACTAAATCTCTCAATACCTACTGTTCCAGCTATGTCTACATCTTCCAGCCAAACCAGGATCTCCATGAAATCGCCCTCAGACTCTCTGCTCAGCCTGGTGGCCTCCGATGTCGTTGACACTGTTCTTAGGAAGATTGAGTCCTCCACTTCCTCCTCTGCCACCAGTCTTAAAGACTCTGACAGCGCAGGTCAGCTGCCCAGCCCTGCTGTGCGGACTGTTGAGTCGAATACAGTCTTCACTCCATCAAAGATCTACACGATCGCCACAGACATTGTCAGGAGTGTCACAGAGAAGCTGCAGCAACTAAAATCTCTCAGCATTCAGACCTTTTCTGAATCCTCCCCAGAATCCCTGAGCTCTGTTAGCTCATTGGTCACAGATGGGCTTCCTTCAGCTCCAGTGGACACTCAGCAGGCAGAGACAGAGCTGAAGAGTTATGCCAGAGAGGCTGTGAGTGCTGTACTGCTGACAGTCCAGAGGGAGCTGGACAGAGAGATTCCCCAGGGAAAGACAGGAGTCAGTCCTTCTGCAGAAAGCCTGCTTGTGTCTCAAGTTGTTTCCTCAGTCTTGGAGCAGATAACAAACAGAACATCAGATGACAATACATCACAACCAGAAACTAGTTCTATTGTCAATGAACATAAATCTTTTGAGGCACTTAGTCTACCAATTAGGGAAGAAAAAGCTGTTTTTCAGAGTGTTGTTTCAAAGAAGTCCCATGAACAACTGGTCCCTAGAGTCACGCTTGAAGAAAGCCGAGACATTTTAAGATCTGGTTCAATTATCTCCAGACGAGCAGAGCAGAAAGCCCTCAGTATTATTGAAAAGGCAGTAGATCAATTAATTCTCTCAATACCTACTGTTCCAGCTATGACTACATCTTCCAGCCAAACCAGAGTCTCCATGAAATCACCCTCAGACTCTCTGCTCAGCCTGGTGGCCTCCGATGTCGTTGACACTGTTCTTGGGAAGATTGAGTCCTCCACTTCCTCCTCTGCCACCAGTCTTAAAGACTCTGACAGCGCAGGTCAGCTGTCCAGCCCTGCTGTGCGGACTGTTGAGTCGAATACAGTCTTCACTCCATCAAAGATCTACATGATCGCCACAGACATTGTCAGGAGTGTCGCAGAGAAGCTGCAGCAACTAAAATCTCTCAGCATTCAGACCTTTTCTGAATCCTCCCCAGAATCCCTGAGCTCTGTTAGCTCAGTGGTCAGAGATGGGCTTCCTTCAGCTCCAGTGGACACTCAGCAGGCAGAGACAGAGCTGAAGAGTTATGCCAAAGAGGCTGTGAGTGCTGTACTGCTGACAGTCCAGAGGGAGCTGGACAGACAGATTCCCCAGGGAAAGACAGGAGTCAGTCCTTCTGCAGAAAGCCTGCTTGTGTCTCAGGTTGTTTCCTCAGTCTTGGAGCAGATAACAAACAGAACATCAGATGACAATATAGCAAAGCCAGGAGATGTACAAAAATCTTTTGAGCCATTAAGCATACCAGTTTTGGAAAAGAAAGTTTGTTTTCAGGGTGCTGTTTCAAAACAGTCTAGTGAAGGAATTATCCCAACACTCATGCTTGGAGAAAGTCGAGACATTTTAGGACTGTCTGGGTCTGTTATTATTAAACAAGCAAAGGGGATAGTCCTGGAAATTATTGAAAGGGCAGTAGATCAATTACATCTTTCCAGATCTGTCCCTCTAGGTGTTGCAGAATGTTCCAGCCAAACTGGTATCAAAATGAAATCACCCTCAGACTCTCTGCTCAGCCTGGTGGCCTCTGATGTCGTTGACACTGTTCTTAGGACGATTGAGTCCGCCTCTTGCACCCCAGGTGTTTTGTCTTGTGGCGATGTCAGCATTGTGGATTTTGAAACTGTGGGAACGTGTCCAAATCCCTCAGTATGTGTGACTGATTCTGATTTGCTCATTGAAGATCTTGTTACGAGTGTCATGGACAAGCTAAAGCCGTTGGCTAATTCTGGTAAGAGAGCTGTCTCTGGACCACCTCTCAGGGATTCCACGTCTCTTAATTCATTGATGCCACAAAGTCTCCCCAGCCTGCCTTTGACAGATATTCAGGAGGTGGAGTTCGCCTTGAACTCCTTTGCCAAAGAGGTAGTGAGCTCTGTACTGGAAGTGGTTAAGGACGAATTAGATGGAGAGAATCTCCTGAAGTTATCCCCCTCTGGACCTGTCACCAATTCAGAAGAAACTCTGCTAGTGTGCGAGATTGTGTCCTCAGTCCTGGAACAGTTAAAGCATCTGGAAGATATTCCAGGCTGTGCAGTCCCACACACTGAAAATACTGTGGAAAAGACCGAAGCTAACTCTCATCCCCTGAGGAGCGCAGATTCAGGGGTGGAACTGACTAAGCTGCAGACATGCAATGACCAATCGTCTTCCAAAGTTAGCTCGGAGTCGGAATTCAAGACGGCTACAATAAAGTCGGTTTGTGGCATTATGGAAAGGGTTGCCGCAAAATTCCAGCCCCCGAGATCTGACCACCACGCTGTGGAGTCATGCAGCAGTGCTCTGAGGGAAGTTTCGGACGTACAGAAACATGCATGTGAGTCTTGGTCTTCTGCCTGTTTGCCTTCAGCAGCTTCAGATGTTGTAGAGGCTGTGCTGGGAAAGCTTGTGGAAGTGGCCGGCAGCGAAGAGGTTTCAGACGAGCGCAGCCTTGGGCAAGACCGGTGTGCTCAAGAGCCATCCACCACTTTGGCCAGGAAAGTAGACTCTGGCACGTGGGTTGAGCCTTCACAGATCCAAGGAGTCACTGAGGAACTGGTTGACACAGTGATGGGTAAACTTAAAGTTTTTTTGGGCATGAAGTCATCATCTGAAAGCCAACAGTTGCCTGCTCAAATGTGTGGATCTGGAGAATTAAAAGGGGACAGTTTCCCATTGTCAGGAGGTGTATCAGTGTGTGAAACCAAAAGTGAAGTTAAGAGCTCAGGCTTAAGCCGCTGTGTACAGGATGTTGTCAGTCAGGTATTGCATATGATCAAGACTGAGATAGACGGGGAGAATGAAGCCCGTGCCTCACAGGAAACACTGCTAGCAAAAAAAGTTGTGGATTATTTTTTGTGCAAAGTCACTGCTCCAAAACTAGAAAAACTGGATTCTGAGAAAACCGTGATTATAACTGAAGAGCCCTGCCGAGTTACAAGCACTCATGTTGAAAAAGAAGACTTGGAAATGCCTGATGAAATCCCTGTCCAGCCCTGTGATCCCGTCAGTGTCCCAGGCATGGTCATCTACTCGCAGTCCGACTCCACCGACGAGACCCCGACGGTCTCCTCCAGGAGAGCCGCTTGCAGCTCCTCATCGAAGACTCCCGCTCCGGCCAGCGAGAACGAGGAGGACCTCTTCAAAGGCCCGGGGTCCAGGTGCACCATGGGTATCCGACCACGCTGCCGTAAGAAGTCTTTGGCCCCGAAGGATCTAGGCCTGTCTGGAAATGAGCCGGACTTCGTGTCCGAGGGGGTAACCCCCAAACGAAATCTCATGGAGAAGCTTTTCAGGGGAAAAAGATTCACAGCCAAGGAACAGCTGGCAGGAGAAACCATAAGGTCCAGTGCTAGAGCAGCAGACCCTTCTGGCCCCACCAGCGCTGTGCGGCTGCCTACTGGAAGAGGCACAGCGCCCCCTGCTGGCTCCACGGCGCCGGAGAATGGCCTGGCAGTCGGCACGGTTGCAGACGCTGCAGACTCTCTCGCTAGAACCAGGCGTAGAGGGATTCCAGCCCAGCTTCCGGAGAAGACCTTCCTGGCCCCCGTGTCCGTGAGCTCGGCCACCTGCTCCACTGTGGGTTCCTCCCTGGGCCAGGATGCCGCCATGGCAGCCAGAGGTAAGCTAACCGTGATGTCGCCGAGCCATCGGCTACGTGTGTTTGCACCACTGAGGTGTTTGAAAGAGGGTGTTGTATTTCCTGGAAAGGAAATGGTATTATGACTCATCTTTGTCTCAGGCTCTAAGCATTTTATCACGCTTGCAAACTGGCTACAACAGCACCACAGGGGTAATTTAGGATGAAAGTTATTTTGAGGGCTTATTACAGTATACAAACTCATCCTGGAAAGAGATCAGTTCCTCGGGGAGCTGCACACACAGTGTTACCATGTTGCTCTTCAGGGTGAACTGCTGCAGGCGTCTGCTGTTAGAGCTCTTTTAGGAGCTCTGTGCAACTGCCTGGCCGAGCTGTGTGGCTGAGAGCTGATCCTCTGTTCTATGGTGAGTTCGGGGCCTTGATGTAAGAGAAGGGAAAAGAGCAACCTTTAATTTTAGTTGTACCTCTTTGCCCCACAGAGAGACGTGTGAAAAAGCTGCCGAAGATAGCCCCACAGGCTGTTGAGAAGGTATGTTTCCTGCAAGGTATACAGTAGTAGCAGTTGTGTTCTACAGGTGACCCCTGATAAAGGAAATGGATCATCACCACTCGTATGCTGTGTGTTGCTGTAAGAGCAGGACACTGTCCGGGCTTCACCCTGGTGCTCTCAGTGCAGCTCTGATCTCTCTGCGATGCTTCTGCGTTGAAGAGTGGAGACTTCCACTTCTTTAGTGATACCATACAGATGTGCCTGTTTTGTGTTGTCTTTCCAGGGCCTCCAACAGCACCCAGGACAGTTTGAGGGCTTCCCAGCTGGTGAGTTCTATATGGTTGGCAAGGTTATGCAAAAGAGGAATCTTAAAAGACGACTGCTTCCTAGAATCATCACAGTATAAAAACGGTTAAAAACGAGATGAGGCCATCTTAATCGGTAGGAGTTAATTGATCCCAGGATCTTATCCTGCCATTTAGTGAAAGAAGCCAGGGTATCAGCTTCAACAACATTACTGGGCGGCTTGTTCCACACTCCCACAACCCTTTGGGTAAAGACATGCCCACTGTTCTCAGTGCTAAATTCAATTGCACATACTTTTCATTTATTTTCTCTGATTTGAGTGTCGATATGAGTTTAAAGAAATCTGCTAGGTTGAAGTTTTGAAAACTTGCATCCGATTCCCTTTTAATTGTCTCTGTTCAACACTAAAAAGGTGCAGTTCCTTCAGCCTGTCAGTGTTAGGCACTCCTTCACACCCTGAATTTTAGTTACAGCTTTTCTCTTGACTAATTCCACAGCGGCCATTCATTTTCTACAACATGCTAAGCAAAACTACACAATATAATGAATGAGGCCTGGTCTTGCATATTCCAGAATCACAAGTAACTTTGGATACATTTGGAAACAGCTTGTTCTTTTTTTTGCATTGGACCTGCAGTGACGTCTGCAGGTTTTAAGCAGCATCAAGGATCATGAAAGGGCTGTTTTTATTTTACAGACTAGTACTTGTTGTTTTGACTGAACAAATATTGCAAAGGACAAAGGAAATCTAGCCTGATTACACGCTTGCCTTCCATTAAAACCTAGCCTTTTGCAGATGGGAGTTATCTAGTACTTCTAGGGAAAATATTTGTTTGGGGACAAAACAGATTGTTCTGGGACCCCTGGTATTTTTTTTTCTTTCTTTGGCTCTGTAGCTTGTCGTTTCCTCGTACGTGTGTCCTACGGGTGAGACCGCGCCCTGGAGGTGGTTAGATCATGCAGGAGACGCCCTGTTTCTGGTGGTCTCTGTAGCAGTTGCAGCAGCTTTGGGTTGCTGTTCTATAGGACACAGGTTTCCCAGTTCTGGTCCCCAAGACCCACACACCTCTAGGCTTTCACTCCGGTTAAACTTAATTACCTAATTGAAGCCTTAACTGAATTAATAAGCCACTTAATTGGAATACCTGCAAGGTTTCTTTTCCAAATCAAAGGTTTGGGTTTTTATTTTACTTATCAAATGCAATAGTTAAAAGGCGACCTCCACTATTTTTAAAAACCAAGTTCCAATTAATCCTATTATTAAGTTAATTAAGAGCTCAACGTTTTAATTGAGCTATGCTGGAACAAATATCAGCAGGTGTGTGGGGCCCCAGGACCAGCCCTGTAAACTCTGGCTTTGGACATGGGGCCCCCTGCTGCAGACAGCGCCCCCCGCAGGACCAGGACTGTATCCCCCCACTGTAGATAGCGCCCCCCGCAGGACTGGGACTGTATCCCCCCGGTGTAGACAGCGCCCCCCGCAGGACCGAGACTGTAACCTCCTGCAGGATCGGGACTGTAACCCCCTACTGCAGACAGCGCCCCCCACAGGACCGGAACTGTATCCCCCCTCTGCAGACAGCGCCCCCTGCAGGACTGGGACTGTAACCCCCTGCTGCAGACAGCGCCCCCTGCAGGACTGGGACTGTAACCCCCTGCTGCAGACAGCGCCCCCCGCAGGACCGGAACTGTATCCCCTCTCTGCAGACAGCGCCCCCTGCAGGACCGGAACTGTATCCCCCCTCTGCAGACAGCGCCCCCTGCAGGACTGGGACTGTAACCCCCTGCTGCAGACAGCGCCCCCCGCAGGACCGGAACTGTATCCCCCCTCTGCAGACAGCGCCCCCTGCAGGACTGGGACTGTAACCCCCTGCTGCAGACAGCGCCCCCCGCAGGACCGGGACTGTAACCTCCTGCAGGACCGGGACTGTAATCCCCCGCTGCAGACAGCACCCCCCACAGGACTGGGACTGTAACCCCCTGCTGCAGACAGCGCCCCCCGCAGGCCCGGGACTGTAACCTCCTGCAGGACCGGGACTGTAATCCCCCGCTGCAGACAGCGCCCCCCACAGGACTGGGACTGTATCTCCCTGTTGCAGGAGATCTGTCTGACCTATCCTCTTTTTACACCTCATGGCAGGGCATCTAACCAGGGGAGACCCTGTTCCATCTTTCTTGCAGTTGTTCCTGTTCCTCCGACCTGCCCCAGAGACAAGCCTCCTCCTCATAGACGGCTCCTCAGAGTCAAGATGTTTCCTGCCCAGAGGTTCCAGTAATCCGGCGCCCCCTACAGACGACGGGGGGGGGGGGGGAAAGCATCCAAATAAAAAAAAATATTTTTATAAAAGATTAAAAAAAGGTGAAAAACTGATGCTGTAAAGGACTGTTTTATATCCATGGGAGAGAGACGGCGCTGCTGTAACAAGCGCTCAGACCTGTGAGGTGGGTGTTGCGCTGTTATGACCATAAACCTGCCAAGAGCTAAATCTCAAAATGCTTTAAGTCTTGTTATGAATTCAGTTCATTTTGACAACTTGCCCTGTAGCTTCAGCCCACTGGCACTTCTGTTTTACTAAATGTATCGTAGCTGACATGTCTAGAAGGTGTTGAATCGTTGTTTTTTACTTGTAATCTGAGACTAGTTGCTTTTGCAAGTGGAAGTCCTTTTAAGATCACTCCTGGACTTCTCAAGCACTGTAAACCCCCACAGCTCTGCCTTCCAGCCACAGCCTCCAGTTCAGCCCGGGTGATGTTCCTGAGGTGTTCATTGCAATTAATCTTGAAATATAGATAGATACTTTATTGATCCCGTGAGGGAAATTGAAGTGCAACAGCAGCTTTACACAGCCACAGTGTAACGAATGATACAATAATGATAATAGTACGATACATACAATACAATCAGTACAGTGAGGGGTGCACTAAAAGAGTTACTCACAGTCCGGACACACAAAGAACAAACTAGAACAGAACAGTACGCAGAAAAATCGTATAACACATATAAATATAAATCTAGATGTAAATATAGATATAGATATAGATATAAATATAAATGTATTGCACGGGTCACTGGCATATATTGCACATAAAAACGGTTGTAAATGGGAAATGAAAAGAAAGAGAACAGATGTAGCAGTAGATGTGTAGATGCGTTCAGTCCAGAAACAGGTCACTGTCAATGGTGCCTCTGCCCAGACGCAAGGTGGATGCGTTGTACAGTCTTATGGCAGAAGGCAAGAATGACTTCCTGTAGCGCTCCCTGTCGCACCCCGGCGTCCTGGCCAAATTGCCCATTGGCCCTTATCAGTCATGGCCTCCTTATAATCCCCATCTATGAATTGGCTTCATCACTCTGTTCTCCTCTTCACTGAGAGCTGGTGTGTGGTGAGCGTTCTGGCGCACTATGGCTGCCGTCGCATCATCCAGGTGGGGCTGCACACTGGTGGTGGTGGAGGGGATCCCCATTACCTGTAAAGCGCTTTGAGTGGAGTGTCCGGAAAAGTGCTGTATAAGTAGAAGGAATTATGATTAATTTGTGGTTGAACTGTCCAGCTACCCTTGGCCACAGGAGTAAAGGTTATAGGCGGGAGGAGGCCATTATTGCCTGTGGATCACAGATCAGAGGATCTGATCCAGATGTTGGGCGCCTCGGGCTTCAGCTCACGCGGAAGCTATCCGTAACTCGCTGTCTCGTCTGTGACGTCACGCCCAGACGTTCCCCCGTACAGAGGGCTGCGGTCCTGGGGTCAATGCGTATCGGCTGAGCTTTCGCTGTTGTTCTCTCCTTACAAGTATGCTTCCTGCAGCTGTGCTGCCTATCACGACCGAGGGGGCTGATATCACAGCGATCAATACTGCAAATGATCTGAAACGGCTCCGACAGCGGAACTCCGAAGGCTAACTGCTTGCGTGCACTACACGCCGTACTGGATACTTTGAAACGTATGTTGGTAACATCAGTATTTCCGTACTTAACATCTTATCGAGTTAAATCGAACCAAATTGAACCGCATCTGGTGTATTTGCGAAGGAGACTAAATGCATTCCTTTCACTTAACGCATGAAAATATCAGTGATAATACATCGCGCACACAAGATTCTGCATCTCGGCGTCAGGACCCGCTCAGAAAGTACAACACGAAACGCCTCGGCGGTCCGCAAACAGAAAGCCCGTCGAATGGCAGGACCTTTCCGGAAATCAGCACGACTGCGAAAACGTTGCGCCCGACACCCCCTCCTGGAACAGCAGAGCGGTGAAGTGATTCGCGGCTCTCGGAGGGGGGACAGGAGGAATTAAGAGGGCTGAAGCAGGAATACCATTGAAGGGCGTGACGCCATACAGCGTCGAAGAAGCCGTGATGTGAAAGCCCTGGCAGCGTTTTGAAAGGATCCGGCGCCTCCAGTCCTGCTGCCCGTGCGGACAAATGCAGTGCCGTCGCGTCTGAGGGAAGGGCTGAGCGGAATATCCCTGGCGAGTCGCTAAGCCGCTACGGTGCTCACAGCTGGATCTGATTTGCGCCCTTCGCCGTCACTCCCAGGGGGGAAAAATTAAAGCCTTGTTTTACAGGAAGCGAGCGCGGCCGAAGTCGGGGAGGGCGACGAGAAGTGTCACAGTAGCAACGTTGAAGTTCAGGGAAAAAAAAAAACATTAACGCCGACACTGAGGTAAGACTCGGCGCAGACGGGGAGGCGTTTACAGTACGTGAGCTGCAGCGGTGGAGCCGGTTGATGACCTTTACTGTCTTTTCCTCCTCAAGATGGCATCGGAGGAGACCTGTAGTACTGCGATACCGTGGAGTCCTGTTACTAAGAGCACTCCAGCACGGTTGTCTGCTCGTATCGTGGTTATTTAACGTCTCTCGCACGCTGTCTCGAAATCTCTCAAGTCTTCGCTTGAATAGGGACAGTACTCGGGTTCGCTTGATCCTATCCTGGGGTGCCCTTGGGTCGCTTTATGACGGGTTAAGTCAGAATGTAGTGTTTCATAACGCCAGTAAAATGTGACACTCCGCAGTATCGCTGGACAGACATACAGGTACGACGTTCTGCATATATGGATCAACACGGCGGGACAGGTACTGGGAAGATGCCTGTCTCTGCCCCCAGTGTTACTCGCAGAGACCACCCAGAAGTGAGCAGAGCGAATCGGTATTTCCAGAGGCCGCCTGACCAGAGGCATATAGAGGCTTCAGGGACCGGCTGGGTGAAATGCCTCTTTGTGATATGAGGAGACCTTTTAGTTCAGACGATTTATAGCCCTCTCCGGGAAGTGCCTTTAAACTGCAGGCACTACTGAGAGTGAATCGAAGGGTATGTTTGCCCCAGGGTCGAGACTGAGAAGAGTGCCTGCGATTCGCCCCGCGATGTAAATTTTATCCCAAATCGTCGGTTTTCTAAAGGTTTATCAGCAAACACCAAGACTCTCATCGGCCTGACCCTCCTAGTGAGACCACTCTGTTCCTGGACAGCGGCACAAGCCTTTACTGCAGGGGGTCTGTGAGCTGCATGATTGAGCCAGTGTCTCACAGTGAAAGTCCTCCTCCTTCTCAGTCAGTCTGGAGTCGGCAGTTATTCTGTCTGTTTTGTAGGAAGTGTTTTATCAGCAGGGCCGGGTGTGCAGAGCGTGCAGCTCACGCGTGCAGGGACAGGCCCCTAGGGGGCGCTGTTGTGCAGCAGGCGCGGGGCGCCCTGGCGGACTCGGGCCCGCACGTCTGCAGCAGCGGCCCTGAGGGAAACGTGTGGCTCTGCTGGCGTGCGGTTCCCGGCGGGATCACTCGGGAAGGCCCGCTGGCGGTGAGCTGTCACATCGAGAAGGCTGGCGCCCCCCTGTGGACATATCGTTTACCTGACCCTTAGACCCTGAATCCTGGCTGCATCCCGCCTTCAGTCCAGTTCGGTCCAGTTCTGATTGTGTCAGTGACTGGGTTTCGGCTGGTGCCAGCACTGCACATTGCTGGCATAATGGTCACAGCCCAGCTGCCCAGTTCTGTCCCTAAACCAGCAACATAGCAGTCCAGTTCCTTCATTAAACTGCAGTCCAGGTTTATTCCTGTACTTACTGCCCAGCATTCCAGTCCAGTTCCTTTGCTATACTGACCACATGGCAGTCCAGTCCAGTCCAGTTCCTTTGCTGTACTGACCTCCACCAACAGCCTGTGTAGCAAGAGCCCGGTGGAGTGAATGACCTCAACACCTGTCCGGTTTGCTGCCTTCTTGCCTGAGTGTTGCTGGGTAAAGTGAGTGGAAGAGGGACAGTTTCCCAAAGGGAACAGGACTCCTGCTGGGAGGCCCCGATGTGGTGGCATCGGCACCACAGTCTGCGACGCTCCAGAAAGGAGACTCCACGCTCCCAGAGGGAAGCTCCAGGTCTGATCCTGTTCTAGAGTAAGGGCTGAAGTCCATCTCTCTGTTTTCAAGGGGCCTTCTCTCCTGCCTGCCTCCCCTGGTACAGGGGCCCTGTGCGCCACTCTGCTGCGGCCACTGACCTCCTGTGGCTGGACAGCTCGGATAAAGAGATTCTAACATGACTCTGCACATTCCTGAGCCACTATCGGAGCACGAGCAGACCACCGTGCCAGGGGGAATGACTCATCCTCTTTTCCTTGCGGAAGGGGATAAAAGCCACAGTAGAAAGCAGACACACAACACCAGGCATGAGAGGCCCTGCTGCTGAGATCAGCGTCAGTAACTAGTCATTTTAAATGCACATCAAGGGCTGAGAGAGAGCAGCTCTTTAATCCGGCCTAACCCCTGCCATTGTTTATTCATTGACCTGAATCCTGGCAGAAGAAAAAAGCACACACGCAACCTCATTAGTGGCAATACAGTGTGTAATTAGACCTTCACTGTAACAAGGGCTGTGTTCTATAAATAGAGCTCAGTGGATTAGAAGTGTTCATCGCTGGTCTCTTTGGTCCCTTAGCACTACTGAAGGGAAGGACAGTGTTGTCAATGGACCTGGACTGGAACCAGGCAGGATTTCAAGAGAAGACTTGAAAATTCACACAGCTCAAGTCCAGACCAGAGTGTGACCTCTTTCCACAGGTCTCGGGGTTTTACAGAAATCTCAGAACCTGGCGGCTTGTGGCACCTGGGCACCAGGAGTTGGGGACGTCTGGTGAAATGAGCAAACTGCCCGTGTCCGTCTGTCGTTTTTGTGGACTGTAGTTGTGGCAGACCGGGACCTACGTATGTAGTGTGGCTGAGTGCTGGAGGGCTTGGCCTGCCTGCCTCATTGGCAGAGCACGTGAGCGCATGCATTGTTTGTATTTGCGGAGATATCTGTCAGCTGCAGTAGCTGCACAGGTGTGCGCCTCTAGCCCTTAGAGACTATCAGAGCAGCCTAGTTTTGATTTTTAGGAATCCATGGTAGGTGGACAGCTACCAGTATTGCCTCATGGCTCCTGGGATAAGTTTCAGCGTGAGCACCTTCTTTGTGGAGTTTGCATGTTCTTCTCATGTATTTTCTACAACTGTTCAAGCTTCTTTCGTCCTCCCTGAGACATGCTAGCTTCTGCTTGACTGGAGCCTCCAACGTGTGCCAGTGTGTCTCCTTGCTATAGACTGGTGTCCCATGCAGACTGCAGTCCTGTTTTGTGGAATAAATGGCTTTCTGATAACGGGTGGATGACTTAATCTGTTTGATTTCAGGCCTGCCTGTGTGTGGCCTGTGGGTCAAGCATGCCACACATCTCTCTGACTGTTATGAAGTAGTGCTTCTCCTCCCTCGTCCCCAGGCCTCCCTCCGGCATGGCAGCGGTGTTGCAGGCGCTGCTTAGCGCCTCGGAGAAAGCAGCGAACATAGCGCGCGTCTGCAGGCAGGAGGCGCCGCTGTTCGAGCTGCTGGTCCAGGAGAAGACGGGAGCCGACAAGAACAAGAAGTTCGTCCAGGACTTCAAGACGCTGGCCGACGTGGTCATTCAGGAGATGATCAAGCACGACGTGGGCAAACAGGTGCAGGACCAGAAGGGTTGTGGTCTTTCTGTGAAAGACGAGTGTGCTCCAAATGATTTGCTTTGCCTTTGTTTTGTTCCTGAGGGTTAATTTGAATTGCAGGCAAGTAAAAGGCATAATACAATGCATAATACAGTTAACATAATGTGCCCATTAACAAACAAAAAAATAAAGTAAATCATATAATCTAATGTCCAAATTAAGCAGGTTATTGTCCAAATTAAGCAGGTTACTAGTCATGGGAATAAAGGAAAACTTAGTTCTATTGCACCTGAATCAACGCCCAGAAGGAAGGAGCTGAGATTCTCTGTGCAAAGGGGGTCCTGACGGCTAGGATTCTATTGGTGTAGATGTCTGAAAGCTGTAGCACCAGTCATTTTGCCTGTTGGCCAGTCCTACATTCATGCCGTTGGGAAGAATAATTTCCAGAACATTTTATTTTAGTCACAGTCGTTCCTAATTCCTGTTACAGAAACGGGGAGTGACCCCTGTCTGGCCCGGTATTTACCCACTGGGCAGATTGGTAGTCTTTCATTTTCCAGCTCTGAGCTCCTGGTCTGGCGTAGGGTGGGACGACCTCGAAGGCAGACGACCCTGGGGGGGTTCGCAGGGAGGCTCCATGGCCAGACGCCCCCCTGCGCGGGTGTGAGGGGGGGGGGCGCTAATGGTGTCTGTTTTCAGTTTCCAGAGCTGGTGGGCTTCATCAGCGGAGAGGAGTCCAACAAGTTCGAGAACGGACTGGGTAAGGCTGTACGGAAGGTCTCAGGGTGGGGGGCTGTGTTCTCCTGGCGGTCAGCAGCCATGTGTGGGCTCTCCCGGCAGGCGAGAGCGTGACGGTGCGGGTGTGCGACACGCCGCGGGAGACGGCCGCCCTGCTCAGCGCGGTTCTGGACGGCAACCGGACGGCGGCCTCTCTGCTGGCCCAGGCCGTCCACCAGGACCTGGAGGTCAGCGACCCGGCCGCCGCCAGCCTGCAGCTGGACGTGAGCCCCGACAGCCTCGGCGTCTGGATCGACCCCATCGGTACGGCGTTCCCCGGCGTGGGGCGAGTCGCCCGGCTCCAAAAGACCAGTCTCCCATCCTAAACCCGTTACTTGTTTCCCTTGCTTTTCCTCGCATTCTGTTTGCTGAACGTGCTTTGAACTCGCAGGCTCAACCATTCCTTCTTTCGGGCAAGAGCCAGGACTGACCACACAGAATTGTGCAGCTCTTTTCTGCCAGAGGGCCTGATGGTTTTCATCTCGGCTGATCCTTCAGTTACTTGAAGGATCCTGCTCTGTTTATATCTTGACTGTTTGAAATGCCCTGTAAACTGTGCAGGACTATGGCTGCCCAGCTGCAGGAGTCCTGCTCTCGGGTGTGTGGATCCAATGCAAGTGGCTCTGAATCCCTGTAATTTTTAGCCCTGAATCTCGAGAACACTGGGTCTTATGCTTTTTCTTCCAACTGAGATTAAATCACAGGGTAATTGAGTTCAGGTTTCTATATGCTCAATCTGGGTGTGTCTGATTTACAGTGTCACACCTATTACGGGCATGTCTCACATTGTTCAAGTAGGGAGCTGCGTCAGCATGCGTAGGCTGCAAAGGAACAAGTAAAGGTTTGTGCCATGTCTTAACAATGTCTTGATACCCGAAAAACACCCCACAGCCAAAACAGTTTTTCTTTTCTTCCATTTACGTAATGGAATAAACCTTTACTTGTTCCTTTGCACTTCTCACGTAGTATCACTCCCACCTGTGGGTGTGTCTAATCTAGTGCCACTCCCACCTGTGGGCGTGTCTAATCTAGTGCCACTCCCACACACGTCTCTTCGTCATCAACTAACGGATCAACTAGTAAGAGCTGTTCAGTCAGAAAAATCAGCATCAGGCTGTGTTCAGATTTGTGTGCTGAAGGTGTTGAAAACTACCCTTGAGGCTGGGTATTTCTGATACGCAGGAGTTAGCACGAAAAAAAAACAAAACAAAAAAAAGTTTAAACAAACAGATGAATGAATGAATGAATGAATGAAGATGAATCCAGCTACTCTGGAGTGAAAATCAGCAGTGTTCCTCCAGGTCCTGCAACCACATCTCATCGCTTCATCAAATTGGCAACTACAGATAGTTACTTTATTGCCCACTGCTGTGGAAACTTGTCTTTGGCTTCTCCCACAGAAGTACAAAACACTCAAGCTAAAAATGTCACATAAAATCATGAGAAAGTAAATGAAATAACAACAGTATGTGATACATAAATAGATGGATAAATAAATATGTAGTGGAGGGTCTACATTTACATACCTTCAATGAGCAGTTTTATTGCAGAGGGAGCAAAAAATGTCTTATAAATGTTTTTATTTGAATTTGGTTCCCTGTACCGTCTTCCTGATGGGAGTGTTATGAATTGAGAATGGAGTGGCTGTGTGGAGTCAGCTGTTCCCTGCCAGTCTGAGAACTGTATTACAATATAAATCCCTGAGCTGGGGCTGCTGCTTCCCAATTATTTTCCCTGTCATTTTCGCAATCCTGGACAGTTTGGTTTTGCTTTTCGACCTCAGGTTTCCAAACCAAACTGTCATGTTAAACACCAGCTCTCAACAAGGCTTTTACATGCCATCTCTAGGACATTTTGACTGACATTAAAGTTCTTTAGGCTTATCAAAGGAGTAGGATAGGAAGGAGAAGGAGACGGAAGGCGTAGACCTAGAATTGACCTGACCAGGGCTGTGCTGTGCTTCCAGATGCCACCAGTCAGTACATCGAGGGGAGAGAGGACGTGGAGGCCCAGGATGGACTATACCCAGGGGGTTTGCAGTGTGCCCTGGTTCTGATCGGGGTGTACCTGCGGGCCAGTGGAGAGCCCATCATGGGCGTCGTCAGTCAGCCCTTCGCTCACAAAGACCCAGGAGGACAGGGGTAAGGCCATCCAGCCTCCGGGCAGAAGAACAGGCGTTGACGCGTTTCATATTTGACTTGACCTGTTTAACATGTATGCCGGCCATTTTAAGCAACCCCCCAGCCAGAGGCTCAGTGGCAGGGGAAAAAATGACCAGAAACGTGAATTTTTAAGAAAAACTGAAATAAATATTCATGTGAATCTGAACGGATTGTGCACAATAGTCAACCCATGCTGTTTGCTGTTCCAGCTGGAGGGGTCAGTACTTCTGGGGGGTGTCCTATGGGAACCTCAACGTCTCCTCGCTGCCTAGGCCGGAGGCGCCCTCCCAGGAGGCGCTTGCTGTGGTGCTGAGCTCCAGTGAGAAGGAGCCTGTGAAGCAGGCTCTGGCGCCCCAGTGTGGTGGGAGGCTGCATTACGCCTCGGGAGCTGGCTACAAGATCCTGTGTGTGGCCCTCGGCCTGGTGGACGCCTACGTAGTCTCGGAGGGCAGCACCTACAAATGGGACTCGTGCGCCCCCCACGCCATCCTGCGGGCGCTGGGCGGGGGGGCGGTTGACCTGGGGCAGTGCCTGAGCGGCCTTGCTGAACACGGGGGGCGCCCAGAGCTGAAGTACCACCTGCCCCGAGCGGGATGCCAGGGTGCAGAGAGATGGGCCAACGAGGGTGGAATTGTGGCCTTCTTGGACCCCACGAGGCTGAAGAGGGTGATCAGTGCGCTTCTGGGAAAAGTGTAAAACCGTTTAATTTAACTCCTTTGGTCACCGGCATCAGGCAACATCTTTTATCATGGTTTTAATTTCAAGTTTGGATACAGGTACAACATCGGACTACAGTATTAAGTGCTGCCCTTTGTTCCAAATATCTTTTCTGACGTTTTGCAGCCACCTGCAAGCCAACGGTGAGCTGGGGAGGGTAGGTGAGAGGGCACGCAGAGTGGGAGGGGACGCCCCTCGTCAACTCACCCCACAAATCGGCACAAGAAGAACTCAGATAAACGTGATGCACCAGTGAATTTCTGTTGAAAAACAGATCTTTTGCCCTAATGGAGCTGGCTGTACTCGGATTTCAAATCCGAAACTAAAACATGACGTTCAGCCTGGAGAGCATACTGCGAGGAAGGGCAACCAGGCAATTCTGTATCATGTTGACATCTTCCTGCACTGAATTCTGAATTCCTTCCTGGGGGAAAAAAAGCCAGTTTTGCTTAATGTCTGAACCTTTTGGAATATATCCATTTGCCCCGAGTAAAAATGATAAACGCTGGAGTCGATGAAATCTGCTACAGAAGGTCTGTGTTTTGTCTAGTAAACTGCAGCTGTCTGTCACTATTTGTCCAAACTAGGACAGATGTTTTATATCCAGAAATCAAACCGTTTTTTTTTTATCAGCTTCCAGTTGAAGTTCCTTGATGTTGGTCTTTTAGGGCTCAAGGGCGCTGGTATTAGTTCCTAATTTTCTCTGATCTCAGTTAGTTGAAGTAGCAGTTGGATCTGTTTGATAAACAGGACTTTTGCACGCATATGAGGGGGAGGAACAGGTTGGAATTTGGTCTCAGTGGTGAGAGGCAGGGTGGGATTTTCAGTCATCATGTAGCAGAGCTGTCAGAGCAGATGTGACATGGGGTGTTTTTATGTAGTTCTTGAGGCAGGTGTTGGTAAATCACTCAAATATGGAACCCCACTTCCTCCGTTGCAGAGGGTCAGTGGGAAGTAAATACATGAGGAAACTGGTGCAAGTTCAGTACTTGGGTACTTTTAATGCCATTCGAGGAGGCAGCTGCGTCAGCATGGGTAGGCTGTAAAGGAACAAGTGAAGGTTTATTCCATGCTGAGAAGAGATGAAACAATCTTTCGACTGTGACACCAAAGAAGGCTCCACGGCCAAAATGCTTTCTTTTCAGCAGGAAATAAACGTTTGTTTCTTTTATTGGAGCTAAGGGATCAATTGTAACCTGTTGCATGGTTCATTCGTGCCCAAGAATTGCAACCACAACACCAACTGTGTTCATGAGAGGAGGGCATGATTTGCCACCCGGTGTCCTCATGGTTTGGTTCATGTTTCATTACTAACCAGCTCTTAAAAGGCTGTTTTCCCTTCCTCTGATGTTCCAAATTCCACACTGTACCCAAACTACATGTTCATGTTTTTAGTGTAATAACTGGGATGCCACATTGTACATGAAGTTGTATCAAATTAAGACTGCCAGATCAATGCAGCTAAACAAATAAAATAATCCCCCACTCTCTCACCTGGGTTGTACTCTTCAGTTTTCTTGCTTTTTCCACTCGTAGACTATTGAGTTGTTTTGTAAAATGTAATTGTGATGCATTTGCTTATTAGGACTCTCCTGATGTTTTTATTAAAACACTTAAAATTGAAATGTTGCAAGACTATCACAGAAAGCAAATGATATTTTCATGTTAACGATGATGAAGCCAAACGTGGACCAAGTATAGCCCCACATTCTAAAGTGAAAGACTTGTTTTTTTAAAGAAAAGCTTAGGTTGAAGTTAATGTAGCAAAGCAATAGGTTTGTGCAGTAGCGTGTACCAGAACATTTTAATCCTCTTTTAAATTTAATCCATGTTTGAAGATAACATGTTTGAGTGCACAAAGCCTCAGGGCAAAAGGGCTAGACGTATTTTGGGGAACAAAACTGGACTTTCTCCTTTCAACAGAGGTGGATAGCAATTCAGATAAGGGCTCCATTTAACCACAACGATTCTAGAGGAGATGCATGTGCTAGCCTGCGTTGCTTCGCCACATGCAAAGTGCCTGGGGGCTTTGCAAGCTGCTTTGAATGGAAAGGGAGGCTATGCAAAGAGACAGGAAGTCTGTGCCTGAGGCAGTTGCAGCCACAGGTTGCAAAACTTACCATCTTGCACAGAGCCTCTCGGGGGCAGTTCTCCTCAAACTGGGCCACTCGCACTGCCCCGTCCTCCAAACGTCACACCAGCCGCCACAAGCAACATCTGCCGCACACAGCGCCTTGGATTCAAAGGGTTCAACACCCCACGGCAGCGAGGGAGAGCCAGTGCAGTTTGGCAGCAGTAAGACAGCGTTCATGGTCGACGGTGTAATTAACGATAACCGCCCAAGAAATACAAAACTTTATTTATTACTTTACAAAAGAATACGGTAAAACCGGAAACAACTAAATATTCAAATACAAAATGTTTTGTAGCAAAAAACGATCTGTACAAGTGCAGCACACCAGTCTGACAGGCCATCTTAAGTGCTGATGGGTGGACAACAGGGATCACTTGTCTTAATACTGGCCTTCCTTCCCCTGCAGCTCTGCAGGGCCCCTTCCTCCTCCTCCTCCTCTTCTTTAACAGGCTGTCCAAGCTCTTACAACACCCGTTTTCTCAACCCACTTCCCACTTCTGTCCTTAGTTTCAGAAAAACGCAGCTATGGGTGCCAGACTCTAGTGAGATTCAGCAAAGATTCAGGTCCATTACTTCATTTCACCAGCTGCTGCTCTCCAGCAGAACCAGCAGCTCAATGACCTGACAGGCTGCCCGGTAGCAGCGCAGGCACAGGCTGACCTGCTTTTAAAAAAAGGAACCGAATTCACACATGGAGTGAAATCCTGTGTGTGGAATCGTCCTCACATAACTCTTAATTCTCTGGAAATGTGAAATCAAAACAAAAAAAAATAATTAGGGGGGAATAATGAACTGGGAAGATAAGATTAAAATCTCCCCCCTTTTTTTAGAACAAAACCTGACCTCTTTTTAGATACCCCGGTCTTCTCACAGTCCCATCACTGAGGGGAACACGGCTGCACCTGCAGGAAAGAGAACAGCAAGTCACAGCATGTGATGGTTGTGTCTGCAGGACCCAGCATGCTCATGTACATGCCCATATGACCACTTCATGTTTCACATTTGGCATCACAGATTTATTCTGTTTTATGAACAACCAGATCTGAGTGAGCCATTCTTTGCCAATCTAGCTTTCCCACTGTGACACCCACAGGCTTTTCCATGGGTCCTGCTACCTTTCATAGAGAGACTCCCACAGTGCCCTCAGCAGAGTTGGCATTGCCAGGGGCACTGATGGATCTCTCATCTAACACCGGGCCTGTTCCCAGGCGCCTGGCAAGCTGAAGACACCACCGAGTCCAGGTCGTTCAGGGAACTGTGTGTGTGAGATGGTGCTCTGCACAGACACTCAGAACACGTGGAAGGCAGCCAGCTTTAAAAAAAGTATGATCTTTCATATTCCATATGCCGTAGGAGAAAGCTTTTGCGGGTATTTTTTGCAGCTGAGCAAACACACAACACAGATAAAAACAAGACTCTACTGGATAATATAAAGCTCATAAGGATCTGACTGCACTGACCAACTATGAAAAATTGAGCTGAAGCCAAGTCAGGGGGTATGATGGCTGGCGGTTAGCTCCATTCCCTCACAGTTCCTGGGTTTGTTGACAAACTAAGACACCATTCTGTGTGGAGTTTGCATGTTTTCCCCATGTGTGTGGGTGTGCCCCTGGTACTCCCGTTTCATCCCGCAGACTGGGGCCCAGCGTGGCTCCCGTACCTCACCTCAGCCCTTTAAGGGTCAAGTGGTTATTGACGCGGGGGTCAAGCCCGGGCGGGAGTGAAACCAGCAGGCCTTACTTTTGGGGCTGCCCTGGCCGTCTCCCCCGTCGCAGTCGGGCACTTTCCAGTCCAGCTTGCGGCCCTTCTCGTACAGGCCCTTCAGCACCTTGCGGAAGTCCTCGGGGCCCCTGCCGCTCAGCTCCAGGTACTTCCTGTACAGCTGCAGGGCGGTGCGCGCGTCCTCGATGCTGTCGTGCGTCTCGCTCTGGATCTTCAGGTCTGCAGGGAGGACAGCAGCGAGAGTCTCAGCCCTGCCCAGCCCCTCACGGCTTTTACTTGCCAGTACAGTGGCACTCGAGCTGCAGGCTGAGCCCCTGCAGTCCAGATCCTTCTGGTGGCACAGGAGTCTAGGCTAAGAAATCGATCAGTTAACTGCAGTGGCGCAGGGGATGGCACACCTTGAGTTAGCCAGGACAGGACAGAGAGTTAGCCCTGTGACTCGACTGGCACCTGTGAGACAGCAGTACTGTCAAAGAGCTGCAGCACTCCTCCGGCTGATGCCATCTCTACTGGGGGCACTTCAGGACTTGCAGCATGAGCAGGAAACCGGAAGCACAAGACTCTGATGCATGCACACTCTCTTTAAGGTTGGTTCATTCATGTAACGAGTCAAATTAACGAAACATTTCCAAATTAGAATGAAAGGGGTATAAGGAAAAATAACCAGCAGCAACCATCAACATGACCAACCTGACTGGTATTCCTCCCTAAGAAATCAAAACAAAGCGGTGCCAACAGAAACAAAACACAGACAAGGCACTGAAGGTAAGAGACGCTGACTGACCCAGGAAGTACCAGGCAAGGAAGCGCAAGGAGATCATTCTCTTCCGGGGCATGTGGAACAGGTACACCGTGTCGATCACCTGGTCCTTCAGCACCTAAGCCATCACAGGGAGCGCACTTAAGTTAGTACCCCCCCCACAGATAAAAGTGTCTGCTAAATCATTTTATTTTTTATCATTTGTAATCATTAATAAGGTTATCAGTAATATTTTTTTCCAGGGCAGGGAACGTAATCAAGAATAACATCTGAAAATAACACACTACACTAAACCCCGAGCCACATGTCACACTAAACATGTGAAACTCATGTGCTTTAAGTGACCAGGAAGAGATAAAAATCGGAACAATTTAAGGTGGTGTCAGCAGCCCTCTTGAGGACATGCTCTCCTGCAGACAAGACACACACACTACTGCTTCCCTTAGGGTGTCTAGCACTCCAGACTGCTGCAATCTGGGGAGCAGCAGAAACTTTAGAAATGTCTGAACTTGGCCCACAGGATGACGAGAGTCTGGTTTGCACTGTCCGAAGCAGATGAGCCCCCCGCCCCACTCCCGGCTCACCAGCAGGTTGATGACCCGGAAGTCCTTCTGCAGCCCGTGGCCCACGAAGCGCACTCCTGTGTCGATGAGGAAGCGCAGTTTGAGGTAGGTGGACTTGAGCGTGGTCAGGTGTTTGGAAGAGATCTTGGCATCCAGATCACCTGGTTTGATACCGGAGTACTGAGTCAGGTAATCCACAACCTGCCAACAGACAGAGACACGGGAATAAGGACTGCCCACTGTACACCAATATCCTGTTATTCCCAGAACTTTCACAATAACAACCCTTGTTAACTCGGATAAAGAAACAGCCCAGATCCAACTAGCATCTCTGAATTGCTCAGGAGTTGCGTTCGCAGAAGGGCCGATTTCTCCAGCTCGGTCTTGAGCACGGATCCCCCTCGCTGCGCACGAACCTGCTCCTGTGTGGAGATGTAGTCATCGATGAAGGGGACGCCCTCATTGGGGCCCTGACCCCTGACACAGGTGATCCTGGCCACGGACATCTGGCTGGGCTTGATGGTGGACTTGGTGCCATCGCTGCGTAGTTCCGCCTCCTCCTGCACACACATAGCGCAGCATGGTCAGGCCACATGGTCAAACACGGTCAGGCCATGCGGTCAGACACCAGAGGCATTGTCCCAGCAGACGCGCAAGTGATTAAGTCGCGATGGAAATAAGATTCCTCAACAAACAGCAACCGACAGCAAACTCTTAATACATAAGCACACAGACGGTGCTTTCTATTGGCAAATTGTTTCTTTAGATTGAGTAATATTAAACGTCCACACATCTAAGAGACTAAGATTCCCTTCTTCTTGGGTTAGAAGGCTGATTTCTTTGAAATTTAAAACGTTTGTCACAACTTTTTTGAGCAAAACTGTACTCCAAACTATGTGGACTTAAAATATTGCTTTTCCCTGGTTTATCACTGAGTCTACTGCATATTCATTCACTATGGTACTTCAACACCAACAATCCAGCCAAAAGATTGTTCTGTCTCTTGTTTTTTCTCTAGTGTTCCATAGAGTTACCATCAAACCTATAACTCAGCCTTATTATCACAAATGCGCCTCTCTTAACACAGGTACAAATACACACTGACCTGGTTGAGGGTGACAAACTCAGCGTCCAGCCCCACCAGGTCCCCTGCCTGGGGCATCTCACTGACCATCAGGGGGATGAAGGTGGCATGGCTTTTCCTCTGCTTCCTGGCCAGAGATGCCTCCGCCAGCAGCACGCTGGCCTCGATGGGGTTCTTAACTGAACACACAGACCACAACACAGATTAGAGGCTCTAACTGATGTTGAGGTCAGAGATCACATGGGTGTCGGAGACGGAGACATTAGGAAGATGAATGGAACTAAGAAATACTGGAGTGCATAAATCATGAACACAGGCAGGGAGACCAACACTAAGCGAGATAGAGAGATGCACAGCATATACAGGTATTAATGCTTGATGCCCCTACATACAAATAATTGAGTTCTTGAGCATTCCCTGCTGTATCTCAGACAGGGGTCAGCAGTGTGTGCAGCCCAGCTGTACTTATCCCAGAGGCAAATGAACCCCAGCCGTCTTACTGCGCAGGTCGTGTTTGGTGTGGTAGCTCCTCTTGGCGTAGTACAGGATGGCCGGCACCTTCCAGTTCATGTCAAACTGGGCTGCTTCCGCCTGGTGGACAAAAACAATCAACAGCATCAACAGGCGCTCTGCCTTCACAGTCACTCATCCAGAGCTCGGGCTGCAGCTCGGGCCTGCTAGAGCCAGTGACTGTAAAGAGGACGCGAGAACGGGACCGAAAAATCATCAGGCTCTATGTTAAAATAATGAACGGAATGTCACAACCTAGTAACCACCACTGCAAAAACAATATGAAGAAGCACTATTTAACACCACTTCAAATTCCCTTTATTGCAAGTAAGGGCCAGCTGGAGGCTCACCCCAACTGTGGTAGTCAAAAACACCCTAGATATTATTTCATAAGGCTCCCCACCTCCCTACTACACTCACCACTGTTTCCCTGTACTGGCCAGTAGCCTGCAAAACTCTCGAAGGACATCTGCAATGTTTGCTGATGCCTTCAGACTTGCAGTTGTACAGAACATGACTTTCTGCTTGGCAGATGCAAACATTAAGATATAGCAGTGAAACTGTTCCTGCTCGGGGGATCAGAGATTTCTTCCCCTTCAAACGATGCACCATAACTTAGACCTTGTGCTCAAGTCTCCTGTGTAGCAATGTGACTTCAAGCTGGAGCTGCAGACCACAGGGCAGGGGAACAACACTGATGGGGGTCCCATGCATCCTGGGGCTCCTGAGGGTCCCACTGGACCCGCCCACCTGGAAAGCCCAGCACCCATGCCCTTACCTTGTTAATGGGCTCGATCAGGAAGTCGTTGAAGAGGTACCACTGCTGGTGTGTCACCCCCTGAAACCACAGGACGGGGGTTTAAAAATAACAGTGAAGGCAGAGGAAAGCCCAGAGTGAATGAGTCCCAACCCCCCCACAAAATACTGAGTGAATATTTTTACTGAGCAGAAAACAAAGTGAAACAAATAGATTAATTTTCTATGGTGCCGGCACCTGTTCCCAGCTTGTCCTTTAATAATGATAGCAGAGCTAAGTGAAAGATTACATCCTGAACTCACACACTTCTTTATCTAGGACATGTAAAAGACATCTCTTGGTCCTCTTTTTTTTGTCAAATTACAATCCGCAAACAGCAGATCTCCCCCTCTCAGCTTGTCTCGTACCCCCCCCTTTCAGAAGATAAAGCAGATCTTTTTTTTTTGTGGCCTTTCTCCACAGAGGAAGCACTCCCTTCCTCTGGCTGCACTGTTTCACCTCAATCTCTCTAAAATATGTCCCCAGCTCAATCTTTCTCTCTCCAACCCGTCTGCCCGCCCCCCAGGACTCCCCGGGCTCTCTCAGAACCCCCTGCCCTCTCTCGAGCCGCTCACCTCTTTCCTCTGATGATAGGTCTCTCCCACTTTGATGTGTGCCACGAGGTTACCGCCAGTCCGGGCATCCAGGATGTGCGACACCGTGACCATCAAATCGTAGATGACGGCTCCCTCTGCCTCCTCTTCAGAGCTGAGCTGGGGAGCAACACAAAGCACATGTGTGCGTCACACTGCCGTGGCACAGCCATGAGCGAGCAACTATTCAGGCATGGCATGATCTGCAGATGCGACACTGCGACCACCCACTCAACCCTCTGGAAAAGCCACGGAGCAAAACCCCTTCGACCCGCCTGGGTTGTCTTAGGTAGTGCTGGACCTGGGCCACTATCTGCATGGGTTTCCCCATGTTTGCGTGGGTTTCCTCCCACAGTCCAAAGACAAACTAGTCATACTGGGTTAACTGCTTTTTGGGAAAATGAGCCCTTGTGAGTGTCTGTTTATGTCTGTCTTCCCTGTGATGGACTGGTGTACCATCCAGGGTGTACCCTGCCTTGCGCCCGTTGCTTGCCGGGATAGACTCCAGTTCCCCCATGACCCTGAATTGGGAGAAGCAGTTAGGAAACGGATACATGAAAGGATGGATGGATGGTTCCCCGTCTCTGCTCCCTCCCTACTCCCTCACCTCCTCATTCTCGCTCCAGCTGTGCACCTCCAGGCCCTTCGTCTTGCTGATGGTCATCTTGATGCTCAGGGGGATCCACACGCGGCGCAGGTCCTCCAGGCTGGAGTCAAAGGTCAGGCCCTCCGCGCTGCACAGCTCCTCCCTGCAAGAGGCAGCAGAACACCGCTAATCATGAAAGAGAAGTGTAAACAGTCTGCTCCCACCAGGCTCCGTCACCTTGGGTAATGAATGATATGCGAACATGTAGTGCAAATTAAAGACTAGCTGCTAATTGTTTTTAATTGAACTTTTTCCTACTGCCCGATTTTCTATTACTTTGCAAACTGATAACTGGGACTGACTGTGCTTGAGACACTGAGAAAAGCTTGTGCAGAAACACTCGCAGGCAGTGGAATGGGGCGAGCGAAAACATCCAAGTACAGCAAAAGTTCCTTAAAAAGATGGTTGATTTGTTGTACGAAAATCTCTTTTGTTCAATGGCATCTGCCAAATAAATAATGTACCCAGGCTCACAACACTGTAGCCAGTCTGAAAGAGGCACAACAGTGCCTCTCCTTTCTGCAGTACTTAAAAGAAATGCAGAATGGGGAAGCAGCTCCCCATGAACTGTTATCGCAGCACCATAGATAGATTCCTCACTAGTGGTATCACTGTGTGGTACAGCAATACTACAATGCATGACAGAGATGCACTACAAAGGGTTGTGGCACTGGACAGAGGATAATAGGATGTGATTTACTATTGGCCAGATTCACACCATCCGCTGTCGCCATAAAGCCCAATCCATCTCTCGTGATCCCAACCCTCCCGGCCCACTAACTGCTTTCCCCCTGCCCTCTGGTCAGCAGCACCACACTGTTCAAGCTGTGACCAGTAGGTTTGAGAACAGCTTCTACCCTACTGCAATATGCATCCTCAACAGCTAACTGCACTAGGCACTTTTTGTATGGTGTACCATGTTTTTTTTTCAGTTCTTCATATTTATTGTGCTCATTGTATTATTTATGATGCTTGTAATGTACTGCCTGCAAAGTGTGATGTTGTCTGTTGTACTGCGTTGTCTGTGTATGGCCCGAGAGATCAGCGTGAATAAGAATTCCGATGTACATGTACATAAGGCAATAAACTCCTCTACTACTACTCAGTAATGTACCCAGGTAGACAGCACGCATGCACAGAACATCCAGAGGCATTAGCATCTGAGAATTAACAAGCAAAGCCCTGCCCCCTCCCTCTGTGACCTCACCACTCTGTCGGGCTGGGCTCTGGCGGCTTTGGAGGCTCCATCTCCTCCTTCTTCACAGCTTTGTTGAAGGCATACTGTGGAAAGACAAGCACTCACTCTGATCCACGGCTGTATTCATTTATTCCTGTCGGATACAGTACTAGGGGGTGGCCAAGCCTGCTCCAGGAGCGACACTGTTGTAAAAGACTCTGAACACGTCTATATAGAGTAATGGAACAAGTAAAGGTTTATCCCATGTTGAAAAGAGAAGAAAAGAACGTTTTGGCTGCGTTTCACACCTGAAGAAGGCTCCTTAGCCAAAATGTTGTGTTTCGTTTCTTCTCTTTCCAGCATAGAATAAATCTTTTCTTGTTCCTTTGCGGCTGATGCAGCTCCCTACTTGAACTTATATAGAGTAATGATTTATATAGTCAATTGGTTCAATTAAGTCATGATTGGCCAGCTGGGGTCCTTGTGAGCTTAGGGTGTTGGTATTACCCTTGCAAATGAACTTGCCCTTCAAAAGACTGATGATCATTAAACTACTTCACTGCACGAATCCCCTGCTGGGCCGTGGCACCCCAGGACCAGGGCTGGCCACCTCTGCCATACACTGTGCGATGTCATTTCCAGCAGCAGTGAGAGGAAGGGTCTGGGTTCTACAGGACTGCAGGATTGAAGAGCCTCCTGGATGGGGATCAGGACGAAGGGGTGAAATACATCCTCGCCCTCACCTCAGCCTGGGCTTTCCAGAACTCTGCCTCTTTGGCGCTGTTCACCTCGCAGTTAATGACCAGCACGTCCGGCAGGCAGCGGATATTGCGCGTCTGGACCTGCGAAGAAACCAAACAGGTTGGCTTCAGGCTGTTCATTCCAGACAGACCGCAAAAAAACTGCAAATCGTGCTTTCTCATTTGGCTCCCTATGTGAGGTTACATGACAAACCAAATTGTCCATTTGCATCTCTAGTCATGCTCCCCTGTCATGCGCATTTCAGTCTCTCACACAGGCCGTGCCATGAGTGTTGGTTTTCAGGCAGAGAGGTCAGTTTCAAATACCACCGATTTCATTCTTCATCAACACGTGTAGCTCACCCCACTGCAGTAGCTGTGCCAAGTCACTACTGCTACAGACTGGGTGATACAGCCTTGTGATGGAACCCTCTGGCAGGAGGTCAGGGAGCCTAGTTACTGGCCTAGTCCAGAGAGCCTTGCAGCACATAAAGCTGAGAAGCTAAGGAAGACTGCACTCAGGAAGTTCTGAGAAGGGAGAACTTGTAAGGAAAACCAGGTTGCTGGTGGACAAGTAGATGGCGCTCTTCCCCCTGGAGCAGATATTCCAGTGCCCCAGTATGGCGACAGTGAACACTGAGCGGTATGGAATGGCTGAATTACCATTTATGGATACGTATGCCAGATATTTTTTGGTGAAAGGCCATTTTCACATACCGAGAAAAACATGGAATATCCAAACCCATTAGAGGTGATTTACTGTAAACTGAGGATTAGACAAGCTATGACTGCAGATAAAGCCGACCCGTCAGATGAACTTGTCAAATCTCTCGCTCAAGAGGTTGCCACGTCTGAGTGGTTCCAGCTCAAATGAGAATGTGGGCCACTGGGGGAACACGAGCCCCCTTTTATTATTCAAACCAAGTTCAATTAGTTAACAATTTGCTCCTTTTGCAGTCTGCCCTTCATTATGTTAACATGGTCCCCACAGGAAGAACAACGAATCACGAGTCAACGAATCACAGCTGTGGGAGAGAGACCGCGTGTTGCTGGTGAGGGCGGAGGAGCCCAAGAAGGCCGCAGAAAAGTGGGGTGCGGGGGGGCGACGCTCACCGTGGGCTGGTACTTCTCACAGTTCTCGCACCACGCCTGCGTGCTCTGCCCCAGGCAGACGCTCCTCTTCAGGATCTCCGTGAAGTCGTACTCCTTGATCGTCTTGTCTGGAAAGAAGAGAAGGGAAACTACTTTGTTTTGGCTGTTGGGGGAGTGCGGGTTTTCATTTGGAATTAACTGGATGTGGAGCAGGTTCCTTTTATCCAGAATAAGGTAGTAGAGAGAAACGAGGAGTTTCACCCACTGGCTTCCTGGTGCAAAGCCCCTTGCCTTGTGTTTGGACTACACAGACTTAGTGATTGGCTTCCCCAAGGAAGACTCTAAATTAATTTTGCTCCTGTTTAAGATTTGCTCCCCTTTTAATAACTGTGAGTAACATAATATTTTTTAAAACTGAGCTTTAAGCAGAAACCATACAGATGTTGTCATCTGTAACATAACACTTGCAGTCTTTTCCAGCTGCTTTCAGAAGAAAAACCTGTTCCCTGTTTTGTTAACAGTTAAGTCTTTAATTAAACTGTACATTTTCTACGAAGGTCAAATCAAAGAGTGTCCAGCTTCCCTGAAACGGCCCTTATACAGGCCTCTGTAACCTACAGGACTTTCCTTTCAAATCCGACATCTCCGTCTTCCATTTTCAGCTAACATACTTCGGAATTGGCCGCAACACACAAAGAGAGCGAAGTGATGTGCGTGTGCTCCTTCGACACGCTCGCTGGCCGAGAGATCAGTCCTTCAGCAAGACAGCGCAGACCAGCGCAGACCAGCGCAGACCAGCGCAGACCAGCGCAGACCAGCGCAGACCAGCCCGCCCCCACATGAGCTGAGCTCACGCCGCTGGCTGGATCCAGAGCCACCAACCCCAGGCGGCAGGCTCCGGCCTGCGGTCACAGCAAGCGGCTGTCCCGGAAGGGAGTGGCCAGCGCCCCCCTATTTGTTTAACGAAAGCAGCCCCTCTGCGAGCGGGCGTGCACGTGCGTGCCTGCTGGTGCCGAGCGGCCGGCCGGATGCAGGGCTCAGCCTGGGCCAGCGGGGGGCGCACTCACCGAGGGAGCTGTTCTCCGGGTAGTGCATGGTGAAGAGCAGCGTCAGCGCAGAGCGCACGGTCTCTTTCCCGCAACGGCACATGCTGCTGTTCTCCACCTCGCAGCCGAACAGCCTCCCGACCACGGACTCCCCCGTGGACCCGAAGGCACTGCGGACACAGGACAGCACAGGGCGAGATGGAACCGCCCCTCACCGCGCGGGGAGAGCCGCTCGGAGCTCAGCAGGCTGCGGGACACACGGGGAAGCAGGACTGCCGACATCTAACGTGGTTAGATATCCTCCACTGCAGCGGATCCAATATTTTAATTTCAGGTCTAGATATCTTCTTTAGGGTATATATATATATCAAATACCGAAATTACCTAGAACCCAGTGTAAGTCTAACAGGGCGAGGTCAGCAGACCTGAAATGGATTAAACTACTAGGTAATCAAAGTCTCCTCTGCCAGCCTGTTGTGTATATTTAGCATTCTTAAATACCAGAGAACTTTAACACTGCCTCTGTTGATGCAGATTTATTCAAAGTGAGGTAGGGAGGGGATCGTTCCAGTCCTACTGAGGCTAGGCTGACTTTCGAAGTTAATTCCATCCCAAGTTAAACTCATGCGCACATGATGACCACACCTGTTGCCAGCCCCACGGTAGGCCTGCGGTCCCTCCTGCTCCTGGGTCTCCTGGTGCAGCTGGGTGAGGATGAACCGGTTCCAGCTCTGGATGAGGCGGCCCAGCTTGGACTTGCCCGTCTGCTCGTCGGAATCAGCCAGGATCAGCCCAAGGGCAGAGGCCTCTGGGATCGTCCGGAATGCACGCAGGAAGTTACTGGCCTGGGAGGGACAGGGACACAGGAAATGACAAGTGCCTACCACAGCAATTGGCCTCTGGTACCCCTCCTCCCATGATCAGCCTACAGTTTTCAAACAACACCTGACATGAACACATTCAAGAACATGGCCGTCGGCACTCACTGGGTGGAAGAGAAAGCTACTATTAGCTGCAAGTGCATATGGAAAAACAGGAGTTTAAAGTTCATACACAAAAAAAAACAGGAGGAAATAGTTTAGATTCCTGTGGGGACTCTTAACATGGCATCCAGATGCTTGTAAACTAATGTTAAAACATAAGAAAAGGTTGCAAAGAGGAGGAAGCCAACTGGACCATCTAAGTCATGTGGTTTCTAGTAGCTAATGACCCAAGGATGTCAACCAGATGTTTTGTGAAGCGTCCCAGTGAATCATCTTCAACGTGTTTGTGTTTTATTCCAGACAACTACCATGCTGTTTTTTTTAAATAAGAGCCACCCCTTTTCACCCCTGGGGTCCCCGTTACCTGGCAGGGGTCCCCGCGGGACAGGTCCAGCATGTGGAAGAGGAAGCCCAACTCACAGGCCAGGCAGAACTCCTTCTGACACAGGTGGTTCTGCACCAGACAGCGGACTGGCTCCAGGAAATACAGCACCTGGAGGCCAGAGACAAGACTGAATCTTACCCACACACCCACACACACCCGAGTCTCAGGTTTCACTGTGGAACAATGCGCCTGACTGAAGGTGGCTTCAGGGATCTGAGCGTATAAAAACTGAAAGGTACAGAAGACCGTTTTGCAGAGGTTTAGCAAGAGTGCAGAAAAGGTTTGAGAGAAGCCCCCCATCACTGCTGCTGCCCTCTAACCAATCTCCCCAGACAGCTACACACCATGAAAATGTATTAGCCCATGTGTAGACCAACACGTCTCTGATTTGAAGACTAGAGGTCTACTACATCTGACATCTGGCAGCGGGTTTGCTGTAACTACTCGCACAATACATTCACCTCCTGCCACACCAAATTTAAAAAACCCTGAATCATTTGCCATTTTTTTAAAGAAAATGACCTTGATCAAAACAGGGCTCTTAACCACAAGACATCTGCAAGCCTTTACTCAGTGTCTCAAGCGTTTATCCCCTGTTCCACCCTGCTCCAGGTGTGTGAAAAGACCAGGTCTAGCACCTGTAATGATAGCTACCTTGACAAATTAGGACTATAATGAAGCCGCTGACCAGCTAGAATCTTACCTAGTCATTTCCAAGTCTGTCATTATTATAGTCTCCACGATGTTACACAGATTTTTAATTTTACTGTGCAACAGTCTAATAATCCAAGGGTACCTCTGTAGCTCTTACCTGAATCATGCAGTTGCAGTAGGCATTGGGGATGTGGGGCTCCAGCCCAGCAAACAAGGTCTTGTTGTAATGCTTGAAATCAAAGTCCTCCAGCCCCAGCTTGGAGTACTTAATGGTGACCTGGACAGCACAAACAGGAGAAAGCTCAACAAAACGACATTTACATGCAATGGATTTTTGTTTCTCAACTCCTGATGTGCTACCCGTGAGGTTCAGTCATGTACAAGCAGCAGAGAATGTGGGGAAGATCCGTTGGAATGGAAATCACGGTGACACAATGCTCTGAAGCCCATCAACATGAGCACATACCTTGGACAAGAAAGACTAAGCCACTCCTACAAAACCATCTATGACGTACAGCCCAGATGCAGTGCCAAGAGGCTGTTTGAGCTTAATGCTGTATGTCAGTGGTTCTCAAACTGTGGTATGCGTACCGGCAGTGGTACGCGGAGTGCTGCCAGGTGGTACGCCACATGACCCTGGCACGGTGTTGTGTGCACTGAAAAATCAGGACGGGTTTTCATATTTTGTATTTTAATACGTGTCGAATACGCAGCCTACGTACTACGATACAGCGCGTGCTAATACTTGAGTGGACAGAGCTACAATGTAATTCTATACCACTCTATAGGAATGCATGCTATGAACGCAAGTGACCCATTGTATTTAAAAAAACGTATCTCCAGCAAATAGGGAGGTAGGAGAATGTGCGTGAGTTTCAAACAATGCCAATGTTGTAAACACAGGAATGCATAGAAATGCGTGCTAGGAATGCTGGTAATCTTGTGAGCACAGGAAAGCGTGATAGATAACAGAAAAATATTTAAGAACTGTTCTAGGTAAATTTGAGAAAAATACACCGAGCGTCTCTTGTGTTTCGCTCCCATGCGCATAAAATAAAAACTTTTTAACTTCTGAGACAGACACCTAAAACGGAAAAGGGGAAAAATGCAGGCTTGCGGATTGCTAAAGCAGGTAACCCCCACACTATTTTTGAAGAACCTTATTTACCGTTGGCAAAAGAGCTGACGTATTATGTGTGAAGAAAAAGCTGCTAAACAGCTCGACCTGCTGCCCTCTCTGAAAGACACAGTCATTCATAGAATTATTGAAATGGCCGATGATATCAAAAGGACACTAATAGAGCGCGTTAAGATGAGCAGATGTTTTTCACTGTAATTAGATGAGTCTGTAGTCGATTTGGCCAATTCGCTCGTTTACGTTAGATACGAGTTTGAGGGTACGTCCCGTGAGGACTTTCTGTTCTGTAAGCCGCTACCAACAGGAACTACAGGAGAGCAGGTATTTCAGGTTCTGAATGAATTTATCGAAGAGAATGGCATCGACTGGATAAAATGCGTCGGAGTTTGTACAGACGGTGCTAGAGCGATGACAAGCCGACACAGCGGTGTAGTTGCACGAATTAGAGAGGTTGCTGCAGAAATGAATGGACGCATTGCAACATCCACTGCAAGACCTTTGCCGTCAAGAAAATGCCTGACGATTTAAAATCTGTTAGACTCTGTTGTGAATTGTATCAAGGCTCAAAAAATGAATTCACATCTGCTTTGCTCGACTTAACAGGCTCACTGAAATGGTGCTTTTTTATTGTTTATTTTTATTTGCTGTTGTTCCTGTTTTTTTTCTGTAAAGGGCTTTGAGAAGCCACCTTTAAAGGCGTTATATCATATAAAGTTTATTATTATAATATGTATTATATGTGTGTGCGAGTGTGTGCGCACACGCACGCTCATGTTGGTCATTGAGAATTTCTGGGGTTCCTATGAGAAGATGACTTGTAGGTGGTACTTGGATGCTTTGGTTTGATCAGGGGTGGTACTTGGTCCAAAAAGTTTGAGAACCACTGCTGTATGTTAATTGAAATCATTGTCATATAATACAAAACCTTTTTTGTTTTCTCAGGTATTTGGGAACTACAGTTCACTGTACTACAATGGAACATACTAGAGATCTTTTCTTCGGAGCACTTGAAATGATCTCAATCTACCAGTTCTTAGACCGGTAAGTCATCCTTATTGGTGCATTTGAAACATTCAGCACCTGGTACGACTTACATACAAGAGCCCAGCAGCTAAAAGAAACCTGGAATGTCTTAGAGTGCTATGCACCAGTGCTCGTACCTTCCTGTACTTCTTGGGCACCATGTAGAGATGAGGCTCCTCCTCTCGCCCAATGGGGGACTCGGGAACCTGGTTGTAGCTGTCATACTCCAGCTCCACTTCTTTGGTCTTGTAGGGAACCTGGAAGGCATGACAGAACAGTGACTGACCAGCCAACATACAGACAGACACATGACACTGCGAACAGTATAGCAAGCAACATACAGAACAGGGACTCGCAAACTGGATCCAGCATACTCTTCTCTTCCTCACTTAAACAACTTGACCCTTATCTGAACCAACCTGTAAATGATTTACACCACTTCAATGCTGTTCAGCAGTTGGGGTATTTCTATTGACTGATACAGCTTTACAAACTGCTATGATCAAATGATCATTAAAGAAGAAGAACCAATTAAACTTGATTCTTGTTCTTTAATTATTAAACATCTTTAATTATTCTGATCAGTTGCTCAATGAGGAGTACAATTAAGCAACTGACAACCAACAATGCAAACCCAAAAGATACTGGCATGGAGACTCCTGAACTAGAAAGTGAATTTGCAGAATTTAAGGTCTTATATTCAGAAGTTATCAGAGTAGGCCAAGATAAAAGATAGGGAAGGTTTTTGAGTTGTTAAGGGTTAATATGAACACTGCTGTGCATCTATATAGTTTACCAGAATTCTATAGAACCTCAAAGCATAGTAAATAGCAGAATATCTATTAAACATGTATACCATCTAGTCTAAATTATAATGAAAGAAAGTACCATAATGAGGGTGCTCTTCCTCAGCTCTTAATAACCTCATTCTCTGCCTAACTGAAAAATTTAACGCATTAACGTTGTCAGAGATTTTAACCTTGTCACATTTAAACCACCAGTGGGCAGCCCCCCTCCCAGAGCTCTGCTGGTCTGGAGGTCTGACAGGGTCTCTAAATCACCACCTGCTTATATCCCAGCAGCTAGAGCTCGAGACCACAGCTGAGGATCCATGCATGTGATCCAGCTCCCCGCCTCATCTGGCTCCGGCCCTGCTGCTCTTACAGCACAGCCCTGAACTGAACGGGAAGAGCACCAGTAAGCGCTTGCACACGAACAGCCCTGCCTGGTTGCGCAGTTTGGTCCGCGGATTGGGGGCGTAGCCGATGAACCCCACTGTCTTCATGGTGCGGAGAATTTCAGGGTCCACTGGGGGGGCTCGTCTGGTGGGAGGAGGCAGGAAGATGGACACATTACAATCTGATGATATTGGTAACTTACTAGTCTGTTTTGACAATATTTATTACCCATTGCGGTCACCTCAGACAAAGTTGTGAATCAAACAAACACAATGACCACAGCAATGACCACTTCCTGTCTTCTTTCAATCGGGAACAGAATTAAGATTCCCACTGCATCGCGCAATTCGACCGATTTGAGGTTTTAGCGATTACAGACTCGTGAAAACTCCTCCTCAGGCAGTGACAAACAGATCCAAAAGCACAATAAAACATCCAGCATTTGGGTCTGTCTTTCAGAAAACTGTCTGCAACTCCTTAGCCCTGCACTGCTGTAAAGTGTCTCTTAGCAGTTGTCTCTTAGAGCAAACAGGTCTCTTCACCTGAGGCCCTGATAAGAACATGCATAGTGCTGGAGTGACTGTGAAACCCCTCTGGATGGCTTTTCGTGGGTTGGGGAACCTACCGTGGACTGGGGGCAGCCAGGGTGGTGGGCCAGTCCGACAGCAGGGGCTCGGCACTGGTCAGTGGCATGGGGATAAGCGAGAGGGGCAGCAGATCGTGGCCCCAGTCGAGGTGATGGAGCGAGTCCACCATGCAGGGCAGGACGAAGTCCGTCTCGCGGGAGTAGCCGTTGAAGGTGACCTCGGGGGCGTCAGACCACAGGTGCAGACAACCGCCCGAGTCGCCGAAGGCCAGCGCCTGCTTGCTGGAGGACACGTCGAAGCTCATCAGCAGCTGGCCCACCGTGTTTACATGGAAGATGTCCGCCAGGTTGGCCAGGCCGGTGGGTTCACAGAATTGGCATTGTCCTGCGCCAGGGAAGGGAGGCAGGTTCTGAGGTGCAAAGTCTTACAGGTGAGCATGAGGACTTTGAAGTAGACACAAAACCTGACAGGAAGCCAGTGCAAGGGCTCTAGGACAGGAGTAATGTGATCACTTGACCTGGTCAGGATTCTAACTGTCAAATTATGGACATAATGAAGTTTGTTCAGAATGGATTGAGACACCCTAAGCAAGCAGTGTGTTACAATATTCAATTTGCGAGAAAACTAAAGCGTTGACCAACAGTTAGTCACAACATAGAATGCAGTCTGGCGATATTTCTAAGGTGGAAGAATGATGTTTTCACGCTATGTTGGATGTGTGGCTCAAACGTCAAGCCTGGAACAAATATTGCCCTAAAGTTCTTCAGTTTAGATTGAAACCACATGCACCATGATGGGGTGTCGTAGAACACGTAAAACACGTAGATGAAACTCCCTCCGGCACTACAAGCCAGGAGTGCTCAGCAGACTGCTCAGCATCACTTCTGCATTTGGCTGAGCACCCAAAGCGACCTGAACTCAGAGGGTCACTCCACACCTTCCCTCTGACATACAGGGCAGGACAGGGCAGAGGTGACTCTAGGCACCGTGCTGGCGTCTCTCAGCAGCAACGGAATCTGACTGTAATTCTCAAGACAGACATCTGACACACACCCAACTAAAAACTAGAACATGATATTTTGTGAAGGCAGCAGAACACATGAAACCAATATGTTATGCCATTGGGCGACCACGTGACCTTTCGCACCAATGCTACCATCTATTTTTTGTACTTTCAAATTTGACAGAGCACCATGGAAGACCAGAAAAAAATTGATCAAAAACATAAGATGGTGGGGTGAAACATCCAAGATGGCGATCACTTAAGATTTTTTACTTTACGATCACAAACAGGTCATGACACGAGGTTGTGCTTTCACGCACAGTAAAGGTAGAATGAGCGCAGGCGTGTGCCGGGCGGGCAGTGGTACCTGTCTGGGAGATGATGGCCAGACGGGAGGTGTAGGTGGGGATGAAGCGCAGGAAGAGGGGGTCCACATGGACCTGCAGCGGGGTGATGGCCCTCATCATGCGCAGGTCGTACACCATCAGGAAGCGGTCGCAGGCCAGCCCGTTCATGCGGCTGGAGAAGCCGCAGGCTGCCAGCAGGTTGCCATGGACATCGAAGTCCGATAGGCTGCCCGAGTAGGCGTCGAACTCCTGCTCCATCTTGAACGTCCGCAGATCCCTCAGGGACACCTGCATGGGGAGGTGCATCAGCCCAAAGACAGGGCCCGATTGTGCCCCAGCTTTTCATAAAAAGATTTTATAAAGCATGCTCACTGTGGCACAGGAAAACACTCCTACTAGTAATTCAAGCCAGCCAGTAGTCTACGCAAGTTAATTGAGAACAATGATGGTGATGACCAAACTCCTGGTGTTAACCAGATTAAAAATCCCAGGATTTGACTACATCTGAGGAATAGAGCCTTACTATAACTCTCTACAAGAGTTTAGCATGAATGGATGCAAGTCCTTAACCCTGACCCTTCTATCTGCCAAGTCACATGTCCATTTCCAGTGCCTACAGTAGGTCAGCAGGTAGGGTTGCAGAGCACACGTGGGGATCTCCCCTTACCTTTCCAGATGTGTGCCCACAGAAGAAGAAGCGATTGGACTGTCTCATGATGGCCACGCCTGGCACCTCCACTGTAAACTAGAGAAAAACAGCAGCCCTGAGCAGAGCTGGCAGCACACAGACACTAACACTAGACACAATTGTGTACATGGTTTTGTCACAGTTACAAATATTAAAGCTCTGTGACGGTCTAGAACACAGCTGATTTCTTTCGTAACTCACAACAATCGAAGAGTAAACATAAAAATAAAAACTACCAGAGTTCCTAATTAGCTTTGACAGGTGGGTTACCAGCATGCCGAGCTGCAGGTGCTCAGTGGAGTGTGGGGTGTGTGTTTACTCGGTTTGAGTCACAGTCACTTGTGGGAACATGCCAGTATGTGAGTATGTCTTCTCACAGGCCACTGCGGTGGCATCAGAGCCATGTCTTGCCCGCTCTCACCCTCTGGGTCTCCTGCACGGTGTTGAGGTCCACTTCGGCCACGTAGTTCTGAAGCCCGCCCAGCAGTACCGTGTTGTTGTCAGTCAGCAGCAGGCTGTGCATGTCGGCACCCTCCTCCATCCTGAAACACACACCGCCTGCATTAGCCCATCAGCCTTTGCCAGCCGCAGCCTTTTAAAGAGCAGGCAAATACGAGCACGCTGCAAAAAAATCACAAGACTCCTTTTTTAGCAAATCACCCAGAGCGATCCTGGTCTTTAGAAAACAACCCATAATATCTCTTGGGGGCGGCATGATGGCACAGTAGTAAGCACTGCTGCCTTGCAGCACCAGGTTCAATTCCTGGGGTGCTATCTGTGTGGAGTTTGGATGTTCTCCCCATGTGAGCACAGGCTTCCTCCTGGTGCTTCAGTTTCCTCCCACACTCCAAAGACATGGTGGAAAATTAATTGGCTTCTGGGAAAATTGATCCTGGGGTGAGTGTGCATCTGTGATGCACTGGTGTCCTGACCAGGGTGTACCCTGCCTTGCACCCATTGCTTGCTGGGATAGGCTCCTGCTGCCCCACGACCCCATACTGGGTAAAGCGGATATAAAATGGACAGATGGTTATCTCTTTGCCATCAGCATGTACAGCTGTGTCGGTCTACACAAGTGAAGTTGGTGTGCACTGTCTCCCTTCTCCCAGTGAGCTGGAGTCAAGAACACGAGGGCACCCGCGTGTCAGCGTACTCACGGGTAGTCGAACATGATGAGCCCCCCGCGGGTGAGACACTTGAGATTAATCTTGGAGAGGAAGAGCACGCCGGTCTCCAGACTCTGGATGTGGCGGATGTCATCAGACGAATGCGCCTGGAAGGAGGAGTAGCGCCCCATGGTGGGGCCGAAGAACGAGGTGGCATGGCCCTGGGGGAAGACACGGGAAGGGGCAGGGAGAGACAGGGACAGGGGTGAGGGGAGAGGGAGAGCAGTGTGGCACAGCCTGCAATGCTCTGAAAGAGCTGGGCCCCGGCCCCAGCCCCAGGCGAGACTCCAACCAGCAGGCTCCAGCAGAGAGTTTACCACGGCTACAAAATCTTTCACACCTTTACCATGGGCTCCCTCTCCATTTACAAAGCAACCCCAATGCAATGCGTTCTCAGATTGCATTGAATCTGTTCCAGCATTTACTGTAGCGAATGTCTGGTAACCTGAACAGACATAATCGCAACAACAGACTGAGCAGAATAGTGAAGGTAGCCAGAAAAATCATTGATTTGCAACAGCTACAGCTGGAAGACAACTAGACCAAATAAATACTGTGGAAGGCCAGTATAATCACTCACAGTTAGGACCACCAGATGCACAGTGAATCTGAGTTCCTTCCATCAGGATACCAGATTCAAATGCAACAGAACTGACTAATCTTTTATTCCCACGGCTATTAATCTGCTTAATCCTGACAACTGATTGTATATTTTACTTTCTGCTTATTTTTTTTTTATCACGCATTTAACTTGTATCCATCTCGCACACCCACTTACTTCGTTGATTTTTTTTCTAAATAGGGAAGAAAAAGCTTAGGCTGCTAACTTGTTTCACACATCTTATGCATGCATGTTTCTCATTGTTAAATGGATTCATGTTGTGCTAAATGTATCGCGTTATGTCTTGTACCTGCCTGCAAAGCAACTTTACCATTTGGGACAACGAAGGAAGCAAGCAGGTGCTCCTACAGGTATGGCACATGACCTCACCAGGCTTTGGCAACAATTTGCTTTGTTTAACTGCAGCTGATGATTACAAAAGCTGCACAACTCCATGACAAGTCACATAGGCTACACAACACCTGATGGAGACCAAACTGTCAAGCACAGCCAGTTTCCTCTCGACAGTGCCTTTCGATTGCTGCTGCTGCGGGTCAACCTGCTACATCATGATAGAAGTCTGGGGCGCGCCACCCCGATATTGGTCTCGACACTGCTGGGGCGCCCGGCCAGCACTCGCCCTACCCGGTGGTTGCCCATCCACAGCAGCTCCTCCTGCAGGTCGAAGTGGGTGGCAGTGACCGGCACCCCGACCTCTGCCGCCACGCTGTGCAGCTCCGAGTACATGCCCTCCAGGAGGTGCACGGAGTCGGGCACGGGCACGGCCAGCCCCTCGGGGTCCAGCTCCACGCTCTGCAGCAGCGCGGGGTCCAGCCGCGGGTCCAGGGGAGGCTCCAGCCCGGCCTCCAGGCCGCCGTGCAGGGCGGGGGGGAAGTCGGCCAGGCTGGGGTCCAGCCCGTCGAAGTTCATCATGGGAGCGGCTAGGCTGCAGGGGAGGAGGGTGGGGTGAGGCAGAGCAGCTGGAGCACTCTTGGGCAGGCGGCCCCAAGATATAAACCTGGGCTCCCCAATCCTGGTCCTGGGAACCCACACGCCTGCTGGCTGTGTGTTCCAGCCAAGGCCTCAGTTACACAATCAATTGCTTTAAAAATAATAATAATAATAATAGGACTCATCTGAACTGTTTGCTCCCAGCTCTCAAACATGTCAGAGCTTTCACTGTCGCATTCTGTAAGTGAAAGAGAATCCCAAACTTGTGACTGGAAACACAACACAAATATTCCAATGACGCCACTTCTCAGATCAAGAAAGGCTGCAGCGAGCTCACGCAGGCTGAACTGAGAAATTGAGCGGAATGAGAACCAGCAGGTGTGTGTGGTGCCGGGACCAGGACTGGGAACCACTGAGATACAGTAAACTGGTTTTTCTTATTTCATCAGGGTCCGTACAAGCGGGTATAACCGACTGAACGTGGCCGTCACGGAGCCATGCTGAATGGGGGAAGACTGACACCACGCAAACCCAAATCCCCAATCCTGTAGCAAATAATCCATGGAAAAAAAACTTCATTTCGGACGTTTATGTTTAACTCCTTGGTTGCTCTTCAAACTTTCCTTTAGCTGATTCTGATACCTTGTTAAAACGCAACAAGGCGAGCTGAGCGTTGGTCTTTTCACACATGCTGATCCCTCAGTGCACAGCTAGACAATTTAACCCGAGGGGATTTATGATAATCATTCCTTGTTCTTATATAGTGTTTTTCTGGACACTAGAAATGCATTATAGATAATGGGACTCCCCTTCACCACCTGGATGATGTGACAGCAGCCTGAGTGCTCCAGTACACTCACCACACACCAGCTATCACTGGGGAGGAGAACAGAGTGTTAATGACCACACAGAGTCAGGACCTTGGTTTTATATCTTATCAAAGGACAGCACCTTTTTACAGTATAGTGTCCCCATCACTAAACTGGGGCATTAGGACAAAGACTGAAGGGTGAGCGCCCCCTACTGGTCCAACTAACGCCTCTTCCAGCAGCAATTTTAGCTTTGTTTTTGTGTGTGCATGGTTACGAATTTATTTTCGCCAGTTGTCACACGAGATACGGAGACAGATATGCTATTCAACGCAATGGAGATACACGTAGGGTACAGAAAGCACAGGCAGTTTCAAATGATAAATTAATGCTAAAAACATCCCTTAGCTCGGGGGGCGATTAATACTTCACTTAATTGGAATCCGGTGAGGACTCACAAGCTGCTAATCAGCGCGTCAAAGAAGGTATGAAAAACAACTCTGAAAACGAAAAGCCTTTACAAGCTCTACGTTATTTAATCAAGCACAATTTTGCAACGTTAACTAGCGCCATTAGTAAAACAATTACAAACGTCAGTTTAAACAGACGTGCCTCCCGTCTCTCCTGAATAGCCAATTACAGATGTCCGTCTCCGAAAACGGGCGCAATTTGAAAACTTCAAACTCGCTGAATGCACATCACCTCCCGAAGGGTATCGCCTATAACTCACAGGCACCCCGTTTACATTTGCACCTGGTTTCAACGGTTTTTGTTCTCAGTACTCAATGAAAAAGTGTATATATTCCAAATTGAAATAATAATTTACAATACTCATTTGCTTTTCCACAAGTGGAACGAATAAGGATTAAAACTGAACTGTCTTCTAATGAAAGTGCAATGAGGAATTAGACACGGTCTAAAAATACACATAAACGTGTGAAAAAAAAAAAACAAGAACATAACCTTCTCTTACCGTTTACAAATTTACGTTGAATTTCGAAAACCTGCATGCCTCCCTCCCAAACAATAACACAAAATCACTTCCGGGGCAGCTCCGTCTCTTGATCCTGTCTCCAGAAAGACGTGCAATAGCCAATAGCGTTGAGCTCTTATTAGATTGACAGAATGTTCATCCAATGGCAAAAGAGATGCTGCCTGTCAATTTTAGGTTTACCAATTACATGCAGAACGGGGTGGGAACTGATCAATCGCTGCAGAATATTGTTTTAATTTGTCGTTGTTAACAACATATAATCTCATAAAATAGCTAACAGTATAAAACAATATATCAAGATAAATTTCCAGCCAGTATTGGACGATAAAGTATTTATCTAAATATATAACTATCTCTATCAGCTTGTTGCTGCTTATGGGCTCCTTTCTATAGTATTTTTCATTGAGCACGTATTTTAATATTTCTATGAATAAAAGGTTGACATTTCATTCATGAGGAGTTGGTTTTAAAGATATAAACGTGTGTGCAGTGTTACACAAAATGCTGTCTAATAAAGGCGTCCTGTGAGTTTGCAAAGCGCTTCCCCAAGGACGAACACGCACCGACATTATTATTATTACATTATAGACAACCACCACAAGAGGGCGCTTCGCCGCCCCACGTTAATCGTTCAAGTTCGGTCTTCATTTCAAATTCGCAAGGTAGGAGGTCTCCTGGAGATGGCGTCCTTGTTTAGTATTTTTCAGAGTATATCACATGAGCGCTTCAAAATACTTCTTATCGTTTTTGCAATTGCCTGTTTCTACCTATCAGACGTTTGTTTTCTACAAATATCTGGATAAAAAAGGCGTTCAAAATGGCATTTATCATCTTTAAGTTTAAAAAGTACTCCCCCAAACTTTACCAAATCCCGATTAATGCAGAAAACCGATTGCTATTTTACGTGGAAATGTTTTTTTAGTTATTTTTTATGTGTAATACAAGTATTTATGTACCTCACTTTGCTTTTACAGCAGGTTCACCCTTTTTACAGGGATTGTTTGTGTGAATCAAGGGGTACTGTAGAGGAACAAATGTACCTTGTTCCATTCTCCCACAACCCTTTAAGTAAAGATGTACATTTTTAAATGCACTTCCAAGTTTCCTCTTGTGTCCCCTGATTAGTGTTTCACTATCTGTTGTGAAAAAGACTGTGGTTGCCATTGTCAAAGCCTATGAGGATGTGTTCATGATCTGTGACCAATTAAACAGGAGACTTGCTAACTTAATTGTATTGGCTACCCTTCAAACATCAAGGAGCAGTTCCTAATCTTTAATCAACGGGGTGATCTTAAATAAAAGTTTGAGTAACTGGATTGGGGCTCACTGGGCCCAGGTTCCTAATATTTGGACTCTAATGGCAGAACAGGGAGCTGGAGACAGTGCTGTTACGCCCTTCTGTGCTGTGTGCACTCAAACAGCCCAATCACAGGCTTCTCCACCTTTCAAGGCACACGTCCTGGCCAAATTTCCCATTGGCCCGTACCAATCACGGCCTCCTAATAATCCCCATCTATGAACCGACTTCATCACTCTGTTCTCCTCCCCACTGAGAGCTGGTGTGTGGTGAGCGTTCTGGCGCACTATGGCTGCCATCACATCATCATTGGTGGTGGTGGAGGGGAGTCCTCATTACCTGTAAACCGCTTTGAGTGGAGTGTCCAGAAAAGCACTATATAAGTGTAAGCAATTATTATTATTTTTATTGTTATTATTATAGACTGCCAACTTGTTCAGTTTGACCTGCATGATTGTTTTTTTATCTCCTACAACACAAAGACATCTTCACGTTTTTGCGTGTTCTTGAGATCTCCTAACTGTTCAACAGGTGGAACAAAATAACAATGGAATGGCAGCTCCAGTCCTGGAAGAACTTTCTAGTAGTACTTTTAGGCAACAATTGGCTACAGTAGGCAACTGATTAAGCTCAGTAAAGCAACGAGAGCTGATGTGAGTCCATATCCTCACACGGAGCTCAATGACAGAACTATGACCAGAGGTGGACTTGGAGACTGGGGCTGCCCCATTCCCAGATTAAGACTCAGAGGATTCAGCTGGAACGAAGCAAAAATGGAAAACTCCAGGTTCCTGCAGACCACAGCTTAGGGAATGCGTTGACACTATCAGCTCTGAAAATCCAGAAACTCCTGCGTCATGCTTTCATCAGAGTTGCAGAGGCTGGTAAACTGGACCAAAGGGAAATTTCAGAACACAAGCTGAGACCGTCTGAAAATTCTACAACACCCTAAAGGCTGGATGCGAACATCCATTGTCTACTATAAATGCAAAGGACACAGTGTAAAATAGGACCGCAATGATCTAGGAATACTGGGAGACACTGAGCACGATCGGCACAGGCTACGAGCAACAGCAGCAGTCTTTACTGTCAGCCTGATGGCCAAGCTCAGACCTTTCCAAGCCACTCTTGATGTTAGTGGTCAACATAAACAATTTTTAAGAGTCAAAGCGATGACCAGTAAGCTGCAGATCAGTACATTCAGACAGCAAGCTTGGCCAAAAGAGAAGTTCAAGGGGAGTCCACAGCGCCACATGGACCGCAGCCAAGCTGCTCCAAACTAACGCTCTGCGAATTTTCTCACCTAATGTCAGTGGAGTTTGAGTTAAGTCCACCACACACAGGTGACGTCACGTCTGTTGCTACTTCCCTACATTGCTAAGCGCCGCTCAACCACATAAATATTTGTCCAACTTTCAGAAGGGGAATTGAAGGGGGCTCTGTTATCATGTGAGCACAGGGGGGAGTCAAACGGTGTGCTAAGAGGTCGTCATCAGCTTGCTGCTATCAGTGACGGGATTTCTCCAGGGTGGTCTCTGAAGCAGGCGCGAACGGCGAGCGCTGCTTGAGGGCTCCATCCTGGAGCTGCTGCTGCTCAGGCCGACCACAAGCTCAGCAGTTCTGCATTTGGCGAACTTCACTTCTCGTAGCTGGACGGCGAGAAACAAAAACCCCCACGATTTCTGGAGCGCTTGTTCAACAGCCACACGTACGGCGGTGTAAGAGCCACAGGGCCACCTCTGCGTCTCCTGAAAGCGCACTGGTGGCGCTCAGCTCGAGCGGTGAACGCGCTTGTCCAGAGCCAGCTCCCCAGGCAAGCGGCAGGAGCAGTCTCTACCGGATGCACTCGTGGAGTTCCTTGCTCCCAACATCAAAACGGTCATCATTCAGCCCATCAGGCTTGTTTGGTTCTGAATTTTCTACGGTCCCATAGCTGGTACAGGAAAACACGCTCTCCGGGTATGAAATCACATAGACAATCCCCTCTGACACAAAAAAGTGAACTTAACCCCTGGTGTCCGGTGTCTTTACTGATCATGGCCTCCTGATATTGTCCCCATCTATGAATTGGCTTCATCAGTCTGTTCTCCTCCCACCTGAGATCTGGTGTGTGGTGAGGTACTGGAGCACTATGGCTGCCGTCACATCATCCAGCTACACACTGGTGGTGGTGGAGGAGAGTCCCCATTACCTGTAAAGCGCTTTGAGTGGAGTGTCCAGAAAAGCGCTATATAAGTGTAAGCAATTATTATTATTAATTATAACTGGCATGTCTTGAGAAGAGGACCAGCACCAGGAGCATGCACACACAGAGGACACGCACACTCCACACAGACAGGTGTCCCATGCAGGACTTGAAATCAGGACCTTGGAGCTCTGAGGCACTAGTGCCTACTCCCACTCCACTGTGCCAAGTATTATTAAACAAGTAAGTTGGGACTGATTGCCCTCCATTCACTTGTAACCTTGCTTGTGTTTGATATCCACACTGAGCTGGTGTGACACTACAGTACCACCTCTGTTAGGTGGGCTTGAGTCTGCCAGAGTCTCCTACTCTGCATCACCTCTGCAGTGCAGCCCAACTCTCCTACACAGGACCTGGAGAGCCCTGCAGCATGAGAAGGAGTAGCAGGCAGCTCAGACACATACACACAGCGTAGCCCCCGAGCGAAGACGCAGCCAGCTGAGCTGGTAGTTTCAGATCAAAGGGTGGAGAGAGACAGAAACTGGTTTATTTTGAATGAAGCCGGCATGCCAATACTAATGAAGGGGATTGTCCCAGTCAAGTCCAGCTGTTTCCATTTACTGTTGACTCTGATCCACAGGGGCAACAAGAGCTTCTCTTTTAATTAGTCTCCTAATTACACGATCAGAAAACGACTTCTAGAGGTTCCTCCAGCCTGCGGGGGTGTGACCTCAAGTAAATGAAAATGCCTGGTATGCAGAGTGACATATCACACGCCTGGGAAAGGAAAGATCTGGTATTCTTGCCATAAAGAATTAAACACCTTCTGAACTTCAGAAGGAGAGAAAAATCAGTGTGTGACACATGAACTAATCTCATTAACAAAAGAAGTCATGAAGGACAGTGTGGAGTGTGTTCTCACATACAATTTCACCAAAAGCCCATATGTGTTGAGCTGTGTTGAGGTTAAAGGAGAATCAAAGCAAGCTGAACAGTAATTTATTTTTATTTTTAAAATTCTATTTTATTTTTATCTATTTTGCATTTGCGTGATCTCAATTAAATGCATTGCTTAAAGATATACACATAGAGGCTATATATTCATTTATTGACTTACTATTTCTGAAATGAATGAAACCATCCATGAGAAGACAAGGTTTTCCCAGCGGGAAAGTTTGGTATATATGCCACTGATGTGATTTTCTCACGGGTATTTTTTTAGCTAAGGTCTGTTGCTCCCCATCTCACCAGCTCTCACTCCTGCTTAATGCTGCCCAGCAATAAAGACACGAGTGTGATCCTAGAAACATGAGTGTGATCTTAAAAACATGACTTTGATCCCAAAATAGCACGTAATCCTAAAGAAAGGTGTGTGATCCTAAAAACATGAGAGTGATCCTAAAAACTTGAGCATGATCCTAAAAACATGAGTATGGTCCTAAAAACTTGAGCATGATCCTAAAAACATGAGCATGATCCTAAAAACATGAGTGTGATCCTAAAAACTTGAGCATAATCCTAAAAACATGAGCATGATCTTAAAAACATGAGTGTGATCTTAAAAACACACGTGTGATCCTCAGAACATGCATGTGATCCTAAAAATGTCTGAAAGCCCCACACTGGAGGAGGGGTGTTCGCCCATCAGGGTGTTTCTTTTGCCCCAGCAGTTCCTTGAAGGATCCAAAAGATCGAGCAGTTTCAGTAAGAGCTCCATGCTCCAGCACGGTGGCCAAGCCATTGGTACAATGGTGAGAACAACCCCTACTGGCTGGGGCAGGAGTGCCTCACAGCCATACAGAAAATAATGAAGTCTTTATAGTTCATAGGTTACAAGCAATGGGTTCAATTGAGGTTGTGGGGAATTGGGCTTGCTACTGTAAACTCCAGCAATCAGCACTAGACCTGGCTGCAAATTTGCACCTTTACCTAAAACCTTTGGCCATAAACTGTGCAATGATGTATCACTTGATTAAGGGCAGTATGAGTGCAATTGTACAGGCACAGTAAGAATTCAACCAACAAGTGCACATTTAATGAAGTCCCTCAGATTTAAAATGATCGTGCCTTTTCATGCTTGTTACTCAGGTACTACTGCAATTGGCCTCAATTTGCTGGAAACAAAGTTTATCTCCTTGTAGGGAGCTCTCCTGGTTTAACACTCCTAGAAACAGCAGACATGTAAGATTTTCCGGCATTGCTTCTGCGCCCATGCCATGAGCATCAGTCTTCTGGGTTCCTGGTCACACCCCTGAATGTTATATAAAGTGTTATATTTGGTGTTTATATTTGGTGTTTTCCCAAAACTGTACGACCACAGGATGAAAGGCTAAAAACATGACGGACAACATGGCGAAGGTTACATACAAATATACTGCTGGGACACACATCAAAGTGGGAGCTTACGTCAGTGCATGTGGGATTCCTGGCTTCTTCACAGAGGAATTCAGGCCTCACAGCAACAAGAATTCCTTACATTTATACAGTGCTTTTCTGGACACTCCACTTGACACCCTTTACAGGTGATGGGGACTCCCCTCCACCACCACCAGTGTGCAGCCTCACCTGGATGATGTGCCAGCCAGCTCTCAGTGGGGAGGAGAGCAGAGTGATGAAGCCAATTAACAAATTGGGATTATTAGGAGGCCATGGTTGGCATGACTGGTAAAGATCAGGGGGGAAATGTGGCCAGGACACCGGGGTTACACCCCTACGCCCTGAGATTTTAAATGACCACGGAGAGTCAGGACCTCGGTTTTACGTCTCACCGGAAGGACGGCGCCTGTTTACAGTACGGCGTCCCCGTCACTATACTGGGGCACTAGGACCCCAAAAAAAAAGCCAAACAGCAGCTGGAGGAGTGGATTCCCTGTGAGCTGGCTTCATTCACTCGGACACCCGTCGTTCATGCCAGCAGCCTGCTAGCGCCGTAGCGATGAGTCAGCTGTGGCTTGACTTACGGGCACGAACACAATGAACAAAGCCACCTCGTTTGAATATGAAAGCGATCGAAAACGCCACATGAAAGAGAAGTCCGACTCCCACAGGGGGAAAGCAGCTGCAGCAGCGGTGTGCTCGGCGGTGGCTGGGGTGCCGACTCGGCGGAGATATCCCCACCGAATTCCCTCGCGACAAAGGCCCCTTGCAGAATACTTTGAATACCTGACTCAGTTCTCGTTTTCAGGTTAAGATTTAGGTTCTTTTTCATTACTAAATTTCTCGGTTTTAGTGATCCTCCCCCACCACCACTTTAGTCCCTGAATTGGGAAGGAATGAATGCTAGGGAACCTTACACATCGCGGCTACATGTGCACAGGGATACACACACAGCCTCCACACACACAACCTCTACACACACAGCCTCCACACACAACCTCTACACACACAGCCTGGAGGTGAACAGGGATACACACACAACCTCCACACACACAACCTCTACACACACAACCTCCACACACAACCTCTACACACACAGCCTGGAGGTGAACAGGGATACACACACAACCTCCACACACACAACCTCTACACACACAGCCTCCACACAACCTCTACACACACAGCCTGGAGGTGAACAGGGATACACACACAACCTCTACACACACAGCCTCCACACAACCTCTACACACACAGCCTGGAGGTGAACAGGGATACACACACAACCTCCACACACACAACCTCTACACACACAGCCTCCACACACAACCTCTACACACACAGCCTGGAGGTGAACAGGGATACACACACAACCTCTACACACACAGCCTGGAGGTGAACAGGGATACACACACAGCCTCCACACACAACCTCCACACACACAGCCTCCACACACAACCTCTACACACACAGCCTCCACACAACCTCTACACACACAGCCTCCACACACAACCTCTACACACACAGCCTGGAGGTGAACAGGGATACACACACAACCTCCACACACAACCTCTACACACACAGCCTCCACACACAACCTCTACACACACAGCCTGGAGGTGAACAGGGATACACACACAACCTCCACACACACAACCTCTACACACACAGCCTGGAGGTGAACAGGGATACACACACAACCTCCACACACAGCCTCCACACACAACCTCTACACACACAGCCTCCACACACAACCTCTACACACACAGCCTGGAGGTGAACAGGGATACACACACAACCTCCACACACACAACCTCTACACACACAGCCTCAACACACAACCTCTACACACACAGCCTCCACACACAACCTCTACACACACAGCCTGGAGGTGAACAGGGATACACACACAACCTCCACACACACAACCTCTACACACACAGCCTGGAGGTGAACAGGGATACACACACAACCTCTACACACACAGCCTGGAGGTGAACAGGGATACACACACAGCCTCCACACACAACCTCCACACACACAGCCTCCACACACAACCTCTACACACACAGCCTCCACAAACAACCTCTACACACACAGCCTGGAGGTGAACACAACCTCTACACACACAGCCTGGAGGTGAACAGCCTCCACACACAACCTCTACACACACAACCTGGAGGCGAACATGGATACACACACAGCCTCCACACACAACCTCTACACACACAGCCTGGAGGTGAACAGGGATACACACACAACCTCCACACACGAAACCTCTACACACACAGCCTACACACACAACCTCTACACACACAGCCTGGAGGTGAACAGGGATACACACACAACCTCTACACACACAGCCTGGAGGTGAACAGGGATACACACACAGCCTCCACACACAACCTCCACACACACAGCCTCCACACACAACCTCTACACACACAGCCTGGAGGTGAACACAACCTCTACACACACAGCCTGGAGGTGAACAGCCTCCACACACAACCTCTACACACACAACCTGGAGGTGAACAGGGATACACACACAACCTCTACACACACAGCCTGGAGGTGAACAGGGATACACACACAGCCTCCACACACAACCTCTACACACACAGCCTCCACACACAACCTCCACACACACAACCTCTACACACACAGCCTGGAGCTGAACAGGGATACACACACAGCCTCCACACACACAACCTCTACACACACAGCCTCCACACACAACCTCTACACACACAGCCTCAACACACAACCTCTACACACACAGCCTGGAGGTGAACAGGGATACACACACAACCTCCACACACACAACCTCTACACACACAGCCTCCACACACAACCTCTACACACACAGCCTGGAGGTGAACAGGGATACACACACAACCTCCACACACACAACCTCTACACACACAGCCTGGAGGTGAACAGGGATACACACACAACCTCCACACACACAACCTCTACACACACAGCCTGGAGGTGAACAGGGATACACACACAACCTCTACACACACAGCCTGGAGGTGAACAGGGATACACACACAGCCTCCACACACAACCTCTACACACACAGCCTCCACACACAACCTCCACACACACAACCTCTACACACACAGCCTGGAGCTGAACAGGGATACACACACAGCCTCCACACACAACCTCCACACACACAGCCTCCACACACAACCTCTACACACACAGCCTCCACAAACAACCTCTACACACACAGCCTGGAGGTGAACACAACCTCTACACACACAGCCTGGAGGTGAACAGCCTCCACACACAACCTCTACACACACAACCTGGAGGCGAACATGGATACACACACAGCCTCCACACACAACCTCTACACACACAGCCTCCACACACAACCTCTACACACATGGTCCCCTACACACACAAACACCCTCCACACACACAGCCTCTACACCAAAGCCTTGAGGTGAACAGGGATACACACACAGCCTCTACACACACAACCCCCTACATACACAAACACTCTCCACACACATAGCCCAAGCCACACACAACTTCTACACACATAGCCACACACACATATAAATACACACATCCTATACATACACAGTCTCTACACACTCACACACATATAAACACATACAGCCTCTACACACACACACACAGCCCCCAATACACACATATAAATACACACATCCTATACATACACAGTCTCTACACACTCACAAACATAAACACATACAGCCTCTACACACATTCAGATGAAACCCCACAAAGGGTGAAAATGGACCCAAAACAAGTAGTTTCAGACTTTCTGAACCAAAAGGTCCACCTACACCATACAATAAAAAGATAACAACGGGGGTTGTTCTCCATTTTGGGGACGTTTGTTCCCACGCTGCCGGGGAGACATGTCTGCAGGGCTGGCAGCTGCTGTTTCGGGGCCCACGGGCGTCCTCACCCGGGGTGTGAGCAGGCGTCCAGCTCCTGTGGGCCCAGAGTTTATTTCAACCATGAGCCAGGGCTGGGACTGAGGGCTGGCGCCGAGCTGAAAGAGCCTAAGCCGGCTGTACCGGCAGGAGTGGTCAGGGCGGGTCTCCTCCTCAGGCGAAGCTGTCGGTGTATCCGCTCGACTCGCGCACCGCGGATCAGCCCCGAGCCCTCGTCACGCGGGCCGGCTGGGGGCTCGCGGTGTGGAAGCAGCCTCCGTCTTAAGACCTTTACACAGTGGGGTGTAAATAAGAAAAACTTCCAATTTCTGGGGCGCTTCTGCTACTGCGGACCGTTGAGTAAAATTAAAGGCGCACAGGCAAGCCGGCTCAGTAGTTAATGTACAGGGCGTCGCTGTGGCTGTGTCACTGTGTGTCGCTGTGTGTCGCCATGTTAGATAAGGGAAGCAACTTTTTTAAATGTATTTCAAAGCTTCAAAGGTGACTGGAAATTCAAGTAAACCCACTATTTTCCCTGTTACGTCCAAAGTTGTATCTGTGTCATTCGGCAAAGTTCAATTCATGCTTCTGTTTGTCGAAAAGACATGGACGGTACATGAGATCACTGCCCCCTGTTGTTTGTTGTGAGAATTGTCGTCTGGTCAAGGACAGCTCGGGCACTTCGTGTTGAAGCTGCATAAACCGAATTGCTAACCGTCTTGCTATAATGAAACGGCACCTTGGTGAATATTTTCAAAATAGTGTTGCAAAAAAACACTAATACATTGCCTATGTAAGTGAAAATAGAACCACTTTTTGTTTAATAATGCTCAGATCCCAATGAAAAAGATGTAGTTTAATCCTATATATGAAAATAAAAACTCCAGTTATGGTGCTTAAATGTACACATTATTGTGTCGTGACACCAATAATAGATGAGAGTTTAACCTCAATGTCGAGGTACACGTTTTCCACAGTTGTGTTTCAGTTTCAATACCAAGATATTCGAGCCGTTTCCTCAAGATTGATTATTGACTTATTTGAGGCCCGGAGTCTGGAGAATTGTTTTTAAACACCCCCTCGCCTAAAACAAAGTACCATTTTACCATTTCCCATAGTTTATTGAGTTCAGATTTTAGAAATCCTGTTACAGAATCGCAATAGCTAAACTTATGTTTCCTTAATGACCGGGCCACTTGTACTGTATGACATAGCGCACCTAGATAGTCAATCGGTATTTCACCATAATCACCATCAAGACCATTTCGTCGTCTTGATCTCACCAGACGCTCTAATTCCAGTCTTTCAGGCGGCGGAAGTGATGAGGAAAATGGTCGCTGGCGGCTGCCGGTTTCCTTGCGGGAACCGAGCGACGCGAGAGCCCTGAGCCAGGGCACCACCGCCCAGCTTCCCGTCGAGTGTGTTGTCACGATGGGATCGCATGTCTCCTTCCCCAGCTTCGTCGGTCTTCGCCATTCGTCACCCTGGCTTTGAGCCATGGCAACAGTCGAGGCGACCCATTAGCCACAGAATGTCCTATTTGCGGTGAAAGGCAGTAAATGAATCCTTGTCACAGTTCTGTACTCAATAATCATCATCTCCGGGAATGCCCCCTAATCCGTGACCCCCTAGTTTTTAAACACAATAAAAGACGAATGTATTGTATATACTGTAGACCTGTCGCTAATATTGCTGCAGTTAGAAACAAAATTGCGCTTAAACCTTATTAATCTTTACCGGGTATCGAATCCACCAAATTAGTGTGTTGGGATTAGGGGTGTACGTGTCGTATTACAATTATTTTTTAATCTCTTGGGTTATAAAAATGTCAATCCAATCTTAATAACGACGAATAATGCAATAACCACTGGCCTACAGTTACCGTATGCTCGAAAGGCTCGCATTTTTCCCCCTGCCTCGAAAAGTCTTTAATTTTTCTTTAAGGAGCTTGAAATACTTGTGAGACACGGCGACAGAGAAAATGAAACTTTTTTTTTATCTCCAGCAGCGCCGCCCCGCCGCTTCGCAGCACACCTGTCGGGCTCGGCGCGGGGAAACTCCTGGCGTGTACCTCATCGTGAGTCACCCTGCTACTGCAAGCCCTATAAATTCGGGCTATGCACCTTCGGGACGACATCAATCTCTGCTGCGCCGCCTCCCTCGCCAAGCTCAGGTGTAGCGGAACCAGAAGAGTCACAAAGCGGAGAACAGTCGCGATGCCCTCACCGTCCGGAGCTGGCGCAGCTCTGCTGGTCTGCCTCGTCCTGGGCTTGACAGGGCTCGGAGAAGGGCGCGGGGACTCCATTAAGGAATGGGACAAGTTCAAGACATATTCTGTGGAGCTGAACGGGCTGGCGAGACAGATGGCCAAAATGGTAAGCACCAGCCTTCTTATCCTTAATGTCACTGTCGTGGTGGCGGTACACAAGGAACCGTTCGTTTTAGCTGATTTAAAACTGACAGACACCGGGGTTTCCGAAATTCTGTGGCAACCTAATCGCGTAAGAAAACATTAATCCGGTTAAAACATGGAAAGCTGAACGGCTGAACAAATTCGTGCACACGGTTCTGGTCTTAGCTGTTAAACACGAGCTACGTGTAAATCTAACGGATACAGAGCATTCAAAGCATCAGGGTCCTGTACAAAAAGCTTGCAAACACGCGTTTGACATAAAACCTTCATACACCAAAGACTTTCCCTGGAAATGTGGGGCTGTCTCCTTATTTTCACTGGAGTTTTTTTTACATTGAACGTTGTATACAGAGACCGTTATTCGGTAACAAATAAACAACGTACTGTATAATTAAGGAATAAGTGCCGAACAATAATTCGCAGTACACTTAAAAAATCGTAATTAAACAGCGTAGAAATAACAGGCGACGAGAGGTTTTTGAGTATCGTTAACTGCACCTCTAGCTTGCGTTTTCAGATCACCTCCTAGGTCATTTACAGTACTTACAAAGAGCAAGACCTGTCACAAGCGACGAACGACAAACTCCCTACGCCCTTAAGTTCAACCGCCTAGGGTTTCGAGCCCCGCTTGTCTTCGCCCCGTTCGGGCTCGTTGTGCGATCGCCCGCGCCACCCCCCTCGTCAGAAGGAAGCCGACTCCTGCCGGCAGCCGCGGCGATCCTGAACGAATCCAGGAGGCTCGGAGCACCGGTCAGGGTGGCACCTCAGACGGGACGCAGTCGCGGGCGCAGCGAACCGAGAAGGGGCGATGAAGGCAGCCAGCACAGTCCGCGGACGTTAGGAGGAAACCGGAGTGCCCAGAGAAACCTCAACAAACTCCTCACTTATGGAGCCATAGTCTAGAATCGCACCCAGAAGCCGAAAACTGGAGACTGTGGCGCTTACCGCTACGCCAAGGTACAGTTCCCCCTCTCAGCACCGACTAGATGTTATACTTCGAATAAGCGGTTGAAACCACTTCAACCCGAAGCTCGCGTCTGACTACATCAGAGCCGTTGAACAGCTCTTCTCCGCTCCTGATGTGCAGGCGCTCCGATGTAGATTTTGCAGATGCAGATTCTTGGACGTCCGTGTTTACCCCCGACGGCAACACGTGGTTGAGCTCCGATTCTGGACGGGCTCTGTCGAGGAATGGAATTGCTCGCGCTCTCCAGTGCTCAGTTCTGCTTTGCGATTCTCACGGTTTCGCTCCGGGGTCCGGCGCAGGGCGCCAGCCGACGCAAAACTGGAAGTCGGGAGCGCGAGTACTGTAGGTCCCGGGATTCCTTCACATTCTACCCCTTACACGGAGGTGTGGACCCCACTCCCACTCCTGAGCTTGAGATAGCGCTCCCTGCCATCACGGGCTTTGGTACAGCTCCGGTCAAGGCGAAAGAAACGGCGTTCTGCTGCTTTTAGGAAGTGACGTTCCGCATATCTAACACAGCGCATTAAAACCGACGCTTCAGGCGCAACGTTTTCTAACGAGAATGGCTGGTAGTTTGGGATACCCGCCTAAATGAAATGAGCCTCTTGTAGCTAAATGTTCAAATTTACGCACAATAGAGGTTAGCTTCAGCTTATCATCTAGTAGATCCGCAAACGATACATTTTCACCGGACTTATGCCGTTTTTCTACTTTTTACTGTGTTTACTCACGGAATTTGCTTTGTCGCTGTTCTATCCTGCACATATCTGTTGGTTTCACTGCGCTTTGCTATACATTACCCACCAGCCCCACAGACATCTGTCCAACATGGAGGACGGGCGACGGCCAACTTGTTTTAATACAGTGTGACATCAGCAGAGCTGGTCATGTTGTGTTACTGGTTCATGTGCTGATTGTAGCTGGAAACAGTTTTAAAGCTGATATTACACCTCATGGGTGCACAGCCGAGTGGCCACTGTGAGATTAATCGTCCCGTGCTGACTTAACCTGGTGTAAAAATGGGTTTTTAGATCTAACTGTGTGGGACTGAATTCACTGTGGAATCTGCAGTTTTATAAAGAGGGCTCCCCTCTCCAGCCTGGCAGGGATGACAGACAGCTCCCTGGGTCAGCGTGCTCCATGGCTCCGATATTCCCAACACTTTTCTGCTTCACCATGTGCCCTTGTCTTTCCCAGCTCCCTGACAAGTCCCGGCTCAGTCATCAGGATGTCAAGGGCGGTGTCCTGTTGGTGGAGAGCGCAGACAGATGCGACCCGCTGAGCCTGAAGTCTGATCCCGAGGTAAGTGTACCGAAACCCCCTGGCACTTTTCTGGCACATGTGCTAATATGCACCGGAGTCGGGTTCCAAGCCTGGGCTGCGGCCGTCTGCTGTTTCTTTATACTGGGCTCCTCTGCTTTGACCCGGGTTTAAAGTTCAGCCCCAGCTCCTGCATGGCTGTCTGGTGAGTTGAGGATCTGCTGGAAAGCGCTTTTGGGTTTCTTTATTGTTTTAGCACCAGGTCTGGTGCAAGTGATCACATTACTCCTATCCTGGAGTCCCTGCACTGGCTTCCTCTCAAATTCCGTGTGGACTTTAAAATCCTCGTGCTCACCTATAAGGCTCTGCATGGCTTGGCACCTCAGTACCTGTCTGAACTATTATCGCCCTACTCCCCACCTCGCAACCTTTGCTCATCTAATTCTGGTTCTCCTAACTTTCCCCCAAGCCCGTCTACACTCTATGGGTGGCAGGGCCTTCTCCTGTTATGCCCCCAAGCTCTGGAACTCTCTCCCCAAGGATATCAGAGTCACCTTCTCTAAACTCCTTCAAATCCATACTCAAAACCTTCTCGTTTAGAAGAGCCTTTACTCAACTGGTTCAACTCTTTACCCCTCTTCTCCTACTACACTTAGTACCACCATCCACGCTCTCCTCTGTGTATTGTAAGTGTGTTTTATCTTGTGTATTCTTTTTATTTATTGTTGTTGTCATGCTGTAAAGCGCTTTGAGAATCCACCTTCTATATAGGTGCTATATAAAATAAAGTTTATTATTATTTCTTATTTATAAGTGCCTGCTGGTTCGTCTCATTCATCTGAAATCATGTGGAGTTAAAGGCGCACTGACCTCACACAGCTTAGGTAATCAGAAACCTGGCTATGTGCCATTACACAGGACGTGCTGACACTGTATAAACTAGGTCATTGTGCAATCAGGTGTAAGAGCTTCTCATAAATCTGCTGTGGATTTTGTCAATAAAAACAGCCGCTGCGGCTGTCACCGTGAATGTAGGAAACAGAGACGCCCATCCCTTCTTGGGGGGCACCTCACGGTCGCACAGGTCACTCTCGGCTGACCTCGGTCCGGCCCCACTGACCAGCCCCTCTCTTGCAGCCCTGTCTGAGCAAGATCGCCGGCGCTCTCCAGAACTACTCCAGGCTCTTTGGGGATCGTGACCTGTTCAAGGACTCCCCTTGGAAAGAGTTGGCTCAGCAGGTGACCACAGTGATAGAACACCTCCTTGGACTACTTGGGGTGAGTAAACCCAGTAGGCTGCACTGCTCACACAATGGCAAAGGCTGCTGCAGTCTGTGGGTTGGTTATGATTAAGAGAGTTTCAGCTGGGGTTCAGTACACTGCAAGCCCAGTGAAGTAGCAGGGTGATGCATATAGAATATAGGCTCTTGATCAATTTCAGCCTGCACCTAACAGTTGCACACAAAGACAGCTATGAATCTCCATCTGCACAGCCTCTCTGGATGAAAAGATAGCTCACTGGGAACACAGATTGCTACAGGACAGGATCCTCTGTCACTGCCCACTACTAGTGTCTGTCACCACTCTGTACAGTGTACAACCAGGAATCCTACTGTATATAACACTGGGTAGGAGTTTGTTTCTCACAGGAAATCCAGACTCACTGTGGCTTGCTTTATGCCTAGAGCAGGGGTCTCCCAGATTAAGTTGCTCTCAAAGGTCACCTGTTACTTAAAAAGCAGGAATGTTTAAACAATCAATCAATTAAGAAAGTATTCTTTCAATGAAACAAACACAGGCTTTTCAGAAACAGAGGATATTATTGTGATTGGTGTTACTTAATTGAACATCACCTGTCTAATTGTTCGTATTTAAACGGTCTCAGACCTTTAGAAATGGATGATTTTAAGGCTTGACTGGGGTTCTCCAGGACCAGACCTGGAGACCCCCTCCACTAGTGAATGTGCATATTTACATGAGAGCCCTGATAGTGCAGTTCCTTGTCTAAACATTTGAAATTATAAGTAACTTCCTAATGTCAGAGCGCACAGTAGATGTAGTCAGCCTAGTGGTGCACAACTCCAGTCCTGGGGGCTGCAGTGTCGCTGGGTTTTCATTCCTTCACGTACTCGGTGAGCAGAAAATGACCTTAATAAGCTCAACCGGACCTGCTGGGAACTGGAATGATGCACCATTTTGGCAGTCCTTACGTATCCGAGCAGATTTGGCAGTTAGTGTGGGTTTTTGTGATCACTTTACTGCTTCTGGCTCACTTCTGGAAATCAGACAGGAGGCGATATGAAAAATTCCCAGCCTTATTACAAAATTGCTTATTTCAACAGAGCTCTGGTATCTGATCTCACTGATAGTCTGTAAATCCTTTTGACTGCGTCTTCTACATGACTGTTGTGTTATTATACCCCCCCCACACACACACACTCAAAAAGGACACAATCAAAGGGTTGTTTCTCCTGTGTTGTGGAAGAGAAGACAATCAGAAACCAAGCAAAGGTCTTCAGAAAAAGCAGAAGTGAAGTCCGGGTTTCATATATTGTATCAGTATTTAAATGTTTTTATGGCTATAATTATTACTGCCTAATAATAATATTGCAAGTCTCGGCAGAGCAGGGGCAGGGGGCCTGTTGGAAGGCTGTAGGGTAAAAAGGGGTCTCTAGCCCAACAGAAAGAGCGTGAGGCTCCTAACCTGCTGTCTGATCTGTTTTTGCAGAAGCCGGTCTCCAGTGGGAGCCTGCTGGGGCAGGAGAGCAGGTGGATGTTCTGGCAGCTGCAGCAGTACAGTGTGGAACGTCTGCTGTCCTTCTCCACCATCGCAGCGCGCGTCTTCAGCCCCGGCGACCCCGCCACGCACGACGCCGGCTCTCAGGACAGCTGTCCCCCCAGCTAAAACCGCCGGCAAAGACAGACGAGTTCAGTATTACACCCCCCAGGAGGAGCTGAGCAGCTCCAGCTTCCCCCGAAACCTGCTGCCCAACAGTGTTGTTATTGTCAGGACTGCAGTTTACAAAGTGCAGTCTGTCTGGACATTACAATCCATAGGCGGGGAGTCGCACCATTGCAGTTTACTCTTGGCAAGTACTGCTTGTAGCAAAATGGCCTAGTAGAGCATAGTAAACTATAGTGCATCACTGTGAGTAATAGTGCAGAATTGTGACCTATAGTACAGAACAGTAAACTATAGTGCATCATAGTGAGTAATAGTGCTGAATAGTAAACTATAGTTAAGAACAGTGGATAATAGTGCAGAATAGTAAACTATATTACAGAACTTTAAATTATAGTGCATCACAGTGAGTAATAGTGCAGAATGGTAAACTATAGTACAGAACAGTGGATAATAGTGCAGAATAGTAAACTATAGTGCATCACTGTGAGTAAAAGTGCAGAATAGTAATCTATAACACAGGGCAGTCAACTATAGTGCATAAAAGTAATAGTGTATATTACCAATGCACATTTTTTTGCCATTTCGTAAAGCTTTCAGTCAGATTAGTCTTCCTTTTATTTAAAAAAATAACAGTCATTAACTTATTTATTTATTTATTAGCAGCAATAAATAGGACAGTAACTGCTGGTGATAAGACTTGCTTATAGCAAAGGATGTTACAGCTATCTGGAGAGCTACCCTGCACATGGACTTGTAACATTTACCCAGCCTGCAAAACACATTGTAAACTTAATTAACACCTTTCATATGCCAAAAAAATTAAACCTCTGAGTTAAGGAGGTTATACTGTAAGTTAGTTTTTTCCTGCAGACATTTAATCTCTGGAGGTAATGTTAGTATTTCTGAATACAATAATCCTTTTTACATTGTTTTCCCAATTCCTACGTGTTTGCTTTGCTGGGGGTCACATTATACAGCTATAGGGTTTGAGGTTTTTTATAAAATATATGTGGGCTATTCTATTTATTTATTAAAGTGCATATTTATTGGTCTATTTATTATGTTATTTTTGTGGTTACCATACAGCATATATGGCATGTTCATTTTCTACAATGTATTTATTCAGTGATTTCTAGAAAATATTTATTTATATTACAGCCTAAGCATATTTATATGGAAAACATAAATAAAACAGCTTCTGAAAATGAAAACTATTGGGTGAGCGTCTTGTCTTTTGTGAATGATTTTCATCTTGATTGACAAAGGAATATCATCAAGAATCTCACAGGACAGAGCAAAAGAAAGAGCTGGGCCTCAGGTAGCTGGACAAAACATGAGAAAGGCCTAAATCAGATTATCCTTATACTATTCATCCATTTTCTAATTGAGGGGAATATGGCAGGATACACCCTGGGAAGGACACCAGTCCATCACAGGGCAGACACACACTCACACCAGGGCAATGTTCCCAGAAGCTAACTAACCTGCCAGCATGTCTGTGGACTGTGGAAGAACATCAGAGTACCTGATGACTACAGGGAGAACATACAAACTCCATACGGACAGCATCCCAGCTCTGGAATTGAACCCAGAGCTCCAGTGCTGAGAGGCAGCAATGTTAACCACTGCACCATCACGCTGCCCTGTTAGCTTTCTCTCTCATACATCAAAGACACCAACCACGCGCTCCAACTTTTTAATGATTTTCAATTTCAGGGCCACGAATGCTACATTTTTACCATGGACATCACATCTCTGTACACTGTCATTCCCCATGATGACGGCCTTACAGCCCTCAAGCACACGCTGGACAAACGCACAGTGCTTGATCCACCCACCCACACCCTGGTACGCCTTGCAGAATTGGTTCTCACACTGAACGCATTCTCATTCAATAACCTTTTTTACCAACAGGTTAGTGGAGTCACCATGGGCACCAGAATGGGACCCAGCTATGCCAATATTTCTGTCGGCTGGGTAGAAGAACGCTTCTATGCTTCCTACACTGGCTATGTCCCTGACCTCTACAAGCGATACATTGATGACTGCGTAGGTGACGCCACATGCTCTAACGACCAGTTTAAGCACTTGCTGCATCATTTCACCAACTTCCACCCGTCCCTCAAATATACGGTTAACATATCTTCCACTACTCTTCCATTTCTAGACATCAACTTCTCCATCAACTACCCCCGACTCTCTACTTCGGTCTATTACAAACCCATGGATTCACACAGCTATCTCCTGTATAGCTCGTTTCACCCCAAACACACTAAAAGCTCTCCCTTTTTCACAGTTCCTTCAGCTACGACGATTATGCAGCGATGACACCGATTTCCAGAACCAAGCCCTCAAAATGTACTCCTTTTTCATCAACAGGGGATACCCCAGCAGTGTGACTGACAGGGCCCTTGCCCAAGCCAAAAACAGCCCTCGGACCATCAACCCAATCAGGAACTCCCGCTGTAACAACCGCATTCCTTTGGTGCTTCCCTACCACCCCAGCACACTTCCTATCGCCAGGACTATTAACGACAACTTTCCTATTCTACAGGATGATCCCTCCATTGGGGCCCTCTTTTCTGACCGCCCCATCATCTCATATCGCCGACCACCTAATCTGCGTAACCTCCTTGTTCACAGCTCCCTTGACCGCCCTCAGCACCCATCCACACCAGGCACTTTCCCTTGCAACAGAGCTCACTGTATCACCTGCAAGTACACATCCAACACCACACTCATTCAAGGCCCCTCAGGACAAGTCCGGATCACCCAGACAGCATCTTGTACCTCCAGCAACCTTATTTACTGTATCTCTTGCAGTAAATGCCCAGCCATCTACATTGGAGAAACAGGAAGGAGATTCGGAGACCGCTTCAGAGAACATGGTAGGGCTGTGAAGATTAAAGATCTCTCCAAGCCCATTGTTTCTCATTTCACTTCTGATGACCATGATCATACTAATCTCTCTGTCTGTGTTCTCAAAGACAGTTTTCCGAACTCATACATCAGAAAGACTACAGAAACTAAAGCTATTCTGCAGCTAGGATCACACCTTCCCCTTCTCTCAACGACAGACTACTTTTCTTCTAAATTCTCTCTATTCATTGTAGGTTTCATTTCACACCTCGCTTCACCTACCCTGACTTCACACCTCTTGATTGGCCTCTCTTTCTGTCCCCTGCTCCTGCCCCTCGCTCCTCCTCTCTCCCAGCTTTTGTTCTCCTGCTACATTACCTTTGCTTACTGCCCTGAGAAGGCTCCACGGCCGAAACGTTGTGTTTTCTCTCTTCTCTTTTCAGCATGGAATCAACCTATTACTTGTTCCTTTACAGCCTGCGCATGCTGACGCAGCTACCCACCTGAACTACTATATGATATAAACTATACAGACCTACGTTTTGGAAAATGCCCAGAAATGATGGCCCCAGGGTTTAAAATAGGCCCTATACATATCCATATCTGACAGGCCCAGATAGCCACACAGTAAACAAACACAGACCTCATCTATGCACAGAAGAGGAAACCATAGCAGGTCGGTGTCATCAAACATTCCGCGTTTAATTCAGCGCTATTTCAAACCTAGGCGGAAGCATTCTTTTGGTAATAGCTCAGGATTAGTCACATCAGTGATAAAAAAATGCTTCCTTAATTTCATTTATTATTATTATTGTGTTTTTTTTTCTTTCCTGGGGGGTCAGTGGTAAGCAGAACTGTTACTTTCCCCGAAGCTGAAGCTAAAAATCCCTCAGTTTGACGGACCCCGGCGTAGCCTCCAACACCATCACTCGTGCTGTCCGGTGTCCTCCCGGCAAACAGGAACTTGAGTTTTCATCACGTTTTTTTTTAATTTATGCATAAACAATAACAAAAAATACAATACAAGCAAGAGTACATATAACATTTCAAGACAAAAACATCGTCAGGGGTACGTATTACAAAATTATTGAAATTATGAAAACAGTTTTAACAAAATAAAGATAACGTCCGCACCGCTTTCATATTTTTACATTGTGAAATAGTCTGTAGATATTCCTTTACATCCATTTTAAAATGCTCAAACATAGGTCTCTTCCCAGACTACTTCCTTTTGTGCATAAAATAACGTGCCATTATAATAATTAAAATGTATGACAAATTATATTTTAGTATTGTTTTCGATGGGAGTTTTCAATACGTCACTCGTTCGCTTTACTATCATGACGTCATGACGACTTCCTCAGAGCGGAATTATTGTTCTATTGGATTTTTGGAATTTCTAAACTATGGACAAACAGTACTCAGAATATTTATCCCCTGGTTTGCATCAGGTAAATACGGCTTCAAAGAGACGTTACAACAAGGCAATATTTATGTAAGAGTTTTACATATTAAAAAAAAGTATATTTGGATTTTAAACTTGTTAAAACTACACTGCAGTGTCTACTATGGCGATATACAGGTAAGAATAGGCACACAAACAACCCTTTGGATTACAGAAATGGAGCATATATGGATATATATAGTCTGAATGAATAGGGATGATGCGCTAGTTATTTAAATAAATAAAGACGATATTTCCCAGTGGTTTGATTTTTATGTCTTCATCCTAGCATTAGGCTGTTACAACAGTGTCGTGTTAAAATCCATGCTTTTGCTAGTAAATGTGTGCTTAATAATGCGAGAGATTGGAAAAGCGCACATACATCTATTGACTGATTAAAAACGAGGCTTGTTAAATACTGGACTGTTCTTCAGAAGCAGTTTAGGTACATTGTATTCAACTCTCTTCACGTACAGCGATTACAGCGCAGGTAGCAGGAGGCACGCGTGTCTGTATCTGGCGTTGGCGGGGAAGTCTGTGGATTGGGAGGGCGGAGTGTACATCTGGTGGATGCGAACCACTCGTGTCTGTGACGCTCGGCTGCGCACGGCGGTCGCCGATGAAAATTCGCATTAGATCACTGGAATGTGCTCAGAGGGACGCAAACGTGACTAAACGCTATTCATTCTCTTTCCCAATATTGTGTTGCACAACCCAGGTTTATTTGTTCGTTATAACAGATAATTTCCCCCAGGGCTTTTGAAACTCCAGGACATTGTCTCAATGTTTTGACAGCTACACCAAAGGGGATTTGTACCTATGGAAGCCCGTTTCCGCCAGGGAGGAAAAAAAAAACGCGCTATGCTATCTCAGAATTCCGACTTAGTATCTCAGAATTGCGACTTAGTATCTCAGAATTGCGACTTAGTAAGTCAGAATTCCGACTTAGTATCTCAGAATTGCGACTTAGTAAGTCAGAATTCCGACTTAGTATCTCAGAATTGCGACTTAGCAACTCAGAATTCCGACTTTATATCTCACATTTGTGACTTCGAAATAGCCGTAGTCCATTGTCTGTCCTTTTGTTATTGTAACGGATTCGGGTTCTAGGGCTTGTGCCCTCGCCGCTCCCACCCTTGTTCGTGCCTCGCTGCACTGGCTCACTTTCTTTAACCCCAGCATCCCTGTTATGCGCAGGGGAGGGTGGTGTACTGCAACCAGATCGTACAACCTGTATGTCGGCCGTTCCGTTACACTATTTTCATGAATCGTACAGGATCATAGGATCTATAAGCCTGAAGACTTGTCCTGTACAGTGCCCTGATAAAAATCAAATTAATTACACTAATTTTTATAGAATCCCATTTCCGCCAGTGAGGCTTCCATAGTACCCGGATGGAATAGTGCACGGTGGGCTTTTTAAAATCGTTTTTATTTACGTAGACAGAATATGAAATAAGATAGAGAAATAGGCACTTCACATCCAGAAGAATTCACAATTATAAAAGCTGAAACATACTTTTTACGTATTTCCATTGTATGTCCTTTTTTACTTAAAAAAGAAGGTCTTCTTTAGCTCAGCTGGCAAGACTCAGGTTCGAGCCAGTGCAGCGAGGCACGAACTAGGGTGGGAGCGGCGAGGGCACAAGCCCTAGAACCCGAATCCGTTACAATAACAAAAGGACAGACAATGGAATACGGCTATTTCGAAGTCACAAATGTGAGATATAAAGTCGGAATTCTGAGTTGCTAAGTCGCAATTCTGAGATACTAAGTCGGAATTCTGAGTTGCTAAGTCGCAATTCTGAGATATTAAGTCGGAATTCTGAGTTGCTAAGTCGCAATTCTGAGATATTAAGTCGGAATTCTGAGTTGCTAAGTCGCAATTCTGAGATATTAAGTCGGAATTCTGAGTTGCTAAGTCGCAATTCTGAGATACTAAGTCGGAATTCTGACTTACTAAGTCGCAATTCTGAGATACTAAGTCGGAATTCTGAGATACTAAGTCGGAATTCTGACTTACTAAGTCGCAATTCTGAGATACTAAGTCGGAATTCTGAGATACTAAGTCGCAATTCTGAGATACTAAGTCGGAATTCTGAGATACTAAGTCGGAATTCTGAGTTGCTAAGTCGCAATTCTGAGATACTAAGTCGGAATTCTGACTTACTAAGTCGCAATTCTGAGATACTAAGTCAGAATTCTGAGTTACTAAGTCGCAATTCTGAGATACTAAATCGGAATTCTGAGATAGCATAGCGCGTTTTTTTTTTCCTCCCTGGCGGAAACGGGCTTCCATATGTACCAGACTGTTGCCTTTCTATTATATTCCCAAAATATTTGAAAAGTTGAGTGAAACGTTCAATATATAAACATATATGTATATGATATAAAAAATGTCCTTGAAATTAAAATTGGGCTGTTATTAAAACAAAGTTATATGTAAATTTAGTTCATACTGGATTAATTTCCGTGGTCTAGATTTTGATATATTATTTCTAATGGGAAACATTAGCAGAGAATATTTTAAAGAAGAATATCTAAAGTATGTGCAGTATTATATGTTACTTTATATTTCCAATGATATGGGGCCAGGCTGGTTAAAAGCAGAAGGGACTGACTAACACTGTGTACCAATGGAATGTAAGAGCCAATCATCGCAAAGAGAGTCTTATGATTGATGTTTCTGAAGACCAGCCGAAATGTCCTTATTCCACCATTGGCCCAATCCAGGGCTGACGAGGGCGGGTTCTATTACAGTACAAGATTTCCTGGTTACAGTTTCCATCATAAGGTAAGAGGACCGGAATGATTTGATTTGTGGGGCTTTGTTTGTGGGGTGTTTTTTAGTTACAGAATTGAACGGCCAATCTGAAACCCTAGGCTTTTTGTGGGCAGGTGTGTTTATTACGTTTCCAAACTGTAAAGTAGCTGGATTTAGCTCCCGGGAGTTTGCTGTGAGGGACGTGTCTCGGCGATTTCCTGGTCTGTCTGTTTCAAACGATACGCCCGTTCATTCACTGCGCGGAAAGGCGCTGGTTTGTGAATGGGCAACCGAGTAGGTGGCCACAGGGAGCGTCTTTTCTGATTTTACCTTGATTTAGAAAACGCTGTTCCTTCTCCCCCGGCGAAACAGAACGTGGCGTTACCGTAGCTGGGCGCTCTTGTGCGGAAAGTGAAAGGACTCGGCTCTTGGTCCCATGTTTGAGTTTGTGGACGAGGCCGTACCGCTCCGGGAATTTACATACGTGCACAGTCCCCTCGTCCCCACACGTCGCCCTGCACGTTTAACAACTGTTAACTGGCTGAACGGCGTCTGTTTGTCGTAATTTGTTCACCAGGACAGGTACAGAGCTTTTGGGAGCCTTGGATCACGTAGTCAGTCATTCCGAATCGTAACACTTTACGGGGCACGAAGTAAAAATTCGCCATTGCTAGGTGATGACCTCGATGGATCTGCTTGCTGATTTGCTTTCGGATCACGTGTTTTCTGTGCTTAGTCCTGAGTTTCAAATTACACCTCTTTAAGCCTATTGTTTCCAGTTTGTTTACCCTTCAATCTGGCTAAACAGCTTGTAGCAGGTGATCAGGGAGGCCTGTATCCCACCGTCCCCTCCTGCAGACTCTGCAGAGCCCATCTGGTTACAGTTCCAGCCCACCTGGATGAGGGCAGTTCTGTTCCTCAGTGGAGGTACCTGAGCTGGTACCACTTCTGGGTCCCATTCGGTGTTTTAGGAGTTGAAAGGAAATGTATTAATGTATCCCGAATATAAATATAAAGAAGTCTGTTAGCCTGTGATTAAGAACACAGCTGGAGTAAAACACAGAATATCCAGAGGCGCCCCAGGACCAGGGCTGGGAACCCCTGTACTGGATGTGTGACAGAGCTGCTGGGGTTCAGTCACTTCCTTGCAAGAACAGAAAGCTCTTATCACAGACACACTGGTTTCTGTTCACAAAAATGTCCACTGTACTAAATTCACACCCCACACAAACATTTTTATTTCAGTTTTTGTAAGATTTCCATATGCATGAGGCTAACTGTTCTATCCAGTAAGGTGTACGTGTGACAACTTAGTTTTGCTTCAGAAAAGAAACAACAACGATATATTTCGGCCTATAGTTTATCATGATTTCTCTCAGTAATTCGCAGATGCCTCAGCTCTGTACTCATTTCTCACCCTTCAACAGAGACAATTCATCAATGTCTTTGGAAAGCGGTGGATCAGTAGAAAAAAGTAGCCAGTGTTTTACAATAAATAATATTTCTCTGTTCAACCAATAAATCACAATTTCCACCCATTAAGAACCTGTCCCTACAATGGTGTTTGCCTCTTCCAGGCTCTGCGTGCACAGGCACTGAAAAGATGGAAAGGGAACGATCTTTCACCCAGTATTGGGAACCCCAGCTCCCTGCGTGGGGATTAATAGCGAGCCAGCGGCTGTGAAGCGTTGGCGGACACTCTGCTACTGTGCGATTCAGTGGGGCTGAGTCCGGGTCGGGTACTGTACTGGCAGAGTAATGGGACAGCTGACACCCTGCTTTCCCGGCCTATGTGCTGTTTGCAGGATGAACGTAGGGGTGGCGCACAGCGAGGTGAACCCCAACACGCGGGTGATGAACAGCCGGGGCATCTGGCTGGCCTACCTGCTCCTGGTGGCCGTTCTTCACGTGGTCCTGCTCAGCATCCCGTTCTTCAGCGTGCCGCTGGTGTGGACGCTCACCAACGTCATCCACAACCTGGTGAGCCCCGACGTGACGCCCCTTCCCCTGCCCCTCCCCGCCCGGTGCTCGGGTGTCGGGTGTTGCCTCTTGCCCACGGGCTGGTAAAAGCCCACGGACGAGTGTCGGGGTGTGGGGATGCCAGGAGTCGCAGCACAGTCCAGTGAAGGTTTGAGATGGCCACTTCCGGAGAACACTGAATGAGACACACACAGGGTGTATTTGCCACAGTGGCCCAAATTGTAACAGTGTTCCAGAGGGTTTTATAGTCTGTGTTTATCCATGCTATTAATAATAGTAATAATAATTGCTTACACTTATATAGTTCTTTTCTGGACACTCCACTCAAAGCGCTTTACAGGTAATGGGGACTCTCCTCCACCACCACCAGTGTGCAGCCCCACCTGGATGATGTGACGGCAGCCATAGTGCACCAGAACGCTCACCACACACCAGCTATCAGTGGGGAGGAGAGCAGAGTAATGAAGCCAGTTCAGAGATGGGGATTATTAGGAGGCCATGGGTGGTAAGGGCCAATGGGAAATTCGGCCAGGACGCCGGGGTTACACCCCTACTCTTTTCGAGAAACACCCTGGGATTTTTAACGACCACAGAGAGTCAGGACCTCGGTTTTACGTCTCATCCGAAGGACGGTACCTGTTTTACAGTATAGTGTCCCCGTCACTATACTGGGGCATTAGGACCCACACAGACCACAGGGTGAGCGCCCCCTGCTGGCCCCACTAACACCTCTTCCAGCAGCAACCTTAGTTTTTCCCAGGAGGTCTCCCATCCAGGTACTGACCAGGCTCACACCTGCTTAGCAGCAGTGGGTTTATTACCATGAATGGGGGGGTTGAAGAGTCTGCATTCTGCTTGATCCAGTCCCTATACCCGATGAAGTCAACCCACCTTTCAGCTATTTCTGCGGTATCACGTACAACGGCGGGTGTCGGCTCAGAATTCTCCCAGGCCTGCCCCGGAGCAATGACCCCAGGCCGGAGCCAGATTTCACTCTCCACAGGCGACCGGATCTGTGCCCCTGCTGCCAGCCTGCCCCTTCCTGTCTGCCCGCATGATGCCCCTCCAATCTCGCGCTGCAGCTGCTGTGTCTGACGCCCGGCTTGTCCCGCAGGTGATGTACGTGTTCCTCCACACGGTGAAGGGAACGCCCTTCGAGACGCCGGACCAGGGCAAGGCTCGCCTCCTCACCCACTGGGAGCAGATGGACTACGGCATCCAGTTCACCTCCTCCCGCAAATTCCTCACCATCTCGCCCATCGTGCTGTAAGAGCCGCCCGCCGCCTCGCCTCCTGCCTGCTGCGTCCTCTGTGTCGGCCCCAGCGGGGATCCTGCCTGACTGGTGGCTTGGTTCTCTGCACATCGCCTCCTCCCTCGAAGTATGGTTGAGGGGAGACCGAGAGGAGGGGAGGGAGAGTTTCCTCACCTCCATCAACAGCTGCATTTGTCCGCTAACAAGAATGGTTTGTTACTCGAGGGGGACTTGTGCTCCGCATTTATTTTAGGGAATAGAAAAAATACATTTTTCATGATTGTATAGTTTACATCATGTCCTTTAATGCCTCAAGAGAGAAATACTCAGGACAGTATTAATATGATCTACTTTGCCCAAAGCTCTTCAAGAGTTGTTCTCCAGATTCATTTTCCTTTGCTTTTAATATGACTTTTTTAGGGGCACAATGTGTAAAGAAAGAACTGCTGACCTTCTGCATATCTTTAAAAGCCATGTTTTAGTGCTTGTCCATGAGAGTAAGGACTGCAGTCAAAGATTCGACTCCTAAATGCTCGTTTTGGGGAAAATGGCTCTGAAAGACAGTGGTCAAAGTTACCTTCAAGGGAGCAGCTCATCTACTCTCAGTCTGCTGCAAGTTATGATAGAAATGTGAAGACGTAAGACTGGCTGGAGATGATATAGGGGTGTGAAATGGAAAATATAATTAATTTTCCGCATAAATATGGCTTTGGGATTCTAGCCAAGCTTTATCTGGAAAGAGAACAGGTGGAGGAAAATGCGCACTAGGGACACGAGGCTCTAGAGTCTAGACATTGTCCTGTCATTCCTCTTAGCAGGGTGACTTTGCACATTGGTTATCGTTGTAGGGAAACATTTCCATATGGCATTCCCGAGCGCTGAGGTGAAGGGCTTCCCTGATCCGGCTCCGTGGCCGTGTGGTGTCACCAGCTCAAGGAAACGAGCAGGAGGAAGAGCTCCGCTGTTAGGTGGCGGGGTGCAGATTATGCAAGACGACAGCGCGGAAAAGGGGACGATTCTTTTAAAGGTCAAGCCCTGTGGTTTTTGTCAGTCTGTGCCATTTGAAGGAAAGGAGAGGGGCTGTGAACCTAAAAGGATGAGCATTTGCATTTCTAGATAGAAACTTCCTCTTTCCTGTATTAATCAGTTTGGACAGAAGTGCTAATCCAGCAGTCTAGCAATACCTAGGGCTTTGCGTTTGGTGGCGACTAGTACACCTGCCTTAATTTCATCTCGGACGCTTTGGGATACCTTGAACACACTTCAAAGTTGACTTCTCTGGAAGGAAATAATTTTTTCTATTAAGCATTACGCAGTGCCTAAGTCAGCCTATCGCTGCTAAGACAAAATCATGGATCAGGTGTACTCTGCACCAGAATGGCTATTTCTGCACCAGAGCGAGAGAACAGCTCTTGAGATTTCTTCATTAATTTGCATAATGAATCATACAGCCAGAGTGTGCCCAGTAATTAAGCGACATTCAGTGTATTGAAGACTGTAGCACTATGAAAATTAATACAGACCAATCTGGATCAAGCAGTTCAGGAAATGTGATAAAGGACATGATAAAAGTGACTTAACATGATATCTCTCCTTCACCCTTTTCAGATACATCCTGGCCAGCTTTTACACAAAGTACGACGCCACACATTTCTTGGTCAACACCTGTTCGCTGCTCAGCGTGCTGCTGCCTAAGCTCCCGCAGTTTCATGGAGTCAGGATTTTTGGGATAAACAAGTACTGACGTGACTGGACCAGAGCTCGGACCGTCTCTGCAGTACAGACTCATTTTCCTCTGTGGCTGACGAGGCAGTGGGAGGGAGACCAGGGAATCTGGGATCTCTGCCCCGGCGGGAATTCGAGAATTTTCCAGGATCACTATGATCTGAAAAGGCACCACACAGCACTGGACAGCTCTGTTTTGCGAGGGCCGCACTCGGGTTCAAGTCCCCGGTCCCCATGTCCGTACTTCACAGATTACTACGTCTTTGGGTCTGGCCTCGTCCCACTGATCTTTCCTGTTCCCAGTGTATGCTCTTCATTCTCAGCAGCCAAGTCTGGAGCAGTTAAAAGTGGATCTGATTTGGATCCTCTAGCCCGATCGCGCTGTGTCCAAGGGTGTTGCACTGGTGTGAACACACCCCGTCTGTGCGACGGGAGGTCACGGCGCTTGTCCCGTCTTTCCCCAGCACGTTGGTGCACAACACGAGAAGGGCGTCTTTCGCAGCGGCAGCCCGCACTACGTTTATTAGCTGCTTCCCCCAAAAGTCAAATCTATGAAATTGTGCTACAGGCATCTGAAAAACAAAATGGTATAATTCCACTTTTTAGTGGGAACGTGGGATTTTGTGGATCAGAAAGGCTTCAGAGTTTGTTCTGTGACATCTAGTAAAGATCTGTGTATTGCACTTCTGCAGAAGGGAAGCCTTTCTCCTTCAAAACCTGACAGCTCTTCAGTAATGTGCCTTTCAGACCGGGGCTCTCATCTTCGCATTCTGAGCTTCACTTTTCATTTGTAGATCTGTCTTGCTTGTTCTGTTTTCTCCCCATCCTTAAATACCTTGAGAACACAGGTGCTCCCTTTCACAACGATGAGTGGGAGTGTCAGATACATTTCTTCTTTCGCTCTGCTCCCCGCAAACCCCCAGTTTCTTGCCAGGTAGCATAACCCGTGCAGTTGCCTGCTATTTATTTATTCATTCTTGTATTTATTCTGCATGTTTCTTTCCTATTACCATGTCCTTAGATAAATGTGCATAAATTGAGAATGTTGCTTTTATTTTATTTATTACTCCAGTCCAAAACAGTACTGGCCAGTGGTGGGATCAAGAATGTAATGGAAATATTCCACATGAGAAGTACAATCACAATTCTCCTTAATCCAGTCGCGCCAAGTGCTTGCTTCTGGATCCTTGCGTCAACAGTCGTTTTAACACCCCGAGGAATGGCTGCAATTTGCTTTTATTTCAGTTTATATTGTGGATCAGTCGCTATTTATAGTGCTCAGCACATTTCATTATCAGTATTTGCTTTGTAAAACTGTTAAAATATCATTTCAAATGCCATATGTCTCACTGCATACATATAAAATTGTAGTATAATGTGACTAGTCCAGCCTTAAAGAATAGTTTCCATCAGGCCTTGTTTTCAGCTTAATAAGGCCTTAGCTGCTGGACTGGAGTGTCCAGATGCCCACTCTGCTGGACTGTCTTCAGTGTGCGGCCATTGGAGTGACAAGATGCCCATTTTGCTGGACTGTGCCACTAGTGGATGGCCATAGGGGTGACCAGGTGCCCACCTGGCTGTGTTGTCACTAACGGGCAGTCACTGGAGTGACCAGGCGCTCACTCCGCTGGACAAAGTCACTAGTCGACAGCCATAGCATTGACCATGTGCCCACTCAGCTGCATCTGATGCCTTTTCTGTTCTGTTAGAGCCCTGGGACTCACAGTTTCAACTGAGTGAGAAAGAGGTGGGGGAGCCCTGCCAGTTGACGATAGTTGGCCAATCTGTGATGTCTTGGGTCTCCCCTGTGCTAGAGGCTGCTATGACAGGACTCCCCCCCCCCCCCTCGCTCAGTAATTGGCTACTCTAAATTAGAAAAAAAAACATGGGAAGCGAATGCATATGGACAGATGGGTCCAGGTTATATCTTGTCAGTAAGTTTCTGAACAGCAGTTCAGAATCATCTTGAGAGAGCCTGGGTCTAGGAGGCTGCCGATCTGAATGGTCTGAACCTGTCGATGCAGCGGAGTGGTGCCTGAATGCACCTGTGGTGGAGAAAAGATACAAGAACTTGGCTTCTCAAGTGCCAGGTTATGGTCAAACTGACTATAGATTAATCAAGAAACTTGTTCGCTCTAAAACAGTCAGAAAAGTAGGCAATGACCGAATCAACAGGAGTAAACCGTTGAGGGTTGACTCGTTCTTGGAAAATGAGGCCTTTTATTTCCTAAGAGGAGAAAAATGCCAGTGATTTTGAACGTGGCAAACCGTATTTTAATATTAACCTGCACTCTTTGGATGCTTTATTATTATTGTGCTTTTAGATTTTTCTAGTAATTATCACTACATGGCAGATTCCAAACACTTGTCTTGGTTTGTGTCCCAAAGGCATGGAGGAGACGGGGGCGGGGGGGGGTCAGGACATGGAAAGGTGGGAGAAAAGTTTTATATGAATGTCTTAGGAAGAGAGCCCAGTGTCTTGCTTTTCATCGCATGTATATTATTTTTCTCTGAAAATAAATGAGGAGAATCTCATTGCTGCATCAGTGTTTCCTTGACACGAAGGAAGAGAGTTGCGGCGATATGGAGCGTAAACTTCAAGAATGGCCTTCAAAGAAGGAACGGACTGATTTTAGTGTGGTAATGTGGTGTTTAAAGGTTTTTGTGTTTTAGTTAGGAGCTCAAAAGAGGCGCTCAATTCAAGGCACAGTTACTTGCAAAGCATTGTGTGAGCGGCGGCGCCGTTTTCCTGTAATTCCAGCGGTGAGATCCGTATTTGTTCGAATTGCACCTGCCCGGGATGAGGAAGGAACCCAGCCCACATCAAAGGCCCTCCAGGAATCGTGTTCCTTGATCTAAAAGATAAAGCGCTTTCAAAGAAAGACGAACAGAACTTGGCAGGTGAGAAGCTCCTCCGGCTTCCACAAAAGGCTACGGAAGTGCTGGAACGCGCAGGGCTCTTCTCCAGCCTACTGCCCACATCAGGGAAAATCCCAGGTGCTTACATCAGACCTGCAGGGGTTACCCCAGACCCACTGGTGTTTTGATACGGATGGGGGGGATTTCCTAGGGCTCTGAACTACCGTAAAGCAATGCAGAATTCAAATTCAGGCTTCACCGTTGCATGAGAGAGCTTGAGTCCATTTCCCTGTGGCATCAAATTTGCTTGCATGTAACAGGTTCATTTAAATCACCTCAGAAGCCTGTTTTACCTGAGTAACATTCTGATAACGTTAAGTACGGGTTTTTTTTTAAGATACGGGGTGGTATCCCAAGTAGCATATTGGGAAAAATTCCAATTGCTTCCCAGATTAATGTTGCTCAGGGAAGAACAGCTTCTGAGTCTTATATCGTTCCCTGATGATAACATAGTTCACAGTTCATTTGTAACAGCTAGGAAAACCCACAAAGGGCAGCCTGGGGTCACAGACCGTAAGGGCTGATATAAGGAAGGCTTGAAAGGGTTATGGCCAACTTAAAACGTACTTAAAATTTAAAAAAAAATCAATGCCTCTATTCTGTCCTTGCTTTTAAAATCTAGTGGAACCCGTGCATTATTCTGTGCACGAACGTGGCTACTAGCTGTTTTTGGGGGTTTGATATCATGTCTGAAAGAACTATGAACATCAATTAAAGTCCCAAAGCAAGAACAGGAGCTGCCCATGTGGGTGGCTTCCTGTCAAACAAGGCCTTTAATAAACAGGTTGTCCTCATCTTCTCATTTATCATAATTGTATGCTGCAAAGGAACAAGTAATAGGTTTATTCCATGCTGAAAAGAGAAAACACAACATTTCGGCTCTAGAGCCTTCTTCGGGTGCAAACACAGCCACCAGCTCCACAGCTGAAACATTGTGTTTTCTCTTTTCAGCGCGGAATAAACCTATTGTATCATTTATCATGTTGTGCAAGATCAAAGTTCCTGTAGCCTTGCTGATCGATGAACTGTCCCAGCAAAGATCACTTCTGCAAAAATTACCACGAAGATCAAATAAATTACCAAGAAAACGAAAGAATATTCCTGCATAATTAACCCTGGTTTAGCTGAATGTTTTTTGTTGTTAAAGCAACAGAACAGGTTTGTTTGACACATCTAATTTTGTAACGTCAAGTGGCATTTTCCAATCTACTCTACAGCAGAAATTTAATAGAACCAGCTCCTTAATTATTACATTGCTCATATTGTAGCAAAATTGTACAACTGAGGGAACCTGTAGGACCTGTTCTGCAGATGAAACAGAACAGCAATAAGAATGTTTTGCTGCTGACACATAAAGATGGGTTTGTTCTTCCTTGTGCTGCAATTAAGAAAATTACAATTACATCACTTACTGCCTTAAAGGTTAGTGTATCAGACAATGCCAGAAATGCACGGCTCTTGTCATCACAGACTGGAGGGCAGCACGAGTGAGGAGATGCTGTAGATGAGCAGCACAAAGAGCAAAGACCAAGGATGCATGAAGATCACACAGTCACACAAGGCCCGAATGGATTGAGTAGGCAAGAACACCACTCTCATCGGCCAACGAGAGGCCAGGCCAGGATGAGGCTCTCTGCTTGTTTCTGCAGTTCTTTCATTCCACGCATGAAAACTGAAAGCCATATGCCTGGGAAGCTAATCATCGGCAAATAAGAGGCAAATTATCGATTGCACCACTTTACTGCCAACTCCATGTGCAAATTAATGGGAGCACAGCAGAATAGATGGATGCAGCTGCACGCAGTGAATCAGCACTGTTCCTAGAAAAAATAAGGAACCTGGGATCCTATACTGAGTTAGTCCATCATGCTGAACAAACAGACCACAGTTTGAATTCCACAAAACTGAAATGATCCTCTTTGTAATGAATTCCTTCTTAGATCACTGCCATTTTTAACAGTATTTCTCCAGGGTGCAGAGCAACAGACCTATGTATTGGCTCCCTCTACCTGTTAAGGGTTAGCTTATTAAATAAGTGCTATATTTCCTCAAAGGTTCTTACCTTATTTAAACTGACTGAACACTCAGGAAAATGTTCAAAATGAAATAGTTTTAGATAGAGGATCAAAGCTATGTCAGCAAATCCATACACATCTTCATGGAGAGGTTCACTTATTTGTGTGTTTGCACAGAGTACAATCCCATTGCCCATTGCTCTGACAAAGACTGAAGGCTGACCTCGATGAACACATGAGTATACACATCAGTACTAAATGTAAGATGTTAACAGTAAACTCAAACTACTGGATAAATTTGATTTCTGCTGCAACTTATAAGTGACAGACACAAATATACATGAAATAAACATACACTTTGGTTGAATCTGAATGAACCTGGTCATGTCATTTTAATTCCTTTCCCATCAGTCCCTTTGCTGTGGTCCATGTCAGAGAAGGCACCAGCCTCCGTCAGCTCTATTTACACCACCCCACCAGGCCCACTCGACACCAGCATGTCAAAACACAGTCAGAACACACATCTCTGAACTCCACACAGCACAGTCCCAGCTGTAAGAAATCAGCTTTACTAGGAATCCAAAAAGAATATTCTTTCAACAATCTTCATGTTCTGCAGTGCTACAATTCTTACAAATAAAGCCAGAACAGACCCCACCCCCCTCCATTCCCAAAAGCGGAAGAAACACTGTTCGCACATTGAATCCCCATGATTGTCAAATCACTTTTTTGCAATATATACACTTTTGTTTTTGCATATAACTTACATTTCACAGATGCTTCACTACCATGTCCCAGGCGGCAGGGCTAGCGAGTTTGTATTCTGCCCACATCACTTTTTTTCTCTTCCCTCCTGTGGACAAAACTGAGTTGACTGATGATTCTGACCCCTAACGGGTGGCACAAGTGCCTCTGCAATCACCCCCCACCCCCAACCCACTCCACCCAACTGTGCTAGATCAGGGGTGGGCTAGCTTGATTCTTTCCAGACCGGAGCCTTTCAACAGAACTGATTTCTCCGACACATTTCACGCTAAACTGATCCTTCATTCCCTCTATGACCCAGTTCCTGAAGAGCACTTTGAATGCTAAGGATCAGCCTTACCCTGAAATTAAATGGAAGAGGCAGGGTGTGCTGTCCAAGCACACAACACAGCTGCCTCCAGCAGGATGGCAGGTTTGCAAAACAGCCACCCCTGAACAAGTGCAGACCGAGACTCCGTTCTTCAGGCTCAGGCCTCAGGCATCAGGCATCAGGCTCAGAATAGTCAGACAGGCCCCCCGTTTCCCCCTTCCTGCTCAAGCCCAGCTTCAACCTCAGGGGCGGGACCCCCAGCTCATTCCACCTCAGGCAGGAGAGGAAAGGTCTGTCACACCAAGGACTGAGGGGGTGATTTCCAAGGTTCTCCCATTCACTGGCAACAGCTTTTATAAGCTGTAGCCCAAGAGCATGGGGTAAGGTGGACCATACAAGCTGGACCTCTGCAGGGGCAGATATACCATCCTCGTCTCTTCCAGCTGCAAGCTAACATCTGCCTGGGTGGACGGTGGAATAATTTCAAGAGGCTCTCGCTACCTGCTGGACAGGAAGGCCATTCCATCACACCAATCCAAGGCTCCTTCTAAACACAAATTAACTGAAATACAATAAACGTCCTTTGCATATAAAGAAACACTTGAGCTGGGATGAAAGTCTGGAGACACTGGCATTCAAAGCCAGGACTGGTGATCACTGCTATGGGGAAGAAATCTGTGGAAAGCTCATGTGAAAAATGACATGCATTGATTTCTTGAAATCATAAAAGTTAAGAGTTTAGGTCCTTTCTGGTATATTTTAATAAAAAGCTATCTTCCAAGCAGTATTAAAAGTTTTGTTAGGCTCATCCACAAGCAGCCAAACACCAGTCCTTCTAAAAACGCATTCTTTCTCCAGCAATTCCTGCTGTCTAACCAATGACTAAGTCAACTATATAATTAAGTAGCAAGCTATACTGGACACCTGAAATGGAATGGACTGGAAAGAGCTGTATTTGACTAATGCTGGCCCACCCTGAAATCTGGGATGCTTTAATTTTCCGGCTCTAATAAATCTTGCATTTCCGTTGCCTTTCTGAAAGGGACATCACCGTTTCTTTAGCCTGTGGTGCAAATGGTCAAAGAGGGTTCATTTTGAACACAGCTGTTACAGTCATCATGATCTGGAATATTAACCCAAGTCCTCTCCTGTCCCCAGAGCTGGTCCAAGTGCCGGGTTGCAATTTTCCTCTGCTACAAGGGTAAGAAAACTATTTACCAGTGTGCACCTTTCAAACAAGCCAACATACGATCTTTTGGAGGTTATTCAAATGTTAGCAGAAATAATACATTTTCTGGATTTAGTGGATGAAGTGTTCCACCATTCCCCCTTGTCTTATGGTCAATAGCTATTTAACCCCCCCCCAATGCCAGACGCACATGATCTCCTTGGTCAGGTTATGTTCTTCTTTACACTGAACACCTACTTCTGTATTCCTGCATTTTTGCACATCTTTACCCATGTGCTCACTGGACTTTGAATTCTGTAAATGCTTTCAGAATTTCTAAACCATCCACCTAATAATGGAAACCCGCTTACTCCTGGTCAGGGTGACGGCAACCCTGAGTCTATCTCGGAAGCCTACACCCCAGATGGACATCTGTCCATCGTGGAGTACACAGCCCTGTGGTCTGATAGGGCCAGTGATGACCGCACTTATTGCTGGGATTAAACAGAATGATGAGCCCTGTCACTGAGCTTCGTGTCTATACGCAACGATGAGAGACAGGCAAGTGTCAATCAAAAATGCTCACCAGCTTAGAATACTGGAAACCTTTAAACTGCTTGTTTTCTTCATCGAAGAAAGGTAAAAACTTTGCCAACAAGCTTAAAAGTATATTCTGCAATATAATGGAGAATGTAATGTAATAGGCCACCAGCAGAAATTGGAGATTAGAACTCAAAAATACTTCCTGGCTTTACATGAGCCTAAAAAGAAAGGTTACAGATGCAGATAGGGATGAAATAAGCTTTCAGTAAAGAGCGAGTTTTAATTTTCCTTTAAGAAAAATAGAATCTCCTAATTTCTTCAAAGCATCAACTTAATATATAAAAAGTCACTGATAAGTATGGTCCCCGTGCCACACAGGGCTCAGGCAAGCAGCTCATGCGAGCAGCATAGTTGTCATTTTGGGAAAAATAACTCTGCTGGGGGGGGGGGGGGAGTGAGGACAATGACAGGAAAACACGGTCAAAGGTCAGCCTGCAACTGCATCTGGGTGGAAACGTGAACTTCCCTCAAGTATTAAGAGAACAAAAAAAGCACAGCCAGTCCAGGCACTGTGCGTTTCCGTGCACAGCCACTGGGCTGGAACAACTCCCCATTTCACTTTACTGACTTCCAGAGGAGCGGCCAGCGTGTGTGCCTGTACAAGAACAAGTATACTCTTCACATGCCACCTTCCAAAAGCATTTACGCCTTGTTGTATATATCAAAAAAGTTCTGAAAATTTCCGGAGATTTGCTGGATTGTTGCATTCAAGGCCTGGGGTGGAGGAGCACTGCAGGAGGTCTCACCCTGCATCTCCCTGCCATGGAACATTATTTTTAGTGGCTTCTTTGCAACTACAGAAAGAAAAAGAAATAGGGTTTCAGCCCCTCAGAGAGGCGTTAAAATAAAGAGATCCTACATTCACTCTCCGTGGAATTAAAAGCTGAAAGATGATGATGCTGCTACTGAAGGACCAGGAGCCTCCTGACAACACCCCACCCGCCACACCCCAGCTCAGCTTCAGACAGGAGGCATAGCCTCACTGCCGGCATCACAGCTATGAAATCGGCTACGTCCGTGTGCGTTTGGACATCTCCGACTCTAAATCTTCACCTGCAGCCCAATCCCTGCCCCAAGGCCAACTCAAAACAGAGAGGGAGGTTACAAAAGAGGCACGGGCCTTTCGTCCCTTCATAACGAGCTGTGGTTTTATGATCCAAGAATCGCATCCTGCCGTGACACTGAAACATATCTGGAAACTCCGCACCGACTCTTCTAAAGGCTGGCTGTGGGAGCCAGATCGGAGCGGATTCTGCACAATGATCCTGCGGATGCCAGCGTGACATCACAGGCGAAGGAACAAACCTTCGGCCGATTCCATAAACACCATCTCGAGACGGGAAAAAAAAAAAAGCAAAATCAAAAGCATAGTGTTCGACAATACACAGAACGTTAAGATCCGGATTAGCTTCTTCCGTATGGCTACTCTTCCCGTGTTCATCTCCCATGGGTCTCCGCTGTCCGTTCCTGTCCTCTGCGAGGCCCCGCCGCTCTCCTGCTGGGTCATGGAGCGCGTGGGCGTGGGCGCGCGCGCGAGAGAGAGAGACCGCGTGTTTCTGTGTGTGTGTTACAGCACGCGCACGCACACGCATGGGCTGGCACTTCCTCAGCGCTGGAAGGGCCGCCGTAGTTTCTTGCGGCGCCGCGGCCTGCCGCCACTCTCGGTCCTGGGGGCGCTTTCCGCCCGGCCCGCTCCTGGGGGGTACCCGCCGGGAGGGGTGGGAGCGGCAGGGAAGGTGTGGCTGCCATGTGCGGCCCCCGGGTGGGGTGGGGGAGGGGGCGGAGGGAAGAAGCTCCCGTTGGCCATACCATTGGGGGAGCCCTGGAAGATGCGATTAAAGAAGTCCTGCAAATCAGCGGCAGAGCCTGGACCTGGGACAGTCTCGGAGGGAGTCCTAGAGAAACAGAGAGGAGGGGTCGGGCGTCAGACTGGTTTGTTCACACTGGGGCCCAGCACAGTCGGACTCACTCTGGTTTACCGTTCACACTGGGGGCCAGCGCAGTCGGACTCACTCTGGTTTACCGTTCACACTGGGGGCCAGCGCAGTCGGACTCACTCTGGTTTACCGTTCACACTGGGGGCCAGCGCAGTCGGACTCACTCTGGTTTACCGTTCACACTGGGGGCCAGCGCAGTCGGACTCACTCCGATTTACCGTTCACACTGGGGGCCAGCGCAGTCAGACTCACACTGGTTTACCGTTCACACTGGGGACCATCGCAGTCAGAATTGCTCTGGTTTACCATAGGGGGCCATTGTAGTACAACAATTTCCCCATGAAGATTACACTATTGAATGATATTCATTGGTTACACTGGTTAAACAAATGAGACAAGAGGACTCTATTCAGTCCATTTTCCTTGCATGGTTTCTGGAAGATACTGGACCTAAACCTGAGGACTGGAAGTCAAACGAAAGTAGAGGAACTTACCTGTGTCGCCCAGCGCCGCCACTGTTCTTGGCGCCAAAGGAGATGTGATAGGGCACCCGGTGGGTGTCTGGAGAGATGCTGATCCGCTGGCAGCCTGCCCACTCTGACAGGAGAGAGGTAGAGGGAGGGAAAGGGAGAATGGGACAGAGATTAAGACACTCTAGTCATCTACATTGTTGAGGCTCACAGGGGCTTTCCACGGTGCCAAAGAAGTCTACATTATTTGTTGAAAAGACCTCAATAAATAAATCACGTATCGTCCTGGGGAAAACAGTGTGAGGACAGCCAGCAACTGTTCTCCTTTACAATGCAAGCCCGGAGGTGCTGAGGCATCAGCTGGGGGAACTGATGCAAGGTTGACCTTTAAGACTAAAATCTCAGAGGCTCCTGGCCACAGGGATCAATGCTGAACTGTGAAACTGCCACTTGGGGAATTACATTCCTCCCCAGAATACAATCCACTTTCCTGAAGGTCAGAGGGAATTCCATAGTCAAAGCACTCTATATTTTCGTTCAAAACAACTCAATGAATTCAGAACAGTAATCCCTGCACTGCAGGGCTCAGGCTTCATAGCAGAAGGAGCCTTTACTGACTCAGGAGGCCTATAGTTCTGCTCTGTATTTTGCTCATTCTCATGCTACTTACATGGACACCTCTTCCCTTAATCAGGGTCCTCACTTAAACAGGAACTCAAGGGTCTCTTAAGGATAAACCTAAAGCAGGAACTGGCATTCCAGTCCTCACAGGCCAAATTCCTGCAGATTTAACGGGTATTGTTCAATCTGGTACTCGTTAAGACTGAGAAAATGGGTCTTTAATTGCACTTCTTGTTAAACACTTAGTCAAACTCTGTAATAACAACCAGGGGTCAAATTACAAATGCTACCATCCTTCAGGCCACGAGAACTGGCACCTCTTAGATCACAGACAGGCAATGCATTTGCCCAGAGGTAGACAAGCCTGGTCTTTAAGTGACTGGTTCCTACAGATTTTAGAGGCACCTTCCAATTAGCACCTGGTTAATACCTGGAAACTGCAGATGATTAATTGACTCAAAGTCATTAAGTCATTAAGGTCTGAGAGAATGGAAACCAGAAATAAACACCACAATCTAAAACTGGCCACAGCTCCTTGGGCAGCAGAATCACTACGTAAATCACACACCTGTGATGTCATAGACCTTCCCGTCCATCAGGGCGAAGTAGGTGATGCGCAGCCCCAGCATGCTGGACTCAGCCCAGAAGTCGCCCTCCTCAGCGCTGTGCCTCTTGCTGCACTCTGCGCAGAACCGGGCTTCACCGGGATCCCGCTCCATCTCAAACCGCCTGCACAAACAGACAGGGCCAGTGGCCTCAGCACTCCCACTACATCTCCGATTCCCAGAATCCTTCACGCCAGGCTCAATCAAAGGGGACCAAAGTGCAAACATTCTAATCATGCAAACTTGCGAGTTCAATTAAGTCATCAATTAGAAACTGAATCTCAGCTGGAATGAAAACCAGCAGCTGTGTGGATATCCGGGAATCCCTGTCATAGGACGCAACATCTGAGTGGAGGCCTTTATGAAAGCATACCTTTTATGGAAACAGCCTGCATTATTCAATTGTTTTTACTGTTCAGAAAAATTACACCAGTTATTTTAAAATGAAAAATGTCCAAAACCAACGGGGGAAACCTCAGACCAGGCTGCCCTGAGGAGGGGCTACTTACTTGTGCTTGCCCTCACACTTGCTGCACATCATCGTGTTCATGGCCTCCTTGAGATCGTCATGCAGCTTGGTGAGAAACTCATTCATGGACTTGGTCAGCTCTGTCTCAGCCATGCGCTTCCTGCAGGAGAACACCCACAGAAGCTGAGGCCTTCTGACCAAACACACTTGTAACTGCACACAATCATCGCAGCTTAAGACAGATTCAAATCAATTTATTTGTATATAGCGCCTTTCACAACAAGGTTGCCCCAAGGCACTTAACAAAGCTGTGTGACAGTACATGTGACAGATCAAAGACTCTTTCTATGACAGTACTGAGGATCCTTTAAGTAAAAATGGCACCTTTGAGCAAAGTATTTTCTGTTTGCGTTGTCCTGTTTGCTACTCCATTTCCTGCTCCCTGCTCTCGGTGCTGTTTAGCCTAGCTCTTTGAGAAGCCATGCCTCAGCGTGCAGATCACCCCAGTCGCTGTGCCTCACTCCACCCCTCGGTGCCCGAAGGTACGATCATTCACCACGAGGCACTTACAGTTCGTACTCCCTCCTGGTCTCAGGGTTGCTCACAATGTCCCAGGCCGCCCTCAGCACCTTGAAGGCCTCCCCTGCACGGGGGTGCTTGTTCTTGTCCGGGTGGACCTGAGTGGAAAGAGCCCAGGCAGGGAAGAGAGCGGGATAGGACCGAGCCAGCAGAGAGAGATGGAGGAAAGAAAGATCAAGAAGGGAAGGGTAAGAGTAGAAGAGAAAGGAACTGTTGCTTTTCCTTCTTCATGCAGTTTGTTGGTAAACTTTTTGCAGATATTCTAGCCATTTTAATGTATAATTGTAGAAAAACATATTCGCATTAGCTTCATGGATGTGTAGAAAAGATCAAATGTTGCTAATGAAGAAGAACACCTGCCAATTAGCCGATGAGGTTCCACTGGTAAATGTGATGGATTTGCTATTACATCACTTCATACTGGCTGTTCATGTACAGTGTGGGGTAACAGGGTACTAAGCGAGGTAGAGCTGCAGCTTCCCGGATCTTGATTCTGGGTTGAATTTCAAACTGTGAAACCTTTTGTGAGGAGTATGCGTGTTTCCACCACATACGCAACCATCTTCTCTGAGTGCTGAGGTGTGCCTTCCAAAGACGTACTGTCTCTCAACTGTGCCCGTGTGCTTTATGCGCGTGTGTATGCCCTGTGATAAAACTGGGATCACATCCAGGATGTAGTCCTTCTTTGTGCCTAATGCTTTTAAACCTTACTGTAAATGAGCTGTTTTCTGGCAATAAATATACAGCTCACCTTGAATTACAACAAGGTTTTTTTTTTTTTTGAGAAGTCCAGTCAACACGAATTAAAAGATGCACTCTTCACAGAGTTCACAGAGACAAGCATGAAAACCCATTCACACAGCAGGCTGTTTTACTGAAGAAATCCAGACTGAAGAGCTGTCCTGAAAGGTTTAACAGCAGGACCTCAACTGAGATCCCACTGACCTGTGCTGCTGCCCCAGATTTGGAAATTTTAGCTATAACATTCTAAAAGATTAAAGCATTTCAGAAGCATCTGCTATAGGACATATCAATACAAAATAAGCACTTTCTGCCATGTGCAAAGCAGTAAGCAGCAGAGGAGCAGTGCAGACGATAGCAGTAATGAGTTGACCACAGCTGTTTTCCACAACGCGCTGGCGTCCTCTGGTGGACTGTCTATGCATTACAAAAGCCAGATTAGATGCGTTTCACATTTACAGGTTTACTGTTCATGTTTTGAGGACAACTCTGCAAATTTAAACCCAGACTGAGAAAGCAATTCTGTTCAATTCCAACAAACATTACATGTCTGACATATGGCTAGGTGGCTGCTGTCTGCTCACTTCGTGATCATCCAATTAAGCTTGATCACGTTTAAAGTTTAGCCGGCAGGATACTGACGACTCTGGGAGGGGGATTTCTGTGGAAAAGACTGCTTTGCAAGAAAGGTTTCTCCTATCAGAAATAAAGTCAAGTCTTTCAAGACGTTGCTCATCTCAGAAACTACAAGCTCTGGTGTTTCAAGCAAGAGACAGAAGCCAGAAGTGTGTTCAGGCCATTTGGTGAGACACATTTCTCCATCTCCCATTCAAACTGCAGCTGCCATGACAATACAGCTGTGAAAATAAATGAAACGGAGACATCTGTGTATTAAAACACTTTGTGAAACATTTGGCACTTCCCACCCCTGTCTTCCATCTTTCTACATCCAAATAATCAATCCATCTATTTTCTAAATGCTTCTTCCAACTGAGGTTCCAGAGCCTATCCCAGCAAACAACGGGCGCAAGGCAGGGTACACCCTGGCTGGGACACCAGTCCATGGCAGGGCAGACACGCACTCAAACCAGGGCCAATTTTCCCAAAAGCCAATTAACCTACCAGCATTTCTTTGGACTGACTGTGGGAGGAAACTAGAGCACCTAGAGAAAACCCACATGAACACGGGGAGAACATACAAACTCCACGCAGACAGCACCTCAGGTCAGGAACTGCACCCAGGGCCCCAGTGCTGTGAGGCAGCAATGCTGTCCTCATAATGAAAGTGGTTAATAATAAACACATATTCATGTAGCTATTCTATACGGTTTAGTGTTCAATCCAATCTGCTGAACAGCCCTCTGCAGAGAAACAAGACCCCCATTGAGCAGCCACTGGTCCCATCTTCAGGGTTTAAGGTCTGTGTGATCTTAACCGAACAGCGCAGAGGAAGCAGAAGATATACACGGCAAACTGAGGCCCCGGTTTGGATTATCTGGAACCTGGTGGCCTCAGCTCTTCTAAAATCTGAAAGCGTTAAAAAAATAAAAATGGCCTTTCTGCTCTGCCTCCCTGCTTCTCCTACAAGCACAAGTTCAGGCTATAAACATTTCCATCTTCTCCAAGAAAGCAAAAGAGTGTGCCATGCGCACAACAGTGTGGGGCCCCCTCACTCACCAGCACCGCCAGCTGCCGGTACGCCCTCTTCAGCTCGGTGTCCGTGGCACTGGCCTCCAAACCCAGCACCTTAAAGGGGTCCAGCTCCTCCTCCGGCACCTGCGCCAGGGCCAGCAGCCTCTCCAGCTCCTGTCCGGGCTGGCAGCGCCCCGTCCCGCCGGGGGACTCCGGGGCTGCGCTGGGGGGGGGGGAGGAGGAGGAGGAAACGGAGGGAAGACCCCACGCCGCGGTCCTGACTTTCCCCCAGAGCCCCACCAGGAGCCCCCAGACCCTGGTCTCACAGAGCGCTTCCCAGGCTCGACCCGGCCTGCCCCCACACCGCCTCTCCATCGCGCTCCCCGCCCAGCGCAAGCAGCCGAGGGAGACGAAGAAGGCCAGGCAGAGCAGGCTGAGGAGGGCGCTCAGGAGGCGGCGCCCCCTTGTGGCCGCGACGGTCCCCCAGTCCAGGAGGGCCGCCCCGGCCCGCCGGCCCCGCCTGTGCAAGCCGCGGCTCAGGCGCTTGGCCTCGCTCCTCATGGCGCCCATGTCCGTGGCTCTGGAGAGCAGCTGGGAGCCGCTGCTGTACGCCAGAGCGCCCCCGGCCTCCACGCACTCCCCACAGCGATGCGTCACCAGCACGATCAACTCCACCACCATCCGCAGGCAGGACTCGCACCGGGGCCACACCGACTCCGACAGGAGATCCCAGCAGGCCAGGAAGGCGCGGGGCGTGGAAGTGCCCTTGGATCGGCTCTGGTGGTGGTGGCCGGCGTTGTTCCGCCGCCTTGCCTGCTTGTGGCGCCCCCCTGAGGACACAGGTGGCTTGGAAGAGGAGGAGGAGATCGGGTGCTCCCCAGCCGCTGGCCGGTCCCTCTCTCTGCCCTTCTGCCTCTTCCCTGCCCTCCGTGGGCCCGATATCCCATCCACCCTCAACTCCGTTCCCCCGTCCTCTTCCTCTTCCCCCTCGTCTTCCTCCTCTTTTTCCAGTTCCTCCCATCCCGCAGATCCAGCTGCTCCTGGCTCTCCCGAGAGCCGTCGCTGCCTGTTGGAATCCACCTTGCTTTCTGCTTCGAAGCCGCCAGAACTCCCTGCGTCTTCCTCTCCCACACTTTGAAGCCTCCCACTGGAAATAGGGTCCTGGGGGTCCTGGGGGTCCCAGGGCTCCGGCTGCTGTTCGCTCCCCCCCCCTGCACGCCACCCCCCCCACTCCTCAACCTTCAGGGCCCCGTTGGGCAGGGGGGGTGGGCTGTGGGAACTGGAGCCTGCAGCCTGCGTCTCGGGCTCAGCGTCCAGGAGCTCATCCAGAGAGGGCACGGGCTCCACTGGTGCCTCCTCCCCGAGGTCCCCCAGAGCCCCACAGGACTCCACCCTCACGGGGCTCCCTCGCGTCTGCTGGGCCGATGGGTCCCCCGGGCCGACCCCCCCGTCCCCGCATGCCGACAAGGGCCCCGGGGGGAGGGGCAGGCCGTGGCACGCACCGCCAGCGCTCCGGGCCGGCTCCGGTGCCGAGCTCTTCCTGCCAGCACTGCGAGCCTTCTTATCCATCGCAAGCTTCTGGTCCTGCTGCCCTCATGTTCCGCCCACCTTCACCTGCTGGGAGGACGAAGAGGGAGACGGCAGGGGGGGTCAGGACGCCGGAAAGACAGCAGGACCAGGGCACAGCTGGGGGACATCCCTAGCTGGACTCCCACAGGAGTCCACAGGATTCCCTGTGGAAGCACCCAACCTCCGTCTCTAAAAAATCCTGGAAAGTTGCTAAACTTGGCAAAACGATTTAACTACTGACTTCGACATGACAAGCAGAAGCAATCACAATTACCTGAGGAACACTGGGGCCATGCCCTACACAGAACCAAGTATGTGACTTTCTAAGAACCCTCTTTATGTCTTAAAAAAACGGCAGAGCCCCCTTATCAACAGAATCACTGCTGTTTATCTTTAGGTTTTTCCACTCTATTCCATGCAAGAAGCTCACAGGGAAAAATATGTATATTGCAAGAAGACACTAACCTTGTCTCTCCACAATTCAGGGAAATTTCAAGCTTTACCCATTGCATTATATTCAAATAAGCATCCAGAAACAAATGATACCATAAAAGAGCTTTTTTAAAGCAAAGAACACACTCAGATGAAGTGAGGCTGTGAAAACCTGCAGACACACCCACCCTCCGCAGCTGGATCGGGACCATCCAGGGGCACGTTCCCTATATCCGCATGTTAAATTCTTTTAAATGTAAAAAAAACCCGTCACTCACTCTTCGTAAAGAAACAGTGCTCCTTGTTTCTTTACGAACACCACTCGCCCGCTGCTCTTCGGGTGAAATCCCACTACTGGATCCAGATCAAGTGACCAGGGGACAGGTTGAAAAAAGAACACCAGCCGTTCAGAATGAAATGGACACTGTGGAAACGGGGAGGGTGAGAGTCCGTTCTCTGTGACACGGGGAAATGGAAAGTGAAAGTGACTGCTGACGCTAGTTGCTGTGCTCACTGCAGTTAGCCAGGGGGAACTAGCTGCACACTGCCACACGGTTTAGCACAACTAAAACACTTGCAGTTTGCAGGTTAGGAGAGTGTCCTGTCTTGGAGTAACAGGCTGAAGGAACTGAACCCTGGTAGTCTCAAACAGAGAAGACTAGAAGGGCACCTGATACAAGTGTTCAAATTCCTCAAAGGCACTGACACAGTCAACACAGAAGACTTCTTCAGCACAAACAGTGAAACATGAACCGAAGGGCACAAGTGGAAATTATGGGGAAGTGCATTTAAAATCGAGAAACAGGAGGCACTTTTGTTTAACCCAAAAAGCTACCCAGCCATGTTGCTGAAGCTCATACCCTGGTTTCTCTGAAAACACACCTGGATGGGATACAAGATCCTGGGCTTAATCAGCTGCTAACTACCACACAGGCTAGATGGGCCGAATGGCCTCCTCTCCACTGGAACTGTTCTTATGCCCTTAAAGCAAAACGTTCACAGTGACTTCCTCCCAAACACTTTATTCAGTGCAGCAGCCAGAGATGTGGGACAGTTGTTCCCAAATCTCAGGAATCTGATGCAACTCTATGTGCAGCTTGATAGTGGATTTCCTGATGGGCAGGCCCCAGGTAGTAAAAACTGGCAACAATATCTCCTCTACAGAGATCCTAAACACTGGAGGTGGAGCTCCCCAAGACTGCTGTCTCAGTCCTAGGCTATACTCGCATCCTCCTGAGGGTGGCCTCTTCAGGACAGGAATGCCCTGGGCATGCCGACAGCGACCCAGGGGTGGGAGAGGGACGCATCGTGTGAGGAGAATCACAGCCAGCTGCAGCCAGCTGTGCTCTGTTATGGGCCCGACAGATAAAGTCTTCAGCTTCTGGAGATCAAAAAGAGTTTTTGCATTGAGGGCGAAGCTCTGAGAGATAGAACCACCTGTATATGCTTTTCAGTGCAAGTTAAGAGTCTTCCCCATAAGTTATAACAACTTTAGCAGCCACTATTCCTACTTCCCAGAGATGTCACGCGTTTAATTTCAGGATTTACGATCCACAGATGGCTGATGTCTGGACTAACTCTAGTCCATGTCTCTTCCAGGTTCCCAACTCAGGTCCTCGGTGTCTCCAATCCAGCACATTCTTGTAAATGATCAGCCACTCAAGGCTGGGAGACGGGACAAACTGGTTCAACTTTAATTGGATCAGTTGAAGACGTCATCTATTTGTAGAGCGGCTTCGAACTTGAAAAGCTACAGGAAGCCCTTCCGAATTCCAGCTCGCAGGGATTGCAGTTGGGAATCACTGGTGTAACCTCGCTTATAAACACCTTGGAGTTGTGGCTCTCCTGGACCACAGCCATAGAGCCCTGCCCAAGAACACTCCATTGCCACAGAATTATTGAAGAGGGCAGCAAGCAATTCATTAAATAGTTTCACAGGTTTTACAAAATTCTTAAGGCTGTTAGGTTTCACATTTATATAAATGTGAAACCTTATTTACTGAGAAGATAAATGTCAGCAGAGCTATTGTTGGAAAACCATCATCCTACAGGATTTTATTTAAAAGTTATTTAGACTTTTACAGGTCTAAATAACTTATCACCAAATAGACTCACTTATATAAACGGGAACTTTCATCACTTGTGTATAGTAATTGTGCCCAAGAGCTTTGATGGAACAAAGTAATCACAAGACCGACTGGGCTGGTCTTTTCCAGAGCGCCACTGTTTCTAAGCCTTACACTTAATGCCCAAATAATCACGATCACAAGCAACACACACCGAGCCTCATTACTGTCTTCGGCTCCGGCGAGTGGACGAGCAAAATTAAAGATACATTGACCCTTGCAATTCGTCCATCCCACCTGACTGTTCTTTACAATACTTTGCAAAGGAAATACCCAGCTAGCCCAGTGCCATCGGCCATTTACAATGCAGAGGGTCGTTCGAGGTCGAACAGGCAACGGCTACAGTATGAAACATTCAAGTCAAACCGTCGCTACACCACGACTCCCCCCCGCCAACTACAGTCCTGTAACTTACAGGTCGCGCCTGGTACAAAGACCGTTTCCACAAATACGCCCCGAACAGTTATGGACATCAAGGGTATCTTTGTTTTATACAACGACGGGAACCGCTGCTTCTGAGAACTAATGTCCCTGTCGGAGCGGCGGCGGCAGCGTTTCAAGTAACAAGATTAGGGGCAGGCTGTCTGGCATCTTAGCTCAGATATAACACGGTTGCACTCTTAAATATACACTAAAAGACACTTTTGCACTACATAACGCGTTCAATATTTAAAATTTCCCCTTAACTTTGTAATAATCCAGCTCCAGAAGTGTGAATGCTTCCCCACTTCGTGACGGATTACACTTACATCAAAAAGCGCATTCATGGCTCCACGGGACCCATATGGTCCGCAACTCTCTGAAATGTGCACGTAGATGACAGCCGGGCTTGAAAGGGAAAACGGCACTTCCCTGATCTGACAGCAACACAGGGAGTCGCCGCACGTTGCTTAAATACAAAGGAACAACTTACTTTCCTCGTGCTTCGGTGAGCTGGCTAGGTGACATCTTGAAGCAAATCCTTGGACAGATGTTTTACCTTCGATGCTCGCAAGTGTTATCGAATTGTGTAAAAATGAACAGAGGAATTCGCTGTAATGCGGGAAACGACGGCGTCGCTGGCGGTGTCCCCATGCACGACACCGCGCAACTCCGCTCTACCCAGAGAGGGGAGGCGCAGCGGCCTCTATATTTAGAAAATTATTCCTCCGAAAGATTGCTCCTCTCTCTCTCTCTCCGCTGCCCGTGCCTTCCTCATTCCGCTCGTTCCCCAGTTGTTGTTGATCTTTCAGGCTTTCACTTCCGGGGGCAGGAGCGCCGCTTCCGCCGACTTAACCCTCACGTCGCCAGGGCACAGCAAAGTGTGTGTGGTGTGGGAGAGAGTTCACGAGTTCAAGAAAAAGCTGTATGCCCAGTAAAAGAGTTTTTAAATTGTTTTAGTCATGCTTCAGACAAACGGGGTTGGCTCAACTGTACATGGATGGACACCACCCTGGAAAAGCCCACCAGTTTCAATTTACCGGGCACACGTTGCTGAGAATTGACACAGTTCAGAGAGCCCTCACTCCAACAATGATAATATGTAATTAAGTTTAAACAACTAAAATAACTGACAAAATCTCACTTAATGAGCACTTACTAACCCCACCCAGTATCCATTTATTGCAGAGTTGTAAAAACAGCATGGACACCATACTTTTAATTACTTAATTCACTGGAAAGCTCGACCCCCTCTTGCTAAAGTTTGTATCGGTGACTGAATAACAGCGACCACACACAACCAAGAAAATAAAGAGTAGTCTTTCTTCCATCTCCTTTAGAGCAAACAGGTGCATGAATATACGGGACCCCTTAAAGACTGTAGCCAAACATTATTTTAGTTACAACAGGCACATTTTGAACTCCAGGAGCTACCCGCCCATCCAAAAGAAAAGGGAACAAAATCCAATGAAAAACGAAATGATTGTTTCGTTCTAAACTTGAAGGAAGGCTCGTGACAGCTGTGTTGCTGTGTTCAGCGACAGCTCCCAGAAGTCAAACGGGACTGGGCCAGTTCGGTCCCGGGGTGAGAGACCTCCACGGAAAACCAAGTGACTGCTGAAGGGCATTGCTGATAGTCCAGTAAACCTCCGAGTGAGGCACTATACCAAGGTCCTGCACACACGGGTATTAGAGATCCCAAGGCACTGCTCGAAGAGTACAGATATAAACCTCGGTGCCCTGGCTGGTGTTGTGTGACCCATATGTCTTACTCCCCCCTCTGACCGGTGAGGCTGCTGGAAAGCAGGAAGACAGCTGCACATCACTCAGGCGGGGGCTGTACTTCAGTGGTGGATAGACTGGGTGCCCTCCTGCGTGTGATGTACTTTGGTATCCTGGAGATGGACTGCAGAAATGCAGCTACAAATGAAAACTCTCCGGAGGCACCGCCTGGCAGGAAGAGCATCTTTATTACCAGCAGGGGGCGCTGTTGGCTTTTAAAATGACCAGCTGACGTACAGTACGTGAACTACCATGCAGAAGACTGCTGTACGGTACAGTGATGTGCAGTTCTGGTCCTGGAAAGCCGTGTTTCTGCCAGGTTTATGTTACAACGTAGCTCTTCGGGTATGAAATTATTTGCTTATTTGAACGAAATTAACTGCTCTTCAGGAAAACCTGCCGATACACCGGCCCTCCAGGACCAACATCAGACAACCCTGGTAAACAGAGGTTTTAAGGAACAGTTCGCTACAAAAACAAAACATAAGTTAAGACGATATTGGAGTTTTAAAATAATTTATTTCAGTCAAAATAATCTAGTAAAGAAATAAAGATTAATCTGAATATGTACAAGTTTTTTGGGATATATATAAACACGACAAACAAGAACTGTACATGTCAACAAGATTCCAGAAAGAGAGAGAGACCGGCAATACCGAACATTCCACAACAGATTCCAAATACTTTGAACTTTGCACACACGAATGCTGTGTTACAATCAATGTAACTCCATAGTAATTTCCTGTATCTAATAATGAGTAACCCATTCAGACCTTGGAAATGAAAAAAAACTTTCGATTTAACGAACTGGCTGACACACTGACCACGCCTCGATTGGCTTTGTGTTGCTCATATTAGATTCGCACAGTTCATTGGGGCCCAGGGGTGGGCTTGCACATGGCGGCTCTCAGAAATGTGGATAAGAACCGCTTTTCGGAGGTTAAATGCCTATAACTGTAACACGACAGTCCTGTTCATCAACACTTATTGCTTGAACTCATTTATTCCACCTGGAGCATTCCCTGCTGCTTACTGGGATGAATCAGTATTGAGTCACTCTTGAAAAGGTACTAGTAATAAGTGTAAGTGATAAGGAAGTCTATAATATTCACACCAATATTTTTAAAAGCAAGTGTAGTGCACTAGAGAGCTTGGAATATTGCAGAGCTGGAGAGGCTACTACACTACATGGATATTATGAACATAACAGAAGTGTCACTTAAACTCTTCACCTCCCATTGAGTCAAACTGCAAAACAGCGCGGGGAACGGCTTCGGTTACTACATCTCAAGGCACCAGGAAACTGCCTGCGACACGCACCGTGTGGACAACGGCCTCTGACGGAGCCATAACAAAACAGTCTTGTGAAACAGCAAAGCGCTTACAGTATGAGGTGCCCTTGGGCCAAAGAGCTCTGCGAATAAACAAGAACAGCCCTCGTGCAAGACCAGGCAAGCAAGCTTTTAGTAAATTAATCTCTATAGAAAAGACCGTACCTGATGAACACCTTGTTGTAGACGGACCACATGTTTTATGTATGGCCTTACATGGCATTCCAAGGACAATGTTTTAACAAGACCTTCCTGTAAGCCCATATTAACAGGCTTTGATTGGACAAAGTGTATTGAAAATTGTTACCACTAGCCAAACCTGCAGACTAGGGCCCATTTCCACTCAGCTGCTGCTCTGGGTAAAACCATACACAAACCCACAGGAAGTCAAAGTTTTTGTTCACACATTCAAAGACCTAGCTGTTGGCTTTTAATTGCAACACCATGAGTACAAACTGCATTGAAAGAGTTAAATTAATGCCTGGAGCACAACATGCATAAAATAAAAAAAAAGAACACCCATGTCTGTAAATTCCTTTTGAGAAGCTACAAAATAAAAAAAAAGATACATGTGAAGTTACAGAACTCAAAAAGCTTTTTCAAAGCAATAGAATTTGACTTTCCCAGGCACCATTACTGTATACTGACCTGAGTTACTGGCTTATTGATTGTCGTGATTTGGCTTTGCTAGAAGAACTAAAAAACGAGTGGTCACTTTGAATCTGTTATTGGGGGATTCCGCAAAAATGGGAGAAGAATTTCCTCTCCTCCTTCACCAATCACTTGCAACCCCACCCAACCCTCCCGGTTTTTCTCACAACATATTTATTAGTCAGGAGACATTTTTGCACCCAGCCTTTGTTTGAGGAGTGATATACGCCCGAGTGAGTTCCCGGGCTGCTGTCACATTTGATGTGAACCTCAGACCGATCTAGAAAACAAAACCTGAACGATAGCTGAATTGAAGAGGGCTGCATACAGAGATCTGGCTTGCGCAGGGCCCAGGGACGTCCTGGGCGGGATGGTCAGAAGATTTAAGCAGGTAGTTTGCTTGACATGGAGGTCTACTGCCAGTGCCGTAAGATTGCAGGGACAATTAATTCAGCAGCACCAAAGGTGGTAAAATCAGAGCAAATGGAAGCTGAAAACTGGACTAAGGTTTTTTTTTAAATGACTAAAGGGGAAAATATTAATAGATTCCCAATCACTGTTCCACACTCACGAAACAAGTAAGAAACAAGTTAGTTTCTCTAACTTTCACTACAACACACCAGAGATGGAGACCCCCAGCATTTTCTTCTACTTGTTGGGAAGCCTGATGCGCAGGAGATCAGTGACCTGAGGCTCTACACCAGTGATCCCATATGCTGGTCCTGAATGGCTGATTAAGTGCCAGCTGGGCACTCGACCTGAACCGGCTCGTCAAGCAATCAGCTCGTTTTAACTGGACCAGTTCAACCGTCCTTCCCAGTTCTTCAGGTGCTGCCACTTTAAAGACACCTGGGAGACTCTCGGATTCACCAGCCCTCCAGGACCAGGACTGGACACCCCTTTCTCTACACACTGGCACCACTGACCACTATTATGCCATCATGCATGCATCGTGCACAGTGCTCTCGCAATACGGCACATTCAGAGGCCATTACTCACAGACAGCCTACTAGGAACAGGCAAAGCACATGTGAAGAGCAGCTTGCAGTACTGAAAAGAGAAATTGAGCTTTTATTTTTAATTTCTACCTAAAGGTTTCAGACAATTAGACTTTTCACTGCCTCCAACTGCATGCCACAGGCCAGCTTGCTTTGACTGCACACTACAGATTATGCTACCTGGATCATTTTCATTTCTTCCAGTTCATTCTAGATGTTTTATTGCTTTATCATCTTAGAGTTATCTATTGGTTTTTAACAGAAATGCCACGAGCACAAATTCTGCGGTGAAAGAGTTAATCTATTGCCCGGAGTACACTACACAATAAGACAAAAAGAACACACAAACCTATGAATTATACACAAGAAGCTACAAAATTAAAAACAAACATCAGGAAATAAGCTGAAGCCCTAAAAATAGTTCACTCATAAAAACAGTGGTAAGAAAGAATCAGCTTGTAAATGATGGCTGCATTATAACCTACAACTTCCTCCAGGTGAGTGACTGAAGCCTTAAGGGCCAGAACTAAAGTTTAAAACCCCCAGCCCAGTTAAACGCGCTGGGTCTGTGGAAGCTAGCCGTGTGAATCAGAAACACTGTGGAGCCCAGGTGGCTCAGGTCCTTGGTTACTGACCACCACCACTGCTGCTCACAGCATGCCGACGATGGAAATAACTCCACTGACAAACACCTGCAGGTCCCTGGGGGAGCAACACTGCCGCTCTGCAGGTGAGCATACGGCACCCCAACTGCTGAGACCCAAGCACCCAGAACCAGGGCATCAGCCTTTACCCCCATTCTGGGAAGGTTGCAGCTTTAACTGGATTCGTGAAACAGCAGTGTTTCCATTTCTAACACATTCCTTGGTGGGGGGGGGGCACTGACACCCTCGTCAGGCCGGTTTTGGTTTCAAGGCACAAATCAGCAGTCTCTGGGGCAGTATTATGCCCTTAATTAGTGGAATAATCAATTTACGACACCAGCCTGTCAAATTAAGAAAACAAAATCCGTAGGGCGTGGGATAACTGAGGCGGCGCAGCTCCATTACTCAAACACCCACTGATAACAACACAAGCCTTGTTTGTGACTCCAAAAACAATCACATTTTTGAGCTCGTATGTTTTAGAGAAACGGGGATAAAATGTTAGCTATTTTTATTTCTAACAGAATGTCAATATGTCATTTTCTGAAAAAACAGGACAATACATCATCCCTGGTTTGAATCCTGTATGAGACAGCACCTTATTTGTAAAACACCACTAATAAAACAGATCCACTGAGCCAGCTATACTGTGACTGACATTTCGGGGACCAAACCCTGGTGATATATTCCCCAGTGGCTGCAAGATGTTTTCCTATTACCACTCCATTTTCAAACGAAGGGAGCAATCAGCCGTAGTTTCACAGACCCTAATCAGTACTAATTTCGGACTACCTACTATTCATCCAGGTAAGAGTCCGGGACTAGAGCAAATCATGGTCGGTAAACCTATTCTTAATGTAAAGTGGAGACATCACTACATCAAGCTCTGTAGAATGTAACTCTTGTTCCCACAGAATCTCCCAGACAGTGTGGAAAGATACTTTTTCCTCCAGGTCTGCAACACGCCTTGCTGGAGAGCTGATGGCGGAAACTGTCAATTGGACCAGTCTGGCAAACCCCTCTTGTGTAGCTAACAAAAAATAAAGCAATCATCACATTCACAAGTTATTCTAAAGACTGCAACACAATTAACTTGATTTGGCCTGGGTCACTGACTAAGTTCACCACGGGCAACCTCCTATCATTAAAAGACACCTTTTGAGGATTTCTAAAACCGATACAGAAAGATTGCCCAGTAAATCATAAGAGACCAGCTGTCATCCTCAGTTTTCAACACAAGACAGATCCCCAATGTGCAGCACACACAGGCAGTGGCTATCTCCGGCAGCCACACCCTAAAGGATATCCTAGCATTTGCAATCCTACTTATAATTATGAATGAAGTCAGGGAGATTAAAAAGAAAAAACTAAACATGGATCTGTCAGCATCATCAAATAAGTCATCTTTATCTACATTCAAGCAGTGCATCGGCAGAAAGACTGAAAATGAAAAATCCTTTGTTCTTCCTTGAATGCGTATGTTACACTGATCTAAAACTTTTGCTATTGAAGAGATGAAGCTGACCTAGAACAAATTAGCATTTAGACTGATGACAACCTAAACCCCTTAACAATCCCCCCGAAACAAACAGCTCTCCTCCAACCTGCGACGTGTCAAATGAACCAAACGGGGGAAAAAAAGAATGCTTGACTTTGATCTCCCGAAACCAGGCTCGTTGCACATAATTAAAAAAACACGATTTTCATTTTACCGAGAAAAAAATATATAAAAAATGAAATGTGCAAGAGCACATTTACCAGAGTCAGGAAGTTATAGGCCTGAGAATTCTTCTCTGAAAAAAGCCTGCTTTTTGACAGGACATGTTCTGGGTAGATTGTCTTGTACACACTGAGATAAGGGCACAGCCCCCTCCCTGGCCTGATCAGCTCTGACTCTGGATCCACTGGGACCAGACAAAAAGGCTCTTTTACTGCAGTGTTCACACTAAGTGTGTTAGCACTGGCATATTAAGGCTGTAGCTGTGAGTCAGGGGACAGGGCGAGGAGGGAGTGTGGGATGGGTCACAACCTCCTGTGGTTGTTCTGTAGTCGCAGCATTTCTTCCTCCGTTTTCAACATCCGCTCCTCCTCCTCCTCCTCTTCATCCTCATCCTCACCAAAGAGCTCATTCTCCAAGAAGGACCCCCCCAGGTCGTACTCGTGGGCGTGAGCAGAGACCTCATTGGGTGTCAGGTGAGGAGAGCCCTCCATGAAATCCGCAAACCTGTATGGGCACATCAAACACATTTACGAATAAGCCTTCGGCAGCCGGGGTCAGAAGACACCAACAATGAGCTCGTCAACAGGGTCAAAACTCTCAAGCCCAGTGGATACCATCCAATTGTTTGCTCTATTTTAAAGATTTTATTCTCAAGGAAACCTGATTTAAATCAGATTTAGAAGATGCACCTGATTCATAGGAGAGTGGAGAGAAAGGTTGTATAGATCACAATATTAAAATTGTCCAAGTATGAAACAGCTGAGATTTTCTGCATGAAACTGCATTTGACACCGCTGAGTGTTCTTAGGTTTTCACATGCATGAAATAAAAAAAAATCAGTTAAAAATAAAGAACACAAAGGAAGAGAAAAAGTTATATGGTCTAATCAAACAAAAGCGTTGACAAAACCACGCAATATCGAACTCGGCACATATAGAAATGGAACCTCGAGGAACACAATCCAATAGACAATGTCAGCAAATAAGGGCAGATGCTACTGCGCCACCTTAGTGTGATGACGGCCCGTGTCCATAATGTCTTGCAGTCATGGAAGGACAGAATGCACTATTGCTGACCAGCAGGGGGTCATCATACCCTAGGGGTCTACTCTCACCTTTTGGGGGACTGGAGTCTGGAGACGGCTCTCCAGGCCTTGAACTCTGGACTGTTGCAGTACTCCCGCAGTTCCTCCAGGGCGTGCTGTGTCTCCACCTCCCCCTGTTTCTGGTACTCCTCTTCTGTCAGCAGCCGGCGGGGCTGTGGTGTCCACCTCCAGCTCGTAAGACGTCTGCAGCACAAAGCACAGCACTGACTGAGCACAGCCAGACACACACACGAGTGCAACACACAGTACTGAGTGAGCACAGCCCATCCCACACACACACACAACTAAGTGAGCACGCCCCCCCCACCATACACACACATACATATGAGTGCGACACAGCACTAAGTGAGCACAGCCCCCCCCATACACGAGTGCGACACACAGTACTGAGTGAGCACAGCCCCCCACACACACATACACGAGTGCGACACAGTACTGAGTGAGCACAGCCCCCCCCACACACATACACGAGTGCGACACACAGTACTGAGTGAGAGCAGCCCCCCACACACACATACACGAGTGCGACACACAGTACTGAGTGAGAGCAGCCCCCCACACACACATACATGAGTGCGACACAGCACTAAGTGAGCACAGCCCCCTACACACATACACGAGTGCGACACACAGTACTGAGTGAGCGCAGCCCCCCATACACACATACACGAGTGCGACACACAGTACTGAGTGAGCACAGCCCCCCACACACACATACACGAGTGCGACACACAGTACTGAGTGAGCACAGCCCCCCACACACACACACGAGTGCGACACACAGCACTGAGTGAGCGCAGCCCCCCACACACACATACACGAGTGCGGCACACAGTACTGAGTGAGCGCAGCCCCCCACACACACATACACGAGTGCGACACAGTACTGAGTGAGCACAGCCCCCCACACACACACACACGAGTGCGACACACAGCACTGAGTGAGCGCAGCCCCCCACACACACACAAGTGCAACACAGAGCACTAAGTGAGCACAGCCTCACACACAAAACACACAGCACTTACTGACCACAGAAAAGTGCAGAGCACACACACAGTGAACACCACTGGTCCCAGACAACACACCACCAACAACCTATCACTAGACCTGTGCATTTTCAATAGTGACAGGCAAAAAATCTAGCAGCTTTCTCACCACTTTCCTATTAAAATCTTTTGTCAATGTTAATGTCTTGAATGAATTTTTTTACTTCACACTGAGAGAAGGACTTCTTTATGAAAGCTTTTTCCCCAAAAAAACTCAGAATTGATGCCAAAAAAAACTAAACGATGAAATGCATTTTGACAACCTTTATACGTTTTAAAAATCAGTTGATGCTGTTTGACGTTTTTTCCATTATATACAGAGTGAGGGTTTTTTTCCCCAAACTAATGAGAAAATACAATTAAGCTCATCTAAACGGAACTGCTTCAAGATAATAAAAAAAACTGCCACAAAAAGCAATGACAGGCAGGTGGGTTTATTTTTCCTTAATGACGATCGAAAATGCAAAGCCCTAGTGATCAATGACGACTGATCACCAACAATTCACGGCTGACACCAGCAGCTCATCGTCAGTGATTTGTCACCTGGGAGCAGCAAATCGTATGTCTCTGCCTCTCTGACAAATTCTTCTCCAGGCCCTCAAAAAACAAGGACAAGTACTGCAGTTCCATATCCACACCATGTACAACATGGTGAAACTGACAAGCAACTGAAGGCATTTCATGCACAGGTTAGCAAAACCGCATAATTAAACTGGTGTTAAATACGGCCAACTAGAGAACATACAACATACTCCGTGTTTGCTGTGAACTGTTTTTCTGCACTGCAACCTTTGTCCTCATTCATTAAACTGCTGTAAAATAACTGAATAATAACAAAAGATGCTGTAAACAAAATGAGTTATTGAAAATGAAAGCAGTTGGAGTATCTTGACGATATATACTGGTTGTCTAGGCAAAAAGTGCTACGTTTTTCATGGATAAACACTTTCCGAAGACTTGCAGTGAGATGCCGGCAGACTCACTCCAATACTTGCTCTCCTGCTTGGGGAAAACAGCATATTGTATGCAACATGCATCTTGTCCATAGTACACAATCGTTGTCCCCATTCACCACCACTGGGGACAGACTTTCACTTCAGACAGTTTGCCTGTGATGAGCTGCTGAAGATGAACTGTTGAGGATGGCTCACCTCACATGCAAAAAGCTCAGGAAACCCCCTGAGGCCACCAGGCAAGGTGATGTGAAGAATTCAGAATTGTTTTAAGAGCAGTGGGCCTATGCAAGTCACATATAGTAGTAACACTAGCCTGCAATGTCAAGCTTTGTATCTTAATGCAAATAAATTGACAAAATACAAGGTCTAGGGAGGAGCAAAAGAACAAATTTTCCTGGATTTTTGGGACAGATTTACAAGAGCTATATAAAGGTCCCAGGTCCCATGCCATTCATAGCAGCAGGCTCTTTCTGCAGGAGCACTTGAGGAGAATGGTCATACCTGCACAAGGCCACGCCCAAGCGGACTGGGTACTCGAGATTCTTGGAACAGAAGGCAGCAATGATGAGTGCCAGCGCCACCTGCTGGACCTGGATGCCAATGTACACCAGGAACAAGCCAAGCAGCTGCAGTGTCCAGGACAGGATGTTAATGCTGCGTTCCTCCACCAGGGGGCCGTGCCGGTAGCACACGGCAAAGCTGATGAACCCCACTACTGACACGTAGCCTGAAAAACAGCAACACTCCACATCAGGCATAGACAACAGTGGCAACTCATTTACCAAGCACATTCACACAGAAATTTCCCCAACACAAAGTCTTTGACACTAGTCCAGAAATGCCACAGGACTTTCTGATCTTTTCTCAAAACACTCTTGCTAAAACTATAGGACTGAGTGGTTGAGATTATCATGTTTAGCCACTAAATGAAGTCATCTACAAAACTGGAAGAATCGGGGGTACCCAGGATCAAAGCAGAAGGACCACTGCATGTTTCCCAACTACAATGAAGTTTTAATTTTACTAGTCAAGGACAACAGAGAGACACAGAGGTCACCTGGCTCCTGGAGCAACTGTGTCAGCATGGAAGTCTGTGTTCAGAGACACAGCAGTCCGCTTGCAGCAAGGAAGAGCTCACCAACAGCATAGTGCCAGTGCTCACGGAGGATGACCTGCAGGTTCCTGAACACCATCTGGATGAGGTAGAGGGAGAAGGACCAGCCTCCAAATATCAGCACAAAAAAGGGACTTTTCTGGGGAGAGAGGCAGCAAAGACAAGGGAAAAATAAAAGAATTGTCTACATTGGTACCAAAATGTTTTTCATCCCATATAGTACAAGGTAAATGTACAGTAAACACCTGGCAGGACTGAGTACAAGTATAAATAGTGCCCTCCAGGTACTGGGCCATGGCTAGAGACAAGCTTGTCCTCCCCAGGGAACTTACCTTTGGTAAGAACCTGGCCACAATGAAGATCAGAATAATGAGGGAAGCGATCAACCCAGTACTCATGCCTGCAGAGTAGAAGAAAACCTGACTCCTGCAAGAAAATGTAAAAATCACCATCAGAGTCATCTAGGAACTGAAATGAGACCCTGGGTGTGTCTCATTGGGACCCAACTCTTCTACACATTCTACTGTAATCTGGATTCAAGAACATATCTGTGCTCACTTGTCTTCACCCATTTACTTGGAATAATATAACGAAGGTCTGTTTTTATCATGGTGTCATATAAAATATGTCTAATCTCAATATCATTGTGACCATTACACTTGTAACCTTCTGCCTGTACTTTCTGTGCATCCTAGTAGAGATTCAAAGCACCCATAACCTTGCATCGTTAAAAGGCTGTTTATTAAATGCATCTTTTGTTAACAATATGTCCTTGTAATTCCGATATGAAACGCACAGAGTTCAGGCAACCAAAATGTTTTTGATAAGGGAAAGGCAAGAATGGAAAGTCATCCAGCTGCTGGAGAGGGGGGTGGTGGGGGGTGTTGGTGTGGAAATGAGAATTGTAATTTACAATTCTGGCTATAGAGACTGCTCAGCCAGGGGAAACTGACGGAAAAGAAAAAAAAACGTTTTCTTCCTCTCATGCTATTGTGCCATAACTTCGGCTGAAATAAAAACCTGATGATCGCTTCTCCTCTGTAGCCCAGACTCTGATTCATTTCCTGGTCTCCTGAAGAGGGGTCCCTCACCCATCTGCCTTCCGGTAAGTCAGAATTAAAAGGACACGCTATTAACTAAAGAAGTGTTTGTGTTTAAAACACTTATTTTTAGATGCAAGGTCATCAGTGCTTTGACTTACTACTAGGTTGCAGAGAAAGTAAAGGCATGAGGTCATAAGTATTATGATTACAATGATTTTGAGATCATCATGGTGTTATATAAAAGATAAATAAAAACAATCCCTTAGTAACAACCTTCGGTTGCACTTAACCGAGGGCCTGTGACCCAGAAATCCTGAAATGGATCAAACTCCTAACAATGTGCCCGAGTCCATCCTAATAGCTACAAAGATAACTAAGACCCAGAGACCCTGGGATCAGGGCAGAGCTCAGCACGCTGCACTGAGGCACATCTCCTCAGCAAGGGCAAAATAAGAACCATCAGGTCACTAAAAATAAAGCAGTGCAAGGAAACAACACACGACTTTGAAAGGCACTTCGACTTTCGCGTGGCAGCATGGAAAATAGAATGGGATTACCTGCTTAGTGCATTTGCGTAGAAAAACAGGAATAAACCAGCCAGGAAGACCATGAACAGGCAAATGTCAAATCCTGGGGGGGGAAAAAGCATCCTTAGAATTTTCTGATTGCACAGCGGTGCTGGGAGGTCCGTCTTCTCAAGATTACTGTTGCCTACGCATGGCCCCGTTACAGAGCACGGTAGGCATTTCAATGTTCGTGCAATTTTACATTTGTAAGATCGGGAAATGAATTCACATAAAACACAAACAATTACAACTTAAACCACTGCAGGTGCCCAAAACACTTTTGATTAACTACATGTAATCAAAAGAGAAAACTGCCCATCCTCCCACTTCCAGTTGCTGCAGTGCAGTCTTATGAAAGCGCATTAAGCACACATTTCCAGTTGTACCGACAAATGTCATTCTGATCTTTACAGCGCCGAAAGGATGAAAATTCCTTGTCTCGGGCTATTGTTGTAGTTAACAGATGTAGTAGGTACGAAGCTTCCTCAACTTTTTTATAACGCCTATAAGCATATGGAGAAACAAGACTCCCCCTGCTGATCTGTGTCAAGGTCTGCCAGGTACTCACCAGGGCTGTACTGATGAAATGGAGAAACACTGTGGCTTACTGTCAGTGCAATGTGTTGATTTTTATATTAATATATAAAGCACTGGGAGATGCTTGTAAAATCAGTCAAGGATCGGGCTGCTGGACAAGTCTGTGGAGCCTTACTTATGTGATCCTGGCATTCATTCACTACAACAGCCCTGTTGAATTAAGCATATCACCTGCTATGGGTAAAAAGGCTAATAACGGGACCCGAGCTCAGCCTCTCTCTCTACGCGCCGGGGCTCTTACTGCGAGTGAGCTGCACAACATAGCCGGTGCTGGTGTCGGTCGGCTCCACTCGGAAGCAGGTCTTGTTCCGGAACAGGCTGACGGCAATGCTGGTCTCGTTGGAGCCCTCCTTCAGGATGTACTGGAAGAGGCTCCAGAGGGTGAGCTGCTCCAGCTCCTTCAGCTCCTGCTCGTCCTGCGCCACTGTCACCTTGAGCCGACTGGAGCTCCGCACCTGGATCTGCCACCAAGAGCAACGCCACGTTTCCAGAGGAACAAGTATCGTGCAAATAGACCGGATCAAAATCTGGTTTTCGTTTCGCTCTGATGAAACTGGTTAACACAGAAAGCAACTAAGAAACACAGTACATTGCAAGAAACAGCACAAAATTAATTCCATGGTGTGATGCCACGGGACATGGCCATCACTTAAGGGCACGAAACAGGCATGTCCACCATCCCCCCCCCCATCACAGCCTGTTGGGGAACTTTTAAGATCTTTTTACCAGCTTACACGGGGTAAAACAGATGTCGACAGGTGACCAGTGCAAAAGCTTACCTGTATTCTAGTCCAGGTCTCCTTCCAGCCAGGCTGCAGGTGGTTGTAGTAACAGAAGCGCTGAGGATTAAGCTTCTTGAGCGCCTCTCCATCCTTGATTGAGATGATGGGCAGCTCATCACCTGCGAGATACAAAAACAGAAAAGTGGCAGGAGAGCAATTTAAAAAGCTGGTGTCCTTTTAAAACCGCCGAAGGGAACTTCTGCGTTTTCCAATTCCATGCTTAAGGACTTACTAACCACGCAGACTTCAGTTTCGAACTGCACCTATTCCTGTTACTTTGTCACCTTTGTCGAACACACTTACTTAAACCACTATTTCAGGGAAACAGATGATACATCCATCGCACAAGGTGTAGACTCCAGCATAAGCCCACACCACGTGCTAACTATCACATCTACTAAAAACAACATTCTAAAATTCCTATATTAGTCATATATTAAATCCACAAGTTGCAGGTATACATGAGATTATACAAAGACACAGCACATTTAGATTTGTCTTTTCATTTTTTGTGTGATACTGCAATTTCCGTAATCCTGTTTTTTTTTTCATTTTTCCCCATTTCTTTACCAGATAGCATGGAAAACGTGATTTACAACACCCGAATTGCCTTCTTTAAATTGTGCAGTGTAACAACTCAGGGGAAAGACAGGTAAGGCGCTGCACTGAAAAAAGAATCTTTTCACAATGCCTCCATATTTTGTTTTCTTAAGGTAATACTTTCATATTGCAGCACCAACATCATTAAGCACCTTTTACACTAACAGCCATCAATTCCGGGCCTGCGGGAAATCTGAAGGTTTTGGGTTTCTTTAAAACAGCAGCGCCTGAAGAGTTGGAAAATATCTGTAAACTGTTCGATTAAGCCATTGGCGATCTAATTTAGGCCTTTTAAGTGCTACCTTGAAATGAGAACGGGCAGACGCGCCGGCACTTCCTGAAACCCACGGTACCGTTAATCGATAACTGTCCGAGATTAATGCCTAACTAAAGCGTCAACTTTTCCAGATAGGCAGGTTTTAAATACTTGGATTTAATCAATTTAAATAATAAGTTTCAATAAACTCCGCTCTTTTTCTAACCGTATTCCTTAACTTTTCCAAAAACTAGAGACTTGGTTTGGACGAGACATCCATATTCATTACTTCCTACAATATCAGAGTTTCACAATCAAACGGGAACTCCCCTGTCATGCCCTGAGTTTAAATTTAAATTTAAAAAAATATGAACCGTTAGTGGCTTCGTACCTGAGGTAATGGTCGGGAGGCACAGCAACACGAAACAGAGGAAGACAGCCACAGTTTTCACGCTTTTAAAATCAAATTCTTCCATCCATTTCATCTCTCCCGCCATGACAGACAAACGCGCACAAGCACTTGCTGGCTCCTTCGCCTAGCAACCGATTTGAGAAACGCGGCTGCAACAAATCAAAGAGCAGAACTCTGCCCTGCTTTCCACAAAATCGACCAATGAGAATAGGAGAGTGCACTGAGGGCAGACCAATCATTGTGAAAGTAAATTGCTGGGAGGCGGGTCCAATTAGATGATTCGTCAACTGGAACAACAATAACAGATTGAGCGTCACTCAACCTTGCTGGATCTGGAAGGCAGGGGCGGTGGGGCAGACCGTTACGTAATAGTCAGTAAACTGGATCCACGGAACTCTTAAATCGCAAGAAAAACACATAAACGGGGATTACGTTATACATTAACATTTTTTCAGTGCAAGAGATAGTTGAAAAAATCTGATATTGTCTCACAGTGGGTGGCCCGTGAAAGTCACCGCGAGGGCACATGGGCTATGTTGCGGGAGCTGTGTCAGTAGAGTCTTTAATTTCTCAGATCCTAGCGAGCTAAAACGGCAAATCACTGTCTTAACTGGACCAGTTTTTGTCTGAGCTCTGGAGTAGCTCTTGCTTTACACCTGTGGCTTACTGATGGGGCAAAAAATGAAATTAATGGAGTTACAATACACACACTGAAAGGTCTTATTTTGTATCATCCTCTGTAGTATAATGGCGGAGTTGCATGTGGTTTTAGCTACTGTTCAATGTGTAATAGATCTGAAAAAAAAAAGGTTTCTGTAATAAACCAGTCAGTCCTGGTTCCTGGTCATCCACGCTGCTAGAATCCCTCCTGTCCCACCTTCGTGAGGTCATTGAAGCCTGCACTGATCGAAGACACTGCTTCAATTGAATGGTTGCGTTTTGTTTCTAGTCACAGGTTTGGGATTTTCTTTCTTTTTTGTGTGTGCAAAATACACCGGCTAAAGCTCCCACATGTTTAAGAGCTGGGAGCGAACAGTTCAAATTAATCCCACTATTATTATTAAGTCAATAAACGGTCTGATAGGGTGACTAAGGGCTCGGCTGGAAAGAGAACCAGCAGGTGTGTGGGTCATCGGAACAGGGCTGGGGAGCCCTGCTTTAGGGGGGGTGAACAAGTCCTATATGACCCCCAGTGAGGACCACCGGCCTGGAGTGTGCTTCAGAGCGGTGTTGCAACTCCTAAATATTTCCCCCTACCGTAAAAACAGCATTTGGGGGATTGTGAAAACGTGTTTTTCCCAATACTGCACATTTCCTGCGTTGCGTGGTGCTTCACAGCTCCCAGCCATCCGGAGTTGTTTCTGTGTAAAAGCACCTCCAGGAACGCCCGGTCTAGCGAAACCCAGAAGCCCCGCAGACTCGGATCCAGGGCCGAGACTGGACAGCCGTAAACCGCACGCTCAATCCCGAGTCAAATGAAGCGAGAGGGTGAATGCGCGCTCAAGATCGCGTCTTTAACGTGGTGGCCTGTCATGTTACACACCTGCACGCTTCTAATGCCTGTGTAACTGATCACGCAACTGCTGCGTAGCTTTAAGGACACTGGAGTCCGCTCAGCCTCTGCCATCCTCTCCCGTGACTGAGGCAACTTCACCACCCTCCATAAATAATCTTCTTTATTCTACACTTCCTCCTCTGCCCACACACATCAGCGCCTTCATTACACAAGTTGTTTAAGCACACAGACACACACACAGGCCTACGGAGACAAACGTCACGGCTCTCATTCCAGATGTGCGAACACACCCACACACCCGAGAACACTCAAAACCAGAAATATTGCCCCCTGCTCGGTTGAACGACTTTTTGTTTACTTCTTGAAATCATGAGACACTTCAATGGGAAGAAAGGACAGAGACCGTGCGTCTGTTCTCGTCATTTTCCTAAACACGGACTGATCGTCTCGTCTCTCCGCCTTGTTGTTTGGTATCTGTATCAGGCATCGATAATTCCCTGTGGGAAACAAAGTGTTTCATGTATCCGCGCAAAACTGACAATATATAATTATTACATTAAACAAATCATACATCTCGTTAAAAAAACGATACGTCATAGGCCAGATAAATTAGGCTATAAACTCCGGAAACGGAACGCCTCTGAATGAACAGTATTAAAGTCTGTCCAGGACTGATTTTTGTTATGAGTGTGAGCGGCGTGCAGAGACGTGTTTTGGATGAACCGGTAGTTTATTTCAAACTTGAATTGAACACGGGAGAAGAGGAGCCCAGAAAAAAATATAAATGAACCAATAAAAGAGCAGAAGATATAATTGCAAACGAACACAATAAGTTATGTTTGCACAGTACGTCAGTTGTGTTTTTTTGTTACTTTTCATGTTTTAATGGAGTTTAAGTAATACTGCATTTCCACGTTATAATCATTAAAGAGGGGAGTCACATTAGACTATTTTGTCTCGTTTATGTGATATTTACCCACTATAAATAACCGATTCATTATAAATAGATGGGTTTTTGTCATATTACATATTGCAAGGTGTAACATAATATCAGACTCCTTGAATCCGTCATTCACACGGAAATGCTCAAAGATCAACGTTTGCGACTGACTTGGCAGCTCGAAGATGACGACTGGAGTGGCCCGTGAGCGCGCACAAACGTGCACACGCCCCTCCCCGCCACCGCCACCGGCCGAGGCCGCTCTCCTGCCCTGGGCCCCCGTGCGCGCCGCCGCTCGCACAGGGGCGCGCGGCCTGCTCCGTATGCAGAAGATCAATGATATTTCAAAAAGGCGAACGCAAAAGGGCTTTGATTAGCTCATTTCCTTCTGGCGTTTTCATAAAGCGGAGCTACGGGCTCTGTTTGCTCTTTTTTTTGTGCGTTTCTTGATTTTTTTTTCTCTCCTTCTCATTTATTTTCCGAGTCCCTGCCGCCGCATACAGTACAGGGCTCCATTCCTCTTTGTCTCTCTCCCTCCCACACGCCCGGACGTGCGGTTTCTATTTCTGCCCATTCCGGATGCCGGGCTAATGGGTTCCTTGAGGAATAGTTGCAGTCTGTGGGTGGGCGAGATCAACTGGAGCTCATGCTTGTATACCGGGAGATGGTGGGGGGGGGGGGAGCGGCTCGATACGGGGGCGGGAGGATGTGCGTCAGCTACCCAGAGAGCGAGAGAGACCGAGAGAGAGAGAGGGCGTGAACGGCGGAGGGGAAAATGGATTAGTGGGAGCAGGAAAGGACGAGAGAGAAAGAGAGGGAAGGAGCTGTTACCTCCTAGAGCCCCTGCCAGCCTGGTCAAGGCCCAGTGGTGTGTAAATAATCCTGGGAAAAACAGGGAGACGGATCCCCTTAGCACGACAACTCCATGTCTAGCCCCACCAACCTACGCCATTGCTGCTCTTTGTTGTAACCAACTCCTCCGATACAATATTGACTCCTCTGATTATCAGTTACGCAGCAGGTTGTGGCAGAACTGTGCACTGGAGCAGCCTGGAAGGGCTACAGAAGGTGTAGCTCTGGCCTACAGGAAGACGAGACCCAAGCAATCAAATTGCACTGGGGCCTTGTGACCATCCTCAGTACTGCAGACCTGAACCAATGTTGTATGACAGGCTAAGGCTGCCTGGATCTGCTGTGCTACCACCGCAGGAGCCACAGAGCACAACTGGCAACCAGTAGCTCACACTGGCCAAGTCACCACAGCATATTCCTGCATTGCAGCGCTGTCAGTCTAACGGACCGCACACATGCAAGGTTACAATCAAGAGGTCGTTCGGCTCAGCTGGCCCGTTTGGTAGTTAGTAGCTAATTGGTCCAGGGATCTCCCTGGTGGTCTAGTGGTTAGGATTTGGTGCTCTCCTTGCTGCGGACTGGGTTCGATTCCCGGTCACAGAAGCGTGTCTTTTAAGCCAGCAGCCATATCACCCTGCAGCTCACAACTGGCAGACCACTGAAGGTCAGCAGGTGTGAGCCTGGCCAGTACCTGATTAGGGGACATCTAGGGAAAAGCTAAGGTTGCTGCTGGAAGAGCTATTAGAGGGGCCAGTAGGGGGCGCTCATCCCGAGGTCTGTGTGGGTCCTAATGCTCCAGTATAGTGACGGGGATGCTATACTGTGAAAAGGTACTGTCCTTTGGATGAGACGTAAAACCGAGGTCCTGACTCTCTTTGGTCATTAAAATCCCAGAGCGTTTCTCGAAAAGAGTAGGGGTGTTACCCCAGTGTCCTGGCCAAATTTCCCATTGGCCTTTACCAATCATGGCCTCCTTAAATCCCCATCTCTGAACTGACGTCATCACTCTGTTCTCCTCCTCACTGATAGCTGATGTGTGGTGAGGGTACAGGTTCACTATTATTATACAGGTTCATTATTATTATTCACCAACCATTCCTTGAAAGAAGCCAGGGTCTCATCAACTTGGTTGAGCAGCCTGTACCACACTCCCACCACCCTTTGTGTAAAGGGTCTTAAATGTACCCCAGTGTAGGTGCACTTTTGTTTCCACCGCCTGAAAAAGGATAAAACCGAACAGCCTGGCAAGGCTCGTGGGGAGTTTTTTCCCCTTTTTACTGCTTGTCATTTCCTGGTATTTGCCTTGGGCTTGCTTCATCACTATCCCTTGCACTCAGCGTGACTTTGCTGGGCTGAGTTTCTCCCAGGCTCGGCGCCTTGCTGAGGCGGACTGGTGGTCGTCGCTCCCAGCAGGGAAAGGGGCCCTTGCTTTCGGGCTGCGCCAGTGGCCAGGCCGCCCCCTGCAACCAGAGGAAGGACGTGCAGGCATCTCCGGCTCCCCCACAGACGAGCCGATTGTGCCCCAGAGGACAATGAGTCTGCTGTCCCGGCAGAGGTGCTGAACAAGCCCTGCAGTGTGAGGCTGCCCCCACATGCCCCTGGGGCTGCCTGCGCATCCCAGCCAGAGGGGCCGGGAGCAGTCCAAACGAGCCTGAGTGGCCTCATTGTGTGATACGTATTGTCCCCCGAAATCTCTGCACTGGGACCTGCTCCTAGTCCGGGCTGCATTAAGGGGAAGCCGGAGCGAATTTCGTATTGCTCAGTACTCTGAAGCCCATTCGCAGAGGGGAACATCAGACCCTGAAAACTGCCCCCTTGTTCTTGCTCCTATAATACGACTGCTTGCTATCCGTTCCTACGGTGTCTCTCCAGAACGGATCCCTGCATGGCCCGATCAAGAAATCATGGTTAGGTCGCCTACTTTGCCCAGACATGTGAGGCTTGTCCCAGCTTCACTACCCCATCGCAGCCCGGCTGTGGAAGCAGTCTTCCTTCATCACAGTTTCAAACACGTAATCTGGCTTTTCAGCTGAAAAAGATGACAAATAGACATTGCAAGGAGGCAAGATACAAAAGACAGAAAAACATCCTCGGTCTTTACTGGATTCCTCCTAGTTACTCTTTTCAATCTTATGCACCAAGACAGCCCCTGCCTGTGCACCTCCTTGCACAAAGGCGCTCGTGCACGATCTTCTTAGGAACGGGGGTCTCAGACACAGCTCCCTGAGTGCCTAGTGTCTGCCTGGCATTCGCCGGAGTCATGAAACCGTTTGCCCGATTATTGTCTTTGTTGTACATGCGCAGGAGTTTTTGTCTTTGCCAGGTCTTTTATAGTTGATGACAACTCACTGCAAAACCCGGCTCAGCCTGTCTAGAAGGCAGTTAATTAACTAACGAGACCAGCTGGTAAGTCTGGGTGGGAAAAAAAAACAAACAGATACCAGTCCCCCTCCAGGGGGCTGTGTTCAAGACCTCGCCGTTAGAAAAGTCCAGTATTTCAGCAAATTCCACCCATTATAATTAAGACGATTGTATACCTGGCTCAGGAAATGGAGCCGATACAGGAATTATGGGATCTCCTGGGATTATGGGATCTCATCCCGAGTGGGACATTTGCCCATCACACAAGGAGACAACAACTGAGACAACAACTACCCCACCAGCATGTCTCCAGAATCTGAGAGGAAACTAGACACCTAAGAGAAAACTCACACAGACACAGCGGAACATGCAAACTTCACACAGACGGTTCCTCAGGTCGGAATCGAACCCGTTGCGCCGGCTTATATAATGAGATGTTGATATTTTGTAATGCTGGTGCTGCGAATTGACAGAAAAAAAAACATCTTAATTGTTTAATTGCTTTTAATAGGATCCACACAGTGACGCATAACGGCCTGTTGTGTAACGTCAGGGGATAAAAGAGAAGGTGGGCGATTTGCAGACGCCTTCGCTATTCACCCACTTGGACCTGCTGTCCTTCTCAAGCAACGTCATGGCGAAAACAGGAAACGAGACTGTGTTCGTTCTAGGGTGAGAAAGTCCCAAGCTAACGAAAGCCGGGTGTTCCACTGGTGCGATCACACAAGCAACCCAGCCGACCAACTACGTACACCGCGGCGGAGGTATGGGCACGCCAGACGCAGGCAGCCTGACAAGAAAACGCTGCTCTTGCATATCATACCGGCTGCAGTCGAGCGGAGAGTTTTCGAACGGTTTTATGTGAGCTGAGAATTACATCACTGGGGAATCCCCCCTTGTCAACTGCGTCACGCTTCGGATCCGTCGAACCCAGTCGGAAGTGGCCCACGCGCCTCCCCCGGACAGCCACACGCTGGCACGCTCACACACAGCCCGCTCCCGCAGAGCCGCGGTGCTGCTGATGGAGTTTTTCTGCTGTTCGTCATAAAACAAGACACACATCTATCATGTACCTTGTTTTACCAGTTTGCCAAGGTGTTTGTTGAATTATTCTAACCCAATAATAATAATAATAATAATAATAATAATAATAATAATAATACCGATGTTCACAAACGCACTCGAAACACTGTGGTTACGTAGTTCTTCACTCCTAAGCGCTATGGAGTGTGAAGTGGAGACAGCGAGACGTAGCTCTTCTGATGACAAGGAGCGAAGCTCTTTTAATACCCCGAATTTCACAGACTCCAGATGCACAACCCAAGTCATAAGAAGCAATAGATGTGTTTTACTCCCATAGATCTACAGGACTGGAGCCTTTTCGGCTGTGGGAACGGATGGTGGGTTATTATTATTATTATTATTATTATTATTATTATTATTATTATTATTGGTGATGGTGGTAATATTAATTGCATTGCTGATGTTTAATTAGCTTCTCTTGCTTTTAAGTTGCGTCATTTTTTCAGAACTTTTTTGTTCAATCAGAGGCTTGTTACTGTGTTACGGCTACTGCCGAAATGACCCGGGCGCCGTGCAGGCGGAGGGCGATGCGGACAGGGGCTGTCGCTGGGGCTCCGTGCAGAAGTCGCGGCAGTGCACTTGTGCGTGCACGACTGAGCCCGCCAGCGGCAACGCCGCTCTGTGGCGCTGGGGAGGTGTTGAAATCGACGGCAGCGGCGTGATGGGATTTGTCGACAGATCTCCGCGCCTTACTGCGTGATCCGCAGCAGTCTTTGAGCACTTGCACGGTTTGGAACGGCCTCGACACAGGGGGTGTGACTGGGTCGTTCAGGTCTCTTCAGGAGAAGAAACCCGCACTGTAGAGTTAGACGCACACACCAGACCGAAAGGAAGTTTGTAGGTGGCCGGGACCTCTCTCGCCGCAGTTGTGTTGTTGTTGGTTTTTTTTTTTAAAGAAAGGGTTAAAATGATAAAAGCTAGCATGTGAATCCCCCCACCACCCTATCCCCCCCAACTTCCACACCCCCACCCTGAAAGCCGCCTCTCTACCCGGGAGAGGAAAGCTCTTTTTCGGTCAGATGGCGCGCTGCAGTCCGCCCCCGGGTCTCTCTCACCCACACACCCTGCAAAACACTGTCTTTAACAATGCGGTCCGCCGAGAGAGGACAGTAGCCAGAGAAAACAGGCAGCCCGCAGGACAACAAAGTATCGGCAAGAGCAGAAATTAAGGGGGGAACAATAAATATTATCATAAGATAAGAAACAGGGAGAATAGGGGGGTACAAAAACCAGGCGGGCATGTTGGACCAAAGTTTCTAGAAGTTCTGCCTAAACGTTTCGATTCCTGTCTGCGCCGGGGCGGTTGAGGGGTGAACAGGGAGCAGACCAAAGCCGAGGCAGAAGACGGAGCACAACTCACCCATCGGGACTTAAGGGAGAGCAGGGGAGGGCAACGGGGGAAACTCTCCGTTTTCTCTCACTTATTTCCCCCTACACACGCTCCTCTCCCTGCGCGGTGTTTTTTTTTTGCCTTTTCCAATTCAGCGTCGGAACAGCGACGAGCGCGAAAGCGTGAGCGGGACAGCCGCGCTCCGCAGCGAGGCGAGCCGGGCAGCTGGCTGGGCGTTCCCGCCGGGAGCCGAGCCGAGGAGCGCGCCCGCGGGGCACCGTCTCTACGTGATCGCAGCCGACCGGGCGGATCCCAGAGAGGTAGGGCGATCGTCTTTGCTTACCCGGTGACCTCGGAAGGAGCGGGTGCCACAGCCGGCTGCCTTCGTGCAATTTTGGGGTGCGAGTGATCCCGTACGGCTGCGGGTGGCAACTTCTGAAACTGTAACTATTGTGAAACGTTCTGCGTCAGGGCTAGAGCAAGACACACCGGCGTAAACCCCTCTTCACAGATGCCGTTCAGCACTTACATGATCTTTCCCACCCCCAGCTTGTGCGCTTATTATTACGTTTGCAGCTGTCCGCCCGTTCGCAGATCCGCGGAATCGCGACGTTTGCGAGTCGCCGGTGTTTCAGCCGCTGTAGGCAACCATTCTGACTGCCTCCCTCCCCCCGCGAGCAGGTTGTGTTTCTGAACATACTATCCTGATCGTGTTTCCCAAGTCCTGTGCTTCGCCGCTCCTCCAGATAAGTCGCTTTTGTATTCAGACCCTTGTAAATCAAACTTTTGCTGACCGCTGTTTTCCGTCAACAGCTGCAGAAAACAGAATTCTGTACTTTCGGGGGATCTAGAAATCAGAAATTGCGAGCTGTGCTCCACGTCATACGGTACCTTTGGTATTTTTCTATCTAAACCCGCTGTCCCCCGAAGAGCGCGCACGCAGTACGCAACGATGTATTGTCGAGAGGACGAGGTTACTGTCGCAAGTAAGAAGCCCCATGGGCGCATCACAGCCAGGGGGCTCGGTGATTAGGAATATCCTGATAGCGGATCGGTTGGGTTGTTCTATTGCTCCGTGGCGAGGTACTGCCGGCCACCGTGGGCACGGCGCACCTTCTCCCGAGAAAGCGTCTCTTCTCCGAGCCAATAGACCGACGTCTCGCCAGACAGTGACCCCGATAAACCTTTATCTGCTAGAGGCGCCAAATGTCATCTCTTCTGCCTGTCTGGTCTTTCTGTGTCGGACGTGGCTGTGTCTTATCAGCATTCTTAAAAACGTGGGAAACGCAAGCATGCACTGTGTTAGATATCAGGATATCGAGGTGTTTTTGAAGAGTTGTCCCTCAACCGCTGCTGCCTTTGATATTCTCAGATTGCTCTGCTGGCGTGTTCAGTATTTAGTTTGCAGACAAGTGAGGTTCTATGCGTTTCGCTTTTCTGATTCTTTTTACTACTGTCTGCTACTGTGACAGCAGCTTAGGAAAACAAGCGGGCTGTGGCAGTGGAGTCGGCGAAGCACAAAGACGGCGTGGTTAATGGGATTTAGCTCCACGCACTTTACCCGATCTGTTTACTGGGATAAATACACGCCGCACCCCGAGTCAGTTCAGACCAGCTTCTAGCAAAATCCGAAATGGATCAAAGTGATGTGCAGTGGGAGTCTAGTGTTTCTCTGAGTAATAAACATAGTGGCAGCAACACCGCTAACAGCAATAGTGGTACTAATATGGACTTTCGGTTGTGATTGCTTCCACATGCACACGGTGCAGTCAGAACAAAGGCAGTGCCCGATCAGTGATGGTGCAGTTCTAGGTGGCTTGCATGAGTTGGGCTTGGTCACGGACCAGCGATTTGTTTTCCTGGCCTCTTGGCCCAACATCCGTCTCTCCTCCAGACTCGTTCTGGGAGCCTCACAGTCTCAGGTGAGGCAGAAAGCTACTTCGGTTAAGACCCACCCCCTAAATAATAATAATAATAATAATAATAATAATAATAATAATAATAATAATAATAAATTATTATGATTTAATAATCATTTGTTATTAATGGCGTTCTTCAGTCATAATTATTATGCCGATTTTCATATATGCACTCGAAACACTGTGTCCAAGCCATTTATATAGCGCCTTTCACCTCAAGTGGCCATAAAAGTGCCTGTAGAAAGGGGCCAACTTCTTCCACTGCTGCAGTGCAGCCCCACCTGAGTGACACGGCAGCTTGGGGGAGATGCGAGAACTGGCCTCAGCAGTTGAATTAGGGGTGCACTCCAACGAGCCCGGACTGTGCACCAGGCTTTCTTTTTTGTTGCTGACGCGCCTCGGCTCCCAGACGATGAAGTAACCGGAGGGCCGTCCCAGATGCAGCCGGGACTGGGCTGGAAGGTGGGGCTGGGGGGTCACGGGGGCCGGTGAGTCATCCAGCGTCTCTCCTGTGCTCTGCGCCCCCGCAGGTCATGTCTCTGCCGCGGACTCTGGGGGAGCTGCAGCTGTACCGGGTGTTGCAGCGCGCCAACCTGCTGGCCTACTACGACACCTTCATCCAGCAGGGCGGCGACGACGTGCAGCAGCTGTGCGAGGCCGGGGAGGAGGAGTTCCTGGAGATCATGGCGCTGGTGGGCATGGCCACCAAGCCCCTGCACGTGCGCCGCCTGCAGAAGGCCCTGCGCGACTGGGCCGCCAACCCCGCCCTGTTCAACCAGCCCCTCGCCAGCGTGCCCCTCAACAGCATCCCGCTCTTCAAGATCGACGCCACGGCCGGGGCGGCGGGGGCGCGGAAGTCCCTCAGCAACGGCCAGCCGGGATCCCCGGGGGTGGACAGGGAGGGCAGCCAGGAGCGGGCCTCCCTGACTCCCATGCGCAGCACCAGTCCCAAGAGCCCCTGCTCCCAGGCCTCGCCCCAGCCCGAGGGCATCCTCTACCGGGACAAGCTGTCGCCCATGGACCCCCAGTGGCTCAGCCCCGACCCGGACGGGAACGGCGCCGGGGGGTCGGGCGCCGACGAGGAGCAGCCCAGCCCCCCCCTCCCTCCCCCTCCCGCCTCCTGCACCCCCCCCCTGCCCTTGGCCCCCTCCTCCTCCTCCTCCTCCTCCTCCTCCGCCGGCCCCCCGTCCGCCGCCTGGCCCGGCGGCCGGCTGGAGCCCGAGACGGCGCGGGCGGTGGCGGAGAGCGTGGCGCGCCTGCTGCGGACGGTGCCGCGGGCCGAGCCCGGGGAGGTGAAGGCCCTGCTCAAGCTGAACAAGAAGCTGGCCAAGACGGTGGGGCACATCTTCGGGCTGGAGCCCGGCGACCCGGCCAAGGAGGAGGAGATCCGCAAGTACAGCCTGATCTACGGGCGCTTCGACTCCAAGCGGCGGGAGGGCAAGCAGCTGACTCACCACGAGGTGCGGCTCGCCGTCCTGACGCACGGGGCTCAGCCTGCTTGTGTGCCCTGTGCCTCCTGCGTGTTCAGGCTTCGCAGCCCTGAGTCATCACAGCTCCCCGTCCTCGGGTTTCCAGCACCGGGGTGGGATATGGTCCAATCGGAGAGCAGGCAGACACAGCGTGGTGCAGCGGAGAGCTGCTGCAAACCATGACGCTAGCTGGGGGGAGGGAGCGGGGGGGGTCTGTAGCAGAAACAGATTAGTTCTTGGGTGAAGCCAAGGGAAGCTGGGAAGATTCGAAATACAGTATGACGTGCAGAACATGCCACTGCGATCTCCTGCTGTCACTGTACAGACCCCCACACTCGCTGTGAGTCGGACAGCTGCTGTACAGTGGGGCAGGGATGCACTCTGAAGGCTGTCTAACAGCACGTCTCCTTTACACACAGCTGCAGAGCCACGCTTCAGGAGCCAGTATCTGCAATTAGAGTACTCCCTGTGACATAAGTCCTGTGTGTATCAGGTGTATCACTTGGTCAGCGACATCTCTACCAGGCGTTTTCAAAATTCATGCCAGCAGTTGCGTCTGCGGCTCTTCTCCACGCTCTGAGGCGCAGGTGTGAATGATTTATCAAGGAGGACCTGCGCTATGAGGCGTATGAGTAACGCGGCGCTGTAGCAAGACTGAACACGCTCCGGCAGGGTGCTGCTGGAATCGCACGACAGATCGGCTCATTTGTGTTCTTCCCGAGCCTCCGGAGCTGATTTCAATTTGAAGTTGAAGCTCACGCGCAGCACGGAATGAGATAGAGACCTCAGTGATGATATTGAATTTTTTTAACAGCCCATTACACTGTAAAACGGAAGCCACTATGTTCTGCCTTCCTTTCCTATAACTTGAACCTTTCCCATTGCCGAACTTCAAGCCAAGAAGCCTTACAATCAATCGATCGATCAATCAATCTATCCATTGGATGATTAATTGACTTTTCTTAACTAGCCTTTCAAGCTACATCGCAGACAGCATGAAAGAGTGTGAAGGAGTGGCTGGAATGCAGGTGTGTGGTGTGATATAACTGGTGAGGCGGCTTGTCTGGCCTGTGGGAGGAGGGGGCGAAGGTCCTCCCTTGCACGTGCCAGACCCGGGCGTGAGCTTCCTGCGTCTCCCTGCAGATGATCATCAACGAGGCCGCCGCCCAGTTCTGCATCCGCGACAACGCCTTGCTCCTGCGGCGCGTGGAGCTCTTCTCGCTGGCCAGGCAGGTGGCGCGGGAGTGCGCCTACACCTCCACGCTGAAGAACGCCAGGTCGGTGGCCGCCCCCCCGCCCCCGCCCGCAGCCCGCCCGCCGGCCGACGCCGTCTCCGTCCCCCTGTGCGTTCGGCCAGCGTGCATTGTGGGGTTCAAGCTTTGTCTCCACCTGCACGTCTGTGAGTTGCTGTCACACGCAAACTAGCCCGCTGCGTGCTCTGGTTTGTGTCACAGCTGCCATGTGCAAGGCTCCATCAAGATCGCGTTGCGAAGCGAAATCACCAGCTGGTAAGCAGAGATACTGCTTGTACCGTTGCTTGTGCTCATCGTTCAGAAAAAAGGCTTTGGTTTTTCTGAGGCTTATTGTGCTGGTGTCATACATTAACTTGAGTGCTTCACTGAACCTCTCTGTGCTGACTTTCACGAGGTTCAGCATTGGCTGCAAGCACCTGACTGTCGCCAGCAGCACTCATACTGTTTGCTACCCTGGCTTTTCTTACAGACTGTAACACATTGCTCCTGGCCTTTAAGGACACAGAGGAAATCACCTTGCCCCTCTTGGGAATCTCTTCTTTAAAACCTCCTGCTCCATTGTAGATGTGTCTTTTTGTATTTTGTCTGATTCTTATATAGTTTTGTTTCCTAAGTTTTTATCGTACAGCACTTCAGAATAACCTGAAGAAAGAAAGACGCTGGACATACAGATTACTATTATTAGCTTTATCATTAAGACATTGTTGCTTTTCTTTGCCTGGCCCTGATTTAACAAGACCAGAAGAGTGGCTCGGAAACCGTTTAGTCTCGAACCCCTGATCTGAGCTGGGATAAAGGCGTCCCTCTCAAATCTCTGCCCGTCTGGGGGGGGTAAGGAGTTTTAACTGTAAAACTGTAAGGAGTTCCTGTCGGGGGGAGTGGGCTTCTCAGACATAATGTCATCTTTTCTCAAAGAGAATAATACAGTATGTAGGGGAGGCATCTATCTGTTCAAGGAGAAGCATCTTGTAAGGGGAAGAGCACAGGCGTGTTTGACAGAGACATGAATGTTTAAAATGTGCAAAATTATTTCTGTACTCCATTCACTAATCTTTTTTAACACTTACACTCCGTTGTGACCAGTGGGGTGCCCACCCCTGCCCTGACGCCGTGCGGGCTATGCGGCTCACTCGTGTCGTTGCCACACCTCGGCCCTGAGGATCCTCTGAGCCAGGCTAGCAGTCACTTACACCCCCTCTCCATCCCTCCCCCCGCAGGACGAGCATGGAGGACTGCCCCCTACCGGCCCAGAAGAAGATCAAACAGGAGGTACGTGGGGGTCTGCGCTGACGTGCTGAGACGCGTTCCGAAAGCGGAATCGGTCAGCAGAGAGGGGAGCGTGGGTTAGCACTTTGGGGGAGAGAAGTAAAGGTCAGTGGAGTCAGTCTTCATTTATGAGTCACGGAGTGTTATTATAATTACATTACGGGCTTTTATTGCAGTGGAGAAACGTGTACTGTATGTTATGCATATATCCTTTCCACAGACACACAACAGTGCTCTCAGATGACTCAGGAGTTTGTCAGGCAAGCAAATACGGAAAAGGAAATATATGCTTCACAGAAAAGGGAGCCCACCCTGCTTCTCTGGTCTCTAGTTATCTTGCTGATCTTTGTTATCTGGCCCAGATTTATTTGAGGGCTCTGGGAAACGTGGTTCGCCAATGTGGCTGGGGAGCTTGTTCCAGGCACCTGCCACCCTCTGCGTAAAGAAGCACAATTCGTTCCCAGCCCTAAAGGCACTGAGTTTCGGTACCATCGTGTTCAGTGCTCCTTGTCCAGCTGTCCTGACTTTTTCCCAGTGAATGTTTCTGGGATAAATGCTTGTGGGTTAATCACCTGTTGTGACACAGAGGCAAGACCCCTTCCATTATTGCAGAGAGAGAGCCAGAGAGGCCGGTGCTATGTATTAAATGCATGTGAAATGACTCATTGTCTGTAATGTATCCTGGAGGGCCAGAGTCCTGCAGGATTGGCAAATGTCCTTCCACTGGCCAGTGATTAAGACCTTTGAATGCAGGAGATTTGACTTTGCATACAAAAGATTAGTGAGACCCAGTAATGGAAACCCTGGGACCCATGGCCCTGGAGGCCTGGAATGGGTTCGACAGCGCGGATGAAGGCACTCGCCCGAGACAGTGGCTGAGTGACCGCACGTCCACTCCTGGACTGACAGGACTTCAAACGCTGCCTACATGCAGACATTCCGAGTCACCCGCGTGCTGCCGGACCACCCTGACAGCTCAAGCCCCCTGGCCCGCAGGAGTCTGACTGGGTGGCTTGGCTGCCCTGCGCTGTGTTGCAGGTGGTGATATCAGAGTGCGTCTCCTCCTCTCACGATGTGGCGGAGGGGCAGCCCACCGGCTCGGAGAGCTACCACCAGGGGGTGCTGAGACATGGCGCGGACGAAGACAGCCTGTCTGGAGAGAGCCTGGATGGGCACGCACAGGGTAGGGCACGTATCTCCAGCTTCGGCCAGGGCTTCACAGTCTGCACCCTCTCCGGTCTTATCAGTGACGGCTTCTGGTCGCTCTGAGATGATGGCTGCTTTCAGGGGCAGTGGTTAGTGCTCGGGACCCGTTACCAGAGGGTTGTTGGTTCGAGTGCTCACTGGGGAGATTGCTGTTGTGTTTTTGAGTGCGATATTTTGCATAGATTAATCCAGTCACTCCATCTGAACATATCTGCTCCAACAGTTCTCACTAGCAGTTGTGCTGTGATGGACTGTAATTTTGTGGGTGTTATTCTCGTGCTCTCAGTGCTCTTGATGCTGCACAAACAGGGTTAATCTCTGGCACTTTAAACCATGTGAACGACTTAACCTACCAGTTATTCCTGCTTTGGGGAAAAAAAGGCAAAACACCATTCAGAAAATGGAGGTTACTCAAACACTGGAAGCTTGGCCAAGAGAATATCTGGAAGCTTGGCCAAGAGAATTAGGCATGGCGTGATGTAGATGCACACATCAGTGATGTTGCTGTCTTCTGGAGGCTATATATTTTAATATGGCAAAGCTGTACATAACACTGCCTGTGGTTTTCTGGTTGGCAAAGGAATGCTGTTTAATGAAGCTATTTGAATTTTTAAATCACGAAGCAAAGCCAAAGTCAAAACAAACTAGATAAAAATAGCGCAGCTGGAAACATATGACCTAATCATTTTGATTTCCTGCTTGATGTTAAGCTATACAACTAAAAAGCCTTGAATTCCTAATATGGAAAATTGTACCAGCTACCTAAGAGGTATGAAAAGTGTGACTTTTATATTTTCCTGTGTATTTGTCACAACAGTGAGGTTCTGCAAACTTCAGGCACAGAGCAAAACAGCCAAATAAGGTGTGTTCAAGTCCCCTTCTGCCTTTCATCCTGTAATAAGAGTATTGTGAATTAAGACCTGTTATGTTAGCGTGTACACTAGTTTCTACATCAGTGTAGTGTACATCAGTATAAATTCTCCAGCAGTCATGCAGGGAGGTTCTGACTGGCTGTCATCTCACAGAATGTAACAGCACCTCTCCAGTGTCCACAACACAGCTAGTGACCCTGTCTGTCTGCCCGACCCCTCAGGTGTGGGATCCCAGTCCAGCCACTCCTCGTCCCCCTGCCCCCCCGCTGACCCCCCCGCCACTGCGGCTGCTCCCTCTGCCTGGAGCCGGCACCTCATGCAGCAGACTCTCATGGACGAGGGGCTGCGATTGGCCAGGCTGGTGTCCCATGACAACGTGGGCCGGGTCAGCCCAGGAATGACAGTGGTGGTCCAAGCTGCGGGTGAGTTGGGGAAGGGGGGGTCAGAGGTGATACTGATGCGAGAAATGAATTCTGGGAATTACTGTTACTGATCGTACTGATACCCAGAGCCTATTGCTTTTTTTTCTTGCATGCCAGGATTCCAGGAATTCACAGACAGGGAGGGCCACATCTCTGTAATGAGGGCTCCCCACGTGTATTTATTGTGTTTTAGCACCTTGTTTTCACTTCCTGTTGAATGGAGCTTATAATGAAAGTTCAGAAGGGGTGACAGCAACCAAGTTCAATCAGACTGAGCAGTCACAAAATCACAACCACTTCTGACATCATTTCCTCTCCTAAAACGCTATAAATACTGTCCGCGATTCCCTTATTTACTTCGCATTTCTGTGAGCATTTGACCTTCAGCTCTGCAGCTGCCCCTTGGTCACCCCTCACTCTGCATGGTGGTCCAAGCCTACTCCTTCTTCGGCCAGGAGATTAGCCCTTAGCCCTGTTTGGTTAAGCCGAATTTTGATGAAACACTCCATAAAACCTTAAACTACACTTACTTCCTGGGTGGTGTTGTTCCTAGTGAATTCACCCTGGCATCAGTGGCCCAGGTGCACTATAATAGAAGACTTTCCTTAGAAACCTCTCTTTCGGTGTCTCATGGCTCAAGCTAAGGGAAACCACAGGAAAGGAGGGGTGACTCCTGTGAGTTGTTTTGGGGTTTCCTGCACGAGGTGTGCCCTGTCTGCTGCGAATGGGTGCCTGTCAGTGTCCTGCCCTGCGGGTGTAAACGTTCTCGGCTGTAGATCTTGCTGGGCCTCGTAGCGAGAGGAGAGGCTTGTTATGCACCGGTGCTGACAGACCTCGCACTGGTACTGGTGAACAGTTCATTCAGGATGACTCAAGAGCTGTACTCCTCTGTCAAGTGGCCTCTGTTTTTCTCATTCTTCCTTCCTTCTGAGGCAGATTCTTCTTCTTAATTGCCTTTTCTCTGGCTGTGCAGAGAGTCTCCTTCAGTGTGTTTCAGCCTGAGCTAATTCTAGCTTCAGCTGGGGGGAGGGGGGCGGCAGAGTGAGGGGGAGGCGGAGAGGTGGGGGGGGGGGTGTTGAATTGGAAACCCCCCCTGACGTCAGAGCAGAGGGAGACAGACGTGTGTCTGTGGGCGGGGGTTTGCAGGGAGCTGGAGGGGAGGGGGGGATGTGTGTGGGTGGGTAGTGGTGGGAGGGGAGTAACTGAGAGCTGCTTTCGCATGGCACAGTGGTGTAAAAATAAAAAAAGCTGTGGGCAGGGAGCTGGTTGCCATCTCAGATTCTTTTTTTTTTAGAAAAAGCAGGAGAATTATTTTATTTGAATATGACGTCTCTGCTCATCAGCCTTTCCCCTCTCTCCCCCTCCTGTCTCGCTCTGTTTCCTGATATTATGTGCTCCCTGATTCGGAAAGCAGCGCTGAAAGGCACCTTCCATGCATGCTGAAGGGGTCTGTTTCAAAGACCTGCACCCAGCTGCTCAGGCAGATTAAGGCATTATGATTAAGATGTTCACATTTCCCCAGCTGCAATATCTTGGGCATTTGTGTTCTGCTCTTTGGAAAGTCTCTGTATCGAGTCAGAGCCCTCCCATATTTAAAAGGAGACACAAAACACACCATCGATTCCTGGTATAGACCTGGTAAACGCACACGCATCTGAGCACAAGGCTGACCCACACCAGAGACAGCTGTATTCATCCCTGCTGAGATCTGTGCTTGTGCTGAGTGCGTATCACTGTGTGGGGATACTACAGGGTCAGACATGTACACATCCAGCATGAGAGCTGTTCTTACAGGGCACTGCTAAAGAAAAGCAGCATCTTTGAAATAAAGGTGTCAAGAAAATTGATCGTCAAAGAGCAGTAAAATTTGGTATGCACGCAGAAAGGAGCACGCTCTCATGGACAATGATGAGGATGGTCAGTGAGGGTCCAGCAAGCTCTGACCCACAAGGCTGCAGGTGCCACTGGGTTTCAGTCCTCCACTCGTCCTCAATTAGGTTATCATGAGCCTTTAACTGCAAAGTGTTGCTCTGCTGCAGGCCCACAGTGCACTGATCTCTGTCAGTCTGCTGTTCAACAGCACGCTCGGCTGTTTGCACGTTTTTGGGCTTACTAGTGGAACTAAAAAGACCGGACAGCGTGGAACAGGGGTTTCACAATGGCATCTGCTCCAGATAAGCCAAGGTGACTAACGTAGTTCAAGCAGGGAGCTGCGTCAGCATGCGTAGCCTGCAAAGGAACAAGTAAAGGTTTATTCCCTGCTGAAAAGAGAAGAAAAGAAACACAACGTTTTGGCTGTGATTCACGCCCGAAGAAGGCTCCACAGCTGAAACATTGTGTTTCTCTTCTTCTCTTTTCAGCAGGGAATAAACCTTTATTTGTCCCGAGGCGACTAACGTTGGGTTAGGGATTAACACACTGTTAAAGACCATGCGCAAGAGGGTGTGCCCAGACTGATCATCTGCACGGCCCGTTTCTTTGCAGAGCAGGAAGACAGAGCCAGCGAGAGGCGCCTGTCCCAGCACCGGAGAAGAAGCAGCTCCTGCAGTACCAAAGACGATTCGGATCACAGCGGAAAGTGAGAGCCCCCCACCTTCCCCACCACCACCTACCTACCCCACTTTCACCCTCCCCACAATTCATACCCCTACCCCCAGCCATCCTCTATCCAGCAATAATTTCCTTCTCTTCTGCCAAAACCTGTCCGGACCCCTCTGCAGTGCAACACAAGCTGCAGTAACACGGACCGGCCTGAGGGGGGGCAGCAGAGGGTCTGCCTCAAACCTTCCTTTAGAGATTTTTTTTTTCTGGTGCTATTATCTCTTTTTTTTTTTCGTGTGGTTCAACTTGTGTTCCCGTGGCCCTGGCCTGAGCCCGTGGGATTGGCGAATGGCAGCCGCAGCGCCTGGGAGCGTCAGGAAAACGCAGCGTCCTGCCCCGCTCACGGTTCGAGTCCCAGAGTGATCTGGAGCGCGCGAGCTGAGCGGGGGAAACCGCCGGAGCCCGGTGGTGGAGGGGCGACATGTTTCAGAGTCTGAAAAGAGCTGGAACGAGCTGAGGCGAGAGGACAGGTTGGCGAGAAAGTGAAAGCCTGGGGCGATGAGCGAGGAGAGCGGTTGTTACCGTGATAATTATACTAGTGAAGCAAAGCAGTGCACCGAGGGGGAGAAAAGACCTTAAGCCAGTGGAAACGCAGGGCAATTAGTGACTACAACGTACTGTGTACAGAAAAACTGTGCTAAAAGCGTCCATTAAAATGAAAACACACTTTGGTTAAGTCTCAGATCGGAGGCGCTGCCTGCTCATCTGATTCCGAAATCACAGGACAGTGTTGTGGGACAGAGGCAGGCGACAGAGGTAGCGATGACGACCTCGTCTGAGCCGACTCCTCGTGTTGGCAAGGGATCACGCCCGCTGAAGCCCATGTGACCTGCTGTGCCGGTGACCCCCCCCCTCGAGGCCAGGTCAAGCCCGGGTCACCGAACATCAGGGTTGTCCTGCCACTGTGTGAGTGCTCCTGCTGTCTGCCTGGGGGCTTCCGGGCGCTGATTGGCTGTCTCGGCTCTGACTGACGCTTGGGCCTCCGTGTCCCAGCAGCCCCCTGCATGCCAGCTGATGCGTCTGGCGAAACGCGGCTTTGGATTCGGGCTCGGGCACGTGCCGGCGAACCAACAGCACGCCATCGTCCCTCAGCGCTTTCAATGGCTCGTGCTTCGGTTTGGGTAGATCGGAGCTCCTCCTCTCGTTTCTCTGGGTGTTTTTCCACAGTACATCTATTTTTTTTCGGGGTTGTTGTTGTTGCTGTTTATAGTAGAAATTATGCAACCTATTTTGTGTCTGAGCTGTTGGCAGTAACTTTAGCCCACAGGGCTGGTACAAGTCCTTTGCTCACCAAGGAAGATTTGCCAAACAGGTACATTCTGGTTCCATGAAGAGTCAGAGTCTTCAGGATTTGCTCCAGCCACACTCTTGTCTGTCTTGTTTATTAAGACTTAGGCACGGGTCAACTTGACAAACCTGCTAATTTTGGCACTTCCAGGCCCAAATACAGCCCCTTGATTTTGGAGTACAAGCAAGACGCTGGTTTATAGCAAGCTCCCCTGCTACAGAAAGCCATCATCAAAGAGACACAGTTGGAACACCTGATCATCTAAAACAGCTCCACTGGTAGTAAGTTCAAAAACATCAGACTAGCCAAAATCATTCTTAACACACTTCTGGGCTGCCACCCCTGTATGCTACTGCAATACTCTGGTTAACTCAGCTGTAGCACAGCACAGTCATACCACTGGGTACCATGAGAAGGCACAGAGAGGTGTCAAGTAAGGCGCAAAGTTAAGTGTCAATAATCAATGCATAAACGTGATGAATCAAACGCTCCTGTCGGGCAGCTGGGCCTGTAAGGGAGAGTAAAGGGGTGAAGTGGTGTGGACGCTCAGTAGCCTTGTCTGCACTGACATTCAGCAATGGTCTGTGCGCAGGTCACGGACTGGTGTCTCTAAGCAGCTGCCCAAGCTCACAGCTCTCGAAATGAGATCCTGGCTTCCTTAGCCAGATGGGTCTCCCACCGAGTCAGTGATGTACCAATACACTACCCTACTGATTGTCCTGGTGCTGGGGGGCACGAGGGGGTCTGAGAGTCTCTTGCACCATACCCACAAGCAAACTCTTCAGGCCTGCACAGTAACTGCGACTCGGACTTGGATGACAAGCACACCCCTGCTCCAGTCCTCAGGACACTCCCCATCACCCGGCCGTGCTGAGAGAGGGCCGTGCCCTGGAACCAGGAGGGAACGTCATGGCACTACATTCACAGTACCGCCCTCACAGACACAGACAAGAGGCTGCCCCCGCCAACAAGGAAACCCAAGGGCAGGGTGGGGCAGGGGTGCAGCTACTGAGGCAAATAGTTGATTTGGTTAAGTAGCCAAGAGTGTGGCTGCAGAACAAATAGGAAGATCTGACCAGACTGGAGCTTGATACCCCTGGGTTACAGGAGTGCAAAGGAAGAGCGCCCCCTGGGTGGCTAAACCTGCCATTACACCTTTAGTTGCCTAGATCCTCTGGCTCGAGAGCATTAGACAACCTCTTGATTTTATTATGTTGTACAGTAGATTATTTATTTTGTTAATTTTCAATAAAAATTTATTTTATGGTTTACACGGTCAGCGTGCTCTTTCTGCGTATTCTTTCCTTCTTTCTTGTCGATCCCAGGGTTCCCGATCCACTGACAGAATAAGGTCTTGGTTTCGAAGTCGATCCCATTTTTTTAAATTGACTCTTATACCCCTGCAGACCCCCTCTCCTCACCCACAGATTGAAACAAATTCTCAAAGGTCAGCGTGGAAAACGTCTTGCTCTTTTTTGTACGACCCTGTCAAAGTTCTGTGTTCCTCAGCTGTGAAGCCAAGTCAGTCTCTGCTAATCCTCAACTGGTCAGTCTCACTGCCAGGGAAGAGGGAAGGGACAGCAAATAGAGTCACACACTGTCTTTCGCCACTATGAAGCCATAAAAGAAATGTGCTTCCCTGTGTCTCCCATTGGCTCTGTAGCTAAGGATCGGTGCCTGTGGCTGGAAGGTTGCCAGTTCAAATCCCGTGGCTGGCAGAGGAATCCTACTCTGTTGGGCCCCTGAACAAGGCCCTTAACCCCAACTGCTCCAGGGGTGCTGTATAAATGGCTGACCCTGCGCTCTGACCCCCAGCTTCTCTCCCTGTCTGTGTTGGGGTATGTGAAAAGACACATTCCTAATGCAAGAAATTGTATATGACCAATAAAGTGATCTTATCTTAAAAAGCAGATCCTCAAAATGTTACCTATTCATTACTTTTCTTTAAGTTACAGTGGGGCACCTTTCTCACCCAAATTGGCCCTGGTGTGAGTGTGTGCCCTGTGATGGACCGGAGTCCCATCCGGGGTGTGTCCTGTCTTGTGCCCATTGCCTGCTGGGATAGGCTCCGGCTCCCCCGCGCCCCTGTACTGGATAAAGGGGTTAGAAGGTGGATGGCTGACTCCCACCCGGCCCGACTGTCAAAACAACCCAGTGAAGTCACAGGGGCCCTGCCGGCTGGCTCTTTCACGCTCTTCCCCTTTTAAGGATCTTGCAACCTGCGGAGTTTGTTGTCCGTGCTGTTGCGTGCAGCCCTGGAGCTGCAGGAAGTGAGCTCCATCCACGGCACCTGGCGCTGCGCAAGGCTCGTCCCTCTGAGTCACCGTGAGTCACCCAGGCTGCTGATGTCACTGCAGCACCCTGCCCGAGGCCGTCCAAACCCCCCTGCCACTGCGCAGGGCCCGGGGCACTAAATATAGAAGCCCAGCAGGGCAGCCTGTGCAGACATCAGAGGGGAGAGAGTGTGTGCACTCGCTCTTCAATCCAGCTAATTCAGAGCTCGGGAAAGACAGGCTGTGTTGTCATTCATTATTTATTAACCTGGCTGAGGCTTTCATCCACACTGACTCGCACCAAATTATAACCTTGCATGACATAATTCAGCTATATCATATTTATAATGTACATTCTGAGCCGGCAGGTACATATAAAGAGCCGCGCACTGATCGAGTATAACACAGCTTGCACAGCAGGATGGCAATGTAATCAGTTAAGTAACCAGGCGAGGGAGAGAGAGAGAGGAGTCCATTTGCCATATGTACTTGTGCGGGCAGCCTGGTTTAGCAAGCAGCAGGATGACACCTGCACAGTGGTGTCAAGAAGGGCTGCAGGAGGTCCGATCTTCGGCAGTGGGTGGGGTCAGGTGGTGCCATGCTGGTGATTGCAGTTTGAAGGACTCTATGCCCCTTAGGAGTTAACAGCCGGGCCCTGGAGAGCTGTTTTACAGTTCTGTGCATTCCCATCTGGCCTATGTTTCTTCAAGGTCTCTGGAGTGAAGGTGTAACTCATGTATCCTACGCTTGGTAAGCAACATGAAAGGGAACAGGCGTCTTAGCTAATTAGGGATCTTGGCTAATTGCACGAGGCTGACCTAACTCCCTAACTTTCTGACCTTGCTTACACCTTATATGGTGACACACTGCTACTGAACAATAAATAAATCAGCGCATGTTTCGCATGAAAATGGTGCTCAAGCCTGTTGCTCTCCTTAGAGAAGCGAGCGAAAGGCGAGCCGCTGGCCAGTTCTGTCCTCCTCTTCATTCTTAGGATGAAGAAATCCCCAGCTCGATTCCCCAGGGTCCTTTGGTTTTCCTAGTTGAGCAAGTCCGTGAGGGAGATCGGGGGACCCTCGGGCGCAGTGGCAGCGGGTGAGCACAGAGAAGGTGCCTGTGCTGCTCTCAGTGCACACGCAGAGAGAACAACGGACAGGCACCCAGGGCAAGACAGAAAGATGGACAGGCAGCGCCCAGCTGGCCAGTACAAGGTGCACAGGGAGGGCGAGAGGAGGAACAGAGACGGCGGGGCGGTTGTGAGGCGGAGAAAGAGAAGGGATGAGAAATACGAACGCACAGATGTTCTCAGGCCTGATCGGGTCTGGAGCAGGGAGCTGACCCAAGAGACAGAGGAAGCTTGACGTAAATCCGATTAGATATAAATCAGATTAAATAAATTGAATTAAATATATAAATGAATGAGGGTTGTCACAGTGACGCAGTGGTCAGTGCTGCTTCACAACACTGCGGTCCGGGGATGAATTTGGGACCTGGGGTGCTGTCTGTGTGGAGTTTGCATGTCTTCCCCGTGTTTGTGTGGGCTTCTTCTGGGTGCTCCTGTTTCCTCTCACAGTCCAAAGCCATATTGGTAACTCAACTGGCTTTTTAGGAAAACTGGCCCTAGTGTGAGTGTTTATGTCCGTGTGTGCTTTGCGATGGGCTGGTATCCCTTCCAGGGTGTATCCTGCCTTGCACCTGTCGCTCGCTGGGATAGACTCCTGCTCCCATGAGGCCCTGAATTGGGTGAAACGCTTAGTTGGCTCAGTAGCCTAAAAATAATAAATAAATTAATAAATAAATTAATAAATTACTTAACTTCTAACAGTCTCTTTAGGATCTTTTTTTTTTCTGGCTGCATGCAGTTCTGTGCTTTACCACCTGTCTGGCTTTGGCAAGCCAGTTCTGCTCACAACGCAGAAGAGCCTGGGACATCCCTCCCAGACTGACCCCGCCCACACGCCCAGATAAGGTGGGCTCTCATTTCAGAATGTTGTCAGGAGAAATCCCTACACAAAAAGATGTTTATGCTTATGCTTACCTCGTTTTGCTCTTTGAAAAAAGTATAAAAGTATAAAAGTATAAAAACTATTCCTTTCATGCAGCACAATACTACGATTATGCTAGTAACCATATCACCCTGCAACTCACAACTGGCAACCCACAGAAGCTCAGCAGGTGTGAGCCTGGTCAGTAGCTGGATGGGAGACCTCCTGGGAAAAACTAAGGTTGCTGCTGGTGGGGCCAACAGGGGGCGCTCACCCTGTGGTCTGTGTGGGTCCTAAAGCCTAAAGCCTTAATAGTGATGGTGACACAATACTGTAAAAAGGCGCCGTCCTTCAGATGAGATGTAAAACCGAGGTCCTGACTCTCTGTGGTCATTAAAAATCCCAGGGTGTTTCTCGAAAAGAGTAGGGGTATAACCCTGGCATTCTGACCAAATTTCCCATTGGCCTTAACCAATCATGGCCTCCTAATAATCCCCATCTATGAACTGGCTTCATCACTCTGTTCTGCTCCACACTGAGAGTTGGTGTGTGGCAAGTATACTGGCGCATCATCCAGGTGGGGCTGCACACTGGTGGTGGTGGAGGGGAGTCCCCATTACCTGTAAGAGCTTTGAGTGGAGTGTCCAGAACAGCGTGATATAATTGTAAGCTATTATTACTATTATTACTTTACCCTGCACTCTACCCTCCTGTCTGTGCAGAACCCTCAGTGTACTGATTCTCCATGCAGATGTTCAGTGAGCATTTTCAGATGGAGCACAAGACTGCACTGGTGTATTGTCATGTGGGTTGTCTGGGGGCGAAGATGTCCAGGCGCTTCAAAGGCAGACCGCACCCCTGCGCCCCCTGTGTCTTGCTTTAAGCGGCCAGAGACTCCAATAGTCCTCTCCTGAAGGCTCAGCTGTGCTGTCTGCACTCTCCAGCCTGTGCAGTGTGCAAAGACAAGTGCTACGAAATTTCCAGATACACACATCACACCGAGGTTTTCACAGACTGCTGTGTCTCCATACGATCGTTGCTTCTATAGCTTTAACACATGGTTTTATGTCTTTTATGTTTTCAGGGCTTTAATGAGAAGCAGGGAATTTGGGAGCTCTATTTTTTAAATACCTGTCTCAGTGTTTGATTTCACAGCCACACAGCAGCTGTAACATTCACAGAATGCATGACTCAGTCTGAGTCACACTCTAGACTTTTTCCTTATATGTCCCTTGTTCATCACAGAACGCTTTGCTGCACGCCTGCTCCTGCGCTGAAGAGCCTTGCTCATACTGAGGGATGCCAGGTGAAGGAGGGAGTAAATGGTATTTGTGTGGCACAGCACCAAGCACAAACAAGACCAGACTCAAACACAGCAGTACACAGATGAACAATGCATTCTACTATACATTTAAAAAAATATACCACACAGGTGCTTGTGCAGAATGGCCATATTTACACAGCAGGAGCATGGATGTGTAGTGGGAAGAACAGAGAACACTGTTGAACTATCTTAGCCGTGGCCTAAGCATTCATGTCACATTGCTCAAGTTTATTATGTTGGTTGAACATCAGCAATCTAACATGCGACCATAACAAAGGCTACAAACAAGAGGAAGCCAATTGGCCCATCTACGTTGTTTTAGCTAATTCCTCTAATGAACTCATCCAGCCATTAGTTGAACGAAGTCAGGGTGCTGGCTTTAACAACATGGCTGGGTAGCTTGTTGCACTCTCCCACCCCCCTTCATGTAAAGGCACACCTCCCGTTCTCAGGCTTAAAGCACTTCTTCCACATTGCTCAACAACCAAGGTCTGAGTGATCATGTACTGGTTCATACAGCATCTTTTTCTGCTGCAGGGTCCTTCTCAAAGCAGGCCAGCACAAAGCAGAGAGGCACCGTGAGAAGCATGGACTCCGCAGCAGTGATTGCACTGGAGGTCTGACCCCATGAGCTTCTATCCAAACCACTGGCTCCTGATCCCCCTTTCCTGAAAAGATAATGCCCCCCACCCACTCCCAGCCTGCCCCGATTCCTCCTCTGCCAAGGCGCATGCCGGTGTCCTGCTGGGCTGTCAGGCGTGCCCACCCGCAGGCTTGTGGGGCTAGAGCTGGCAGAAGGCAGTGGCTTGTGGGGTAACACACCCGAGTGGGGGTGTTCACATCTTGCCCAAAAAGAAGAACAACCCGGACGCGGGTGTCGCTGTTTTTATGGGCTTGTGCAGTCCCCCACGTGCTCAGGCCCCCCCACCGTCTCACAGTCACGTCACACAAAATGGCGAGGGACGTGCGCCCAGGGGGCCGGAGGGGTAGGGCGCCCATTTTATCTGCACACGTTGCATCGTGGGATCTGACCTTTGCACGCTGAGGGCAAGTTGGTGCTGTAAACCTCCAAAGGCATTTTCCTTGGTCTTCCTGCGGGTTGGCCTTTCGTACAGAAGTGAAATGTTTGGACAGGCCAGTTCATTTGAGAACAGAATTCACTCTGCGTATTTGACTGGATCTGAGCTCGGGGGTCCACTGCGCCCTCGAGATTTCCACCAGGAGGAGGGTCGTGGTTTTTCTAACGACGACCGGCACTGCCGAGTTAGAAAGCCACGTGTGTCCTCTGACTGGAGCCCTGCGTTACTGTTTTCGTTTTTAATGTATTGCACTTGCCGTATGTCATCAATAAAGCAACCCAATCTAAATTTCCAGTTACGGGCATTTAATTGCACATCCACAATAACTCAGCTACAGAGGCAGTGGGCTGTTCTAATAAATGTGCTTATTGAAAATGTAAAAGATGCATAGCCTGTCATACCTAAGGATAAACATTTACTGTAGGTCAGCTTATTATACTTGGAGAAGAGAAAATATTTTTAACAGTAGGAGAGAGACAAAATTGTTTGAGGAACATTTAAGAGGTCTCATGAGAAACGGTTCTGTCCATTCTCAGTGATCTCCTTAGAGATAGTTCAGAATAACTTTAAAAATCAGAAGATTTTGCAGATGCAGAGATGTCACTTGTTTTAGAGAGAGGAGACAGAGGTGGCTGGAGGAAAAATGTAATGTACTGGTAGTGCCACAAGAGGGAGGTAAAGCTTCATCTTTCCAGTGGCTCCAGACAAACACTTGGAAGTGCGACTCAAGGAAACAAGCAATCTAAAGTGTTTTAAACCAGTGATGACAGGTAATTAAGTGACGGCCTTAACTGATCCACTTGTACAGACTCTGAACTCTTCCTGCACTCGGTCCCTGCTTTCAAAAAGACTCTACTTCTGCAGCAACTTCACACAGAGCTGCAAACGATCATATGAATCTATCATGCAATCTGTCGTATCAATCAATCGATCATATCAATCTATCAAATCAATCTATAATGCAATCTACCCTCAGTTTCTATACTAAGAGTTTCTTCTCTTTTTTGACGAGTAATAACAAGGGGTTGATTTATGGTGGGCAGACACAGTGACGGTATAGTGAAGGACATGGGTGTGTTGGCTTTGTCCTTCTGCAGAGGTCCAGTTGGTCACATTTCAACTTCCTCAGCTGCGTGAGGGCAGTTCAGAAACTCAGAAACCGGTACAGGGTTGATGCCTCTCCACCTTTTGAAAGCAAGTTGTAAAACCTGCATGAAGTGCAAAGCTGAAGCCAGTGAACCAGGGCTTCCCCTGTGTGCTCCTGTTTCCTCTCACAGTCCAAAGGCATACTGGTACAGTAAGTCAACTGGCTTTTTGGGAAAAGGTGTGAGGGAGCAGTGCTGGTGAAAGCAAATATTAAGATGTGAAAGGAAAAGGAGTCTAAGTAGTGTGCTTTCTTTCCCTATGAATAATAATAATAACTTTTATTTATAAAGCGCCTTTCCAAACCCAAGGTTGTAGCACATAGTAATGAAGAAAAATACAAAAATCACAATAAAAGTCAAAGAAAAAATGAAACAAGCACATACAGGTTATCATATAGACCGATCAGACATCGGCCCGAGTAAAAAGGTGAGTTTTGAGTTTAGATTTCAAGAGTCAGAGGAAAGGAATTCCGTGGAGCTCCGATGGAGCAGAGACTAAAAAGAGCACTGTGCCAAAGAGCCAGAGATGTAGTTCTGGGAATATCGAGCAACTGAGCAAAGCCTAAGGGAGGGAGGGTGTTCATTCATTCACTGCTGGCTGTGGCCATCATGCTCATGAATGCAATTCTAAAGCTTTGTTATAACCAGGGGACCCCAGAGCAGAACACTCCCCACTGTGCTGACACGCCTACACCCAAGTCCGAAACGGGGATCAACTAGCCTGACAAAAGAGGTAATAATATTCACTCACTCCAAGGTAGAAACAACTAACTCCTCTAACGATAATAATAATAATTGCTAACACTTATATAGCACTTTTCTGGACACTCCACTCAAAGTGCTTTACAGGTAATGGGGATCCCCTCCACCACCCCCAGTGTGCAGCCCTACCTGGATGATGCAATGGCAGCCATAGTGCACCAGTTCTCTCCCCACACACCAGCTCTCAGTGGGGAGGGGAGCAGAGTGATGAAGCCAGTTCATAGATTGGGATTATTAGGAAGCCATGATTGGTAAGGGCAAATAGGAAATTTGGCCAGGAGACAGAGGTTACACCCCTACTCTTTTTGAGAGACGCCCTGGGATTTTTAATGACCACAGAGAGTCAGGACCTCGGTTTTACATCTGAACCAAAGGACAGCACTTTTCTAGAGTATAATGTCCATCTCTATACTGGGGCATTAGGACCCACACCGACTGCAGGGTGAGCGCCCCCTACAGGTCCCACTAACACCTCTTCCAGCAGCAACCTTAGTCTTTCCCAGGAGGTCTCCCATCCAGGTACTGACCAGGCTCACACTGCTGAGCTTCAGTGGGCTGCCACTTATGAGTTGCAGGGTAATATGGCTGCTGGCAACAAAAATGTGTGACAACAAGGGCTGGTCAATGTAGGTCTGGGAAGAGGAGATCCCTCACTCCAGAGCAGGGGCACGGGGTCAGCAAGCATGGGCTTGTGAGTGAGCAAAGGATCAGTTACATCACATCCCTGAAACCAGTGGCCCATTTCCACTTACATGACCGTTTGAGAGAAGTCACTTCCTGTGACTAACTTAGTTCTCTTTTTGTGATCTGGGGCATGCCCCTTCCTGCTAATGACTATCAAAGAGGAACATTGTATGTGCGTAACCATTCACAGACTTGGGCTCAAAGGTTCCGAAAGCTGCATCTCAAGAACAGAGGTCTTTGAAGAAAGACTGGACACCGTTTTGAGTTCAGGCAGTGTGTAGTTCATAGAGAAGGTTCTTCATGGTGAAAACCCTCACAACATGCTTTTAGCACTTTGCAATAGACCTCAACAGAAGAAATAACTGAGTATCAATCTTAACAGCACTATTAACATACTGTCACAGTCAGTAGAAAAAATATTCAAACCCATTGTTCATTTTCATGCCAATCTAAAGCACCAATCTCCACAACCAGCAGGAAGGGTTTAACATGTGGTGTAATTTGTAGGTTATTACCAGCAGTAGTGAACAGCTGTTAAAAGGAGTAATCTGCAGATATGCCTCACCCACTAGTCACAAGGCCAATGACAAACAGGAGTCCAGTCAGCCCCCTCTAGCTGGGTTCAGCAGTTAGCTAATTAATCCAAAGATCTCATGCAGCTGTCATGTGAGCCAAACCAGGGTACTGGTTTTCGACAGCATGGCTAGGTAACCTGTTTCACACTCCCACCACCCTTTGGGTAAAGACCTGTTCTCAGGATTAAATACACTTCCACACAGTTTCCCCTTGTGCCCTGTGGTTCGTGTTTCACTTCATTCTGGAGACGTCCACTGGGTTGACAGCTAACAGGTCCAGTTATTTCTGCCTGTCAGTGTAGGAAGGAAATTTCCCTCAGCCCCAGAATGCATCTCTTTGCTGTTCTCCCGCCTGATCACACGGCACCAAATATCTTTTCTACAACGTGGTGACCAAAGTTGTACACATTATCCTAAACAAGACCTTACTATAGTTCATTATACAATTCTAACATCGCTCGCATTATGTTCTATGTTTATAAATATGTATTCTAACATGATGTTTGCCATAACAGGAAAAACTAGGGAAAAAATCTTCCTGGCTTCACGTGTGTGTTGTGTTTGCTTCAGCCCTACAAGGTGCTTACAAACTACGCACGTTTTGGCTGGATGAATTCTTGAGGTCATTGTTCCTAAAAGCCAAATGAGCGACGTGGGATGGATGTGGCTCCTTCACAAACGACTGTCTCCTGCAGATTTTCTCCAGAGAGTCGAACTGGACAGCCGGCCTGCTGGTGTCAGATATCAGCTCCACCCCGCAGATCCATGTGACTGACGGGCCCGTTTCCATCTCAGGCAGTTTCCACGGGACGACGACCTGACGGAGCGCTTTCGGGACTTACAGTTACATAACCACGAGGACGGGAAAGCTCACTTCCCTTCAGAACCACGCAAAGCAAAACCCGGCGATTTGCGCATAAAAGGACGATTCCACAGCCTTCCAAGTGGTCAGCAGAATTGAGAAATAACATAAAACTGCACACTCCTTTAGCATAAAAGGCAAAACTCCGTAGTGACCTACTATTACTGAACAATAACTTATCGGTCTTTTCTACTTTTCGTTACGAAGGAATAGACACTCGTCCCAGTTTCGAGAAGTATTACTACCTATCCAATGGTTAAAATAAAATAATTCAACAACAACGCACTTGTTTTAAAGTATGTGTGGCCTGAAATCAGCTTGCACCTATGGCATCAACTGTCAACACGCGTGGAGTGGTGTTGCTTTTCAGATTTGGAGCAAAACTGATACCGCTGCCCAAAAAAAAGGTTTTGTTTATATCAAAGGCTCGGCTGCTCTAAATAAATCGCGCTGTTTGAGCGGTGCGCACGCACCTGTGTCCAATGCAAAACCAGAAGACGGGAAGTGATGCTTTTTGGGGGGGGGCGAATCCAATTGAGGGAGGAGAGGGACTAGGAAACCACTCTGGTCAAGTGACGTCACCCTCGGGGTTTTTTTTCCGCTTGCTGATCTGGAAGCCGAAACTTTCTCCCATCTGCAGACGGTAATCGTTTTGTCGACTCGCTTGGATTTTTGACTGCTGAAAAAGGTGAGACGCGTCTATAGTTCGAACGTAGCACTTTGTTTCGGTGGGTTTTAAGGATTTCTCTCTCTCTCTCTCCCTTTTTTTAAAAAAATTCTTGGAAACCGACTTGTTGGTACTTCGGCTGCTCGACTCGGGACAAAAAAAGTTTGCGGTCGAGAAGGAAAATGGGGGGTATTTTGTGTTTATCGGCAGTGGATTGTAAAGGACGCCGTAAACTGCGACGAGGAAGGCGGCTTCTTGGTTTAAGTCCTGTTTAGGTGGTAGAAGCGGAGCGGTTTCTGCACTGCGTTGCCGTGATCGTGTGTCTTTGCTGAACTGAGCGACATGGCAGTATCACTGCTGCCTGTTTCAAAAATTATATCGTAGTTTTATTTTCCCTGGGGCCCGTCGAATCGCTTTGTCGCGGCTCTCGGTTTAATGGGGGAACAGCTATATTCCGAATTAAAACGACTACAAAATCGAGGACTGTTACTTCGACTCTTTCGGGTATCTTTGGTGACGGGGAATTGGGCAGTGAGTAGCACTTCGGGGAAACTTTTTTTTGGGGGGGGTGGTCGGTTGCGAAGCGACTCGCAGCCTCCGAAAACATGTCTGTCGACGCAAATATATTGGGGAAACAAAAGTCTCAAAAGGAGAATTAGTGTCCAGCACGCTACAATGCAGGACGTGGCTTGCTTGAATAATGTTTGTGTTAATCGATATCGAGATGCGGGCCACGTTCTAAGCACAGTTTTAAAATCCCCGTTAATCTCTAGTGACTCCCGTTGAGTTTAAAGATACAGAGTTGTAACATCCCTTGTGTTTTCAATTATATATTTCGAGTTACTCGGACTTTTTCGACGTCACACTTTAATAAAGGTATAAAAAGTGACGCTGATGGTTAATTTTGGTGAAATACTGTTAGGGCTTTCGAAGTTTTCCGAGCACTGCCCGTGTCCGGTGTGGTATTTAAAATTGCCCGCGTAGTGGTTTAAGTTTTTTTTTTTGCAGTTCACGCAGCTCAACCTAAAATCGTACACGCCGGAAATCTTTGAAAAGGTGGAGAACATGAAACTGCGAAAACCTAACTGTTTTTTCGTGCATGGGTGCTGTGGTTCTGTACTCGTAAAAGAAAATATCTTGGAATGCGCTTCTGGCAATCCGGTTTCTGAGTCACGGCCGGGGTGGGCGCTTGTGGGTTGTCACAATCAAAACTTAAACACTCTTAAGGCCGGTTTCACAAGACTGAACTCCAGTGGATCTCGAAATCGTTCTTCAGGCCTCGCTAGAAGCGTCTGTAAAGTGACTTTATCGAGTGCAGCAGGCAGTTAATTCTTTTGTTGGCCCAGAGACACCCAGCACAGTGACCGGTGTCGAGAATCAAAAAAGTCCCGCAGCTGTAAACCAAAGAAGATTGTGGCCCACCTATGCCATTTGGTACCAAATAGCTAGTCCGTCTCAAGTCCTGACGTCGGTGAAGAAAAGTGGATCGGCTCCAGCGACAACGTTGGGTCGTTTGTTCCAGACTCCCACAACTCCTTGTGTAAAGAAACGCCTTTCGGGAAGGTGCTGCAGTGAACCCTGAAGTAACGTGAGGTCTGCTGTTACCTCCTCTTTCAGCCTCCCCCCCCAGAGCTGTAGCAGCACCTGGTGGAATTTGCGTCTGTTTTGCCCCTTCGTATACGGCCCACCTCCTGTCCGGCAGTTGCTAAACCGTGCTCCCCTCGTCTCTGCAGCCAGGACTGTTTTACTCCCAACGTGCGGCGCGTGGGCTTGCTGGGACAGGAATTCGGTCACGTGTGTAAACGGACTCCGACGCGTTCGTTTGTTCAGAACAGGTTTTTCGAAATGGAATTCTTCAAGTGCAGTACGATACAGCAGGGGTCAAGGATGACGCGTGACGCCCCTGAAAGCAGTCCCGTCATTTCAGATGGGGGAAGCGAAGCTGCAATTGCTCGTGTTTCATTGAGATTCGCCAGGCCTTCCCGTCCGGTGTTTCTAATGCCTGTGAGCTTGCCCAAGACCCTACAGAAGCCAACAGCCTGTAAATGAAGCCGTAACGTACCACTTAACATTCTTTGTGGTTGAAACAGCAGCATCAATCATTCAGTTTCTTTGCAAGCCACATACATAATTGGGTTCAGCTGGGATTTACAGATTTATGGCGGAGACAGTAGGCTGCCTTCTTGGTGCTGTTGGGGCTGAAGCCATATGTAAAACGATCATGTTCTTTTCTGGTTTGGAGCATGGCGGAGATCTTTGTTTGGTCACGACTGATTTCGGCATGCGGGTTGTAAAGATCCAGAGCGCTTTAGGGGATCCGAGAGGGGCGTATGTCAGCCTTTATGTGGAATACGTTAACTGTCCACATTCCAGTCCAGATTGTACGCTGTGCGGAGGACCAGGTGTTGGCAGTGTGTCATGTTGGGTGGGATGGTGCCAGGACATTGCTGAGCTTCGTTAGTGGTATTATATGTACAACGGAAGGGTTGTGGGGGTGTGGAACAGCTACTGTTCAAGTAGATATCCTGGAATCTTTCAAGGAAAAGCTGGATGAACTCCTGGGACCAATTCACTGCTGACTGCTGGATGAGCTGAATGGCCTCCTCTTCTTTGTAACATTCCTCTGTTCCAAACTGTGCCCCTCTAGTTCTTTTGGGTGCTAGTAAATAACTGATCGAAGGACATCGTCCCTGCGTTGGGGGGGGGAGAGATGCAGATCTCTTCGTTTCAGCAGCCCGGTGATGCGCAGGTCTCCTCGTGCCCACCTCCTCCTTCCGTTCCCAGTTGGCGCAGACCGCTGGACGGGCCGGTGCTGGTTTTGAAAGAAGGGGCCCTTGCACAGAATCCCCAAGAGGAGCCGTCCGCTCTTTAAACCCACTGTCGATCAGGCGGTTGTGGAAGGGGACCCGCCCTGTGGCCTGTACCCCATCCTGTGAGCTGGGGGCTGTAGAGCCCCCCCCCCACTCCCGATCTAGGGTTTCAGACAGATGACTGCCGTGATTGTTAGGAATACATGGAGACAGACCGGTTTCATGTCAAGCCAAGCTGATGTAATAAATGCAGAACTACTAAATGGGAAGCTTGACACTTCTGTGATACTGTATTAGTAAGACCATTATAGTTGCACAAAATTCTACGTACTGGGTGTTTTCTCACTTTCCTCAGTGTTTTTGATAAGCGGTTTCTTTTAGGCGGGTTCTAAACAAAAGATCCTGCTCTAGAGAATGGAGGCAGTGTGTGCCTGTTGAGACCTTAAATATTTGCAGCTTGATTCACACTGGTACCAGGAGAAGCCAGGAACTCCTGTCCTAATCTTTCCATCTCTCCTTTCAAGCTCCCACCCAGCTGGTGTGTGAAATGAGCTGCTGGGTTCTCCTCGCACCTCGGTCTAACGCCAGTGGGCCGGCCGGACACGTTCACGCCTCTGTGCCAACAATCGGGCATCGCAGAGGAGAGCGGGCGGCCAGTGCCGTCTCCGCCAACTCTCTGAAGTCTTCCTGCCTTTTTTTTTTTTAACAGCTGATGTTTGCACTAAAGCAGTTCCCTGTACAGTCAGATGACCTCTCCCTGCGAAACTTCTGCTCCGGCGATGTGAGATCTTGAATGTGGCAAAGGCTGTTTGTCACGACGTGCTTACCAGTGCTTGCTCAGGCCGGTGGTCTTGAGGACAATGTGGCCTGATTCCTAGTCCCGTTCTGAAAGCTCTTCAGTGCACTCGTTCCAGTCCCTGCCAGAGCACCCCTGGGTGTTACCTAGCTCGTTTAACACTGCCAGCAGGGCGCTAGTTCGTTCTGCGATCTCTGTCCACGGGTCAGTGTCTGGACTCATTAAGCCAATAATTGGTTCAGTTGAGAACCAGCAGTCGGGGAGGAAACAAAGGCCCTGTGTCTTTCCAGGAAGAGTGAAAGATGCACTTGTTGCAGTAAGTCCCAGGAAAGTAATCTTATCAGTTTAATTTGTGATTTATGGATCAACGGAACAAACAAGATTATGTCCGTGATCAGGAGAGTGTTCATGTCAAATCCTGACTCCCCCCACCCCCATAGTCTTCAGCTGCTGGCCAGCTGCCCATCGCACGTCACGCACGGAGGAGTGGGCACCCTGCCCTTCCTGGAAAACAAGCTCTGTCTGCCATTTCCAACGCTCCTCGGACTCTAGTGCGGTACAGAGCTGTCGCGCTCCTCGGAGACTCCGCTCCGCGAGAGCCCAGACAGCCTGTCTCTCCCCCTGGCGTCTACGGCGCGGGGAAGGCAGCCTGCTCTGTGCCATTGCAGCGCCTCTGTTTAGTGCTTCTTGTGCTTCGTTAACCATTAATGAGTTAACTGACTCCAGTGCCAAAGGTCCCCTGTAAGTATTCACTGGAGGGGACTGCCGGGGTGGCCCAGCCCTGGACTGGACTGCTCCTGCGCCGGACTGTGGCCTGGGAGAAGAACCCCTCTGGACTTGAGGCAGGGATGTCGTGTTTTACAGGGGAAGGTCAGCAGTTATATCGCCCTGCAGCTGGCATCTGGCTGTCCTCTGAAGCTCTACAGGTGTGAGCCTGGTCAGTTCCTAGAGAGGAGACTTCCTGGGAAAGCCAAGGTTGCTGCTGGAAGAGGTGTTATTGGGACCAGTAGGAGGCGCTCACCCTGCGGTCTGTGTGGGTCCTTATGCCCCAGTTTAGTGACGGGGATGCTACACGGTAAAAAAAAAAGGCGCTGAAATTCGGATGAGATGTAAAACTGAGATCCTGACTCTCTCTGGTCATTTAAAATCCCAGGGCATTTCTTAAAAAGAGTAGGGGTCTTATCCTGGTGTCCTGGCCAAATTTCCCATTGGACCCTTGCCAGTCATGGCCTCCTAATAATCCCCATCTCTGAACTGGCTCCATCACTCTGCTCTCCTCCCCACTGAGAGCTGGTGTGTGGTGAGTGTACTGGAGCATCATCCAGGTGGGGCTGCACACTGGTGGTGGTGGAGGAGAGTCCCCATCACCTGTAAAGCGCTTTGAGTGGAGTGTCCAGAAAAGCGCTATATAAGTGTAAGCTATTATTCTTATTAATTATTAAAAGTTGAGTCACAAAAACTGTGAAACGGATTCACAGGAGCCCCTGTGTAAGGAATCCTTATTAAGTTGCAGGGGCTTGTTACCAGCTTGCAGATGCACAGATCCCATCTGGATGTAGTGCCGTCACCGGTAGATTCTCCTCTTCCCAGAGGGAGTGGGAAACAGTTTTGTTTCTCGGTGTAAATGGGGTAAATTGTGAACTGCGACGCTAGCCTGGCTGTCTCCTCTGTGTGAGGGATGGACAGGAGTCCTGCTGCGTAGCTCCGGTTTAACGAGCCGTGGCCGTGGGAGGTCAGGTTGCTGCCAGTGGCTGGATTGGGGCGCGTGCGTGTTTGCCGTTGTCTTTTTTTTTTTTCCCCCTGCGGCAGTCACATTTGCATCTCTCCGTGTGTCTTTGTACGCGAGAGGGAGACGGAGAAATCCCCAGTGTTATTTTTGGTTCCGGTTCAGAAGATGTGCCAGGATTTCATTTCCTTCAGAAGCGTCTGCGTGTCTGCGTGTCTGCGTGTCTGCGTGTCTGCGTGTCTGCGTGTCTGCGTGTCTGCGTGTCTGCGTGTCTGCGTGTCTGCGTGTGAGGGGGCTTCTCTCCTGGGCTTCTGCCTCGGCTGTTTCCGAGGGGGTTCTGCACACAAGGGTCCCCCTGTGGTGAAAAGCGAGCCCCTCAACATGTCGTCTTGTATTCCAGGGAACCTGAATCAGGAACCATGGCTGTGGAAGGAGGGATGAAGTGTGTGAAGTTCCTGCTCTTCTTTTTCAACTTCATCTTCTGGGTGAGTCAGTGCTCTCTCGGCGGAGGCCCCCCGGTATTCCAGCGGTCCCTCTCCGGAGGTCCTGCTCGCCAGCGGGGTTACAGCTGCTCAAGGAAACAGTCTTCACGCCGCCCGGGGCTCGTTTGACCAGTCCGTCAGGAGGTCCCATGTCAGCCTTTGCTGATCAAACTCGCCCACAGGTTTATTTCCAAGAAGCTTGTAAAACGATCGATCAGGGGATGTGCTTCATCATCGTGCCACCAGATCCTGAGCTGGTATACGGCAGCACATGCAAGTGGTGGCCCCTGCATTGCAAACAAGATCTGCCGGTTTCATGAAACCGAACTGCTTGTTTTGTGAATTGGTGCATCTTAAATTTCTCGCTCACCCTGGCAAAAGGCAGTTCTGGCAGTCTCGTGAAGTCGCTCGTTTAAGAGGTGCCAGAATTAATGACTGTAGCAGCGTACTGTATACCGTGGTTTGCAAACATACTACATCATCTGTGGCTTTTTTGGGGGGTGTTGCATGTGTGTGTGTGTACAAAAATATCAGAATTTTTTGCACGGTCACCTGATCTGAAACCAAGTCAAATCGGAAAGAGAGCCGTGCACAGAAGTGTACGAGTTGAAATATTTCATTTAGCCATTTCCTGAAAGGTGACAGGATATTGGCTTCCGTAACGTGGACGCCTAGCTTGTTCCAGACTCCTTCAGCATTTTGGGTTAAGAAGTGCGTCCTGTTCTCAGCTTTTAAATGCCCTTTCCTGTAGTTTTCATTTGTCCACTAGGATGACTCAGTCAATGAATACCTCCGTCAAGGTACTATGTAGCCTGTTCTTTTTAGTCTTGAACAGAGAATACTACAAGGTGACCTGACTGAGGAACTCATCGACTGAGTCTTCCCATTTCCTTTAGCTTGTAAAGGCTTTTAAACCGAGGAGAAGTCTGACTGCTCTTCTCTACTGAGAGAGAGACGTCTCCTAGACTGACTCCAGACCAGCAGGTTTTTTTTTGTACCTTTTATGTGAGGCGACCAAAATCTTACACCATATTCAAAGTGACTTCTTAATAATAGTCTCAATTTTAACGTAATGCCCCCTTCTTCAAATGCTGTACCTTTAACTACGTGTCCTAAAGGTTTCCCAGATATTGCCGTAGCCAATAAAATCAGGCCAGGACCGTGCGCCAAGCGGTAGTATTTGAGGCCTTTTCCGTCGCGCTCTGTGTGCAGAGCAGTGTGAACCGGCGCCAGAATGAGTCTGGAGCGATGGAAAAGCAAATAGCTGGAGCTCGCTGACCTTGGCCCGGCTGGAGCGCCCACGTTTCAGTAGAGCGCCCGGCAGAGACTGGGGCGTCTCCAGCTGGAAGCCGCTCTTGTGAAGAGTGTGGTTCCGGTCGGGCAGCTGCTGTCCGATCCAGAGCGGTCCGGACCTGAAGGCGGCGTCACCGGTGGGTTTTCGTACCGCCAGGACTATGGGGGAGTTCTGTAGTAAAGAAGCTCTTTTGAGGCAAGAAGCTGTGTTTTGGCAGTGTAATGTCGGACTTGTCACCCCAAGCGGCCCTCTGTTTAGTGTAGCGTTTGTCCAAGGAGCCGCTAACGAGTTCCCAGCCACAGAGTCCTCAGCTAGGCCTGCGGCACGCTGACACCATATCCTGTTGCTAAACTTGTCTTCTTCGCAGCAGCTTTTAAGAGTAGGCCTGCCTCCTTTTCCTCGTGTGTGTTAAATCGCCACAGCCTAATGCAAAGCCAGTTATTTTGTAAAGCGCTTAAACCTCATAATTCGAGCCCCTGATGATTTTCGTGTTCCACCTGGTGAAAGCTAGAAACACCTCTGTTGTTAACTGGGAATTTTAAATAGTAAGAAAATGGGGCCACTGGATTTAACCATTAATTAGAATGCAAAAGGTGCACATCTTAATGAAATTAAGTTAAGGTTACGGTTGTTCTTGAGAGCACTAATCGGAAAGATGCTCCTCGATCTTGGGCTGCCAAAGCTCTGGTCTCTTCCTGGTTCTTGCGGCGGAGAGAATGTTTCTCTGAGGGCGGGTCGTGTTTCGCTTGAAAGCAAGTGGACGCGCGAGGGTGCCTGTTCAGTGGACTGTTGTCGGATACTGGCCGGAGTCGGCAAGCAGACGTTTTTCACTCTGGAACAGCAGCTCCCACTCCTGCAGCTCTGCTTTCTTTCAGTTGATTAAAAGCCCCGTCAAACCCTGAATTGGTCACCTATTAAGAGCTGCTGAGCAGAAATGAGAAAGAAGCCATATAATAAGCAAGTCCGGGGGAGAAGCATGGAGCTTTGTGTACTGGAAGCTTAGCAGCAACAAACACAATGAGCAAAAGTCAGGGGCTTTCAAGGGACATGCCTGTTAGTGCTTGCTTGTGCTCGGATCTGTGCTTGGACAAAAAAAAAAAGACCGGCACTTCCTAATGCACGTGCAAAAAGAAAGAGATCAGCTCGGGTACCTGTACTGTGCAAGCGTACGTCAGTTTCTGCCAAGCTGTGCTGACTTGTTTGTTTTTTTTCACACTTCATGTGCAGCTTGAGCTTCTTGTTCTCTTTCACTCCGGAAATGATTGTTAGATGGCAACAAGGAGTGTGTGAGATATGACCAGGCTTTGCTTTTATCTTTTTCATCTGCACAGCTGTCAGTCTACAGCGATACAGCAGTCTGCACTTTTGCTCAGCGATCGTTATTTTCCTCCTCGGCTTCACAGAGCTTCACAGTTTGGCCTCTTCTGCTTTATAGGCTTCTTTTTCACCCAGGTTTTTTCCCCATCTAGTTTATCTCCAGTCCTTCTGCTGCCTCTATCCTGTGCTTCAGCAGGTGCGATTAGTAAAGGTGCTTCCTGCTATCGCAGTCCGAGAAGGGAAGCGAGGGACCTCTGTGCTGATTTGCAGGGGCAGCAGTGTTCCTCGGAGGTCGCAGTGAGCCACCCCAGGGCTTTGCATAAGCCCCCAGGCCCTGTACTATCCCAGCCCTTCACTGGGATAGTATACTGGAAATTGAGCAACTGCAGTGCAGCTGAGCGCTGAATCATGTGGCTGCAGCGCTGCTCTGCTCTCGGGCCGCTCGCTGCTCCACGTGGTTCGTTTCCGGGCAGCAGACTTACTCAGCTTTCCTTTCAGGGGTGGGAGGGAGCAACAGGATGCAATTCCTGGAGACGGGAGACCAGATCTGGAGCGCTGGGCAGCTCCGTCTGGCTCTGATCTGCCATTGATTGTTTTCTGGGATGTGGCTGTTGGGGAGGATTTTAAATGATCTCCCGGACTTGGTGGCTGGAAGAGAAAGGGTGGGGTTTTTCACATGGACTGCTTGGCTCTGCTCTGCACAGCTGTTTGGCTGTTCACGTCGCGTGCTCTACCTGGAAAAGCCTCGCCCTGACTTAGTTCATTAGCGGGTGCTGGGATGAACTCCTATCCTTAATTGGAACTGGGACGGCTCCTTAATGCTGATCTGATGCTAAATCACAGGCACCAGCCCAGCCCCTGTCAGAACTTGTGATCCCAGTAAAGCAATAACGTTTTCATCAGTCCCGGATCATCTCGGATCCAGTCCCAAGCTGGAATGAAGTGCTCTTTTTTTCTGAAAGAGGATTTAAAGGTGTGAGAGTCCAGGTCTGTGAGGCCTGATTGGTCGGCAGCATCCACTCACAAGGTCGTGCTGGGACCGGTGTGGCCAGGTGTAGAGTTGGGGGAAGGTACATCAGGGTGTGGATTATAGCCCATGGGCATCTGCTAGAATTTTGTGCATGGCTGACATTTCGGCTCCAGGCTGGACCATTCACCCCTAAATCAGGATAATGCAAATAACAGGCAAACGTGTCTCATAGATGACGACAAAGATTATAGCTGTACAACAACAAAACACCTGGAAGAACTAGCGTCATGCTGGTGGCCAATTAACAAATACCCGATAGCCCTGATTAGGATGTCAAAGGGGTCCGACTTCATTTAAATGGCAAAAACAAACCTGTTGGAGCTGGGGGTGGGGGGCGTGCTCATTGAACAGCATCAGTTGAGCAGCGATGTCAGTCTCACTAGTTTATTATTGCTGCTGATCTGGCCGGGGCTTCAGGCATCGGGTTCAAGCTAGAAAGCATGGCTGGAACGCACAGCGAAGTGGCACAACGGAGGAGAAGTTATCAAACAGGAGCTGCTTTGTGTAGATTGGCGCAGTTTAGATCGGGCCTAGAGAAGTTTGTTCAGATGGCCGATTCTAGCAATAACCTGTGGTTTTCAAGGGGAGAAAGCTCATTGCAAACATGCAGCATAGGCCGTTGGGAAATAAGAGCTTCTGTAACGTGGTAAATACCACCATCGGGGCTGAAAGAACAGCCTGGGAGGGCTTCAGTAATATTCAAATGAGTACTGCTGTATTTTAAAAGATCAGGGCAGATTTGCATTGACAGGATCACTTGTGATATCAAAATGGTCATAAAAAACACCTGATACTACCATCCTCCAGCTCAAAAACACACTTATCTCCAATCTCCTTTACTCACAAATGGACTGATCCTGGGCACTTTGCCCTGAGTCAAACCTGCCTTTTTAAAGTGACAAACAATATTGAGTGTTAAATGTATATGCAAAAGCCCGAGTGGAACCCGAGCCCTGTGTTTTCAGAATCTGTGACCTCGTTTACCAAATCCAGGCTTATTATTATGAGTTTACGAATAAGGTCCATGAGTACTTTGAAGGAGCCACTGCCAAGATTTCTGTGTGTTTTGCTTTTACAGATGCGACCTGTGTAACCTCAGGAGATTTATAAGGATTGAGTTAGCCCTGAAACGCTAGGAGACGGGCTTGCATACATCTGTATTCTCTATACTGCTGCTCTCCCTGTTGTGTGATTCTTACCCTGCAGTGTGCGGGACCCTTGTTCCTGCACAGGAAACGGGCAAGACTGCAGCATGTCTCAGCGTTGCACCATGTTTGCTCTGGGGGCCCGGTGTCACGGCACAGCTTGCGTTTCTTCCTCCAGCAGCTACTGACGAGCCCTGCCGCAAGACGGCGTGAAATAAGCGTCATCCAGAAAAGTGCTACACAGGTCAAGGAAGAGCACGTGTTATCGACCTGGTTCTTCCTCTTGAATGAGGCCAGGGGTCATTTGTACAGAGTTACGGGACTAGCTGCTAGCGGTTGTGCAAAGCGCCAACTGGTTTTTAAAGCTGAAATAAGGCGACTCTGTGCATTTACCACTGAAACCCGAGAGTTCCTCCTCACGCTGTATGGGACACATGACACTAAGCACTCTGTTCAGTCTGACCACTGTTAATCTGTACTTAAATCAGGTGGTGAAAACGGTTTATTGCGTCCCCCTGCGTCTGATCCTCTGTGTAAGGCCCCCCCAGCTTTGTAAATGCAAAGGATTACTGTGGCGTCCCCTCTCAAAGTGAGCAGCACTCAACAGCCGAGCTAGTGGCAGTGGTTGGAGCTGCAAGCCCAGTTGGGTTGGACAACTGACAGAAATCCTTGTGTAGTTACCCTGAGAGAAGATTGTGGAAGGTGGTTCATCCAGGTAAACAGCTGCTCTTGTTTGGCTAGTCAGATAAGGACGCTGGCCACACCCTGGCCATTAACTCTCTCCGTGAGGGATCAGCTGGTGCGGGGAAGGGTTGTGGAGCAGGAAACTGCCTTCCTGGGAAAGAGGGGCGGATTCAGGCTGGGCAGCGGTAGCATGACGTTCTCGCAGTCGAGGTGCGTGCGTTTTGTTGAAGGAGGCTTTGCCGTTCTGTGCTCGTCCCGTTTCGCTGCCAGTTATTTCCACACTCCCCTGTGTCTGGGTTATGTGTAACTCCCTGCCGAGCCTGCCTGCCTGCCCTCCCTGGAAACAGACTGGAGAAAGCCTATTCTGGGGACTTTGAAGAGCTTTAAACCTCCAGTTCAAGCCAGACGCTCCAGTCTGACTCCAACCCAAGGATGCCCTTTACTGAGACACAGTGTGACCTGTCACCGATGGGGACCTTTATCTTTGCAGCTGGTGGAGCCTCGGAGCTATTTTAGAGAGCCTCCGTCTCGGTGGTTTCTCACCCTCTCCAGCTGATCCGGTGCTTTCGGGGTTCTTTAATCCCAGGACGCGCTGGGCTGTGGAGTTTTGAACATGGAGAAATTCCGGCTTGTGGAAGATCTAGCTTTCACCGACGCAGTAATGGCCCAAAACAACAACAAAAAAAAAACAAAGAGACCATTAAGCATGCATGCGGGTTTACGGGAGAGTTTGTTACTTCATTTCAAAACCGGAATTCAGATGTCAAAACAGGCCGTGTAAGATTCGCCACAACATGTCCTAATTTCCATGATCTCTATCAAAAATACTAAGCAAATGATGGAAGAGGCAGGAAAACCTCGTTGCGTGATCAGCAAACCTTTATCTGATCCCATTCCCCTGAAAGAGAGACCCGTCAGCCCAAACTGTGGGCGATGGTGTGTAGTTGACTTGATGAGCCTCTGAAACTTGGCTGCTCTTGGGGCTCCTGTGAATCTGTTTCACAGTTTTTGTGATTCAACTTTAAATAATTAATAATAATAATTGCTTACACTTATGTAGTGCTTTTCTGGACACTCCACTCAAAGTGCTTTACAGGTAATGGGGATCCCCTCCACTACCCCCAGTGTGCAGCTCCACCTGGATGATGTCACGGCAGCCATAGTGCGCCAGAACACTCCCCACACGTCAGCTCTCAGTGGGGAGGAGAGTAGAGTGATGAAGCCAGTTCAGAAATGGGGATTATTAGAAGGCCATGACTGATAAGGGCCAATGGGAAATTTGGCCACGACGCCGGGGTTACACCCCTACTCTTTTCTGGAAATGCTCTGAGATTTTTAATGACCACAGAGAGTCAGGACCTTGGTTTTACGTCTCATCCTAAGGACGGTGCCTGTTTACAGTATAGTGTCCCCGTCACTATACTGGGGACTTAAGACCCACACAGACTGCAGGGTGAGCGCCCCCTGCTGGCCCCACTAACACCTCTTCCAGCAGCAACCTGAGTCTTTCCCAGGAGGTCTCCCATCCAGGTACTGGCCAGGCTCACACTGAGCTTCAGGAGGCTGCCAGTGGTGAGTACTTTTAAGACTGAAGCATTGTGCCGAGATGTTTAAATTTGCAGGTGATCTCTTCTGGGGGGGTAAATAACAGCATGTTGCTCTCATTGAGATCAGTTTCACATCGGGTCTGAGGTCAAAGGTTAAACCTCACGGCTCAAGGGCTTTAGCTGAGTGACACGAGGAGCGAGCCCCCTCCCAGCGTTTTGTTCTCAGCTTTGGTCACATGGTTGATCTCTCCACAGTTTTCCTCTAACGACTGAGGTCTCGCAGAATTATGAAACAATTGCCCCCTTAAGTCCAAAATAAACTTTTGGTTAAGTTAGTAACAGAGTGCAAGGGCACATAGTGTGAGGAGCAGTGTTCTTTTAGGCCTGTAGGCTGGCTGCAGGGTCGAGGGTTTATTTCTGTGGAAAGACTTTCTGCTTGTTACATGAAAGCTGCTGTTTAGCAGGGAGTTTGGCCACGAAGCGCTGGTGGGAGTGTGATGACTCTGAAATCCGTGTGATGTAACAGTTCCAGAAAGGGGGGGCGGGTCACTTGTGTGAGAACGACACCAGCCCTTCCCCCCTCAGCCCCGGATCTCCCGAAGACGGCGTCGGAGAGCGCTGCGCGGTGTGTGTGTGTGTGTGTGTGTGTGAGGTCATGAAACATGCGTCCTGTGACCAGGCTTACGAGTGATGTCACATCATATGACAGAGCCCAGGGGGTCATGAGGGAGACGGGGGGGATTAATACTCGCCTCCAGAAACACAGATTTAAGTTCACCACCCTAGATCAGACATAGCCCTCATTGCCCCTGTGTGGCGTGTATTTCCCAGGGCATGGAGGTTCCAGTCAAGGGAGCTGGTAGCCTGGCCCTGTCTGTTATTAGAGAGAACTGTTACCTCCGAGATCTGTGGAGAGAAGGGAAGGAGGAAGCAGAAAATCTGTGGAAAACAGAGCATAGGACTGAATCTCAAAAATCTAGGATAGTTATCATGTAAAGGGGAAAAAAATGGTATTTGTCCTTTTTTGGAAGTGATTCAAAATGACGCTAAGTAATGCACCTGAAAAGTAATATATATATATACACTTAATATAAGTAGTATATACATCTAAAACAGTATATATGAACACATCTTGTTAAGGTCGCAACAAGGCAACAGTTGCATCATAATTAATGTAAAGTTTTCTATGTTGTGATTCTCTGTATTTATTTCAAGTTTTTGAAAACTGAGTTTCAGGTAAGCATAATGGAATTTACAAAACAAAAGAGTGTGGGATTTCCAGGCCCCCGCAACACTCTTAAATGATCGTTCTCCACGCTGAGGTCAGACAATATTTTGGGACTGGGGGGGGCAATCGGTTCACAGAGACGTCGTGCTAGATTCCGGTTGCAGTGGGGCTCCTGTGTGTGGGACTGTGTGACGTCCAGGATGATGAATTGGGGTAGGAGGGGCAGGAGGTCCTCTCGATCATGCGAGACGCTGCAGGGAGAGTCCTCAGGATGCCGTCGAGTCACAAGACCACAAGGAAAGATGATGAAAAAATCTCGGCGGCAGCCCATTATAAAAAAATATATCCGCCAGCTTGGCAGCATAACGACTCACGTGGCTCTCTCTTGCCCTCGAGGCACGAGCGTTGGAACAGGGCAGAGCAACTTTTCCACTCTTGTTGAAGAACCGCTGACAGTGATTCTGAAAGCAAAGATTTGACCCCATTTTTTTATTCTTAATTTCTACAGGCTGAATATTAAGCTTATTAAAATAGTCAGTATTGCACCTTTTTTTTTTTTTTTTACACGTGACATGAATGCTGGACAGATGACTAGCCGTATTGTGGCTGCAGACGTATGGGAGATCTTTCAGAATTCAGCTTGTGGTTTTGCTGATCCCTCTCATGTGGGGAAAACTGTATTGTTCACGGTCTTATTTTACAACGGGCGAGAGAGATTTCGAGGGGAGAAGCGTATTGGTGCTCTAATCTCCTGTCGGAGCACCGCACAATAATCCCAAACACGCCTGCAGCCAAAATAACGAAAGATGAGAAATTAATTGCTAAGAAAGTGTGACTAAAACAAAGAAAAACGTGTAGAGCCGTCCACAATGATTCTTAATTTCTCAAACCCTGTAGATGCGTGACTGCTTGGTTTAAAGAATGTACATCTCCCATCTGCTCAGTGCAGCTACTGCACGCCTGTTCTGCGGACCTTACCTGCTCTCAAATATTGACATTGGTGTGGCCCAGTGGATTACTTCCAAAATGTACCATGGCCTCCCTCTGTTCTGTGTTTTTTTTTTGCTATGTGGGTTGTTTGCAGTTGGAGAAAGACGGAGACCTGCTGTATTGCAGAAAGTGGAAAGAGTTCCTGTTTTTAGTCTACCTAATTATTTCCTGTCCTGCACATTCAGCACTGTGAACACCAGCACCATAACAGTCCATACAGTGAGTGTAGAATAGCTGCACGGTCTGTACACTTTCCTGGCCCTCGTGGCTAAAATACCAGATCCTCCAGTTTGTGCTTGGTCTTTCAGTCCTGAGGTTGGGGAAGGCGTAGTCTGCACCTGATTTTAAGGTGTGAGCTGGAAACTTCGCTGCTGTAAACCAGCCTTTCCTGCATCTGTTTTTTTTTTTTGTGTATTGTACATCTGACTTTCTATAGTTCACCTTGTTCATGTGATATTACTTTACATTTCTGCACCTAGTTTTGTAACAGGGATTGAACACTCCTTATTTTTTGGGGTTTTGTTCACAAAGAATTGGGAGATTTGAAGGAAAAGCGAGGAACATTAATGAACGTTGTTGTAAACTCCGAGTATAACGTACACCTGGTGTTATAGCACATTTGAATTCCTTAATATATATAGATGGATGCATGTGAAGATCTGCAACATGCAGCAGTTTGATTGGTCTTGGCTGCACAAAATGACAATTCAGATCTTTGTTTTTTCAAAGTTTGACTGGGTAAATCCCCTTGATATGCACCATCTCAGGAGCTGGTGAAGAATTATTCCAAACTGAGGAACAGGTGCAGAGTGATGCTCAATTCTTTCAGCACTCACTGGGTGGAACTTGAAGAGGCTGATTCACCTGGTAAATAATGAGACCGTTTCGAAAACAAATTTTTTTCTCTTTGATGTAAAGCTGGAAGAGTGTGGCTGCTAACTGCACAGGAAAATCCATACGACACTCTTCCATCGTGTTTCTGTCCCCTAGAATCCGAACACTTCATGTTAGTGGGCGTGTGTTTTTTAGGCTATTGTACTGTTCGTAGGGGGGGAAAAACAGATTTTAATGTTGCTTCAACCCCACATGTCTCTCTGATGTGAAGCAGGGTGACAAGCTTGAAACGCAGCGCTGGTGTGTAAAACCTGGCATGGATCAAGCTGCTCCGCAGTGGGAGTCTCGTTTCTCTTCAGGCCTTGGCGGCTGTTTTTGTCTGGACTGGCGCCGGTGACTCACGCCGGGCCTAAATGCGATTACAGATCCTGTTGCTGGTAAAATCCTTGGCTACAAAATTAGAAACAACCTAATTTTCCAGCTTTGATGTCGGTCGTCTTCCACAGGGGATGTGCGATTTGACCAGAGCTACGCCCTCACCTCGCGCCAAAGGGAGGCGTGCCCATCACTGAATCCTCCCCCCCCCCCCCCCCCCCCCCCGACCTGAGGTTTGGGGTGAATGGCGTGTGAGCACACGCCAGCATGCTTGGAGAGAGAGAGGCGGAGAACTATTTGAACACCCTTCTCAAACAATGAGCAGGGGGAAAAACACAGCAAATATTCAGCAAAATGGAAAGACAGACGCTTAAAGCAAAATGGAAAATTGGCACTGTCTGGAACGGTTATGCAATTCTACTTTTTTTAAAAGAACGCCTTATTGCAGGAGACGGAGTCTTCTCTACAATGCATTGAACACCCAAGAGTACTCTGAATGCTACAGCCTGGTTGTTTGGTCTGCGTGTGAAGTGTGCTAAGGAGTGGCTCTGGTCTTGGCCTCTCCCAGCAGCAGAGGCTGGTGCCTGTAGCCGTGCCCTCCACACGGTCTCCTGGCACGGTCGCAGACGGGCGTTTACCCACGCCATGCAAGCGAGGCGTCTCCCCTGTAGGACAGCTGTGCCCCTAGGATTTGAACCCGCAACCTTACCGCTACAAATCCCCAGGACTCAAACCATTACTCTACTGCACTTTGCAAGTTAAACTTAAAAAATGTAGTAGGACAGCATTTCCAGGGAGCTGACAGCTGACAGTTGACAGACGTACAGTAACCAGAACGGGGATTGTGTTCTGGAGGCGTGGATGTGCTTAAGGGGCTGTGCCACTTTAACTTAAAGAAGTGCCCTGTGCTGTTAAAACAGGAAACGCTTCTGAAAACGGTGATCCTTAACTGGATCAGGATTTTCAAGGGATTGTTTGGGAAGTGTTGGATGATTAATGTCATCTGCTTTATGGGCTGTGTTTGTCATGTCTCCCGAGTGATCCAGACGCATTTGGATAGGGGGGAAAAGTGTCTTGGGAATGGCTAAGCTAAACTCCTTTCTCCCCGCAGGTCTGTGGTTTGGCCCTGATCGTGATTGGCATCATGGTCCAGGTGGGGCTTCACCAAACCCTGCGCATCAAGGACGCGTCGGCCCTGGGCGCCCCCATTGTCATCATCGTCGTGGGCGTGGTCATCTTCTTCATTGCGTTCTTTGGCTGCTGCGGAGCCTGGAAAGAGAGCAACTGCATGGTCACCACGGTAACGCCCATCCCGTGATGCTGCAGAAGGGCAGCTGGCAGCACTGGAGGTTTTGCTGGACTTGGTGCACAGAGCTCCACGCAGATCTCCAGGTGGTGCAGTGCAGACTGGGGTCGTATACCGCCTCTTTGTGGTGCTTATGCAGGCGTTGCTGTAATAAAATTTGATAACTTTAAAGTAAAGGACTTCCGTATTTGAAGGATTTTGTTTAGATATAGCACTTGCACCCTCAGAAGCTTCTTAAGAAGATTGCTCAGTTATCTCTATGTAACTCGGGGCTTAGGTGGAATAGAAGCCGGCAGACACTGGGGTACCCCAGGACGTGGTGCGGACTACATATAGTTTCCAGATCTGATAATATACAGTGCTGTGGTTTAAAAGTTAGGTTGTTGAGCTGGAGACCAAGGACTTCCTCATTTCAGATTGCTGTGCTCATGCAAAAAGCAAGAGCGTCCAGGACATTTGCTCTGATACATCAGCATAACAAACTTAAAGAAAAAGAAAGGAGCTGTGTGTGGTCAGTACACAGAGATCATACTGCTGCACTTCTAACAACGTGGTTTACAGCTTACAGGCCCTGTACCACTGGTTGGTGTCTGTAAGCGCCTCAGAGAACGTGCCTGTTTATTGGGAGGCTGGAAATTGGTTGCTCAGCTTGCTCCTCTCACTCTTTCTCCCCACCAGTTTGCAGTCCTGCTGACCCTTATCATCATAGTGGAGATTGCAGCAGCCATCGCTGGGTACGTCTTCAAGGACAAGGTGAGTTAGTGCATCTGTCCTGCCCTCCGCTCTGTGCATCTCTCATCTCTACAGCGCTGTGTAAAGTGTTATCACTGGGGCCTGGGTAGATGGCATATAAATATATATTGAGGCTTCCTTTGCTTCTGAAAAGTAAAGGAAAAGCAAATTGCACGGTTCAGCAGAAGCTGCAGTCGAGAACTGAAGGGTTGTCCCAGTATTGTTTCAGAACTGAATACTGTGGACGATCTGGCTTTGTGATAATGGTTGGTGTAGAATGGACTCTGCATTCACCTTGCCATGTTTAAACCTATGGCTGATGGGAAGTGTGGAAGAGCAGATCCTTAGAGAGGTGGGTCAGATACAATGCTGCTTTTAACTGGGCACGTTTGTCTTCTGCAGGCCAAGACCATCCTGACTGATGGGTTCCACGATATGATCCAGAAGTACAACAGCTCTCAGGATGCGATGAAGGCCATGGACGGGATCCAGGAAGACGTGAGTCAGTTAAGCGAGGGTGTTCCTGGTGCAGTCTGGGGGCTCAACACTCTGTGTCCGGAGAGAAAAAGAAAAGGCAGGATGTGCTCGTTGGAGAGAGACCAGTGCAGAGGCCTGTGTTGACGTCGGACTGTGACGGAACACGGCTGAAAACGATTCTGCTGCCTTACTGCCAGTGGACCGTCTTTTCTTAAACATGAGCTGTATCGGCCCAAGGTCTGTGGGCGAAACGTCCGCTTCATCCGAGTTGAAGAAAGGGCACGATCGCGTTTCAGACGCTCGGCTCTGACCTCGGGCTTGTGAAGAGTTAAGGTCTGTCTGCAAGTCAAAACTCCACCTGCCCCGGCGCCCTGCGTCAGGCCCTGGTCGATGGGCCTCGTTTCGTATCGCTGCAGGAGCATCTAATAATCTTACTCTGAGTACACATACACGTACAGAACCCCTCAAAGAAAAAGAAGGAAGCCGTGTGTGCCCAGTACACGACGGACCACGCTGCTGCAGTTCTAAGAATGTAGTTTACAGACAAAAGCGAGCCAATGGACACATCCAGCCTGTTTGCTAGGAGTTAGCTGATCTAATGGTCTCTCCCAGCTGTTTCTTGACAGAAACCAGGGTATTAGCTATAATCATGTGGCTCTCTAGCTTCTTTCAAACTCCTGAAACCGTTTGGGTAAAGACTGCCTCCTGTTCTGGGTTATAAAGTCACCACCATGCCCTTGTGCTCTGCGGTTCACACTACACTGCTAATTCGGATAAAGTCTCCTAGGTGGACATTTTGGGCCATTGGGGAATTTTGTGTCAGTTGTATCAGGTGCCCTGGTAGTCTTCTCTCATCAAGATTAAAGTGTAGGACAGTCCCTTAAAGGGCAACTGCAGCGCTAGTTTTAGTTTTGATTGGTTAAAGAGAATCGGCACTTTGTGCAGCTCAAACTACAATGAAAGTAAAATCTACACAGTAATTTATAAAAACTCCAGTTCACATCACAAAATAGATGAGATTTCCAGGTATGCACAGCACTATGTTCTGTGATTCAGAATGAGGCAACAAGACATCCAGTGACGTTAAATGTCCTTAGTACATTGTAAACAAGCAGGCTTGTGAATACATCTATTTTAAGGCCAGCAGCCATATCACTCTGCAACTCACAACTGGCAACCCACTGAAGTCAGTACCTGGATGGGAGACCTCCTGGGAAAAACTAAGGCTGCTGCTGGAAGAGGTGTTAGTGGGGCCAGAAGGGGGTATTCACCCTGCAGTCCATATGGGTCCTAATGCCCCAGTATAGTGATGAGGACACTATACTGTAAACAGGCGCTGTCCTTCAGATGAGACGTAAAACCGAGGTCCTGACTCTCTGTGGTCAATAAAAATCCCAGGGCGTTTCTCGAAAAGAGTAGGGGTGTAACCCCGGCATCCTGGCCAAATTTCCCCCTGGCTTTACCAATCGTGGCCTCCTAATAATCCCCATCTATGAATTGGCTTCATTACGCTGTTCTCCTCCCCACTGATAGCTGAGGTGTGGTGAGTGTTCTGGCGCACTATGGCTGCTGTTGCATCACCCAGGTGGGGCTGCACATTGGTGGTGGTGGAGGGGATCCCCATTACCTGTAAAGCGCTTTGAGTGGAGTGTCCAGAAAAGCGCTATATATGTATAAGCAATTATTATTAATCCAATAGAAATGCACTTCTTGTTAACTCTGCACGCAGATCACATTGGAACATTTCTACAGCAAAATGTCTGTAGCATTGCCTGTACTTATTTGCTCATATATCCCATTACATTATTCATTATGGTGACTAAAGAAGCAGTCCTTCCTGCTCATGTGAATTCTCACAAACTCTTCCTCTAGCCTGTGGCAAGAGCAGCATTTTGCAAAGAGCATGACGAGTAAACAGTACTTTTACAAGGTCCCCAATTTTGTGCTTGGTTCAGAATTTGTCAAGTTTTGATTTCCCGTCAATTATTTTAGTAACTGAGTTTTAATAACCAGTCTGAAAAACTGGGACTACAATTCCCCTTTAAGCCCTTATACGTATCTGATTGCTCTTCTCTGGACAGATTCCAGAGCAGCAATATCTTTGTGCATAGTTGTGATCTGACAGAAATGTTCTAAACGAGGCCTGACTAGTGCATCATACAATTTTAATGTAACATTCCACATAAGAACTCTGGCTCTACTAGTATTCCTAATGGGGGAATGGAGGGTCATGGGAAGTAAAACAGTGTATTCTGAGGCAGTTGAGAGGGGGCAGCAGAGATAGAAATGACGATCAGAAGATCACCGCCCAAGTATAAGCCAAACCTCCTGCGAGAACAGCTGTGAATGTTCCCTGCTGCCTTTCTGTCTGTGTGTCTCACTGCCCTGTCTGTCTGCAGTTCAAGTGCTGTGGGGCTATGAATGCCACTGACTGGGACAGTGTCATAGGTGGCAACTCCGTGCCCGACTCCTGTTGCAAGAACGTGACCAAGAGCTGTGGGAAGGGTGCCCTGAACACCGACCGAATCTACAAGGACGTGAGTGCGACGCGGCCGGTTCTTCATTCCGATGTTCTGTTTGTCCCAGTTTGAAATCAGTTACTGATCCCCGCTTGCCTCTGTGACCCCTGTACTGCACGGGGGAGTGCCCACCTGCGCTTGCGGTACCCCGACTCCTCTACCGGTCAGACCCCCTCGGTGAGGGTGTGGCTCCTCACTCGCTGACCATACTGCACACTCGCGCGGCTCCCAGCAGGAGACGGGGGTCGAGGATGGCCACCTCGCACGCCTGTGCTTTCTCGCACAGAGCCATGGGAATAATGGGACACTGCGGTAACTGGTAACATTCCTCAGGGATGTTCACACTAGGGCTCCCGTGCTCCTGTGTATTAGAGAACAGCATGAACTTGGGGAACCCCAGAAGGTAAATGGTCAGCCCCAGTGAGGTCATGGGGAAAGTCTGAATAGGCTGTGGTAAATGCCACTCGTTGGGAGTGCCGTAATAGGATGTGACATATAGATGGGTCCAGGACAACACAGGTGGGAAAGTTTAAGGTTAAAAATCGAGCATTTTACGACAAGTGCAGGGGAAAAACTGCCACCACAAGCCAAGGCCTTGAAACAAAACCACTCTTGAGCTCCTGACTGAACTGCAAGTTCCCAACTATCATACCACGCAGTTAAGATGTTTACTGTCCTCGAAAAAGCATGCCACTCTTCAAACCTTTAGTCTGAGACCACAAGACTTTCCACAAACTCACAAATTCCTCGGTTCCACAAAGCCAGCAAGCTCTTCAAGGGCCACAGTCCCACGGTCCCCCTGGTGAAGAGCTCGCATTCACTATCTACCTTCTGGCCTTCAGATAGCAAATGAAACGGACACAAATGCAACTTTGCTTCCTGCTTTTCAAACACTCGCCTGACCAATGGTCTTCTCGCGCTGGTCAGGTGACGGAGCAGCAGCAGCTCATTCCCCATGGGCTTCTGGGAAATGTGGTCCAGACATGGTGGCCATCTTGCCTTACCTAGCTGCTCTCTCACACCTGCCAGAACAGTCTAGGTGACCATGTTGAATCTTGTGTGTTTCTGTTTTAGGGCTGTGTGAACATCATTGAAAAGTGGGTCAAGAAGAATTTGCTGATCGTGGTTGGGGTGGCTCTTGGCATCGCATTCTTTGAGGTAGGACCGCACTCCGCCCACCTCTGTGTCTCAACTCAAGACCAGCGTGGGCCAGGCGCCTTGTTTCATGTGGCTGAGCTTGTGCGAAAAGCGAAGCGTCCAGTTATCTTGCTCCAATGACACATGAGTATCATAATCACCTTAAAGAAAATAACCCTTGTGCAGTCAGTACAGGGGAGACCACACTGCTGCACTTATCGGAACATAGTTTAACTCTGAGAGGAGGTCATCTGGCCCATCCAGCCCTTCTGTTAGTAGTTAACGGTGTGGTGGCTCTGTGGCTAAGGATCTGCGCCTGTGGCTGGAAGGTTGCCGGTTCGTATCCCACGGCCGGTAGAGGAATCCTATTCCGTTGGGCCCCTGAGCAAGGCCCTTAACCCCCAACTGCTCCAGGGGCGCTGTATAGATGACTGACCCTACGCTCTAAGCTTCTCTCCATGTCTGTGTATCAATGCACGAACAGTACGGCATACAGCGGTGTTGCCGGCAATTAAATGCTTCATCCGTGAGCTCATTAAGAGGGATAGAAGACTAGAAGGACAGACGTTTATAATAATAATTCCTTACACTTATATAGCGCTTTCCTGGACACTCCACTCAAAGCGCTTTACAGGTAATGGGGATCCCCTCCACCACCACCAGTGTGCAGCCCCACCTGGATGATGCGACAGCAGCCATAGTGCGCCAGAATGCTCACCACACATCATGGGACATTTATAGGGATTAGATTAAGATTCGGATTACAATAAATTATACAACTGAAATTTACAGTACAATTTACAGGTTGTTTGAAAGTAACGCAAGGAGATATGGTAGGATAGGAGGTATTTAGCGCTGTTCATTTGTGTCCTGGGAGTGCAAAGTGACTGGTGACAGGAGGGCGCCAGCGCACCCTATCGGTTCAAGTAGGAAGCGCCAACATCCATGTAGTTTCCATTGGAAACTCTGCTGTTTGCTCTTTGCGATGTGGCGGTTTGCAGTAAAATGTGGTCGCTGGCGTCCGTCGCCATCATTTGTTCTTGACTGAGTGACGGCGTGGCGCAACAGATCTGTCTCCGGCCGGCAGCAGCCCCCAGAACCCCAGCAGGGGTCGCTTGTGGGTGCGCTTACACAAACCCCCCCCGCGGCGGATGCGCGGGAAGCGATTGGCGGTCATAGCAGGGGGCCGATGGTCCGGCTGGAATCCCAGTTTCGGCGAAGCAGGAAGAGCCGTGTCTCTGTGTGTGCACTGTCGGAGAAACCGGGCTGGTTTGTGTCATCAGATAGCAGGTCGTGTGGGAAGATCCGTAACTCTCCGTGAGATAACGCGGAGCTCGTCGGTGCAGACGTGTGATAAGGGAGCGCTCAGTCAATGCTGGCCTTACCTGGGCTGCTTGTCTTTCCAGTGAAATGAAGAGGAAAGCTCCCTGTGGCTTTGCCCAGCCCACTGCAGGCACTGGCATTTTAATGTCCAGGAGTGCTCAGTCTTTTCTCCTGGGGAAACCCCTTTTCAAACCCCCCCCCCCCTCAGCATCCCTTCTAAAATACACATCGGGTACCGACGTATTCTAGCGAGCTTTATTCCTGTGCTTTGGTTAAGGAGTGCCGAACGTTCGACAGTTTTATTTTTCAGAGTAGTCGGCCAGCTCTTTGACGGGGGGGAGGGGTGCAGGAAGCTGAACGTTGTGAAAGTGTCGCGGGTGGCGTGATGAGTGACGGCTGTGCCGCGCGGCCGCGAGATCTGAGCGCGTCGGCGTTCAAGCGGGGAGTGCTGTCCAGCTGATGGGGGTCAATAACGTTGCTGGGCCGTTGGGGAACCGGGGGGGCTAGATGGATAGATTGCTCTTGAGCTGAGTAATCACAATGGTGGGGTTCAAGAAGAGAAACAGTGTTTAGTTGTTCTCATGACTAGCTGTTGTCTTGGTATGTGTTCTTTTGTCGTTTTTTTTTAAAAGATTGAAAAGACGTGGAGAGAATTGTGTATTTTGGGGTTTATTGTTAATTTTGTTTCGTTTGTATACACTTATGATCTTGATGTTTTATAAGAGAGAAGAAAGGAGCATTTAAGAGAGAATGGCCCCTTGGTTGGGGGAAGAGGGGAAACAAAGTGCTGTCTGGTTGAGGAACTTGACAGCCTCTCACGGGTCCTCTCCCCTCTGCGAGAGCTCTGAGGGTCCTCTCCTCCCCCTGTTCTGTGTCCTCCTGTCTCTGTCCATCTTCCTGTGTTTTCACCTGGCAGATGGAACTTGATTGCTCCCCCTGTTTTTCTTCCAAGTCTCTCTTCCTCTCCTCCTTCTCTTCCCTCTGTATTTTCCCTCTGCCCGGTTGTTCTTTCCTCCTCCAAGCCCCACCGCTGACCTGAGCTTCCCGAGCGTGCGACATACGCTTGTCCCCGTCCCCCTTTGAGCCCGGGGCAGTGGCCACACCTCTGGCGGGGCCCTTGGACAGGCGGGAATACCCCAGCGTTCCCATCGGCTCGCGTGCCAGGAACGGAGTAATCACTCTTCCCTCTCTCTCCCCCCCCTCCCTGCAGGTCCTGGGCGTCATCTTCGCCTGCCTGCTGATGAAGTCCATCCGCAGTGGCTACGAGGTCATGTAACCCCCCTCCCACAGCTCCCCCCGAGCCGGGGATGCGCCCGGCGGCCTTAAACTTCTGATTTCCGCTACCAGTGATTGTTTTTCCTCCCGCCTGTAATGATCTCTTTTGGTTTGTTTTTTTTTTTTCCCTGTACTTATTCTGTCCATTTTTAAGGTAGTGCAAGAACAAATAGTTTTACCTGGAGAAGGGGGTGTGATGTTAGGGCGAGGTACCCCTCGGCGAGACGGCTCGGCGAGAAGGATAAGGGGGGGTCTTGTTGAGGGTGGGAGGGAGGAGAGGGAGTTCCGTCATTTTAGTCTGTCCCAAAAGTTTTTGTGGAGTAAATTAGGTAGTTTATTTATATTTGTGTATGTACAGAACCGCGCCTCTGTTCACGCCGAGTGTGAGCTGGCCCGGTCAGGTGGCGAGTGTGGGAACGATACCGACGGACCAGCCTGACTGGCACCTGTAAAACGCCACTTAATGCCTAGCAGCTCTCAGGTTTTCAACTCTTGGTTTAATGAGTTTTTTTTCCTTTAAATCTGATTCTTGCATCTTGTGTGAGCAAGCCTTTCTCAAAACCGTTTCTTCGGAAAGTCTGTGACACCTTTTGAATCTCCAGAATGGAACAATAAAGACGGAGTCAAAAACTGGACCTCTGGGTTTCTGAGCAGGACGGCAGGCTGCGTGTTGTGGTCCGCGGGAGTCTGCCTTCAGGCAGGCGCCTGCTGGTGGGAGCGCACTGTGGTGCTGTAGCAGCCCACATCACTGATGGCTTTTTCAAGAGGATGCATCTTCCGTAGCCCTGTTCATCGTTTTCCTCTTTCGAAAGATTAAAAACACTCCTTCACTCAGGAGCTGATACCTTTATGGTTATGACTGCCCGTGTTCTAGGATGCGTCTCAGGAGCGAGCTAAACAGAGCAGCATGCTGGGCAGCAGGTGTTTGAGTGTAAATGCACCGACTGCAGGTTTCTCAGCAGCCAATCAGACTTTGTTGGAGAGCAGGTACCCAGAATCCTTTGCAGAGGTGACTTGACATGGGACAACTGGAAGAAGTTGCTGTAATTAGGGCTGCATGAGGCTGTTTACAGTTACATAATCTGAATCCGTTTCCTAATGTGGCTCTGGACCTGCAGTGATTCATTGCCATTAGAACAGTGAGCTACTGCGCCTCCCTTTTTGAAAAGAATGTTGCGAAATCGTAACTGTTTGATAATGCCGAATGAATAGCTGCCGTTCCACAGTGGTGCTGCCCAACAATCTAGTTCATCTGGATCTATCGGGTAGTACATGCACAACTCGACTGCAAAACGGAATTTCTTGAATGCGGGGCTTTCACTTGTCCCTCTTCGTCTTCGAGCTGCTCAGTGGCCTTACCTCTGGCAGGGCTCTCGGACAAGTGTGAATACCTGAGCGTTCCCACGCGCCGAAAACCTGCCAGCAGAACATCGCCTCACGCCCACACCTTCCAAACCAGGCCGTGTGGTGAAACAGGCACCTGGTGCGTCAGAACTGTACCTGGGGAAGAGAAGGTGTGAGCGGGGGCGCCCTCTGCTGGCCCTGGCGGGTAGATGCAGCTCATGGTAGGGGCTGGGTCTGCTGGCTCTCATGCTGCAGAGCCAGGGCTGCTCTGGTCTTCACTGCTGGTTGTAAACAGTCTAGTGGCAGGGGCAACCTCTTTCATGATGGGATAAAAAAGGATGCTGGATTCTCCAGCATGCTTTCCAGAGTGTACTTCATTACAGCCTAGAAAATGAAATGCTGTCGGGGCACGAACACCACTTGGTCAGGGTTTGACCTGCCCAAGCACTGAGCTGGCCCAAGAAACTCTGGGCTAGGGTCCTTTCTCCTGCATTGGCTTGCGTGTGTGTTTTAAATGGACACCTGCTGTACGTGATGTGGCAGAAATAACTGAAATGCAGGGATAACATCTGGAATAGCCACTGGCCATAGGGGAAGGTATTTTCGTAAACACCCATTCAGAGCAGTAACATAGGATGACCATGGCTGGAGCTAGTTCATCCCTGAAGGGCATGTGGCTGTTCCTGAAGAACTCCCTGGGTTGACGCAGCTGTAGGTGTCCGTGTTCTCTCCCTCAGGTCTGTTCCTTTTATCTACATGAGGTAAGGCTGTGGATCTCTTTAGCCTCATGCCACACTCATGTTCCTCCTGGGGTAGTACCAATTTATACAGTTTTAAAAAGACAGCTGTTCCTATTCAGGGTCTTCAGGATCCTTATTAAGTCTGTAGGTCTACTGGAAAAAAGAACCATACAGCCCATCCCTAGTCTTTCTGTATTTGTAGTGTATTTCTCTTTGCTGTAAAGACCCTTTGTTTAAACAGTCACTATACATTTTTTTGTGTAAGATACCACCACCACCCCCACTTCCCTTTACTCTTAGTTTCCTGTGTGGAAATCTTGTGGGTTAACTGTTTTATCGGCTGTAGTGCTAGTTTTTGCTCCATCTTTCTCTCCCCTAAGAATCCACTTAACGGAGAACAATGCCAGTGGCCAGATGGGCCTCCATCTTGTTTGTAAAACAAAAACAAGCAACAAATGCCAGAACAAAATAATCTGCTGCCTCACTGTGGTTGAAACTGGTACTGCAGCTGCTGTCCCACTGGAGCCAGTCACTACCTCCATTCATCCATTTTCTCCCAGCTTGATCCAGTATGGGTACCCCGCCGGCGCCTCTCCCGGCAAGCAACGGGAGCAAGGCAGGGTCCACCCTGGATGGGACCCCAGTCCCTCACCGGGCACACACAAACACGCGTACACACCAGGGACAATTTCCCCAGAAGCCAGTTTACCTACAAGCATGTCTTTGGACTGTTTTTTGGAAAATGAATGTGGGTCAACTGTTGAAACGCTCACCACTGTACCACCAACGCTTCTGCCCCTTCTGGCTAAGATCAAGTGTCTCTGGACTGTGTTCATGGCTGCTGCACTGACCTCCCTGGGCATTTTATTTACATAACCTTTCAACACCGTCTCTAAAAGCTAACAGCTGGAAACGGGCAGGATTCCCAGATTCGTATTTATTAGGGCTGTGCCAAACTGAGGCGTTACTGGATGCCTTCCTGCATGCCTTCCTGCAAATACTTTTTAGTGGAATTCCTTGCCTTCCCAAAGCATTCCAGCACAATTTACAGACAGGAGGGCACCAAATTCCAAAGTGCAGGTGAAAAGAAGAGCGTGCTTTACAAATTTAGTAGTTCGCACAGTACCACCAATCGCCCCTTTCACATTTTTTTAAAATTGCCCACAAAAAAGCTCTGAAAATCATAACAAACAGATCAACATAGCTGTAATCAAGGGAATATTAGTAGTTTACTCATAAGCAAACCGTTGGCTGCAAATGTTATATTTTCTTACATAAACTGGGGAAACAGTTAATGAATGCCTTCTTATTAAGGTTGCCAAGATGGGAGATCAAAACGCACAAGCTGTAGGCTGGCTCCATCTAGGGGAGAGCAGGTTCAACCACAGCTCGTGTGACGGTCGTGCTACATGCATGGACTGCGTTGTTGCTCATGGTCCCAGTGTCTGTGCAGCAGCTTCCACCCAATTCCACTCCTGCCTTGGTGCAGAATTGTAACAAATATGCGACTTCCACACCAGCCCCTCCCTTCCCCTCCACAGCCGCCAGGTAAGGTTTGGAAGAGAGGTGGCGACTGCAGAGAGAGCAGCAGAAGGCACTGGGCCGGCCCTTGAGGAGCAGTTTGACAGCACTGGTTTGGATCAGAGTTACAGCTGCACACATCCAGGGGCCGTTCAGCACATCCTGAGCCCTAACTCCGCTACTCCCTGCTCGTGCTGCAGGTTGTCCTACAGCCGGCCGCTCGCCGTGCGGGGGTGGGGGGGGGCGGCTAGGTGACGTGCGCCGTGAGGTGCCGGAGGAACTCCCCCCGAGTGGTGGTGTCGCTGGGGAACACCGCTTGGCAGAACTCGCACACCTGGGAGTTGAGCGTGACCTCCGACAGCAGCAGGCCCCCCCGACTGAGGAGGTCGCTGTCCAGGAAGGAGCTCATCATCCAAGGCATCTGAGAGAGAGGCAACACACAGGCAGTTTAGTACGAAATCTTAAATGATAAAGAGACCTTGAGAACATATCGACATGAGCGAAATAAGCAAATATTTAAACCCTAATAACCTAGCAAGCAATAAACTGTGGATTCTGCTCTCCAGCTCCTGGCTTTGAAGCTACAGGTGTGACGTTCATGGGCCTTACCTTGCTGATCCGCTCTGCTCGTGTCTGCTGGTCTTCTGTGTTTGCCTCTGTGCTGCACAAGGCCCCCGTCGCATTGTAGAACTGGCTGGGCCCTGCCCACTCATCTGCTTGCGGTGACCACCCTGCTCCACTGGAGGGCGCCGTAATTCTTTTCATCAGGTTATCCCCCATGCCATCTGGCCCATGGGGCACTGTGGCCAGCTGGGTGGGATCAGGGACCCCCGCCTGCTGGCGTGTGCCGAGCTGCAGTCTGGGTATTCGTTCAAGCAGGAGGCAGTGATCGTCCCCATTCGCTCCCACCCCTGGGCTGCACCTCCTCGTCTGGCCAGGAGGGGGCGCCGTCGTCACTGCTGCCACAGTGGGGGTCTGGGGAAAGGGGCCTTCGATGAGGCGCCTCTCCTGTTCCGTGCACTGAACAGGGATGGAGGCGGGGGCGCCAGAGTCAGCGCGGGGGGCTGTTGAGGAAGCTGGGGGATGGAGAGAACAGAAGAGAGTGAATCCTGATGATGATGACGGTGTAGCAGGAGGAGACAGGAAACGGGTTCCTGGGCCCACACACACCAGAGGACAACTACATGCTCGAAGGCTGGAGGTTCGTATGTGTATGTCGGCCCGGGCACAGGTGGCAGTTTCCTCAAGCTCTCTGCACCCTTTTCCTTGACAACAAGAACTTCCAGGGGCAGTGCTGGCAAACGAGACCAGTACAAATACTCCAATATTGTCCCATCTCAGGCTTTATCAGGAGAGGGTACAAGCTGAGAGCACAAGGACACGGGAAGCAGCCCCCAGCCCTCCGTGGCGGAGATGGACAGTCGCGTCAGGCTTCAGCAGGGACGATCTTACCGCTGGGCCGTCCCTGGGCAGACGTCAGTCGCTGCAGGAGAGCGGCTTGCTGGAGGCAGATGTCGCGAAGTCGGATAAACTGCTGGTACAGCTCTTCGTAGGCCTCCTCCATTGCGCCCCAGCTGGAAGAGACGAACAGGGCACAGAGACAATGCTGTTCAGGGGCGCAGCGGTAGCCCCGACTTCTCTAACCCCTGTACATCCTAGCGACCCTCTGCCAGTCCTGTTCTGGATCAAAGAGCCAGTGGACCACCTGAGGATCAAGGGGAGAACAGGAATCCCAGGACACAGGGACAGTACATGGATGCACACTTGGGGCTGAAAAGAGTTCTTTACACAAAGAGTGGTGGGGGTGTAGAACAAGCTGCCCAGCTGCCACATTGAAACCCATCATAAAAATAGTCTTTACACTTACAAATCTCTTTTCTGGACACTCCATTCAAAGCGCTTTACAGGTAATGGGGACTCCCCTCCACAACCACCAATGTGCAGCGCCACCTGGATGATGCAACAGCAGCCATAGTGCGCCAGAACGCTCCCCACACACCAGCTATCCGTGGGGAGGAGAACAGAGGGATGAAGCCAGTTCACAGTTGGGGATTATTGGGAGGACATGATTGGTAAAGGCCGGCCAGTGGAGTTAAGACCCCTAGCCAGTACACACAATACCCTGGTTTCCTTGGCGAAGCAGCCAGTTCAATCCTTGGTTTAATTAGCTATTAAAAACCAAAAGGGGCGTCAAGGGCTGAACAGCCTCCTTTCATGTGCAAGCTTTCTTAAGTGGCCAGGGAACCTTTTATAGGCCCAGTGTATTTTTTAAAAAGATACATTGCAATTTTGTTATTTTACACTGCGCGGTATCAGTTGCATTGATAACACTGACCTTTAATAGGCAAGAGGGAAGTTGCTATTTAACGACAGGGAACACAAACAATGCTGCAGATTTACAGCTGGACGCAACGGCCCGTGACAGCGGATTGTGAAAGAGGAAGTGGCGCACTGCTGGGGAACTGAGGCTGGCTGTGTCATGGCGGGCTGGAGCTCCTGCTGGAGGTCTGGGCTTTGTCGGCAGGCCCCCGTGCCCACCCTGGGTAAAGCACCTTCGGCCCTGCAGACAGGATGATCCGTTTCGCCAAGCGCACTGGCTCGGCGGGCCCTGCTGCAGATGGAGCACGAGGACGTGCTAAAACTCCCCGCGTCGGGGGTTGTCCTTGTCCGGCGAGACGCAGTCCGCAGGTCCGTCCACTCGAGGAAAAGACCCCACGCTTCTGGCACAGATTCAGCCCTTTCAGGCACACCGCCCAGCCACCCCTGCCCTACGTCATCACTGTCCTGCAGACGGCTGAGGAGATCCCGGACCAGCGCCGGCCCGTTCAGACAATCCCAGAACCTGCCACTGTGAAAGCTCCTTCAGCTCCACGGCTTCATCCTTGAATTGTCCTCCTGCAACTGGACATGTGAACGGTGACATATTGACACGTGTCTCCGACGCCCTTTGGGAGAGCCTTCCAAAGCCTTGATCCATCGGGAAAGATCCCTCCCCCCCCTCCCCGTTGCCCAGAACTGCTGCAAACTGACCGACGCGGTGAAGCTGATGAGCAGATCTGTTAGAAAAGCATGAAGTTCAATCACTCAAGGCTGTGAAATGTTCTACAATTAGAACAGTTCCGAATGAGAGGAGGCTGTTCGTCCCTTCCAGCTTGTTTAGTAATTAGTAGTTAATCGACGCCAGAATCTCATCCAGACGCCTTTTCTTTCCAGCAGATCTCTCAGTTAGATGACTGCATCTTTTAATTGCCCTAATAATGAGATAAATATGAGCTCTTTAATTGTCAGCCCCTACACGAGGGGTGTTGCCCTTTAACCTCTGTGTTTCTTTAGTAACTCAAGACCAGCTTTGGAGCAGAAGAAAAACTAGCAACTTGTTAGTCCAGTTAGGGCATCAGTGAAGCAAAGAGCTGGGCTGGAATGAGACCAGGGTGTGTGTCCCCAGGACCAGGGTGACCTGATGTGAGATTCCACACATCTCCAAGCTCAGCCTGAGTCAGCACCTCTCCTCCCCAGAGCACACCGGCTCCACACCCTCTACAAACCACATCGCCTTTCACTGGGCTTGTCTCAGAAGAGACCTGGGCATCTCCAGCCCTGGAGGTGGAGTTCTCATTCCCTTCCTGATATTTGACTCATTATATCACGGGGAGGGGGAGGAGCGCTGGCGCAGTGGACAGCATCGCTACCTCGCAGGTCCAGACCTGGGGTGCTGTCTGGGTGGAGTTTGCATGTTCTCCCTGTGGTCATGTGGGTTTTCTCCGGGTGCTCCAGTTTCCTCCCACAAAACAAAACCACACCGGAAGGAACGATTGGCCCTGGTGTGGGTGTGTCCACGCGTGTGTCTGTGTGTGCCCTGCGATGGACTGGCGTCCTGTCCAGGGTGTACCCTGCCTTGTGCCCACTGCTTGCCAGGACAGCCTCTGGGTGTTCCATGACCCTGCACTGCCAGAAGCGGGGTTAGAGAATGGGCGGGCGGATAATTATTTCGCTAAGAAGGCACATCCATCTGCTTCTGTCAGACAAGTCCCGTGACCCCTCTCTCGTTTGGGACGTGAGCCGCTGTCCTGAGGGCTCTTGGCGCAGTGCGATCCTGACAGAAGGAAAGCCCCCAGCGTCTTGGCTGCGGCCAGAAGGGGGAAGCTGTTTCGGGACAGAGAGACAGTTACAGGCGGGCCGGGGGGAAGTGTAAATATAGAACTGGTTTTGGACAGCCAGGTGCAGAGCGTGTGAGAAGCACAGAGAACGTGCCACAAACGGCAGCTCGCGAGAGGGAGGACGAAAGGCTGCACCCCTCCTCCCGGCTGCCGGCACTGACGATCGCTTCGTCTCGAACCCAGGGCAAAGCTCTCACAGGTGTTCAGCCCGCAGGAGCCCAGAGAGTTTCTCCCTCCTTTCAGTCTGGTGTGGCGTGGCAGCGTGGGAGGAAACCCAGCCAACACAGTGCCAGCACAGGGCTGGAAAAGGTTTCAAGCCGATAGCTGATAATTTCTGTGCTCCATCCCTGCAGGTGCTCGATCTCGCAGGGCTCCCCGTTCCATATAGCCCGCCCAGCTCGCTTACCTGCTCAGCACCTAATTAATCCTCCTCCTGCAGTGTCTTGAAAGAAACGTGGCTTCAACGACATTGACTGGGCAGGCTGTTCCACACTCCCGCCACTCTTTGTGTAAAGAAGCGCCTCCTGTGTTTTGTTTCCAGATTGAAATGCACCTCCACATAGTTTCCAGTTGCGTCCAATAAACGTAAACCTCATTGTGGGTCCGTGTAGTGGGTAAACGCTGGATGGGTTGAAATGATTTTTTTTTTATGAGTATCGGTCAAAGCAACATCTCCTGAAGCAATGAACACCCCCTGAGTGTTGACTTGGCTCTCAAACCAAGGTGAGGGTTTGATTTTTTTTCCCCAGGATCAGTCTGGTCGGAATTCTTATTAATATAATAATGCTACTGTGTTACTGTCGACAATTTTAGGAATACACCGAGACGGCAACTTATTCTCGTCTTCTTTTAAACGAAATCATTACTTGTTACAATTTAAGTTACACTATTATGACAATTATACTAAAGAAAAGAAACGCGACTTCTACTCCTATTTCTAGAAATAAGTAACGACCTTTTACGAACATGATACATTATTCGTGTGTCGGAGTCTCTCCCCTCCACCGAAGCTTAAAGATGTTTATTTTCCGTGTAACAAAGACTATACTGCATCAAACGACTATGATCGGACTTACAAAACAACCGATCCGACATGCCTTTAAAACACAACAGAATTACCGGTATTGTAACGTCGCTGATGAACAGAGGTTATTCCACGCGAGGGCTTCCGTACGTGAAGCCGGTATGGCCAGGACACTCCACACGAAAGACGCTTGTGTATCTTCTCACTACTGTTCAGAGGTACAAATCAGGTCATTTTCAGAAACTTCAAGATAAAGCCGAAACGCCTCTCGGCAGGTCTGCGGGGGGGAGCGGAGTTTGGTCGCTGTTTTGCGCACACACCGAAGTCGTACCCGGCGGACGGAAGCCCCTACTTACTCGCCGCCGTGATCTCATCCGGCCGCAGTCCGACGAAGGAGCGAGAGGAGCCACGGATCCGCATCAGGACAGAGGTGCAGCTCCGGGCCCGCAGGCTGTGTGGACACGGACGCTACTTCTGGTCACATTGCTCGAGAAGAGGCTCGTTTCCCCCGGAGGGAAGGGGCGGACTTTTCCAAATTTTCTCAGACGCAGAAAGCAGAGAAACAGGAACTTCGTCTCTGCAGCGAAAACCCGCCGAGTGTCTTTCTCGTCTTTCAGTCGAGTTCAAAGCGGTGTGTGTTCGCTGCTGGCATGGCGTTTTTAGGAGTGTGCTGGGCAAAGTATTTTTTGTGTTCCCTAGATTTGAAATATAACCCCCCCTCCCCACCTCCGTAAGGCCGATAACAAACGAAGTCATTCGGCTCGTTGTTTGACTTCTAGTAGCTAATTGAGCCGATGATCTCATCCAGCCGTTTCTTGAGGGGAGCCAGAGTATCGGCTTCAACGGCAAAACTGGTTAGCCTGTTGCACACCCCCACACCTCTTTGTGTAAAATCATAAACGCACTTCCCCCTAGTGTACATTCTGCGTCTCGTACTCGGGGTTTGTTTCTCTGTTGTGAAAATAATCTGTTGGGCTGCGTTTGTCTATGACTCAAACTTGGGTTCCTAAAAAAAAACACTGAGGAACATTTATTGCGAAAGGCTCACACAGCGTCTTAACGATTTCTCCGTTTCATGTCCGACGTGTCAGAGATGTGCGAAAGGAGAGTCTCGCATTCCAGGACCTTTCCACTGGCTCCCGTTCAGCTCTCCACCTTTTCTCCTATACATCATTATGCTTATTGACTTTTAAAAAAAGTACTGTGTCTGGGGGTAAAAGTCAAGCCCCACCCAACAGAAAACGTGCTGTACTGTTCTGTACACCAACAAGGCACAACTGACTCGTTGGCACGCATGTCGGGGAAGAGGGCACAGAGCACTGAGAGCCAGTTTATTCGCACAAATACCCCCCACCATTTTCCCAGAAAGAAAGTAGGGAACAGCACAACACGCCGCTGGGGAATTCCTGCCTTTTCACTTTTCCGAAATGCCACCGGATTCCGAGGAGCGGGAGAAGGCAGCGAGGACAGTGGCGTCGCGGGCCACTGAACCGGACCTGCGGTACGGACACGCCCCGCCGTGCCCAGCCTGCCTTTGCAGCTAGAAACGGCGGAGGACCTGGCCCTGTATGGGTAGATTCCTGCTCCAGGGTGACCACCTTATTCGACGCAGACAGGGGGAGATTTTAACAAACGGCACAAGCCCAAAGCGCGTCCCTGCCGCAGGGATTCTCTCCAGAGACTAACGGCACTGCGTGACCTGCAGCCGTGTGTCCCTGTGCTGTGCAGTTTCCAGCAGCGTGAGCTACCGCCATCCCTACGCAATAAAGACGCATGTGGAGTACACATTAGTCGATAAATAAATAAAAAGATCACAAGATTGTTTTGCGTTCTCCTTTAACAAGCAGTTTTAGCACGTGATTCAGTCATCTTGTTGTCGATTGCAAGTACACAGTTCTACAGTGACATTTCATGAAATATGAAATCACGGTGAAGTTGTCTGAAAAGCCCCAAGCTCAATCACATCTGTAGGTTTAACACTGTCAATGGACTCTGCAATGGACCTCCGTTAACGGCGCCCCCTTTCTGACAGCTGCCGAAGCAGTTTCTGTGTGGCAGACGGGCGCAGGAATGCTGGGAGAGTCTTGGTTTCCGTGTGCTGACGTCCTTTTCACCCTCGCCGCTGTCTCAGCCCGGACACTGCTGCTGCTGCTGCTTCAGGTTTTCATTCGCTCGGGCTGAGGAACCATTCCAGCAAGAAGAAACACCAGGTTCCTCTGCCTTGACATTGGGAGAACAACGACCGGCGTGCCACACTAACGTGCTCCCCAGTGACAAGCTCAATCCCCCTTTAGGAGCTTTTCTCAGGGGCTACTTTGCTGGGGATGTTGGGGGGGGGGGGTCTATGAGCAGAGTCAGCCACCGAGGGGGACGCAGAGCCGAGTGGTCCGGCAGCAGACTGCCAGGCACGGACACGCTGGGCCTCTGTGAAAGCAGACAGACTTGATTTCAAGCGAGGTCAGGAATGGAGGAGAAAGAGGGTGGGCGTGGTTGTTTTGCAGCAAAAAAAAAAAGCAGCTCTACTCTTCCACGTTCCACGTTCTCCCCTGCGTGCGGTCCGGGGGGGACACAGTTGTGAAAAACACCCATGCTGTAATCGGCTGTTCCCAGGCAGGTGGGCAACCTTAAGAGGTTTTTTTGGAAACAATAAGATGCACCACCCCGAGATCAAGGCGTCTCACGGCCCCTGGAGCCCGAGGTCTCAGAGCAGTGCGCCTCGCGCCTCACAGGCGACTTGCTGGCTGCAGCCGAGCCAAGGTCCCCTTCAGCCACCCCCCTTTCCAGCAGTGTGGCATGGCTTGTCCCTTAGGTGGGCCGCCCCGGCACCCCCCATTATCTTTCTGTCTGCGGGCGGCTCTCTTCCTGTCATCCGCCGCTGGTCCCAGATCTGTGCCACCTTCCTCCTCTGTGCTGCCCTTTTGTGGTGCCAGAGCGGCAGGCCGGTGGTGCCATCTGGGCGGCAGGCACGAACTCCCAGACGGTCACGCGGACTGCAGGGGGGCCTCTCTCTCGTCGCCCTTGGGCGCATTTACTGGGCTGAGCGGCTTCCTCTCAGAGCTGGTCCCTGTGTCAGAGTGCCCTGGGGGGGGGGGGGTCTGGCGTCGCCCCTCAGCCAAGAACGGGTGGGCGCGGACAGGGACGGCCTGGCGGACTGGGAACGGCCTCTCTCTCACAGGCGTCCCGCGCCCCTGGGGTAGTTGATGGAAAGGAGAACCATGCTGTGCAGCAGGAGAGAGGCCTCCGAGACTGAGAAAGAAAGGAGGTGGAGAGAGAGCGAAAGCAGAAAGAGGTCAGAGAGGGGGATAATCGACGAGTGCTCATTAGCAACTCTAGACAGGGTTACAGAAACAGCACAGAAATAAGTCATATGGAAGCACGCCCCAAGAGCCGATATCAGTTTGTGTTTTACTGCTAGGTGAGTGTTTGATCTTCCGTAGAGATGTGGCGAGTGCGCCTGTGTCCCGTTCTCGATGAGATACTGACCTTTGAGGTGCGTGGTGAGCTGCAGCCACTGATAGAGCCACTCCCTGCACTCGTTAGTGCTGAGACAGGTAGAGTCGAGCCCCCGCAGGTAACAGGCCTGGCCAAGCGACGGGCAGGGCGTTATAATCAAGACACAACAGGTCAACCACAGTCAGTCACAGGCTAACAGGCCAGCATTGGAGCTATGTTGTGGCAAATCAGAACATCTGGCAGACATTGCTGGGCTCGGGTCACAGTCTGAAATTGTGCCCTTCTGTAGTTTCTGAGCCACTGCACAGAATGACAACAATCAACAACAATCTGAGATTTCTTTCAAAATAAACACCAAAGGTAGTGCATTTCCTAAGATTCCAAGACCATGTTCCTGGTGTCCTGGTTTATAAATTGACCATTTCCTGGACGTTTCAGCACATTCCTTATTAAAAGGATGCAACCCAGACTAACAGGGAACAGAGCAACAGACAGCAAAGCACCAAGGTTCACAGAGACACATGAAGGATGAAACTCCTGAAGCAAATTACATGAAATCCATAGAAATATGTATCAAATTCGCAATCCACTGCACAGGCTGGCAGGTTCCGGAAGGAAAACACAGAAGACGGTCAGAACAGGTGTGTTCACTGACCTGACGGAGCTCCGGGTCAGTCAGCTGGTGCAATCCCAGCATGCTCAGAGCACGGTCCAGATGCAGCAGCTTGGAGGCGTGGTCCCAGAGGCGGTGGCGAATCAGGACAGCCGGGAGGCGGGGCGTGAGGAAGAGCTGGGAGCAGAGTAACCTCTGTGGGGAGACAGAGAGACGGGAACACAGTGAGAGAGAGAGAGGGGGGAGCACACAGTGAGAGAGAGAGGGGGGGAACACAGAGAAATAACTTTCTCAGAGATTTATTTAATCGAAACAGAGATTGAGATTGAGATTGAGATTTTAACAAAACCAATAAATGTTGATTTTAATGGCTCCAGAACAGGCAGCACTAGCATGAACAGGAACTGCACATTTCAGAAAAAGGAGAGAGAGAGGGGAAAGTAAAAAAGGGGAGCTGCATTTAAGCGAGTATTGACTATCGCCCCCTGCTGGCTCACCATGTGCTCAGCATCTAGCCGATTCATCCCCAGGGGTGGTCCGGCGAAGAGCCTGCGGACAGCCTGGATCTCCGACACGCTGGGGTGGGCGCCGCTCTGAACCTGGACACAGAGGACAGCGGGACTCAGTCTCGGGCTGCCCAGGCGCTGACCACGGGGCTCGGCCGGGCTGCCCAGGCGCTGGGTACCTTGTTGCACAGGTGCAGCAGCTGGCTCTGCAGTGGCTTGTTGGTGACGCAGGGCACCTCTCTTGCCAGCCTCCCGAGGATCGCCGGGCACTGCTGCGCCCGCTGGCGGTGGTAGATCTGCTGGAACTCCAGCTGCTGCTGCGGCGTCCAGAAGTGCCTGATCAGGAGCTGCCGGGGAAACAGGTACCTGCCGAGGGGAGGAAGAGAACCTTCCTGCGCCCAGCTCTTCCGTTTCCAGAGAGAGGGACCTGAGGGCCGCAGGGGGCCGACACAGAGATCCATAGCAAGGCAACAGAAAGAACCTGCAGCAATTTACCCTCAAAACCCAAAGCACCCCCGGAGGTAATGCACCAGGCCTTGCAGCGGGGACACACTCACATGAGCACGAAGACCAGGTAGTTCGCAAAGGGTGGGATGGAGATCAGCACCAATGGAGCAGCCTTAACGATGTCCCTGCGGAACTGAGAGAGAGGAGCACGACAGGGAGACAGGAGGAGAGGAGGAGGGAGATGGAGAGAGGTGAGGGAGATGGAGAGAGGTGAGGGAGAGGGAGACGGGTAGGGGACAGGAGACAGGAGGAGGGAGAGGAGAGAGGAGGAGGGAGAGGGAGACAGGTGAGGGACAGGAGAGAGGAGGAGGGAGAGGGAGACAGGTGAGGGACAGGAGAGAGGAGGAGGGAGAGGGAGACCGGTGAGGGAGAGGGAGAGGGAGAGACGTGAGGGAGAGGAGGGAGAGGGAGACAGGTAGGGGACAGGAAAGAGGAGGACAAGAAAGGGGAGTTGAGATCAGGATTAGATGTTCGTGTTCTGGACAGCTGGCGGCAGGAAGAGAATCCACACACAAGGGCAGAGTAATGACATGAGGGAAACCAGAGACACCCAGTCAGTGTGCGTCACCCACACTGCTGGAGAGGCAGAATGATGTCCTCTCTGCAGGAAGAGGAGGGACAGGAGACTGGATGCTGTGGACGCCTTCTTCATGAGTGGGTGTGTCTTACAGTAGCCTAACTACTACAGGGGTTAAGTGCATCTGGAAATATTTTATCCACAGAAATAACCTTGTATGTGCAATAATGTATAAAACCTAAACGTAACACATTGAAAATAATTTCAGGTAACATGGAAAATGACTGTTTTGCACGTAACCTGTTACCTGTTGTTGTTCTGCACATTGCCTGTTGTGTCTGTCTTCCTTTTCTTATACAATTGTGTTGTTGTTTTTTGTACTACTTACCGCAGAGCTGAGAGCTAGCTAAATAGCATTTCTTTATACCATATACCTGTGTATGAGTATAATGAGAATAAACTTGAACTTGAAGTCGATTAGAAATTGGAGATTCCAAAGAAAAATCAAAACAACCAAAGACTATGAATTACACACATGGCACTGACTGAGGGCACTCCGAGCGATGGCCAGCAGGGGGCCCCGGACTCACCTGCCTGAGGGTCTCCATGTCCCGGTATGGCAGCTGCTGGAAGCTCAGGTTCTTTGCCTTGATCCTCTGGATCTCCTTGACGTCTCGGAAGAGAAGCCGGAATCCTGGGGGGGTCGACATTCCATTAATGAACTGACATTAATCCCCATGAGCGATGGGTCCACTCTGGGCTGGAGGGGGGTACTATGGGAATTGCTCATCTTTTGCTAAATCAGTTAATTACCTCAGGGAAGTTTATTAAAGCCAAAACTATTGGTTCCGTAACAGCTTAGGAATAAAGATAATATACAGCAACTAACTTTGCCGGAGACAAGCGTGTCAGTGAAATTCCTGAGGAATAGATAGGAGATCACATAAGGGGTAGGGTGGGTCTGATTCAAGGATAAAGATTCCTGAAAAGCATCTGAATAGCAAATGATTAGTAACACAAGAAGGTTCTGAGATGAGCCCCATCATGGCCCTGCGGGGGAGGCTAGTGGGACTCACCTGTCCTGAAGGTGTGATAGCAGCCATATCACTCTGCAACTCACCACTGGCAGCCCCCTGAAGCTCAGCAGGTGTGAGCCTGGTCAGTACCTGGATGGGAGACCTCCTGGGAAAGACTAAGGTTGCTGCTGGAAGAGGTGTTAGTGGGCCCAGCAGGGGGCGCTCACCCTGCGGTCTGTGTCGGTCCTAATGCCCCAGTATAGTGACGGGGACACTATACTGTAAACAGGCGCCGTCCTTCAGATGAGACGTAAAACTGAGGTCCCCACTCTCTTTGGTCATGAAAAATCCCAGGGGCATCTCTTGAAAATAATTGGGGTGTAACCCCGGCATCCTGGCCAAATTTCCCATTGGCCCCTACCAATCATGGCCTCCTAATAATCCCCATCTCTGAACTGGCTCCATCACTCTGCTCTCCTCCCCACTGAGAGCTGGTGTTTGGTGAGCGTTCTGGCACACTATGGCTGCCATCACATCATCCAGGTGGGGCTGCACATTGGTGGTGGTGGTGGAGGGGAGTCCCCATTACCTGTAAAGCGCTTTGAGTGGAGTGCCCAGAAAAGCGCTATATAAGTGTAAGGAGTTCTTATTATTAATTATTATAGAACAGGTGGAAGCAGGTGTCTGGGGGGGGACTCACCTGTCATGAAGGTGTGATAGAACAGGTGGAAGCAGGTGTCTGGGGGGGACTCACCTGTCATGAAGGTGTGATAGAGCAGGTGGAAGCAGGTGTCTGGGGGGGACTCACCTGTCATGAAGGTGTGATAGAGCAGGTGGAAGCAGGTGTCTGGGGGGGACTCACCTGTCATGAAGGTGTGATAGAGCAGGTGGAAGCAGGTGTCTGGAGACTCACCTGTCATGAAGGTGTGATAGAGCAGGTGGAAGCAGGTGTCTGGGGGGGACTCACCTGTCATGAAGGTGTGATAGAGCAGGTGGAAGCAGGTGTCTGGGGGGGACTCACCTGTCATGAAGGTGTGATAGAGCAGGTGGAAGCAGGTGTCTGGGGGGGACTCACCTGTCATGAAGGTGTGATAGAGCAGGTGGAAGCAGGTGTCTGGGGGGGACTCACCTGTCATGAAGGTGTGATAGAGCAGGTGGAAGCAGGTGTCTGGGGGGGACTCACCTGTCATGAAGGTGTGATAGAGCAGGTGGAAGCGGGGAAAACGCCTGCGCAGGAAGTGCTCGTACTTCTCATTGGCCCTTTTCAGTCGCTTCAAGACCCGCCGGCTCAGGCTCTGCTTGGCTTTGGTGGAGTACTGGCAGTGCCACAGCCCTGCAAGCCTGACACCACACAGAGGGCGAGAGAAAGAGGGGTAGGGGACAGGAACAGTTGAATTAAAGGAACACAGGAGGTGTTTTGTAAAAAAAAAAAGTTAAAATAGTTTTGTACATTTTCAACTAGTGCCATTGCATTTAAGCCAGGGGCACCAGCATTACCACCATCTGCTAAGCAGGGCTGGGACAGATCAGTGATAGGGAGGACCTCATAAATTAAACCAGGTTGCTGCTGCAGGTGGTGTTCGTGGACCAGCAGGGGGCACTCTTTCTTCTGAACCAGTATTCCCAAACCCATGTCCCCCTTGTGGTGACTGGGGACTCTTTACTGCAGGAGGTGTCATCCTTTGGATGAAATACTGAGGTGAGGCATGACGACCTGTTTTCTAAAGAGCAGGGCTGCTAATCCCAGTGTCCTGGGTGCCATTGCACTCTGTGCAGGCAAGGTCAGATCTAGCTACAATTCTCCCAGAATTCAACTGGTGAAGCAATTTCGTACTGCTCCTCCTGTTCTACCAAGTAGTGAAACAAAAGTGAGTTCCCTCCTCTATGTAATGCAATCGATTCCTTTGGGATGCAAAGTACTATGTAACTGCAAAGGTTTTTGAGGATTTCATATTTTGTTTTGCCCCTGAGCAACGAACACAAATCGTCCTACCCACAATCCCCTCCCGACATTTTCGTAATCGGGTACAACCTCAGGGCGCCCCACAAGCAGGTGAAACAAAACAGACCCCCAAGGGAAAGGGAACAGAGAAGGGTGCCTGGGCGAGTGATGGTCTGGGAGCCTCAGGCGACATTCTGCCTCCATCTTATGTCGGCGGTATGCTCAGAATGTAGCAGATCGACTTCAAAGAGGAATGTGCTGCTGTCTGGAGAACATGTCGGTTGCCCACGCAAACGGACGACACACTTCGCATTGTCACGCTTACGAGGCAACTTCTAACAACACACCCTAAAGGGCCTTGGGGGGTGATCAGTTCGTTTAGCACCTTATCTTGTTCGCTACCGATTCAAAAACCGCGCAGTGTAAAGGCGCCGGTATCGGTCCAGCCTCCCGGACAGCAAGAGGAGAAGGATATTTAAGAGCTACTATGTCACTTCAACTGACCTTGAATGCGATGTCTAAACGCGTAGCAACGATCATCAGATACTTGATTCGTGTGACGTTCCCAGAGCTAACTGGAAACCAATTTAAACCGTTAGTATGTTGTCTTGGTTGCTTTGAAGCAAAAGATTTCGCCGTTCATCGCTGCCGATGACAGCGAAGATAGTCCTATACATCTACACTGATAAATAGCATGCATTAAATAACCAGCGATGTTAGATCGGATTTTAATTACTACTATGAAGTGTTCTTATTCCGTACAGGAAGGGAAGATAGGTAACAGCAACATTTTCAGTATTAAGGTGTACACACGTGGCGTTTAATGGGCTTGCAAACCCCGATCCAAAATACAATACCTCAGTTGTCTGGAAGCTAACGTTAAAGATGTGGCGCCCACCAGGACCACATTAGTTCGCATTCCGTACAGTAACATAGCAGCCGAGCCACAGCACATCCCCGTCCTGGACAGCGCCATCTTGGTAAGGGCACCTCTGCAGGGGCGAACCGCCGGAAACGCGGCTGCCATCGAGTCGGAGGAGAAACTTCCGCTATACCGGTACTACCGTATACCTTCGTGAACACGAGCGTGTCCTACAGTAAAGTAACATTTACGCGCGTTTGTTTTTGTATGGGATGAGCGGGTAGACAACAAGGAATAGGGAGGGGAAGATGTTCTGCTGGTTTTCAGTCTTGCTATGAATAGTTAATGCTAATTGTATTACCTTAATTAATATGCTTGCATGTTAACTTTCGGTTAACTTGTTTCTGTACTTAACTCCCGCATTTCCAAAAATACCTTGCTGTAAGGGTACTGCTTCTATCAATTTCGGCACACAGAACTGGACACAGCCTCATCTGAACTTGCTAGCCGCTGTTTCTGACTCAAGAGATGATGCTACGTGATAGGTGTATGATTAACAGACACAGGTGTAAATGATACTGTATCAAACGGCCCATAAAGTCCTTCTGCCGACGTCTAGCTGGGTGTGCGCACCCGCATGAGGGCCGCCCGGTACATGGTTAGTATAATTTACAATTTTCACTCGGCCTTTTAAGAGCTGAAAGCAAATTAACGACTATGTCCAAAATGCAGAGCTGAAATCAATTAACCCGTAATTAGGAACTTGGAGCTGAAACCAGGACTCGGGGATCCCCCACGAACAGCAGTTAAAGCATCAGATTAAAGCATCAATTACCCTTATATTTAATGATCCTACGAACTAATCGTCAATCACACCTAATCCGTAAGTATTAATATAGTGTTTATATTATAATACTAACTATACACCCTGTTGGCTTGACCTTAGTCAATACAGCTGCACAAGTACTGTTAACCGTTAACTTTAGGTTAAGGTGTAAGGTGCCACTGCATATTACACACTTGGTACTGAACTCTTGTCACTTAAACAAACAACGCATAATTTGAGGTGGGTAGCTGCGTCAGCATGCGTAGGCTGCAAAGGAACAAATAATAGGTTTATTCCATGCTGAAAAAAAGAAGAAAGAGAACACAACGTTTCGGCCGTGGAACCTTCTTCAGGTGTGAGAGAGACAGGGCCGCCTCTCACTCCTCCTCCCTCCCAACCTTTGTTCTCCCGCTACTTTACCTTTGCCTACTGCCCTGTCTTTCTCACACCTGAAGAAGGCTCCACGGCCGAAACGTTGTGTTCTCTTTCTTCTTTTTTTCAGCATGGAATAAACCTATTACTTGAACGCGTAATTTGAGTTTAGCACATGCGCAAACCCGGAACAGCGGGGCACCGGTATAAGGGGAGGGGCTTGTAACCGAGCAGGCCAATTGGGCTGTTTGGAAGGCCCCGAGTGATGACGTAGCTTCTGAGCCCTTTAAAATTGAGTGGACGCGGGCTGCCAGAACAGTAGAAGGTAGCTGTGCGAAATCTTGTTTTGCGGCGTGGCTGAACCGTAAGTATGGGATTTGTCTTTTAAACATTGTTGGTAATTCAACATTTACATGTTAAAGTAATATTTATAGTATGTCAGGAAATTATTTCACTTTTCTTCTTGCTCGGCCGTTGAGTGATGGTTCCTGCGTGTTACCGAAACCGTTAACTCGTTTTTATACCAAATTATTTTTTTTTTAAAGTAATCCTTTTTTTTACGCACTTTGCTATGTCACTTTATAATTTAAGTGGGGTTATGAAGCCTATTACCTTGTGGATCAGGGTTCTGGGTACTGCATGGCCTATCGACAGATAAACGTGGCTCAAAATGGTTCAACATTGCACCGTAACAATTTTGTAGCTGTAAATATTTCCTTGCCCATTTGTACATCTAGTGTTCAGCGGGTTCGCCCAGTGTTGGGCTAGTTCAGGCCTGCAGGGACAGCCGAGGGGTTAATGCGACCCAAATTCGGCTTTTAAGTCCATTTGGAAAACGGGTACCTTTGTTAACCCTCGCTCCTGCGGTTTGTCATGCGAACATCTTCCTGGAGTTCTCCCAACCTGTCGAGGTCTTCTGCTCCGCGTAAGAACTAGGGAACCCAAACTATGCGTTTTCAGGTACTTGTACTTGATTTTGGTTTAATAAGCCAGGCCGGTTGCATTTAAGAACCTCCTCACCAGGCTTATTCCAGCCACTGACTGGTGATTAAAGACCTGTAAGTGTTCGTTGTACACTCGCACAGCTGGTAACGTCGCGGGCATCTGCTGTGTTCTGAAACCCGGCACTGCTAGGCTTTATGCGTTATTAAAAGTAGGAATTCATTGTTCTTGAAATAGAGCCTCTGGTAACATTTTGGAAGTCTGTTCGGAGTTTAAAGTCACTAAGTGATTTGCTTTTTTTGGCCAAAACCCGAGATCTAAAAACCAGTGTTGTCCTCTGGTTACCGGTATGCTGTGTGCATGTGCCGCAGGTGTTGTTGAGCAGGCTTTCCGTCTCTTGCCCTTATCAGCTTCTGTTTAGGTGTTAAATTCTGGTACTGGCAGGTGACTGACCCCGAGACGCTCCAAGACATGTCGGCCCAATGGAACAACGGACCTTCCTGCTCGGGGGGGATGGGACCTGCTGACTCAATCAACGACTGTGGGCGAGGTGCAGTGGTTCTGCTGGTTTGGGACCAGCTCCTGGGGGTGATGTGTCCTTGAAGACTTCCTTTATTGCCATTTAATTCACAGTGTGCTATGGGGAGGTGACATGTCATTTCAGTAATTCCCTTGTACTTGTATAGTGCTTTTCTGGGAACTCCACTCAAAGATCTTTACCACCACCAGGTGCAGTCCCCCTGGCTGATGTGATGCCAGCCACGGTGTCTTGGTACATCCACCACACATCAGCTATTAGTGGGAAGGAGAACAGAGTGAAGCCAGTTATTAGGAGACCATTACTGTTGAGGACTGGGGGAGGAAATGCCCAGGTGTCCTGGCCATAACACCCCTACTCTTTGAGAAACTACGTGGGGTTTTTAAGGACCTCTGTGATTCAGGACCTCTGTTTTGTCTCGTACAGTATAGCGTCCCCATCACTTTACTGTGGCATTAGGGCCCATGCAGGGTGAGCACCACCTACTGGCTCCACTAACACCTCTTCCAGCAGCAACCTTATTTCCTTCTCAGGAGCTCTCCCATCCAGGTACTGGCCAAGCTCAACCCTACTTGGCTTCAGTGGGCTGCCAGTTGAGTTGCAGGGTGATGTGGCTGCTGGTCACTTCAAGGCTGCCTTCTTTTTAGATGGCAGAAGCCCCAGTATCTGTAGCTAGGACTTGCCTTGCCTTTGTTCTGAATGACTCTTTTTCCTCTTAGTTGACGGCTCCGATACTGCCGATCCTGACAAGCTTGTCCAGTGTCCCTATGACAAGAATCACTGGATCCGGGCCTGCCGCGTCCCCTACCACTTTAACAAGTGCAGGAAGGTGGGTTTCTGGGTGCTGTTGGCTGTGTTAAACACCAGAGGTGTTTAAAGTGCTGTACTTTGCACTTAATGTGGCTTAATTGCATGACTGAATTGCACCCCTGCTGCTCCTCACTCCAGAACATCAATCATGTTTATCCTGGCGTCCTCATTAGCTACTGGTGTCGCATACCATCGGATGATGGCAGACTTATGACCACTGCTTCTGTTAGAGCTCGTTGGTGTGAGACTTGAAAATGATCAGTTTTCTCCTCGTCCTCTTCATCATGGGTCCTGAAATTCAGTTGCCAGGCAGCATTTAGAGTAGGACACTCCTCTTAAATGTCTGAATGCATTAGTCTTTTAACATGAGCCTTGTGACTGGCTGTATCTGTGGGTATCTGGGCCAGAGTGTTTTCTGCTTGGTGTGATGCATTTATGCAACACCATTTACAGGCCTTTTACATCTCATTAAATAGCCAGGCAGGCTCAAAGACTCCTGTACAACCCTGCTTTTCTCCAGAGTACCCCCCTGTGCTGTGGCTTGTGGAAGTTAAAGGAATTGCAACATCTACCATGTCTTATTAAATGAGTTGCATTCTACAGGGAAATCTCCAGGCTTCCCTTTATTCATGCCTGTAGTCCCAGTGGCCAGGTCCTTATTGCCTTGAAAGTGCAGTGGTACGTCTGCTCTGAAGCTTTCTGTAACCAGCACACTGATTCTGCACACTGTGCAGTGGCTTTTGTGAGAGCTGTCTTATCAGCTTTAGGGTTGTACTTCTGGGCTCATGCTTGCAGTGACTGCTTTTACTCAAAAGCAGTGAGCATTATTGGTGGGCTTTAACTCTGCCTTGACCTTTTTCCCCCAGAACCACCCAGAGCTAGCCAGTAAGCTGAAGACCTGTCCTTTCAATGCTCAGCACTTGCTCCTACCAAACGAGCTTGCCCACCACATTGCCAACTGTACTGATGGGCGCACTGTTAATCTGGATGATCGTAAGTTGAGGGAGTGTTGAAAAGTTAAATACCTACAGGATCCCAGTTTCTTTCAAGAAATGGCTAGATACAATTATTTGATTCATTGGTTACTAATGGGTAGGCTAGAGGGGCTGGATGGTCTTCTCATTTATAACCCCTTATATTCTGAGATTAAGAGGTCCATATTTCTCATTGCTCATCAGAAACATTTATTGCAGAGGTTGTATAGGGAGGGTCGGGGAACTAGTCAGGTGAAATCTGATTCTCATGAATCGGATCCCTTTTAAGTACGACTAGACGGTTTGTTCCAGTCCCTCCCTCCTTTGATGCAAGATGTTCATAAAAGGGAATGCACTACTTTCATCAGCCTCATTGGATAAAGCACTCCAGATCTTAAACTTGGCCCTTGTATCCAGCCTCCCTGAATGATCTTCAATCTGATTGGCACTTAATGCTCCTTTAAATTGTAGGAAGTACTGCTGGATCTTGAAAGAATCTAGTGAACCCTCTTTCGAGCTCTCGGTTGTAGCATTGTGCTTTTTATAACATGGCGTCCAGACCTTCTGGTCCACAGCAGCTGCCTGCTTGAACCCTTAACTAGCATGAACTAATTTCCCATTAGAAATTAGTTTAACAAATACTTGGCAAGCCATTTCAGTGCGTCTTAAACTTGTCTAGAATACGTTGCACTGATTTGCTCTCTAATTGTATTAGACCTGTATATCACAGGGCTGATTTCCTCGGCATTGGCCTTATTGCTTAATATTTGTGGCAAGTGAGACTCAATCTGGGCTAAGCTCCACAACGTCTTCCAAGCAGACCACACTGAAGTGCCAAGCAAGCTGAAAGTTCCTGTGAGCTCCTGGCAGCCACCTGAAAGCGAGGAGAACTGGGAGGAAGGTAGCTAGACAAACCCTTTTTTTTTTTTTTTGCATGTACAGTATATGTTAAGATGTGTAAACTGGGCTTGAAAGCCTTGAACCTGGAGAACTCCATGACCTGTTAGGTCCCAATTGGCCTTCAAACATTAATGGGTGTGCTACAAAACTATTTCTGTCATTGGTTTGGGGGGGGGAATATTGAGATGCTTGGTGTAGAAATAGCCAGCACTAAGGCTTAATTTCAAATCTGTATCTTGGGAAGGTCCTAAAAATGCAGTTGCGAGTGTCCTGTTACTGATCTCTGTGAATAAGGGTGAATTAAGTACTGGCATAGTGGACCCTGAACACTTGTAGTATTGAAGATTGTTGACCTGTGAACTCCCAAGATGTTAACTACTTGGCATTTTCCAGCCTGAGGCACTTCAGTCACTCTAGTCTTGTCTAGTTCTGGATGTGTGAAAGGATAGCGATCCGAGATAGTGTATAGTAGACCGCCTTTGACATCTGACTATCCTTGTGTTTCAGAGCTTGATGAGCAGCAGGAGACCTTTATCTGGGGAGCATCAGCATCTGGTTCAAAGGAAGTCAAGTAAGTCTAACTATCCGTGATGCAGCCTGGGTGTGAAGATCTGCAAGAGCCCTTTGCCATGTTGGAGTCCATAATGATTCTTGACAATTGCTTTGACTCCCTGAAGTTGTGATATGACTGGGTGGCTCAAAGAAGGTCGTCAATTTCTTTCTTTTGAAAGAAATTCTTAACGTTTTCCTAACTTGCTAGTATCTAAACTAGCAATGTTAAACTAGTAATGTTAAATTTCAGCTGCCCAAGAGGACAAGTCTGACAAAGTTTTAAGTTAAACTGTAAAATGCACTGTGCCCTTCAGTGATGGGTGTTTATGGACCAGTAAAAATACTGCTTTAGTTGGATGAGAAGTAATGGCACTTTAGTTGTGTGACCATCTACATTCAGAAGCTGTAAAGAGCATAGGAGTGGAATGGACCTCCCAGTCCAGTGAAGAACCCTAGCATGCTTTTTAACCCCACCCCCGCAGTCTGTCACTTGTTAGTTCTGGAGTTGGCATTGGTCTAAGACAGTAAGTCCTGTTTCCTGCACTCCAGATCTGATTCCAGCACCTGCATCCCTCCTGGGCTCCGAGCTCCCAGGACGCTTCCTTGGAGAAAGTAAGGTAATCCAAAATTTGACTTGTTTTCCTGCTTGGTTTTATATGTGAGGGAAACCATGTCTTGTACTACTTTTTTTTTTAAATCCTTTTAACATTGTAATAAGCAGCGGTGCAGAGTTGGGTTATCCACATAGCCTGTAAGCCCCTGACCAGTAACTGTATAATGAACACTACCCTCATCCCTCTTGGTCCGTTCTACATGTTTGGCCACTTTGAATCCACTACCATCTTGGTTTGCAAACCTCTATTGTGCTTTGAGATGTCTTCCATTTAAAAAAAAAAAGAGTTGCCCAATTCTATATAGGGCCATTCTCTCTGCAAAATGCAGTTTGCTTACATGTTTTTATTTCTCCCCAGGACTGGCCTTGTGAGGACACTGATTCTACACTTTTAACTTTTTACTTTTTTTAAATTTTTTATTTCTCCAGGGAATGCACACAAATGTTTTAAAGGCAGTATCCTGCCTTTTGGGAAAAACAATCATAGCTGTTAAATTGGTTCCCCTTTTTAGTTTAACTCTGAGATTTTAGCTGCATGCGAAGCCAGTGGAGTATGTGCTCTTTCTGTAGTGATTTTTACTTGAATAAAAATAACCTGATTTGCCTTTAATGCATGATCATCGATATTCCTAGAGCTACTGCTTATAATGGGCTAACCTTAGGACGGGGAAATGTGTAGGGTGACTCCTTAAGCCCGTTAAGGACTTGATTGCTAGTTTTGCATCCTTAAAAAGGAATGCAGTTGTAAATCTTGTTCCAACCTGCATCTTAATACATCTTGGGCTTGAGTACACCGGTAAGAGGAAAAGTGCAGAAAAAGGAAGGTTCTAGAGTTAAATAACTGAGCCAAAAAGTGTGCCAATGGCATGCTACCATCACACCTCTATAAGTGTTAAGAGGTAGTCTGAGTGCTAACTGAGTGGAGACTGTTTTTTTTATTGGTTCACTTTATTCATGTTTTCCAACCTATTGCAATGGAAACTCTCTCACCTTGAAGGTGACCTACCACAGGACTGCTAATGTAATGCTATTCCATGCCACCCCTTGAGCTGCCAAGGCATGAGTGTTGCACATCATGGGTTTTTTTTTTTTTTTTTTTTTGGGGGGGTGCAAAAGCATTTGTAGCAGTGCAAGCAAGCCTTTTAAAACTGGCTGGCTGGTATTAGCTGCACCCTCCAGGAAATATAGTCACCCTCCCCGTGTAGTGATGGCTGAGCCGGCTCTCGAGGGTGCTCACTTCCACTTCGACAATGGTGGGCTCCAGGGGGTCCCCCTCCCCGAAGAAAGCAATGGAGTAGCTCCTGCCGGCACAGCACGTGGCCGTCCACACAAAAGCCGGCCGGCTGACCCTCGCGCCGACCCCCTGCTCGGGCACGACCCCGGCGACCACATAGACGTCTGTGGGGGCAGTGCAGTTGCTGGTCGTCTTCGCGTGCACCATGGTCACGTGGTTGAGGAACCAGACGTTGCGGTTGAAGCTGTGGTACATGGGCGCCTGGGCGGTGAGGGCGAAGGTGGCCAGCAGCCCGCTGCTCCCCTGCAGGTAGTTGGGGTGCAGGCGTTGGCGGTAATAGCCCAGCCATGTGTAATTGTCGTCTGTGGCCTGGCTCTCTCGCACCTGCTTCTTGAAAGCTGCTCTGGTCGTCGGTGTGGACATGAGCTGGAAGGTCTCGTTCATGGTCTGCATCTGAATTGGCCAAGTGACATCGACGAGCTGTGACGGAGTAATGGTTTTAGTGGTGTGTACAGTAATGTGCTTGCCCTAACATGGGCAGGCCTGAGTACAGACCACTGCTGTACACCTGCATGATCTATGGAAACCATAGGTTAGGGTGTACACTGAAAATAGTCTTACACATCTAACACCACACTCATTCGAGGCCCCTCTGGACAATTCTGGATCACCCAGATGGCATCTTGTACCTCCAGCAACCTTATTTACTGTATCTCTTGCCGTAAATGCCCAGCCATCTATATATTTTTTTTTTTTTTTAGAAACTGGAAGGAGACTCGGAGATCGCTTCACAGAACACGGCAGGGCTGTGAAGATTTAAAGATCTCTCCAAGCCCATTGTTTCTCATTTCACCTCTGACAGCCACGACCACTCTAATCTCTCCCTCTGTGTTCTCAAAGACAGTTTTCAGACCTCATACATTCCCAAGCTACAGCAACCCAAATTATCCTACAGCTAGGATCACACCTTCCCCCTTCTCTCACTGATAAGTCTACATTTTCTCCATTCATTGGAGGTTTCATTTCATACCTCTCTACACCTACCCTGTTTTCACACCTCTTGATTAGCCTCTCTTTCTGTCCCCCTGCTCCCACCTCTCACTCTTCCTCTCTCCCACCCTTTGTTCTCCTGCTCCATTACCTTTGCTTACTGCCTTGTATTCTTCACACCTGAAGAAGGCCGAAACATTTTCTTAATTTCAGCATGGAATAAACCTGTCGTCTTTCAAAGTGTACGTGGAACGACAGCCTTTGAAACTTAAATGTATAAATAAACTTGTGCTGTTTTTTTAAATAAAGGTGGACATCACCTTCCACCTCCAACAGATTTGTTTCTGCTGCACACCTTTTGTGTGCTAGTGAAGCTGGTTTGTGTATTATCCACACTACATGTTCTGGGTCTGTAAACCGAGCCTGATGAGTTTCTTTTGCAGTCTGTATTACAGTTTCAAGGTGTTGCTCTTTTACAACATTCATGGCTAGATTTAAAAAGTATTTCATGCCCAAGAAACTGAAGGCAATCACCCCTAAAGTAAAAGTGATCCTGGGTTTTGTCCTGTGTAATACTAACAAAAGAAGGGTTGAGTATAGTAGATTGAAAGGGCTTCACTTTAAGGGTTGTGCAAAGTATGTTTACAAACCATGCTAATCTGTAGTTTTGCTGTACTATTTCTCTTAAGTACAAGACTAGCACCCAAAGAGTGAAGGTGTAGCTGCTACTGTCTTAGTTTCTCTGATGTAAATACTTTACCTGCGGTTCGATGTACCATTCTCCCGTTTTCCAGTAAGCTTCACCGAAGCAGGGCAGCTGGATGATGTAAGCCGAGTAGAAGGGGATGTGTTTTTCCCGGTCGTAGAGGGTAGCGTAGTGTGGTCCTCTGCCCAGTATCTGACATATCCTGGCAGTGGTGTTGCTGTGCCTGAACCCCTGGGGCTCCTGGCCCAGGTAGAAGAAGATTATGCAGGGGCTGGTGGCGAAAGCTGGCATAACCCACCCTGGGACTCTGCCAGCCACGGCGCAGGCAAGCAGTGCTAGAAACGTCGGCTTCATCCTCGGTCCCACTAGCTGACTGTGAGGCTCTTCATTTGAGCTGTCTGCCTCTATAGATAAGCCTTTATTTGAATGGGAAAGATTAATTGGTTTCTGTGTGCAATACTGTAGTTTGACCGGTACTGCAGAATCTCTGTTTTGGCTATTCTCTCACTGATAAGCTGTATTTTGTAGCAGTTCAGGATAATGACAGAGGGGAAGTATAGTACCATAGGTAAGTGTAGTTTGTACTGTTGAGAAGATACTCTTAAGTTATCAGCAGGCCCTTGCCTGTGTCCTGCTGCTAACCTATCCATCTCTTACATGCCCAGAGTGAAAGCCAATGAGCGTTGGTTAAAGCTCTTGCGCTTTGTATCTTAGCTTGTTGGGCTTCAGTTCTGGGAGTAAGAGATCCTCACAGGGCTCCCAGTGCTGTCCGTTCTGAAGTACCCAAGGGTACCGGCTGCCTGGGAGGGTCACCACTGCCCCCTGTCACTGTCACTCTGCATTGCACTGCAGCGCGTGAGGCCCCGCGAGGGGCTTGAGGCCGTCCCTCCGGGGCCCGTCAGGGCTCGGGCTGCGGAATCAAGGTGGCAGCTGTGAAGGCTGCCTCTCGGTGACTGTGCGAGCTGAGCTGTGCAGGCTGCGCTCCAGAAGGACACTGCGCTCTGGCGCACATGCACAAATACAGCCGGCTCGCCACATCCACGCACACGCTTCCCGGAGCAGCCACACAGGCCGGAAATGGGAGAACAAGCGTCTTCTGCAAGGCGCACCCCTACGCCCACTCCAACCCCAGCGTGGGCAAACACCCCCAAATGCAGTAAAAGTGATGTACAAGTGCCCTTCTAAATTCTAAATAAATTCTAAATAGAATTTCACATGCCTAGATTGAGTCACACTTTATTTTAATGATGGATGTGCGCACAGTGTCCAGCTGTATTCCCCCAGACGTTAAAAGATACTACTGTAAGTCGGTTTTTTTCCACCAGAAATGTGTTGATATATGGGTAATAACCCCAGCCGTAAGTCTGTGTGGGCGGTGACTGGAGTAGCAGAAATATAATTGAAATCCAATGGACAGATCGCTACATGATCTGACATGATACTATATGTTTAGAAAACATGTTTATGTCTCCTTCAGCAGCTACCATCGACTGGTTTTAACAGCTGGGAGACCAGACAGCCCTTGTCCCGAAGATTGCAGTTGAGCTTTGGACCCCTGAACATTTTCCTTCATAAATATTCCCGAAGGGGTCAGGCTGGTCGGAGACCTGTAGATGAGACTCAGCTGGTTTCGGTGGACGTGCACTCTGTACCCTCTGTCAGCGGCCCAGGAGTCCAGACAGATCAAGCTGGCCACAGCACACTTCTCCGACCGTGAAAAGTGTCTGAACTGTCTGTGAGAATGGGCTTTTTTTTTTTAAGGTTGACAGGATACTCATCCGAGAGGAGATCCCAGTTAACTACACCACTGCCATTCCTTCAAGCAGCAGCACGTCTCTTCATCAGCGTTGTGCTCGAGTGCCAGACAAAGTGCTGGTTTCTGATGGGGTGCAAGCTGCAGGGACAACTGTTGGCACCCGCCCTCTGAAAGGGGAACTGCAGTCCCAGTCTCTCAGACTAGTTATTAAAACTCGGTTAAAAAAATAAATTCATTGACATAACGGGGAAAAAAATGACAGATTTCAAATCAAGAACAAAATTGTGAACTTTATGAAAGTACTGTAAGTTGACATATTGTCGCAAGCTCGCATTCGAGTCCCCACAAATTGCGATGCGATGCGGCCCTTCCTGCTCACTAGTCACTGTAAAGAAGAATGTAATATGATGTGCGTGTGACTAAGTACAGGTTGTGCAGCAGACATTTCACCTCAGAAATGTTCCAATGTGATCAGCATGCGGAGTTAACAAGTAGTATGTGTTGGCAAAACCATCTCGAAATTGAAAGCAATATTTCTATTGGATTAAAAGGGATGTATTCACAAGTCTGCTTGCTGTCTGAATCTCAGAACGTGGCGCTGTGCAGACCTGAACATTTAACCTGTTTTGTGATGCAAACTGGAGGTTTTACAAGTTA